>NC_072480.1:65567500-66767500 GCF_027574615.1 Eptesicus fuscus | reverse complement strand
ATCTTCTTAAGATGGTAATGTACCAAATAGGAAACTTCAAATATACTGAAAAGGGAATGGCAAAGATTTAGTTTTGTAAATCTGGTTTTAGAGAAGAATTTTTAGTGAAAGCTGTATGTGACCATGCAGAGAGAAACATACACTTAGTATTCTTGCTTAGGAACTTACTTATCCTGAGACCGTTTACCTTTATGTAAACTCATTTGAGCACTTTTGCATTTCCTTTAGGAGAATCTGAGTCCTAAAAGTCAATATATAATATCATTATTAAATATTCAAGTAGTTCTGGAGTCAGACAAACCTGGATTTGAGTCTCATTCCCATCCTGTCTCATGTGTGGCCTAGGGCAAATTATTATTTTATTATTATTATTTCAGCCTCACTCTCTCTATTTGTAAGATAATGACACATATCCTATAGGGATGTTATGAGGATTAATAGTAATGCATATAAAGTCTCACAATAGTTCCTAGGTTATTGGAAGTACTCATTAGCTAAACTTTTATACCACTTTATTGAGGTATGATTGACATATAAAGCTGTACATATTTAATGTATACAACTGAATGAGTTTGGGGATAAATATATACCTGTTATCACAATGATTAGGGCCATAGACATATCCATCACTTCCCAAAGTTTCCTCTAGTTATTATGATGATTATTATCTGTAAGAACACTTATAAAATCTACTGTTTTAGAAAGTTTTTAGTATATAATAAGGTATTTTTAACTATGGGCACTGGATGTATGGTAGATTTCAGAACTTATTTATCTTGCATAATTGAAACTTTGTACCCTTTGACCATCATCTCCCTATTCCACTCCCCCCTTCCTTGGCAATAACTATTCTGTTCTCTGCTTTCATAGAAGCAGAGAACAGAATAGTTATTAGTTTCAGTATTTTAGATTCCACATGTAAGTGATGTCATATAGTATTTGTCTTTCTGTGTCTGGCTTATTTAATTTAGCATAATGTCCTCTGGATTCATCCATATTTTCATAAATGGCAGGATATTTTTTCTTTTAGGTTGAATGATAATCTTTTGTATGTATACTAGTACACCATATTTTCAATTTACATTCATCCATTGATGGACATTTAGATTATTTCCATATATTGGCTCTTGTGAATAATGCTATAAACATGGGAGTGCAGGTATGTCTTCAAAATCGTGATTTAAATTCCTTTAGATTAATACCTAGAAGTAGGGTTGCTAGATCATATGGTAGTTCATTTTTAAAATTTTGAAGGAACCTCCATATTGTTTTGCATAATGGTTATATCAATTTATATTCCCACCATCCATGTTACCAGGGTTCCTGTTTCCCCATATGTTCTTTAATTTTTTTAAGTAATAGCCATCCTAACAGGTGTGAAGTTATATTTTATTGTGGTTTTGATTTGCATTTCCCTGATTATTAGTGATATTGAGTACCTTTTCATATACCTGTTGGCCTTTTGTATATCATCAGTATTACCTGAGCAGATCACACTTGTAAGATAAGATCTTTTAAGACAGGAGCAGAACAAATTTATGAATCTAGTTCTATAGAAAGCACTATCTTTATTCTACTTTATAAAAAACTACCCTCAGAAATGATCTTAGATTGTGCCTTCACCAAACTGAGTTTCCTATTGAGAGCCCTAATGCCACAATTCATGAGTGAGGATGGGTCTCTCTAAGGCCATAGAGCATAGGGGATGGGTGAGGTCCTTGGGTTTCCTCTGGTAACCAGGAAAGCTAGTCATTTTGGGGGTTTGCTAAGACCCTCCTCTCATCAATTTGATCCTAGGCTGCTTGTCTGCTACATGAGGAGATGTTAGATAAAATAAAGGACACTCATTTAAATTTGAATTTCAGATAAACAACTATTTTTTTAGTATAAGTATGCCCAAAATATTGCCTGGAACATATTTATACTAAAATTTATTCATTATTTACCTGAAATTCAAATTCAAGTGGGCATCCTGTAGGTTTCTTATTTTTTTCTGAATTTGGCAATCCTACCTACATACTATGTAAGATTTATTTGGGTTAAATATTAGACAGGTTTTATCCTAAAGTAAAATGGTAGTATTTTTGAATGAAGAAGAGAGAATACTGCTTAAATAAGTGAAAAGGCTATTTTTAGCATTAAAATGGCTTCATTTGTTGAAATACTATAAATATAATTGTTACAGATTAGTACTAATAAATAAAATTAGAGAATGATGATGCAGTTAGGAACATGTCTTCCTACTTCTCTAATTCACAAAATTTAAATGCATTTGAGCCTAAAGTTCTTCAAACTACACACTTACAGCATATTAAAGAACATGTATGATACTATAAGTGTATCCTTTGAAGTTAAAAAGGGTTTAAGAATGATTATTCATGCTTCTGAATATTTTCTATTTTACTAGTACATTTAAAATATGTAATGTACAATAGGGTGGTGAAGGCCTGGGGCGGTGGAAGGCCAGAAGGGGTCAATGGGGGAAAAAGGAGGGTATATGTAATACTTTCAACAATAAAGATTAAAAAAAGTAAAATGTAATGTACAAAAATTTTGTTTGCATATGTTTTAATGTAGCAGTTTCTGATCACACCAGAAGAAATCGAATTCTCCCTTCGGTAAACTTTTAAAGCACTTATTTGGTATTCATCCATTCATTCGTTCAATATGACCAAGCATCTTCAATTTGTGAAGAACTGTGCTTGGTGCTGGGCTATAAAAATAAACAAAGCAGAATCACTGCCCATGTGGAACTTGCAGCATAGCTCTGGAAAGAGAGAGATAATATTGACATTATAATGCAATGTGACAAGTGTTATAACAATGAAATGAATTGCTTCTAGAGTCACACAAAGTAGCTTGATGAGGGCTTCACTAAATGGATGACATTGAAATTACGTTTTTAAGTATGAGTAAAAGCTTGTTGGTCAGAGAGTTGTGGGGGGAGCGGAGAGAGAGAGAGAGACAGAGACAGAGAGAGAGAGAGAGAGAGAGAGAGAGAGAGAGAGAGAGAGAAGGAGAAGATGAAGGGGGAAAACCCCAACAATCTAGCCTTTGAGACAACCTGGCATAACTTGTTAATTGTAAGAAGAAGAAGATGGCAGGGTGAGGGAGTACTCAGTAGTATGTATGAAGTTTGTGACTAGGTTTGAAGACAGGCAAGATGAGCTGCTAAAGAGCATTTCATATCAGGTTATGAGTTTTTATTTTATTGTCTAGTCAATAGGGAATTATCTAAAGTTTTAAATCAGTAACACTTAATTGCTTATGTTTCAGAGATATACCTGGAATATGGAAAGATAGGTGGCCAGTTGTTGCAAATAGTTTATGGGCAATGACATGATGGTATAGGAATAGAGTAGTTGTAGGAGTTGAAAGATCTTCAGTGAGAAACATTTCTATGAATCATTAGAATTTGAACAATTATTCTGATTTTTATTTTTTTCCTTTATTTATTTATTTTTGGTGTAGGTGCAAAAGGTTTGAGGAAAAAAATAGGGATAAGTCGAGTGTGTGTGTGTGTGTGTGTGTGTGTGTGTGTGTGTGTGTGATTTCCCCAAGGCCTTAGGTCATTAGAGGTTGGGACACTCTTCTAACACTTTTGTTTGGTTCACCACAGCACATTAAACAATGCATAATAAATTCTTGTTACATTTGAACAAGAAACAAAATATATAAGATGGGGAATGTTTGTGTATCTGTATTTTATTATTACAAATCTATTCAGTATTATAGGAATAACGTAGGATGCATTCTTTATCCCATTCAGTTAAATAAAATAATCCAGGTATCTGATAACATAATGAATTCATTAAAATTAAACTCTGGGTTGAATAATGTCTTCTGCCTTGTAATTGTTACCATTTACTTTAAAATGTAATCCTATATAATAAAAGCGTAGTATGCAAATTTTCCCCTGGACCTGGAGTTCTTCCAGGAGTTTGACCAGGGGGTAGAACCGGCTGTGGGAAGGGAATGGAGTACCCGTCTGGCCGTAGCAAGCTTCTAGGGACCCTACCAGTGCACAAATTTCGTGTACTGAGCCTCTAGTTGTCTATAATCCTTTTTAATATTTTTCATGTGTCAATGGAATTGTTCTTCCCATCTTACAGTTAAAGAAGTCTGCTAGGGAAGTATGAGACAAACCAAATTATGGGCTGTGAACTTGTGGTTGTTTTATAGGCCAATGCATAAATCAATCCTGAGATAAAGAAACAACAATCAGTGATGCTAATAGAAGGAAGTGTATTAGTTTATACACAAAAACAATTAATGTGCTATTTAAATATTATTACATGTTATTCTTATACTTTATTTTTCTGTGTAATTTTTTTTAACTTAGATGACATCTAATGCTGTTTGATGGTAAATTTAGTTTTACATGGGTGCATTAAGGTAAGCATACTAGTTGAGGAGGTCTTGTGTGAGGTCTTTAAACACCTATACTCTAAGGCAGCAATACTTAACCTTGAACAGGTAAAGAGCTTCATGGCCACAGTAGGGAGAGAGTATGACCTTGTAACAACTCATTTGTTAATGTCTTTAGCAAGATACTGTGTCACCATGACTCAGCTCACTCACACATTGATTCTGCAGCACAGGGAACACACAGAGGAGCAAGGCTGGTCTGTCAGATGGAGATTAGTTTGAGACACAGCACCTGCATTCTCAACAGTGCATCTCTCATTGCCCTGGATCTTTGGCTACAACAGAGGAGACCAGAATGGATCTGGACAATTTATTTTCTCACTTCTGATGAGGAGAGGGAGAGCAGCCGAATGCATGCTGTTCTACTTTTTCTGGGCTGCGGTGGGCATGTTGGCTATTGTTGGGAATCTCTCAGTGAAGGACAGTGATAGAAGAACACCAGAGTATCTCTGTTGCTGATGAAATGGGTTCTTGTGGTGTCATGAGAAAGGGATTTCAAAGGGCACACCTGTGGGAGAAGTTTAAGGCTAGTGGCAAGATTTATGGGGATGAAGGAAAATAATAATGCCCTCAGGGATGTAGAAGGGTGGGCAAGCTCTAGTAGCAACTGCTCTGAGATCCCTGATAACCCTCCATGTATTTTCTTGGTTTTTGGAAAAAAGCAGGCTTTCTTTCAAACTCTCCAATCTCTTTCCTAATCCTTCCTGGGCTTGTGCTGGGCCTCCCCCTATTCAATCCCTTTCCTAATTCTTGTGGGGTGTCATACCCCCATCCAATCTGACCCTTTCCCCAGGCTAGACACCTTCTCTTTATGGTTGCCATCTTGGCTCCTACTGGGCATGCCTCACAGTTTTGCCTCCTCACCCGGTTTCTACTGTACACGCACTTACCTCCTCCTGTGCCATTTTGGCTTCTAGTGGAGAGGAATTTCTCCCACCAGTTTTATTCTTCCCTCAGTAATCTCAGCTAATGACCTGTAGCCAATTCTTCCTGCCTGCTTTGGGCATGAAGTCCCTCTGTGGGGGATGTGGCTGTCCCCTGGGGAGCTTGTGAATGCTGTGGCTCCTAGTGAATCAGGCTTAATGTCTGATTAAGCTCCCTAGTTTATTAGGCTTAATGTCTGGTTCCATTTGCTCCCTTCCTTTATTAATACTAGCTAGCTACCTATACTAACATCTGGAGCTTCCATGTGGCTGAAAAGCCACATTCCAATGACAGCAATCCAGTGTTAGGCTGTTTGACTTGGACAAGAAAGAGATGGACCAGTGATCACATGGCTTACATCACAAAGACACATGTGATCAGTTTTTAATGAGGAAATAGATGAGTTCTACTAGTCTGTTGATTGAGAGCTTACAACGTATTCTTGATAAATCTCTCTGGAACAAATTCTGTGAAATGGTGTAATGACTGTCGACACACAAATGGCTGGATTCTCTTAAATAAAATTATTCTCCTTATTGCCTATTACTCATATTTATTTAGGCTCAGTGGTTCCAATTATACTTCAGCTTTTTATGTTATTGAGTTTAGAGATGACAGAGGTCAAGTTCCTTCTTACATAGCTCTCTTGGTGGGACAAAAGTCCTGAAAGGTGGCATTTATGGGCCTTTAATATGGGCCTAAATAACATTTAAAAAGGTTAATTGCATTTTCTTTAAGAAATAATGACTAATTTAGACTAATTCTGAAATGAAGTCATTGCATTTGTTTCAGGATTGGTAAATCGTTTAAACTGTTAACATTTCTATCATACATTTTATATCTTAAGTGGAAAACATATTTATTGGAACTATGAAATAAATGCAGTATGTTAGCTTCCCAAGGACTCTGAGGCTTTGAATGCGAGGAAAGCAAGTTTAATGGGAGGAAAAAGACCTTCTAAGTCACCTCTGATGATAGTTCAGAGGAAAGAAGGGGGGGAAAAACACAGCATAATGTTCATTATCTCATTTGTGTGTGGTAAATTTTTTCATGTATTTTATTTCTTTTAATTTGTGAAAGCAATAGTGTGAGAACATATTCCTTTTTTTTTTTTGCTAATGAGGAAACAGACTCAGACTCACAGTTGAGGTGATGAAGAAATGACATGTTAAAACACCTAATATGCGCCAGATTCTGTGTTAGAAGCTCAACAACGATTTTCTCAGTTAATTCTCAAAATCAGTTTCATTGTTTAAGATATGTAAATTAAAATAGGCTACATTATACATGGTATCAAAGAGACCCCATATATCCGTGGCCTAATAATGTAACGTTTATTTTATGCTTACATCACATTCACTATGGTGCCAGCTAACTTTCCAAGGCAATTCCTCCTTGACACACATTCTGGAGCAGTGGTGGAGGCTGAGAGAAGCACCATCACCCTGCAGTTACACTGCCCTGAGCAAGGACCTCCTAGGTTATTGTGGCAGGGAAAAAGTGACAGGAAACTCGTGCATGAATTTTTAAGGCTTCAGTCTGTAAGTTACACATACTACTTTCTTTCAGAGTTTATTGGCTAGAACTAGTCACATGATTCACCTCACTGTAAGGAGGGATGGGAAATGTAAAGAATCAAATGGATAGTGGTACACATTACTGGGTCTGCTACAATGAGAGGACTGAAGTTAGATCATGTTCCCAATCATACACTTAGTTCTTAAAACTAGGTCTCTTTCAGTCCAAGGAAACTTTATATCCTTTACCTCCACACTTCCACCACTGAGTAATTTGATGGTATACAGTTGTGTTATGTACTTGGTGTCAGCCAACCTCCAAGATAACTCTGGTGAACCTTGCCTCTTGGTACTCATGCTGTATGTAGTTTTCTCCCTCAGTGAATAGTGCTAACCTGTGTAACAAATATGGTATTACAGAAATGACAAATATGGCTTTTGTGACTAGGTCATAAAAGAGTGGTTTCCCCCTTGTTCTCTTTTCGATCACTTGCCCTGGGGAAAGCCTGGTGATATAATGTGAGGACACTAAAGCAGCTCTATGGAGCTCCCATATGGCCAGGAACTGAAGCCTCCTTATAATGCCCAGAACCAATAGGCCATCCATGAGAGTGAGCCATCTTGAAAGTGGATGCATCCACCTATCAGCCTTCAGATGAGTGAACTCAGGCCAACATTTGGACAGCAACTCCATGAGAGACCCTGAGCTAGAACCACTCAGCTAAGATGCTCCCAGGTAATTCTTGTCCCACAGAAACTATGTGAAATTATAAATGTTTACTGTTGTTTTGAGTTGCTATGTTTTGGGGGTGATTTTTTTTTTTTACACAGCAACAGGTAATGAGACCTTTTGGGATTATTTCCTTTCATTGTGTTTTTTTCCCTCAACTCTGGGATTCTTCCTACTTATGACAGTGGACTTTTAAGTTAGCTGAATTATGAAGTAGTATGTTTCACAATGATTGTCACACAATTGTATGTTAGGGCATTCAGTTGAATAATTCTTATTATTTAATCTAGTAGTTCTAAGCTAATTTGGTGTATAGGTCTGTACTGAAGCAGTGATATGTCATGCTAATTCAGAAGAGAGAATTTTTGAAATTTACTTTCCAACAGATGTATATATTTTTTGCTTTAAGCTATTACCTACATGAGATTATTTTATATTTAAATCATATTGTGAAGTTGTGAGAAAGAACAAGCTAAGGATGTTTTTATGAATATAAAAACAAAGAACAAGCCAAGGATGTTTTTTGTAGGGAGGAAGACAATATAGAATTAACTCCATGCTTCTTGGCAAGGTGTTTTCAGTCAGTACTGTATTGTTTGGGCAAAAGGGGGATAGGATTTATAAAACGCAGAATCCCACAGTGGAGGGCAGAAAGCCACTGGCAGCACCAATTAACCAAAATGTTCACCAAATTCAAATATGGATCAAGTGTGGATCACAGATTTAATAATGTCCTGGATTTCATGCCTTAACATTTTTATGTGATTATATATTATTGATACTTAGATTATTTAATTAAGAAACATGCTATCCTTACAAATATAATGATTTCAGAAATATATAATCTCAAATACAGGTATGACATATATCATTATCTTGTGCCTCTAATATTTTATTTGCATATATTTTACTCTTGAGTGTTCAAGAGTCTATTCTGCGAATTCCTGTAAAAGGCAACAAGCTACTATCCTATTCTACTTAACAATTTCTTAACATCTCTGATTGAAAAATTTTGTTCTGTTGGATGAGATGAAATTTTCTTAGCAAAAGCTTCTTCAATGGCTATTCATTCCCATTGACTCCCACCCCCATTAGCACATACTCTATATATGCTCTAAATTTTCTATCTTGGCTTACTTTGTGCCAGTGGGCAAATGATAGAGCACGTTGTGTAGATCAAACAACACATTATTGTTGAAACATGGGTATCTCATAGAAATATAGCCAAGTCAGAGAGATAAATGAATATATATTACATTTACATATAAAATGTTGAATGTATATATGTACAGACATAGAGACATTAGATATGTACACTTATATTTGTTTACTCATATATAACAATGCATATCTATAACAGCTGTGAAGCAGAAATTGAGGTTCAAACATAGGTCTTGACCAAGGTGCTTGAGTTGTTTAGAGATACATTCAAGGAAGATCTAACAGATTTTAGGAGACAAATGAAAAAAAGACTCAAAAAGAACTCCAAAATTTCTAACTAAAAGATATACTTTAACCTATACAGTGATATATAATAACAGTATTTTGATGTACGTAACAAATTTTATTGATAGAACCCAGAGAAGTGATTACAGCAGGAATTATTATCACCATTTTGTAAATGAGAAAACATCAACTCAAAGAATTTTAATTGACTTGCTTAAAGTCTTATAGTTAGTAAGAGACAAAACTGTAATTTGAATCTGTGTGTGTGTGTGTGTGTGGTGGGGGGGGGGGGGCGGTGTCTGTCTTTAGATATGCTTAGGGATCTTTCCATTTCCAGAGATTCCTCAGCCTGGGTCCATGGAGCACTAAAATGTCATGTAAACTTGAGTGTTTGACTTTTTTTGGTTGGAGGAACTAGACTTTAAGTTCTCAAAGGGGTCACGATTCAACAGAGTGTAAGAACTCTGTTTCTCCCTGGTTACTGTCTGGCCCCTGTGACTAAAAGTATAATGAAGTAGGAGAGATCTACTTAACAATTAGATCCTGGAAAAGTGCATTTCCAGAATAGAGGCACCTAGTGTGATGAGTCCTGAGTGGAATGAAGAGAAAAAAGCAAGAGTGTTGGAATTCAGTGAACTTTTAAAGAAAAACTTTTTGGGGCTGGGCTAGCTCTGGATTCCAATTAGAAAATCAGGTTGGACTTATGAATTTAGGCTACATAGATTTTGTCACAAAGCAGAAGACTTACTTTCAACTCACCAGTACGCATGGGGTTTCTCATCTCTTCTGGCATTTCTATAGACAGTGAATTTTGCACTCTGCTGCGTGCTGATGATCAACTGCAGGGGAACTGAATGGGGAAGTTTGGGGAGACTGTGGTTTCTGACTACTGTCTCTGTGGTTCTGTGGATGGCTCCAATGAGGGGTGGGTGCCTTTTGTTAAAAACAAGCTTAGATTGTTATCAAGGGCCTGTCTCTGCCATTTTATAACCTAAAGTCCAATACGTCTGTTTACATTCCTTACGTAAAATTTTAGGTTAAATTGGCAATATATAGAAATGTCTATTGAGAAGTCCTTCAATTGCCACAGTTCCTTTTTCTGCAGAAGTAGTAAAAAGGAAGCATTTTTCAGTGTTAACTAGTGAAGAACTAGAGAAGTGGGGCTGGGCCCTGAAACTGCAGGGATAAAACAGTGCTTCAGTTGTTGTTACTGAAATGTGCCAGCCACTTTCTGATGTTGAATTGAGTCCACTGTGAGGTTTTAGCTTGTTATATAAAATTCGAAGCCATAAGAGCAAATGGGCATGAAAGTGGTGTCAGGGTAAAGCATCCCAGATTGCTCTTAACCTCAAGCATGGCCCCCTGAAATATAGTTTACAGTACAACTGTTTTTGATCGTTTGAGTGTTTACTAAGGAAATCAGCACTATCACATTAATATGGATGCACACATTTGTGCTGTTGGCAGCTAATTTAAAAGCTTAGAGCAAAATCTGCTGGTACTTACAGCATCTTCCCATTTAATAAAATCATAAAAATAACAATTTCCTTCAGATTCACTTCCATGAACTCGGATATCCACATGACCTAAAATTGTGTAGTTCTGCTTCCATCTCAGGTAGAGACAAGGAAGCTGAAAATGTGTTTGGGGAATAAGATATTCAAATATCTTATTAAATATTCACAGTTAAGACCTTTCTTCAAGAAAAGACCCACAGAGAGTCTATTGTCAGAATGCTGCAGGACATCGAGCTCTTTTCCCCTGAAAAATTGAATTATCTCCCTGTTCAATGTTAAATATGAGGGTAAAGACTCTTGGCTATAAATTTGTGGGGGTGGATAGAAAGAAAATCAAACTATTCAAAATGGCAACAGGACAAATAAAGGGCTCCCAACAGCTGTCACAAGCAGATGATAGAGACATCACATTAAAAAATAAAATATATTTTCTTCAGTTCAAGGAAATGATTTTGTTTTTCTTTTTGGAATAACAATAAACATTCCTCTTAATGGCAGTATTATGTTGTGGGAAAAGGAGTCTTTTGTAGCGTAATTTAGATGAGGTGAATTTGAACACATAGTGTTTTAATTGAACATTACAGAACCTACATTTTTATAGCTCTTTACAGTTTTTGAAGCTCTTTTTAAACACTTATTATCTCATTTAATAGGCTGGAGTTCTATTTCTGATTTCCCATATGACCTACCATGTGAAATGCAAAAATTGCTAAACCTCTCCCAGAATCACTTTCTTTTTGTTGCACAATGAGAAAATTAATGTCAACCTAAACAAGTGGATTTTTTCAAATAATAAGAGGATGTTTTCTCTATAAATAAATTAGCAACCACAGTAACTGAAGGTCACAATCAACTGATCTAAATGTTGTCAGTTACTCATTTAATTTGAGTTTAGAGTATGTTAATTTTGCATATGATTAGAAGAGGTTGATTTAGAATTACATCTCAATATCTGATATTTAAGTGTTTTCCTTTCACACGTATATCTTAAAATAATCATTTTATTGTATTTCATGTGATAACAATAAAGTATTATTAAAATTAAATGAATCTATATTAGATTAAAAAGTATTATGGCTTAAGGTTTTAGATTCCTTAACATGCTCATTATTTTTAATTATTTATTTTCCCATGGAAGATTAATAATTTATTTTATCAATACCTCAAAAAGTAATCTTTCCACTTGAATTTAGTTAACATGCAAGTTTTTTCTCATCATAATATGGCTAGAGATAACTCAGTGTTATTTTAACCTGGGTTTTAAAATTTTATAGTACAATATATAGTTATTTGAAGTTTGACATTTTTCCTTGTACAAATGGGTGTTAAGATGAAGTCATTTTTATTCCTTTTGGTGGTGAATAAAATAGTGGTGTGGGTAGCATGGTTTCTGTTCTTAACAAACTCATAACTTGGTGAAGAAGACAGATATAAACATATTTATTGAACATACAAGTACTACATTAACAAAGTGCTACTGCATACAGATGCAGAACAAAAGATTTTGCCTGCACCCAAGATTAAGTGCCCCCATATCAATCTTCATATTGCAGTTATCCTGTTGATAATGTTTTATTATAATGAGTAAAGCTTCCATCTCATATACTAAATATTTAACCTCTGAGGGCAGAAGGTTTTTTATCTCAGTATCTCCAGTTCTTTCTCTTCTTTATGATCATTAAATATTTATTGAATTTAGTTTGCTGGACAGCAGTTGGGAGAGTTCATTGAGGAGATAATATTTAGCAAATGAGATAATACTCAAAGTGGGCCTCGAAGAATGATGAAGCAGAAAAAGGACAGAGTAGAGGTGAGGAGGGCAGTTCAGTTCTGGCAAAATCAGGAAGAAAGGAAAGTTTGTGAAGCATTTGGAAATGGTGATTTAGTGCAAGGGAGTGGCTGGAAATGGAGATGAAATAGTAAATCCTAGCCATAATTCGAAGGGCCTTGACTATCATGGTAATTAATTTACACTCTTCTAGAAATAATCAGTTCAGATTAGTTTCTAGAGGTAGTGAGAAAGCTGCCAGAAGCAATGATGCAAGAAAGAAGGCCATAAAAATAGCCCAAATAAGAAATGATGAAGTTCTGAGCTAGGGCAGTGGCCATGGGAATGAAGAAGAGGACACAAACTCAAGAGACAAGCCTGAAGGAGCATGAGTTCCTGACACCATGAAACTAACAACCTCGTCTGCTTATATTTGGACTGTTATTTGATATAGTATTTAAAAATGTCGATTGAGTTTAAGCTAATGCTGTTTGGGGTCTATATCAATTAAAGCAAGTTAATACAAGGGATATAACCAGTGGGTTCAGTTTGGGAAATGCTTAATTTGAAGTTGTTTCAAGTGTCCAGAGTTCAAAATAGTAATCAAAGCAAAAAGTTTGGAAGTCAGTTACACTTGAACTCATAGTTGAAGCCATGAGAGTAAGATTGCAAAAGAAGAAAGTGTAGAGCTGGAAGGGAAGAGAACCCAATGATGGGGGAACATTAGCATTTAAAGGGAAGGCAGATCAAGAGGGAACAGCAGAAGGTACAAAGATAGAATAATCCGGGTTATGGAGGCAATGAACAATATTTCAAGGAATTTGTGGCCATTGGTATTGAGTGCTGCAGAGTATTCGAGAAGAAGTAGGATTGAGAAGAGGTCACTGGATTTGGGAACGAGAGAACATGACTGATCTTACAGGCAGTAGTTTTAGTTGAATGGTGGTGAGTAGAAGCTAGATCATAATGAGTTGCAATAGAGTAAATAGGAGGTGGTTTGACTGCAAAGAGAAATAGTGTAATATCACACTTTGTAGACTAAAGCAGCTATTTTTAACTTTTTTCATCTCATGGCACACATAAATATTACTAAAATTCTGCAGCACACTAAAAAATTTTGATTCTTTCACACTAGCTGGCTACTGCTGTGTTGGCTGTTGTCATTTTTAAAAATTTTACAATCTAAGGGAAAAGAGGTCAGGCATTGCATGTTTTAAAAATTCTTGTGGCACACCAGTTGAAAATCGCTGGACTAAAGAAAAATTCAGGGACATAGCAACCAGATGCAATGTGAGATCTTAGATTAGATCCTGGTTTGAACAAGCCTGCTATAAAAGACATTTTAGGAACAATTGGAGAAAATTAGGATATGGACTAGGCATTAGATGATGCCACCCTTTATTTCCCTTATTTGGCCCAAGAGGGACCAGTTAGTGTGTTGGCATGCAAATGAGGTTCAGGTCCTCTAGGGTCAGAGTCAATGCCACCGTGGTTCAGGCAGGCTTTTGTCAGTTTTTGTTATTCTAGGCTTCTTTTATTTTGTCCTTCCTGTAACTGAAATGGAAAGATAAGTACACAGTTCCAATAGTCAGGGACCTACAGTCATGGTGACTGTTCAAGACACCTTCCTTTCCTTTAGGACAGGAGAGATAGAAAAAGAGAGTGGACAGAAGGTGGGAATTAGAACAATGTATTATAAAAGAGGGTATTGTGAGAGGAAAGCTTTTATCTCCTAAAGACATATTATTCTTTTAAAAACTGTATTTTAAAAGATTGCCTAGATTATGTGCTCACTGATGGCTATCAATGGACTTGTGCTAGTGTGTGAGTCAGTATAGATAAGATTTTTGAGTTATTAAAACAACTTGTCCCTTTAGTTAAAATTTCCCCCATATTTTCATCAGTGAGTCATTTAATCCTGTTATTTACTATAGAACCCTATTGGTATTCTTTAGTTATTTTTATTTTCAAATTAAATTGTTGGGTTAAAGTGTTGGAGATGTGTGTGTATGTATAGATGTAGATATCCTGATTGCTTGGGGTATTTTATAATGGCAAAAACTATAACCTTATAGCTTACCACAAGTTTAAATCTTCATGACACATTATAATATTTGGCAACTTCCTTAACCATATAGTCACACAACATATGACAAAAAAGCTGTGTTGTAAACAGATGCTGACAGGTAGATTACAGCACGTTTCCCCCAATGGAAATAATATCATAAATGGGACTTGGATTCAAGCCTTGCCCACAGAAGTGGTTTGAAATATGTCCAGAAATTCTTTGGTACTGACTTCCAACCTTGGAGCCTAATTTCTCTCCTTTCAGCATAGGCTGGAGTTAGTGACTTACTTCTAAGGAATAGGGAAAAAAAGCAGACGTGACAGTGTGACTTGAGAGACTAGGTTATAAAAGGCAACCCAGTTCCCTTTCCTCCCTTTCTCCTGAGTTACTGGCACTGAGGGAAGTCAGCTGCCTCTGGACATGCAGGTGGTCTATAGAAAGACCCACACAGTGAGGAAGGGGGCCTCCTGCCAACAGCCTGTGAGTGCTCCATCGTGGAAAAGGACCCTCCAGTTCTGTCTTGTCTGGAGATGACCACAGTCCTGGTTGGTAATCCAGGTACAAACACATGAGACACTCAGAGCCAGCATCATCCAGCTAAGCCACTCTTGGACTCTTGATCCATAGAAACTGTCAGATAATAAGTGTTTGTATTTTAAGCCACTAAATTTTATAATAATTTGTTATCCATAACTAACAAACCTATCAAAACCTATTTAGTCAGATGAAACATTCTCTGATTTCCAGTGAAACACTTTTAAAATCTGATTTTAAGCTAAGTAGACATTATATAAATAATATTATTTGAATACATTTTTGTGGGGAGAGCAGAAGCACATTAGAGAATGACGAGGAAGGAGATGGGCTTTTTTTGCTTTAAGATTCTAAATGGAATGTTGGCAACTTTCAGTGGCTCTTTTCTATTTTTTTTAAATCTTTATTGTTGAGATTATTACAGATGTCCCTCTTTTTTCCCCCTCATAGCTCCCCTCCACCTGGTTCCCACCCACCCCAGGCCCTCGCCACCCTATTGTCTGTGTCCATAGGTACTGCATACATGCATATAAGATCTTTGTCTAATCTCTTCCCGCACCCCCCACTCCCTTTCCCTCTGAGAATTGTCAGTCTGTTCCATTTCCATGCCCCTGATTCTATTCCATTCACCAGTTTATTCTGTTCATCAGATTTTTTATTCATTTGACTTTTAGATTCACTTGTTGATAGATATATATTTGTTGTCACTTTGTTGTTCATAATTTTTATCTTTACTTTTTTCTTCTTCTTCCTCTTCTTAAAGAATACCCTTCAGCATTTCATATAATACTGGTTTGGTGGTGATGAACTTCTTTAGCTTTTTCTTGTCTGTGAAGCTCTTTATCTGACCTTCAATTCTAAATGATAGCTTTGATGGGTAGAATAATCTTGGTTGTAGGTTCTTGCTATTCATCACTTTGAATAGTTCTTGCCACTCCCTTCTGGCCTGCATAGTTTCTGTTGAGAAATCAGCTGACAGTCGTATGGGTGCTCCCTTGTAGGTAACTAACTGTTTTTCTCTTGCTGCTTTTAAGATTCTCTTTGTCTTTTGCCCTTGGCATTTTAATTATGATATGTTTTGGTGTGGTCCTCTTTAGATTCCTCTTGTTTGGGGTTCTTTGTGCTTCCTGAACTTGTAAGTCTATTTCTTTCACCAAGTAGGGGAAGTTTTCAGTCATTATTTCTTCAAATAGGTTTTCAGTATCTTGCTCTCTCTCTCTTCTTCTGTCACCCCCATAATTCGGATGTTGGTACACTTGAAGTTGTCCCAGAGGCTCCTTACAGTATCTTCATATTTTTGGATTCTTTTTTCTTTTTGCTCTTCTGATTGGGTGTTTTTTGCTTCCTCATATTTCAAATAATTGACTTGATTCTGGGGATCCTCTAGTTTATTGTTGAATCCCTGTATATTATTCTTTATTTCAGTCAGTGTATGCTTAATTTCTGACTGGTCCTTTTCCATTTTTCTTTGGCATTTTCACTAAAATCCTTTAAGGTCTCACTAAGTTCCTCGGAGGTTTCTAGAAGATTCTTGAGTAACCTCATAACTGTGGTTTTGAACTCTATATCCAGTATTTTGCTTTCTTCCATTTCTTTCATTTGTGACATGTTTCTTTGTCACCACATTTTTGGCTGCTTCCCTGTGTTTGTTTCTGTTTATTGGGTAGCTGATAAGTCTCCTTGATTTGATAGAGTGGCCTTGTGTGGTTGGTGTCCTATAGGGCCCAGTGTCTCGCCTCCCCAATCACCTGAGGTAGACACTCTAGGTGCACCCCTTTGTGGGCTGTGTGCACAGTGTTGTTGTAGTTGAGCCTTGATTGCTGTTGGTGTCACTATGAAGAATTGACCTCTAGGCCAATTGGCTATGGGGACCAGCTGAGACTACAGTGGGAGAGCTGCTGTGCAGGAGACACCCTTATGGAGCAGGACTTGCTTCAGTGGGGCTTTGGTGCTCACTGAGTCTGTCCTGTGAGTGTGTCACTTATGGATGTGAAGAGTTGTAATCTGGTATGGTCTCACTGGGTATACTGGCTCTTGGATCTCCAGGGAGGTGCAAAATCAGCCACTGCCTGGGGCCACCCAGCAGGAGCTACAGAGAGATCTATAGATTCTTCCTCTTTGTATCACATTTAGAAGTTCCCAGACGAGGCCCAGCTGTGAAACAAGGCAGGCTGGTGCTGGTGCTGGCCTTGGGCCTTTTATTGATAGCTTTGGGGCTCCCTGACCCAGCTGCAGCTTGTTTGACAAGTTTTAGGCTGAGAAAGGACAGGCCACTCATATGCAAAAGCTGCTGTGCACAGCTTGGTTGGGGTTGTAAATTATGTGGGGTAGGGTCTCAGGGAATCTCCAGGGCAGAGCAAACAGCAATGGCTGCCAGTCAGCCTTGCACCAGGGAGGTCCCAGCATGGGAACAATGACTGCTGTGAGCACCTCTGTCTGGAAGGAAGCCGCCCCCAAGTTCCTGCCCCGATGCCAGATAGTTCAGTTTCTCCCTGTATGTGTCTGGGTTCCCCAGAGCCTTGCCCGGCACTGGAGCTCAGAGCAAGCAGGAGCTTGTAAATTCAGTTCGTGGTGCCAGCCTTTTAAGAGGGGCAGCTGGGTCTCCAGTAGTCTGTGTGTCACTCAGCCCCAATCCGCACTGGTTTTTATAATCCGTAGTTCTTACTGCCTGTATGGACTTCTTTCCCCAGCTCTAGGACCCTAGGTTGGGGGTCTGGTGTAGGGCTGGGATTCCTTGCTCCTCCAGGCGGCCTCCAAAGAGGCAATTTCCCTCCTGATTAAAAAAAGGGACACACCCGGGTGCTGGACCAGCCTGTTCGGGTACTCAGCACCTCCTACCAGTCTCAATGTGCTTTCTTCTTTACCCCTCTAGTTGTAGTACTTCCACTCAGCCAGCTTTCCCATGGTTCTTGATGATAGTTGTTCTGTATTTTAGTTGTAATTTTGATGTGGTTGTGGGAGACAGCAAGTACAGGCATTTACCTATGCCACCATCTTGGTTTTCTCTTTCCTATTTTTAAATTGAATATAATTTTATTATACTTATGACTGTACTTTATGAAATTTTAAAAAATTGTTTTTATACTCATATATTGAAGAGTTATAATGAGGGCCTGAGAAGTGATAGAGGAGGTATGATTTTTCCAAGGCAAGATTTGGAAGAGATATGTGAAGGAAGAAGAGGATTGAAGAGAAGTTTGATAAAGAAGTGGAAGCCATTTGTCAGCTGGTGTGGGGAAGGGAAGAGTGAGAACACTGTGCATGCAAGTCCACTTGAAAAAACAAACAAACCAACAAACAAATATAATATTAATGCAGTACTTCCACCCTAATAAGAGGAGAATCCATTGTTCCCTGAGACAAGTTAGGTTGGAATGACCTTGAGTTTAATGTGGTGAGAGGGAGGGGGTAGCCACTGACCATTCATATGTAGAAACTTTGCTTATAAAATACTAGAGGCCCAGTGCACAGATTCGTGCACCAGTGGGGTCCCTCAGCCTGGCCTGCACCCTCTCTCAATCCCAGACCCCTCGGGGGATGTCAGAGAGCTGGTTTCAGCCCGATCACCGCAGGCCAGGCTGAGGGACTTGCAGGGATTGGGCCGAAATCAGCAGTCCGACATCCCCCAAGGTATGTAGTAGTGTGCGAAGTGGCAGGTGGCCAGGGAGGAGCCCGAGCCCAGGTCGGGCGCTGCTCCCGTTCATCCTGGCCCTGCTGCTCCTGCTGCCACTGCCTGGTAATCTCGCTGAGCAGCACTCCCGATATGGGGGCGCACTGACCACCAGGGGTCAGCTCCTGCATTGAGCATCTGCCCCCTGGTTGTCAGTGTGCATCATAGCAACCTGTTGACTGGTCATTTGGTTGTTCGGTTGCTTAGGCTTTTATATATATAGATGGCTGGTTCTAATACCACTCCTTACTTCAATGTAAATTTTGATGTCCCACTTAGCTTTCTTTGAATTTCCATATTATTGTTTTATACCTGATTACCTGGATTGTTGTCCATAAATATTTGTCAGTTGACTGCCCCCTTCATCTGTTTTGTATAAAAGCCAGCTTAATTTTTGCCAAGTACTGAAAGAACTTTCTCATCCTAATAAGTTCTGCAATTTGCAAAGGAAGATGTTTAAGTTAAATATACAATATAGGAAAATTGAGTTGGTTAAAATGAGAGACATCAGAATTTCTACATGGATTGGAAATGTAGAGAGATGAATCTGTCTTGCTCCAAATGAGCTCAAAAGATAATTTTTGTAATGCCCATAGCTTTTTTCTTTAAGCCCTTTAGAGAGGTGAATTTTTGCAGATGGTTCTGGTAGCGTTTTGGGGCAGTCTCTGTGCTCAGATGAAAATGATTGCTGACGCGTTAAATTTTCTGTTGCATGCTATCACACAGGGCTTTGGTAAATATGGTATTAATTCATTGCTATGGATATTTTCACAAACATATGAGTTTAATAAGCCACCCATAGTCTATATTCATTCTTGTCTACATTCTCTTCTTAGATTTATATCTGAAAACATCAGGTCATAATTTGGAATATGTACATATGTATACTCGTACACACACACACGTATATTTCCTATCACTTAATGTTTATTCTAAAGGAGAAACATAGTATCTGACACTTCTATGGAATTGGTGATTTATAAAATACTTTATAGGTTTATTGCATCAAGATTTTCCATAGAGTACTGAGGATTTATACTATTTTGACCCAAGTCAGTAAGTTTATAATATTTACTAGTATATTTAGGTAAAACCAAGAAACCAAATATGTTCAAGTTTTTTTTTTTTTAACTTTGTTCCTAGAATAATTCAACTCTGAGCTTCTCAGCTTTGAAGTTTTGTTGATAAAAAAAAATTAAAACAGCCCAGCTGGTGTAAAATGGTTGAGTATCGACCTGTGAACTAGGAGGTCAGGGTTCGATTCCCGGTCAGGGCACATGCCTGGGTTGTGGGCTCTGTTCCCAGTAGGGGCATGCAGCAGACAGCCAACTGATAATTCTCTCTCATCATTGATATTTCTCTCTCTCACTCTCTTCCTTCCTCTCTGAAATAAATAAAAATCTTTAAAAAAAATTTAAAACAGATTCTGTAGATAGACATTTTGTATTATCTTTAAAACATTCTGTAGAGATAGGCATTTTGTATTATCTTTGTAGAATGAAAATTTGCAGAATTTTATGATGCCCCACAAAGTGTCATTATGGAAACGATTTTTTTATTTTTATACAACATGTTCAAGTCAGAAAAGATGCAGAGCTAATAATATGACATCAGGTCTCTTTGGGGAGTTTTAGGTGATAGAATGAATGTTGACACGGAGGGTGTATCTGAGAGGGTGTGTGAAAAGCCTTGTATAATTAAGATGAGTAGATGGAAGGCAGATGTGAAAAAGTTTGAGTATAAAGGGGAGTTGACCATATAAATGGTACCAGGGTTGCACAAGTTTTAGTGAAACTAATTGAATTAGAGGGATGGAGGAACAAATTAGATGATGTTTGGTATGACTTTAGTTCCTGGTCAACTGATCTACATCATAGTTTCTCAACAGCAGTACTAATGTTTTGGGCTGGACAATTCTTTTTTTGTGGGGGCTGTTCTGTGTGTTATAGTATGTTTAGCAGCATTCCTGACCTTTACCCCATAGATGCCAGTAGCACTACTCTAATCCCTCCTTTTTTGACAACAAAACTGTCTCTCACTTTGCCATATGTTCCCTGAGAGTCAAAGAGACGAGTTGAGAACCACTGGTCTAGATAAGCCTGTGGGAAGCATTGTGTTAGTATGGAAGCATTGTATTAGTACAGTATTAATATGCGTTTAAAGTTGCAATGAAGAGGAGATTGCTATTTGCAATAGCATGGATAGAACTGGAGAGCATTATATGCTAAGCGAAATAAGCCAGTCAGAGAAAGATAAATATCACATGATCTCACTCATTTGTGGAATATAATGAACATCATAAACTGATGAACAAAAATAGATACAGAAACAAAGAAGCATCAAAGAGACTGTCAAACTTCAGTGGGAAGGCAGGGGAGAGTTGTGTGTGGGGTAAGAGATCAACCAAATGACTTGTATGCATGTATATAAGCATCACCAATGGACACAGACACTAGGTGGGTGAGGGCATGTGCGGGGGTGGGGGAGGAAGTCAATAGGGGAAAAAGGAGACATATTCTATCTACTTTGTAATACTTTAAACAATAAAAAAAAGAGGAGATTGCTGAGAAGGAACTGCCTTTTTTGCTAAAGGAAAGTCAAAGGCCCTTTGACTGATGAGGCCACCTGCAAACACATCTTCCCAGGTAGCTACCCAGACCTGGGGGCCATTTCTTTAAATTTTGTGGTATCTTCATGGCTGTTACTTTCCAGAGTAGTGGTTTATAGATTTGAGTGTGCATCAGAATCAGATGGAGGGCTTATTAAATCACAGATTATTTGGCCTCCCGAGTTTCTGATTCATTGATCTCATTAAGTGGATCTAAGAGCCTGAGAGAAGCTTTGCATTTCTAACAGGTTCCCAGATGAAGCTATGGCATCACAAAGAGACCCCATTTTGAGAACCACTTTTCTAGAATAAACAGCCTTTGGTTTTATCTGGTGTTAGATCTTCCTTGATTACCTTTGAGATTTTGTACTTCAGATTTCTTGTTCACATTTGCTCTTTCTATTTAATCTTTGCCTTGTTTACTTCCCATGATCCTTAATTGTCTTCCTTAATTTACAGTTTGCACTAATGGGTGAAGGGAAGATGCCTCATCTTTCTTTTATTTTTTTCACTGGGCAATTTTTTCTTTGATTCATAATATATGAGACTCAGTTTCCCTCATGCTGCATCCTGTACCATCTCCCAAGGTTGCCCATCTTTCAGGATAACTGTGCCTTAAGGATGGATTATGTATATGCTCCACAGTTGTAAAAATCTGGGGTGACTTAGCATTTAAGATGATATTTTGAATGTAGTAACACATTTTTAGGAAATATCTAACTTTTATATCCTTTTAAAGCTGTAAATGATTTCTTGGAACTTACCTTTCTATAAGGGACCTTTGAATTATTTTGCATAAATGTATAATTTTACACTTGCCCACATTAAAGCTTATCTGTGAATTTCCTGCCCACTTAAATATCCTTATGAGATGCCCCTATCAGATTACTCATTAAATATTATTGTCATATGCATTCTTAGAGTTATTACTATATCCTGTCCTTTCTCAGTTATCAAAATGGTTTGTTTTTAAAAAATATTAAGATTGTGTTTGGGAGGAGGAAATTCCTCCCTCTAGCCCCCGTTAGTTCTTATGGCTAGACTAACATTAAAACTGATACAAAACCAGATTAACAGGAGAAAAAGCAATTTAATAAATGCACACAGCAGATCATAACTGATGCTCAGAGAAATCATTGAAGCTGGCAGCTACTTATACTTTTCAGAAAAAGAAACAATAAATTTATGAAGAATTAAAGGATGATGAAATGTAGGTTTGGGTGCTCGTTAGTGAAGAATCTAAGCAAAGTTTGGGCTTGTGTAGCAAAATAGTAAAGGAGTAGCAGCATTTGTTTATACAGGCTTTTTGACCTTGGATTCCTGAACTCTAGTGATAAGTGTGTCTCTTTCAGCCCCCTGAGCAAGGGGAGCAAGCACCTTTCACAGGGGAGATTTATTTATTTCCTGCATTCACAGAGACACTGGAGGGTCAACGTGCCCTTCTTGCAGCGGCTGCTTGTCAAATAACTTTAATTCAAAGTAATCGATATGCCCTTGCTGGGTATTTTGGGGCGGCTCTGACAATTGGTCCTTGGGAGACCACCACTGTTTACATTTTTATGTCAGTTCCCTTTGCTGCATGTTGATAATGAGCTCTCTATCCATGACAAAAGAGAATCCCAGGACCCTGTAGGAGAGGAAAAATTATTTTTCCCTATTCTTCTGAGTTCTTAGCTGAGACCCCTGTAATAAAAGACAGATTAACAAAATAAAACAAGCAAGTTTATTAACATGCATATCTCATGTACACATGGGAGACAGAGAAAAATGAGTAACTCCCCGAGGTAGATTAGAATTCAGACTTAAGTACTATTATTTTAGTAGGAAAAGGGGAAAGGGATGTAGGCCTCTTAGGGGAGACTAAGTGATTCTTAGTAGAGATGAATGGGCTCTGAGAAGAATATTGGGAGGTATAACAGTGATGAAGTTTGCCTGTGTGTAGTATTGACTTCTAGTCTCCTGTCTTTAACAAGAGTCAGTCATCTTTGGTTGGTGAAACTCTAGGGAAAGATATTTAGGACAATTGAGTTCCTTTAGGGAAATCTGTCTTTAAGTAGAAAACTCCCTGCATTTACTGTTTTGCAAGTACTCACAGCCCAAAATGATCAATATATCAAGGCCACATATTTTGGGGTTGCATATTCTGCTACCTTTCAATCCCATTCTAATTTTGGGTCAGAAGTAGGCTATTTCCTCTCTAGCACCACATAGTTTTCCTAGACTTGATTCACTTTAAAGAGCTGACCCCAGTGAATCACCCACCATGAGCTGAGAGTGCCATCACTCTGGATCTTGCAGTAGGTGTGTTTCATGGCTGGGGCAATTTGGATTGCAAGCACCGTTAGAAATGTTTGCTCCTTAAGCAGCAGTGATAGAGGGCTTTATTTGATTTCAGCAATAGGCCCTCTTTGCTCCCAGCTCTGTACATGCTCCAAAGCTGCCTTCCACTTTTACAGATTTCTGCCCCCTCTTTTCCAAGCTAACTTCTGGTCAAGCTTCAGGTGTCAGCTTACACATGACCATCGCACCCCCTCAGCAGGGTCTTCCATGACACCCAGGGTAATACACCCTGCCATTTGCTTTGGAGCACCAGTACTTCTTTTTTATAACACTTCACACAGTGTAATTATTTAACTATCTGTAATAATATGTTGAGCAACTCACTTGCCTGTGAGTTTTCTAAGGACTGTGCCTGGGTTTTCGGTCACTGTAAATCCCTGGTGCCTAGGAACAGGTGCCTAGGAACAGGTGCCTAGAAGTACCTCTGTATTTAATGACTAGTGGGTTTATTCATCCTGTCTGCTCTTTGGCATAACTCTAAAAAAAAAAAAAATAGAACCCTGCTTTTAAGTGTTCCCATTTGAATGTCCATGATCACACGTCTTCCTTTTGTTTTCCCTCTTTGTTTTTGTTCTCTAAGCTCTGCTTAGAGAGCTAACTCCTTAGCTTTTTTTTCATAGAATGTGGTCTCCAGAATGCCTGCCATCTTGGCTACCCACTTTTGGATGTTCAGTTGAACATATTGTTCTGGGTATCCTCATAGAACACAGGAAAGTATTCTTTTCCTCTATTCAAGCTTGGTCCTTCTCTAATACACATCAGGACTGCTTTAATGTCATTAGCACCTGAGTCACACTGCTGGCTAATGCTAAAATTCCAGTCACTGCAATGCCTCACCTATTCCCATGATGCATTTTAACAATAAAGCAATATATGACCACTGTGAAAAACTAGGAAGTTCAGATGAAAAAGAACAATAATATAAAATCACCAAATAATGCTGTCACTCAGGAACATCCAGTGTTAAAATTTTATCACCTCAAAGACTTTTCCCATGAGCTATTTATATTGATATAAGTACATATATATGCATGTATATAGGTATATATTTGTATATATATACACATATGTTTATATATAAGTGTGAGTATATATATATATGTTTGTGTGTGTATTATAAGCTCATTTTCATTTTATATTATGATGTCTCTTCATGTCAGTAAATATAGTTCTGTTGTGTTTTGTCTTGGGAGGCAATGTGCATAGTGATTAAGAATCCAGAAATTGAGACCTGGCTGGTGTGGCTCAGTTGGTTGGAGTGTCGTCCTGTACACCAAAAAGTTGCAGGTTTGATTCCCGGTCAGGGCACATACCCAGCTTGCGGGTTGAGCCCTAGTTGGGATCCCTACAGGAGGCAACTGATTGATATTTCTCTCTTTTTCTCCCTCTCCCTTCATTTCTTTCTAAAATCAATAAAAGCATATATTTGGGTGAGGATAAAAAAAAAAAAGAATCCAGGAATTGAATTCAGATTGATCTGGGCTCTATAATCCCCTACCACTTATTTGCTATATGACCTTGGGTATGTTACTTATCTTTTCTAAATTTCAGTTATATACTATAGTTATATACCATATTTATAATAGCTATATAATTTATATAGCTAATATAGTATTACATTTTATGGATATACCAATTTACAGCATCTTTAGATTAGATCTCCCCTAATACTACAATTTGATTTTGAATTCTAAAGCTGGATTTTATATTGTTAAACTTTGTCTTGTTGATTTCAACCAAATTTTTCAGGCTTTGTAATAATTTTATTTTATTTTATTTTATTTTATTTTATTTTATTTTTTATTTTTATTTATTTAATTAATTAATTTATTTTTTTAAATTTCTTTATTGATTAAGGTGTCACATATTTGTCCTCATCCCCCCATTCCCATCCCACCCCTCTCCCCACGCATGCCCCAACCCCCTGTTGAACTTAACCGTTGGATAGGCTTATATGCATGCACACAGGTCCTTTGGTTGAACTCTCCCCCTCCCCCCACCCTCCCCCCACCCTCCCCCATCCTCCCTCTTAGGCCCGATAGTCCCATCGATGCCTCCTTGCTTCTGGTTCTGTTCTTGTTACTCAGTCTATGTTGTTCATCATTTCCCCTAGATGAGCGAGATCATATGTCACTAGATATATACTTATAAGAACTGAATGTGAGACGAGCAATAATAGTTATGTTGACAGGCAAATGAATCAGTCTGTAGTGAGCTTCCCCCTGGACCAACAGTTCTTTTGAGACCCAATTTCAATGTCCAGCAGTTCCTTATGTGTACATGTCAGCACTGACCCCTCAGCTCTGGATGGTGGACAAATGGTGGTAACGGAGGTCCGACTCCCTCTGGTTTGGTCTCGGCCGGACCCAGGGGCACGGCGTCACCCGGACTAAGGGGCACGTGGCCTCACCCTTACCCAAGGGGTGCGTGGTCTCACCCGGGCCTGGGACCCAGCCTCACCCGGATGGATCCAGGGGCACACGGCCTCACCCGGACCCAGGATCTGGCTTCACCCGTACCCAGGGACGCTTGGCCTCTCCCAGACCCAGGGGCACGTGGCCTCACCCGGGCTTAGTTGCACAAGGCCTCACCTGGATCCAGGGACACATGGTCTCATCCGGACCCAGGGATGCTTGGCCTCTCCCAGACCCAGGGGAACGTGGCCTCACCCGGGCCTAGGTGCACGAGGTCTCACCCGGATCCGGGGACACATGGTCTCACCCGGACCCAGGGGCGCTTGGCCTCTCCCAGACCCAGGGGCACATGGCCTCACCCGGGCCTAGGTGCACGAGGCCTCATCCGGATCCAGGGACACATGGTCTCACCCGGACCCAGGGGCGCTTTTTGTAATAATTTTAGAGTACTTTTTAATCTTTATATCTTGGATCTCTGTATCATATAGAAATTTGATAATCAGATATTTAATCCAATTTATGGATAAGAATGTTAAACATAGTAAATATATAGTTGAAGACAGTAGCATCCCCTCCCTCCATTGTTCTAGAGATATTAATACACTAACCAGCAGACTTTGGTTAAGGCTATTGAGTGTTGAATCAATCAAATTAATTGCTATATTCTTGATCAATTTCTCTCTCTGGTCTCAAGGAAAGGCAAGAGAAATCCTGCCAGAAGCTCTGATTGAATAAGAATATATTATCATTGCAGTATTTTCATTATACCTCTCCATTAGGAGTTTCATAAAAATAAATAAGGTTTGTCTGATGAATTTTTAGTTAAATCAATGCTAGCTCCTTGAAATTTTATCATTTTAATTAATAATATAGGTAGTATGGATGTATAATTTAAAATATCAATATTTCTGGAAAAGGAAAAATCTATAGCCACAGATCCATAAAAATATAAGATAGATCCATTCCAGCTTTGTACTTAGAAAGGAGTGAAAGGTGTGCTTTGGAGGGAGAAAGGAAAGCAGGGAAAAAAGGTAGGTTGGAAGATGGAGAGAATTTTTATTTGCTTCATTATTTTTCCCATGGGATAACAGTGTATCTAAAAAAATAAAAGGACATTCCAAAATAGTACCATGTTTCATAATGTCATTGAAGCATTACACACATACAAATAAATGCTGCCCAAACATACTATAAAATGTATATGATATGTTTACTATTTATCATTCACCTGGGTGGATGTGCATAATGATAATTATTATTAAAATAACATGATACTTTTAAATAATATTGTGGTATGCTCACTAAGTGCTCTCTTATTTATTTATTTTAGTTCTTTAATATACCTCAGTAGGTTGGTAGGCTATCACTCAAAAGGGAAAAGAGGGATAGAAAGACTAAGTGATTTTCCCCAGAGGGTCACAGTAAGTAATTTGTGAATTAAGACCAGAAATAAGAAGTTATATTAGAAGGATCCTCACCTGGAATTTAGTACAATTTCCTCTCCTTCTATTCTGGGAGTGAGCCAGGCTCAAATAGTTGTTTCTGGAAGAACATCAAGATCTGGTTCCCACCTGCTTCCATAGCCTTATCTCCACAGCTCCTCATTCCATATCTCTTGTTCTAGGAACTCCATGTGCTAGTAGTTTTTCCCATATCAATACTACTTCATGCCTTTGTGTCTTGGGCCATATAGGTTCATCTAAATAAAGTGCCCTTCACACCTTTCTTTACCTGCAGTGTTATTTTACCTCTTTTCCTTCAGGAAGCCTTCTCAGAACCTCGAGATAGGGCTTATGCATGGTTGTCCTAGCACTTGATATTGCAGCTATCTCTTGTTGTGCCTCTCCTCTGCTCTACTATAATTTCTTTGCACATCCAGAGCCTAACATGTAGTGAGTGCTCAGATATGCTAATGTGGGCTAAACTCACAAACCAGCTATACCAAATAGGATATGGCAGTAAATCTAAATTAATGAACAAATGAATACTCTTGGACCATATTCTATTTAGAAATAAATTCAGTTTGGTTTTTGAAATTGTGATTTTCAAATGATTATTCCAGCAATATCCATTGTTTGTGTCACACATCTAATTAGTGATTTGCCCAAGTGGGCAAACATGAGTATTTTTTATCCAGAAGCAACATGTGTTACAATCTCAATGGCTAATGGGTTTGGTAAGGCTCTATAAGGAAGCAGTTCTGTTTTAATTCAGATTTCTTAAGAGATTAGAGGAATCTTTACCAGAAATTTTGACAATATCTACCTTTTAAAACCATTCTGACACCCAAGTGATATGATTAATTTAGTTTTTAATAGGTATGAGGGAATTTTAAAACATCATACCCACAGGATAATTTCATGGAGGATCATTTTATATGATGAATTTTCATTCCCTCTTTTCTGATAAAAGTAGAAAAAAAGTATGTGGATTGCAGCTCCTAACTTAATAATTTTACTTATAACTAAGAATGTAACATATATTTCCATATATTACATAACCAGTTTAAAAAGCACCTCATATTCTTTCTGTGGACAGAGTATGCAAAACACAAGGCAGAGAATATGGCTTTTAGATTTTTTCCCCCTGCAGAAGCTTAACCATGTCTTTTTGGACAGAAGAGGAAGATTGGGTTAAAATGATCAAAACAGCCATTCAAGGAATGTATCTTAATGTCAGCCTTGAGTAGCTTTTTTTTTTCTGCTAAGGAAATCTAACAGGATATTAAAAAACATATTAACTTTCAAAATATGTTTAGATTCTAAGAGGATATATGAGAATATGAGAGCTATATTTAGTAGAAGGTCAGACCCATAGAATTTGTAGAAAGGGGTCACTTAAATTTAGTTTGAAAGCCAGCACTCTCACATATCACACCCCTCCAATCCATTCTCCATGCAGCTGGTACAGTTATCTTTCTAAAAGCAAATGTAAATATGCGGTTCATCTGTATAAAGCCCCTTATTGGTGGAATCGAGATGCCTTAGCTTGGAAGAATAGGTCCTCCACAAAAAGGACTTGCAGTAAATGCCCTTGAAATCTGTATTTGAACTACAAGGAGCAACTCTTAGTGCCTAGAACATCTGAGCTATTGGCTACTTCTTATTCAGCAACCATTCTGCCTGGAATGTGTGACCTCTGTCCATTTTCCCAGGGGAATTGGCCATTCTGTTCTTTGCATTTATAATCTACCTCTACACTACTGTACTTTCAAGCCTCTCTTAACATTTTGTGTGTGCAATTACCCATCTCTCTTAGACTCTAAGCTCTTATTATCTCTGCGTGGCACTTTATGAATGGATTCACTGATACCAGAGAAGACCTTTGCATGTGCCTACTCTCAAAATCAATATATTTCATGGAAGTTTTGCTATCTATTTCAAGATAAGTTGTCTCCAGCTTGAGATGTTTGCCTGAGCTTTTATTATTACCCTTAGTGATTTTGTTTTAACCTTTTGCACTCGGATGTCGAGTGTGACTTGACACGGTTAGCATTAGAATAAAGGAATCGAGAAAAAAGCAAGCGGGTGCAAAGTGTTAATATTGTTGAAAACATTAGACATTAGAAGCTTTGTTTTATAATTTCAACTTTAACTCAAATACAAAATTCTCAATTTTGACCTTTCCTTTTTCTGCCATGAAAATTTGTTTTCCAAAATGTGTCCTGTGACCCATTTTGCCCTTTACAGGTGTTTTGGATAGGTTTAGGACATTGTGGGGAGAAAATATGGGAAAGCTATCACCATTTTTAAGTTCCTATTTAGAGTGATTTTATGTTATGACTGCTTAGAGAGATTCTACGTTATTTTTTTCCTTGAGATATTACTAATCTTGATTACTGGATTATTGTTATGTATGAGTTGTTTAAATTATGTAAAATTATAGATTAGCATGTCAGGTATTATGAGTAGTCATAGAATTAGTCATTGCCATTGTCTGCGGGCTTAAAACGTAAGTTCCAAAGTAGACATCATTACTGGGGCATAGGTAGAATCATAGAATATTGAGTTAATTTTGTCCATCTTTCATTTAATTTTAAAGTTGGGAAAGCATAAACTCAGAATCTTAGTGGCTTATCTTGGATTTCATGGCACATTCAGAGAAGTACTGAGCCCTATACAAAGTATTTCCAAGTCCGTGCCTTTTGTATTTGAAAGTCATTCCAGTGGCACTGCAGTGCAGCGGCTATCCAGGAGGTACCAAGCTTGGAGCTGAGAGTTGCACTTTAGCTGGCTTTCCATTGATTTTTTTACTGTCCCCTGTAGGAGAGCGCTACACAAATAATTAGTCCTTCAGAGAAGAGATTGAAGCACAAAACTGCTTTGTAACTTCTGGCTTTATCAAATGACTATTTACTTTTAGGCAATACCTTAAAAGTATCTGAAACACTGATTTTCTATTTGAATTAGCTGAAACTTTGACTAGTGAGCGAAGATCTCAATTTGTAATTACTTCTGTTAATAAATGGGCCTGTTGCTTCCCTGTAGGTTATGAGAGTTCATATTGAGCAGGGTCAGCTTGGGTGGCAACATGGAGCTATGGATTAGTTAATAACTGAGGCAAGGGCTTCAGAAACAAATAGAAATAGTCTTGGGAGTCCTTTCTAAATGTATCTCCACCTAACTGGCATTTTTCCTCAATAGGTCAGCTATTGTTGCTCAGGCTTTAATCATTTTGCAACTCCAAGTAAAAAATAGTTATACCATAGCTTTTTGTCAGCTTCCTTCCTTTTATTCATAGTAAGAAGGACATAAAACGTTCTTGAAAAATGCTCTGTCTTGGAAATCTTGCAGGAAGGTAACTCTTTCAATCATAGAAAAATATTTCAAATAGCAGCTTTGTGAGCCTTCTTGCTTTGAGCTCATAATAGGGACAGTGGGTGGGTTGGGGGAGGGGGAAAAGAAGAGTCTTTAATTATACATCAAGGACACTTTAAAGAAAAGAACTATACATTTTTAAAAATCTTCTAAAGCCTCCACTTGTACTAAACACCAAATCTGCACATATGTTTGCAGAATGAGTGGATGGGTGTATTGGATGGATGATGGATGGGTAAATGGATGGATATTTTACATCTACTTTGTATCATTTTTTAATGTCACAGGATCTCTAAACTAAATTTGTCTCCTCATAATGGAACACGTTTTCTTCCTTTTTATTTGCATAAATAAAAGCATTATTCTCTCAGTCTTCTCTAGTCTCATATAAAAGAACTCCCTTCTCTGTAAAGCTATCCACTTTTTTTCTAGATTACATCTCATCCTACTTTGGATCCAACCCCTTAATTTATCTCTCTGGCTTTCCACATGTCTGTACCTTCAAAAGGTCCCTACTCTCTGCCATACCACCTCTTCTTCTTTGACACTCAGCACCTCCAAGGTGTGCCACTTACTGCTCTCCCTCCCAATTTACTTAATTCTCTGCAGCATGGCTCACACTCTTTGAAGATGAATATCCCCTCATTTAAAATGGAAACAATAATACTACCTGGCAAAGTGATTTTTAATGTTTGTCCAGACATAAGTGTAAGTGATTTCTCTACAATTGGTCCACAATTCTCATAGGCAAAAATCTTCTTTCTCCCCAGGCTAGGCGAGTCTCTCTCTCTGCCCCCGCCCCCTTATCTTAATGATGCCTCCAAGGTACAGCTCCAGCAGCACCTCCTTGAAGCTTCTTTTTGGTTATTCTACTTTATTCCTATCTCTACTTGATGCTTACTTTCCTCATGATAGTTACATGGGGCAGTGTGATAGCACATATTTTATTTAAAAAAAAAATTTAGCCTCTGATTCAGTGCTGAGCCCATAGTAGGTAATTAGTGAATACTTCTCAATTGACTAAACTATTACAGATATATGGTGGACTCTTACTCTTTTGAATAAATTGATTGCCATTTTATTAAGGACTCTGAATACCTACAATAGTACATTCATCATGATAATTTAATTGATCATCTTTTCTTTTTGCAGGAGCTTTAGCTATTAAATAAGAAACCCTTTGCATATTTTTACTGTTTTCATGATCCATATATTGATTTTAAGGTTTGATGCTGGACACTTTACTATATTCCTTTCCATATATTAAAGGCCTTCCTTCCTAGTTACGAGTTATTGTTTCAGAATCAGGAAACATGATGGATAGACAAAAGGACTGGCAAGTAACAGTATCTCTGGTTGTAAACGAAAAGATATTTGGGATTGCATAACAAGAATTCAGGGTAAAAGACTTTCAAATTTTGTGGACCTCCTAGAACTGATTAGTAACACTCTTCATGTGTGTGCTCTGAGGCAAGGATATGAGGGCAAAGAATAGTCCTATAAGTACTAGTAACTAGAAGGAGAATCAAGGCTATACTTAGTATCACTGTTATACTTTCCTTTCCAAGATTCTCACAAATAAAATATTTTTTGATATGGAATACAGTTGCTTCTCATTCCAAACTATGACTCCCCTCTAAGGGATTTGTCAAAATGCCAAAAAAGATGGGGCAGGATCAATTTGAATATAAAAAGAATACAAGTGGAAAGAAATTCAGAACCCTGCTCCGTTGGACAAAATTGCAAATGAATTGAATTTGGCTGAATTTTTGTAAGCCTACCAGAAATTTAAAGATACTACATATTGTAAGCTGAATTGATCAAAGTGCCTTCGAAATTCTATTAACCTTTTATTCAAACCCAAGTAGACAACTTTCCTATTTAGTGTGTCATTAACCCCACTTTAACATCCATTGCCTTCTACCGAACTAGTAAAAATGGAAAATGACTTGTGATAGATGCTCAACATACTTCATGTGTTGTGTTCCTTTTTTATTCTTGTTTGCTTTGAGTTATGTAGTCCATGCTATCATTCTGGAAATTTTCTTAAACTTTTTTTATGTGGGGCCTTCTGTCTCTAGAATTTTATATCACCCCTCACTCTGGTGACTTCTTGAGAAAGGAAAAATATGTGACATTGTATGTCTAAACGTGACTTTATTCTACCATCACGCTGGACTGTTAATTTTGCTAAGGTCATACTTTTAGAATGAAAATTATTTTTCCTTAGAATTTTGAAGGCATAACTCGACTATCTGCTGGTTTCCAATGTTAATGTTGAGAATCTGATGTCATTTTTTCCTAATTCTTTACATGGGATCTTCTCTCTCAATTCATTTCCTGGAATTTTAAGTATATGATGTGGATCTTTATTGATTTTACTAGACATTTTCAAGCACTTGTCAATTTGGAGACCCACATCATTTAGTTCTGAGAAATGTTCTTTTATTATTTCTTTGATAATCTTTAAATAGATTGTTTTTTTGGTCTTTCGTGCCGAAACTCCTATTAGATTTTTGGAACACATGGATTTTCTAAATTACTCCTCTTTTTTTTGTTTGTTTATAAACCCTTTCTTTGTATTTTTCTTCCTCTCCAGGAACAATCCCTTTATTGGATTAAAAATATTTTACTTTCACATTTTTAATTTCAAAGAACAGATTCTTATTTTTTTTATTCTTATTTATGCCATCTCATTTTTAATTCATAGTTGCTAAATTTTATACCAATTTCCTATTATTTGAAAATTTATCCCGTGCCCCTCTTTTATTCTCTATCTTTTATTTCAGTTGGAGACTTTTCTCAATGTTTGGGAATTCTTACTTGTCTTCTCATGTTCCTGCATGAATACTGATGCAAACTTTGTGAGATAGTTGGGTTTGTTCATCGATCAGCTTTTCTGTGACTAGGCAAATCATTCTTAGTGGGGGACCATTAACAATCAGTATGTGTATATCTTTCCCTAGTTTCTCTAGAGCAGGATCCTTTAATTTCTTTGTAAGGAAGCACAAACCTGGCTGTTGACTTTCTAAAGCTGGTCAGAAGGAAGAGTTGGATGTCTCACTGTTTTCTCACCCCACCATCCACTGTCTCTGATGTCCTGAGTTCTAAGATTCTCAGGCTCAGTTTCTCTGTGGAAAATTTCTCAATACTCTAGTGGAATGAGGGATGGGTAGGCGTGTAATAGGTTGTGTTGAAGGTGGGGACACAGAAAAATAAATGTTTCTTATAGTGATTTTCAAACCCTCTTTTTAAGATGCAAATATTTTCTCCCTTTCTAAATTAGTCTAACTTATAAAATGAATTCTTAGTTCAGTCTTCAGTATAGATATTAAGTAATCTTGTCAGTATGTTTGTATTATAATTGGCTCAACTTGTACAAATATAGAACTAGGGAAATCTTAAGTATTTTGTATTTATTTATTTTCCTTTTTATTGAATTTATTGGGGTGACACTGGCTAACAAAATTATACAAGTTTCAGGTGCACAGTTCTATAACACATCATCTGTACACCATATTGTGTGTCACCATCCCAAGTCAAGTCTCTATCCATCACCACTTATCCCCCTTATTCTTCTTTTATACTCTACCTGGTGCTTCCAACTCCTGAAACTTTACTAGGTTCTGCAGGGTAAGGTGGAGTGCATCTCATTGGTGTCTCACTTTAGTAGGTACTTGGGTTTTAATCCTCTTTTCTATTAAAATTTGGCTGTATCTCATTTCTTGGCAGGAATAGGGTTTGGGTTATGTCTTCTAAAATTACTTGATCTTAACAAAAGATTGGCCTTATTGAGAAGACTTACATTATTTATGGAATAGGCTGGTATATATATATAGAGAGAATTCAACTAGAAGTAATTTAGAAAGCCCACAAGGTCCAAAATCTAAGCAATGGAAGTTTTAGCAGAAAGGACCAAACAAAATAGTCTATATGGGGAATCAAAGAATGGTGATATGAAGGCTAACATTATGGTACGTTAGTGTTGTCTGTGATGATGTTATTCTCTCTTTGCACAGTAGCTTTAGAGATTGGGCTTTATAAAACAGGGAGCCTAATTGAAAATGCAGACATATAAACAAAAATGTAAAGTAGGAAGGTCCCTGAAAGAATGGGGGATGTGCATAGAAGGGATGGTAGTTTAGGTAGAAGGGGTATGAAAAGGAAAAAAAAAAGCAGAAGATTCATTGATGGTTCTAACACTGTGGCTTCTAGTTAGACATGGTGCTTGCCTGGTAGCTTTAGGTGTCAGTGTGGATTAAAAACGGGGGCTTTCTTGACATTGGAGGGGTGCCACCAACACAACTGCTTAAGTGGCCCTAGATCCCAGAAGTTCACTTGTATTTATATGAGTTACTTTGAAAAATCTAGGACATCTTTCACGTGATCATGTCAAAGATAACTAAAAAAGAAGACACATTATAGGATACAAAAGTAAAAATTTAAATGTATTAGATGGCTAAATTATTTCCAGTAGAGTTCATAAATACTGTGCATTAAACATGAAGTTAGATCTCTGATCACAAAAAACCAATACCAATGTATTCTTTTTATCTCAATCTTATTTGTAGTGATTGGCAGTTGTTTATAATAGATCGTGAATCTGTTGCAACAGGGTGATGTTGAGGCAAGAGAGAATATCTTGTTTGTTTTCATTTCACTGAGTAGAGCTACATGACACCGCTGTTTCTGAGGAGTAGCCATCATCTGCATGCTGCAGACTGCCTTTCTGGCTGCAGTAATATAGGGGCATCTGAGAGCTGAGTTTGATGGTACAGAAACACACCATCAAGCAAGTGCTGAGCATGAGGTCCTCTAGGGCAGGTTTCCTTTTGTAGGTTGTGTGCAAGGTGCATTTCTATTGATTCACTGGATCTACCTACCTGCATGTCTATGAGATAGGGCTAAGCCAGGTATATTTGAATCAGCTGAACATTTATTTGTCAAATCAACTTAAAAGTAATTATTTCAGCCCAAATCTATGACTTGATAGGACCTGACTGCTGAAGGAGTAATGAAGTGGGTGGGTTGCTCAGCCTGGGTCTTCTGGTTTACCTCTGGTGGCTCATTAGCGGACTAGAGCACACCCTTTTGTTTCTTTTTCTTTTCTTTTTTTTTTGGTATAGCAAAGGTGGAGATTTATTGAAGAACAAGTACAGACTCCCACGTGGGGAAGGAGAAAGAATCTCACAGCACAGACTCCCACATGGGGAGGGGGAAGCGTCCCCAAGCACACCCTTTTTGACATCATCTTTCTGTGTATGTTTGGAGAGCCCAGGTCCTAACAGATGGGCCTTGAGACAGGCTCCCATGACTACCAGGCATGCCAAGTAGGCAGATGAGTGATCTGGCTTGTTCCTTCTCTTTCAAACTGCTGCCAGCCAGGGAAAAGTGGTGAAAATAAATCAATGGCTCCCTCCTTCAGACCCAGCATGTACCTTTCAGTCATCAAAATAAGCAACATCCTGTAGTGACTGTTGGGTGATTTCTCTGATAGGAAGAGCACTTCACATACTGGAGATTAACATAACAAATGGCCAGGTAGTGCCTCAGAAAAGACATTTTTTTTGTCAGGGAGCAAATGTTGGCACTGAATGGACAGCAGCAGGTTTGGAGGGAGCATTGTTTATTCACTCCCAGACGCTTTGTGTCCTTTGTGACTCTGCTCAGTATTTTTGGTAACTGGTTGGTAACTGTTTATATCTCCCATCATCAGAACACAGGAAATCATAAACAGGAGTCATGCTGAATATCTCTGGCAGTGCCTTTGTGTTCTTACTGTACTGAAAGCTGAGTGGCCTCTTCTTGTGTAACATCCATATTTTTGACTCTTCATGGAGTCCAAGGGACACTGTATAGCAAGGGACTCCATTTTAGACCAAAGACATAATCTTTAACTCTCATTTAATCTTCAAATATTAACAAGTTGACCCTGAGCTAGGTCACTTTTTAGAGTAAAAAAATTGGTCCTGAATGAAGAGAGTGTGAGATATTTTATTTTTTAAGATTTGATATGTCATTGCATTAATTGCTAATCATTAATATATTAACCAGTGGACCCTAAACTAGGCTCTTTTTTTTTTTGGCCCAGTTTCTCTTTATTTGAAATAAAGACACCCTCCTCCCCCACCTTGATTACAAATCTATGAGTCATGTTCTCACAGATGCCAACTGCTTATAAATCATGGACATTGATGTGTTTTCAGCAATAGACATTTCCCATATGTGAGAGCCACATTGGGTTAAGGTAGAAGGGAAGTTTTACTTTTTGTAATGAATCTGCTATATATGTCTGAGGCTTTTCAATTTTAAAAGCTTCATATGGCCCGTGGGTGGCATGTTGGATACCCCAAGACTTACGCAGTGCAGTATGATAATCCAGTTCCTAAATTTTACATAGCTTGACACATAGAACTGGTAATGTTTCTAGAAATGCCATAAATAGAACCATCTTCATATGACCTTTATGTTGTGATCTGCTTTAAGTCGTCTCACTAGTTAGTTAGAAGCAGTTGGAGATAGTTAGGTCAGAGAATTAAAAGTGGGACTTTTGGCCTTATTTTTGATTTGGTTATAACTGAGCTGTTTCTTGAGAAATATCACTTATCATGTCTCTTCACTTCTACTTGAAAAATATATATGCAAAATCTGCCTGACTTGCAAGACTTTTTTTGGGGGGGAGGGGGCCTTTATAAATGTTAGGAAACTTATATGTAAAGATTATTATTGATGACTGAAATACTTAGAACTGTCGAAAAGGATGGCAATGTTTCAACCAGCCCTTGAGAGGAGACAGGTCTGCTGTGAGTTAGTCATCATCTGTGGATGATGTATTTAAGGACATGATGCACAGCAGTTGAATTTATAAAAAAATATGTTGGTAAAGCTCTTTCAGGAGAACTCATGGATTGCATCCTCAAATTCTGGGAAAATGGAATTTTCCCTTAGTTTTACAAATGTGGCAGAAGGGATTCTCACTATTATGCATTTTTTGTTTCTCATTAATGTTTCACACACACATAAAATATGTGATAATTAAAATGCTACCTTAGATTTAAGATATATTTAAAATATTAATGTATAATGGCATCTCAGAATAATGACTATTTTACTTCTAATGCTTTATTTGTGCATTTTCTTTGGGAAAATGGGCAGTCAACTATTTGTTTATTCTTACCCTCTTGTTCAAATGTACATTTTCTATTTATTGAAATAAAATGTGACTGTTGGGCCTTCATATCCCAGAACAGCCCTATGAGTCTTAGTACAAAAACCTTTCTCTTCTTGCCCTGGCTGGGTAGTTCAGTTGGTTAGAGCATCATCCCAATACCCTACGGGGTTGCAGGTTCGATCCCTGGTCAGGAATTAACCAATGAATGCATAAATATGTGGAACAACAAATCTTTCTCTTTCTCTCCTTCTCCCTTACTCTCTCTAAGAATCAGTAAAAAATAAACTTTCTCTTCTTTTTTTCCTGCCCCTGCAAATTACAGTCAGCCCCCTAAATAGGTCCTTAAGTCAGTGGAACCTACCAACTGTAATGTAAGTACAAACATGAGAAAAATAAGATCAAAGAGGTGAAGTAATTTATTTAAGGAGAGTTTGGGCAAAGCTGTAACTAGAATTCAGGTCATTTTACTCTTAGTTCTGTTCTTGCACAAATATTTATTGCACTGAGTTCTGTGCTGGTTGCTATTTTTGTGCCCTTTCTATTTTATTATACTTCCTGCCTGTCTCTGCTATAGGGGATTTGCTCTATAGAAGTTACTTTTCTTTCCATGGGGAAGCATTTTTGTCATGCCCGTTCTCTTCATACTAACTCAGCAGACCTCCTCAGGCTCCTCATTTATTTTTTTAAATTTATTTTTAATTATAGTTAATTATAGTTGACATATGGTATCATATTAGTTTTAGGTGTATAGCAAGCATGTCATACTTGCAGCCGGCCACGAGTTTGACATGCTTGGTATATAGCATAGTGGTTCAACATTTACATGTCTTACGAAGTGATCACCATTGTAACCATCTGTCACCATACACAGTTATTATGATACTAGAAGCCCGGTGCACGAAATTAGTGCGCTCAGGGAGGTCCCTCAGCCCAGCTTACAGACCCTCTAGCAGTCTGGGACCTCTTGAGGGATGTCCGCCTGCTGGCTTAGGCCCGATGCCCCCAGGGATTGGGCCTAAGCCGGCAGTAAGACATCCCTCTCGCAGTCTGGGGCTCTCGCAGTCCAGGACCACTTGCTCCTTACCGCTCACCTGTAGCGGAGGCGGGAGAGGCTCCTGCCATCGCTGCTGTGCTCGCCAGCTGTGAGCCCGGCTTCTGGCTGAGTGGCGTTCCCCCTGTGGGAGCACACTGATCACCAGGTAGCAGTTCCTGCATTGAGCGTCTGCCCCCTGGTGGTCAGTGCACGTCATAGAGACTGGTTGTTCCACTGTTCAGTTGATTTGCATATTAGGTTTTTATTATATAGGGTTATTGACTATATTCCCTGTGCTGTACATTGCTATTTCCTCATTTATAAAATGAGAATTCTATACCACCAACCCCAAACTGTTGTGATTTTATCATTCTTTAGTCAATTATACATGAAAATGCATGTGAACCCTGAATATCCTTCATTGTGCATTTTATGTAGCTTGTGTTCACCATATTTATTTACTAGAGGCCTGGTGCATGAAAATTCATGCACTGGAGGGGGGTATCCCTCAGCCTGGCCTGCCCCCTCTCAAGTCCGGGAGCCCTCAGGGGCAGGAGGCGACCCGGCGATCAGGGGAATGCGATGCTCCCATCACACCTCTGCTGCTGCCACTGCCGGCAGCGCAAGCCTCAGCCTCCCCTGGTTACCTGAGCCTCGGGAGGCCCTGGGTGGCTGGGCAGCCACCATCCGAGTCTTGCTTGCACCTCAGGCATTGGCTGGGCAGCTGCCATCCAAGGCTTGCCTGCACCTCAGGCGTTGGCTGGGCAGCCGCCATCCGAGGCTTGCCTGTATCTCGGGCTGGCCCTGGGTGGCTGGGCAGCCACCATCTGAGGCTTGCCTATGCCTTGGGTGTTGGCTGGGCAGCCGCCATCTGAGGCTTGCCTGCACCTTGGGCCCGCCCTGGGCAACTGGGCAGCCGCCATCTGAGGCTTGCCTGCACCTTGGGCCTGCCCTGGGCAACTGGGCAGCTGCCATCTGAGGCTTGCCTGTGCCTCGGGCTGGCCCTGGGTGGCTGGGGGCTGAGGGGACTGGGGGACTCTGGAGGCAGGTATGTGGAGCAGCCAGACCCGCCTGTGGGCGGGCCCAGCCGTGCCGCGTGCCTGCCGCCCCAGTGGGGCTGAGGGGACTGGGTGCTGCCATCTTGTGGCTGTGGGCGCCACCATCTTTGAGGGCATGACAGTCAATTAGCATATTCCCTCCTTATTGGCTGTGGGTGCCACCATCTTTGTGAGGGCGTGATGGTCAATTAGCATATTTCCTCTTTATTAGATAGTATATTTCAACTTGTTCATAAGGTTGGCATGAGAAGTAATGCTGTAATGTCCTTTGGTGATAACAGTGCTCAAACAAAGCGTTTTAAACAGATGACATTTTGCCTCAGGTCCCATGTTGTGAACAAGCCAGGCTTTATATCACTGCAATGATTTTCTATGCCTTTTTGGATGGTGTGTGTAGGCATACAGTAGCAGTATCATATGCTTTTGCCCTCAGGGCCTAGCAAAATGTGAATGTATTAGAATTAAGCAAAAGTTTAGCTAATAAATGAAAGCTGATAGTAAATGCATGTGATGATGGAGTAGAACAACATTTCCACTTTGAGCCAAAGGTATTGGTCTGTACTAATATCTATATTAAATTGTATAAGCTGGAACAATATCTTTTGGGACCTTTGGATATTGGAATATTAGAAAATGGAGCAGTTCAGAACATAAGCATTAAATTGCTTTGTACCTTTTGATCTGGGATAATATAAAAGTGGGCATTCATTTGTTGGTTGCTTACTGTGTTTTGAGGATTTTGCTGAAAAGGTCAGACTGGAACAAAGATATGAGCAAAGGCATAATTGAAGTGGGAGAGGCTAAAGAGAAATTGGGAGGAGAGAGAACAGGCGAGAGCAAGAGTAGAGACAACTCTTTAGAGACACGTGTCAAAAGGTTGGTCCTACATCAGGAGAATGTGGAGTCTTTTATTTTTAAAGATTTGAGATACTGCATGATTAAGTGATACGTGGTAAGGGTCTAGTGTAAGTGGAAAATTGATTGATGATGCAGGAGAGAGATGTGAGAATTGCTACCACAACGTTCCAGACTAGGTGAAATAGGACCTTATACAGAAGTGGAGGGTTTGATCTTAGGAGCAAGGAAAATGGTTCATAATGATAGGAGTGAAGGTAGAAGATAGGCACATTGTACTGGTTGGTGAAGATATGTAGGAGTTAAAGGCATTCTCTTCTGATTTTTCATATTTTCTCATTGAAAAAGCAAAATTCAAATCTTGAGCAGAGGGTGCAAATGGGAGAAGCTGCAGTGCAGAATTATCCTCCAGACGTGACAGAGCACCCCTCCACAGTTTCATTTTCCACCAGCCTTTAGGGTCCACTTGGTGATAGTGGGTCATGTGTTCAGAGTGAGAATGATCAGTGTGGTTGTGAGTTCAATTTCTGGGGAGTGAGCATGCTTCTCAAATGAGCTCAGGATCAACAGAGTAGGTGGAAAGTTGGGTTTCAATTTGGTCAGCATTTTACCGTAAGAGTGTAATAAAGAGATAATTATAAAATTTAAGTTGGGAAGGTGGGAAGTGAGGACATGTGGAGGTGTTAGGGACATGGGTAAGGTGATGAGCTCAATGGATTTTAAGTCTTGCTAGGGTTCAAGAGTGAGGGATGGAGATGGAAAAGAGGAGATGGTGGTCTGAGAGTGGGATGCTTGATAATGAGGTTACTCAGGAGGTTAAGTCTTCTTGTGTATAACCATAGGTCTGAGCAGCTGAAGTGGGGCAGAGTACACGATCATTGGAGGAAAGGTACAAGGAACTTAAAGAACATTGTTAACTGGAAAAGGAAATTATCATGATTTTTTTTCAGATTTTATTCTAGATATTGATGGTGACTTACAAGTTAAAGAACTATGATAAGAAAGGGATTGTAGCAAGTGGTCAGTGATGATTGCAAGAAGGAGCAAGTTGTTACTGATAAGTTTTAAGGAATGGAGAATGATCTGCTCATAATGAGTCCTGAGGAGCTGTGGGTCTTTTAGGAAGAGGATAGGAGAATTATTTGGCAAAGAGGAGAAGGAGGGGACACCAACCTAGTTTTTGGCAGGATCGTTAGGGTTATGTGGAAAAGAAAACAGCCTTCACTCACAGAGCGAAGAAGAAGCTGAGTCCTCCAAGGAGAACCAGGTATCAGTCTGGAGCAAGAAACTAAGGAAGAGAGTCAAGAGAAGGGGTTGAGCAAGAAGGGGATTGTACTCATGATTATGAGCTTTGGTGGACACAGTGGAAGACCTTCAGGATTTGGGGCATGGTGGATTGGGTCAGAGAAGAGTATGTTAAGGCCCTTATGGGATGGCAGTCTGAGAAGGAATTAATTGAAAATCCTGGGCTTTTTTAGAGTGGAAAATTATGTTAACCCCAATGGTCTCTAGGCAGGTGGTGGTAGTGAGGCTGGGTGTGATGAGTGGGCAGGAAGGAGAGAGGTTTGTCAAAAGCATCTAAGGTGTTGGGATTCCCCTATTCTTGCAAATGATGTTGTAGAGATTTGGAGAGTGTCAGTTTCATCAGAAGCACCAATATATCTGGAATTCTCTTCTAACTGCTAGAACATAGGAGTGGTAGGTTGCACTCCTAATATATGCTAGGTGTTTATACTAAGAAACTCATTTTTTTTTTTCATTTGTGAGAATGCTCAGTTATGAGCTATGGATTGTGGGTTGTTGTTGTGTTTTGTGTGTTTTTTTGTTTTTTTTTTGCCATTGTGCAGTTTGTGGCTTTAGCATATTAAGTGACCTTAAAAAGTATTTTGGCTGTTTTCCATAGTGGCTGCACCACTCCACATTCTCACCAGCAGTGTACTAGTGTTCCCTTTACTCCACATCCTCACCAGCACTTGTATGTTGCTTTATTAATGGTAGCCATTCTGGCAGCTGTGAGGTGATATCTCATTATAGTTCTAATTTATATCTCTCTGATGATTAGTGACATTGAGCATTTTTTTTCATATGTCTATTGACCATCTTTGAATAAGTGTCTATTTTAGTGGAGAAATTTCTTTTCTCTGGTTATTTGCATTTGATGTTTTGATTATTATTCCTGGACTTCTGGGTTAGTCTTTATATTTTGCATTTAGATGTTATTTGCGAGTATGCTCTAAAATTTGAATTAAAGAATATTCAGAATGATTGTGATTCATCGCACATTTCAATCCCTTAAATAATAGAGAATCTAAGTTTTCCTTTCCTCTCAAGAATGCCCAACCAGAAGTACAAGGACTGTTTTGTTTTGTTTTGCTTTTACACATCACCTGTGTTCATTGGAGCCAGTGTGAAAAAAAAATTGGCACTTAAAATTTAATACTTTTTGTTTGTTTATTCTGAGCACTGTTTCCATACACTCATGATACATCAACGAACAGATGGACAAAGTCAAAATATTCTATATCTTCATTGAATTTTGTGATAGGTGGGCGGAAATAGACAAACTAAAAAAACAAACATGGGTAGATAAGTGTAGTGTACAGTGTTATAGAGGATGGTAGTGTTGTGAGAAAATGTAAAGTTGGATAGGTGGGATTAGGAATGTTGTGGTGAAGGCAAAGATGCACACTTAAATTTTAAATAGTATGTTCAGGGTAGGTCTCTTCAAAGAGGTAAGGGCATTGACCATGACACTATCTGGAACATAGAATTCCAGGCAGAGGAAACAGCCTGAGAATGTCTCATTGCACATTCATACACTGCTGGGTCGCCAGAATGGCAGTGATGAGAACAAGAGGGAGTGTGATGGAGACAAGATCCGTTAAGGAAATACTCAGCAAAGGAAATAATCTGAGAATGGCCCAAAGTGGTATTGTAAGGACTGTTGATATTGTTTCTTGTCAACAAAAAGAGAAAAATAATTTAATAGTAATATTTTTCTAAGATTGTTTTCTTCTGTTGGTAACCTTGATCTGATTAAAAGTTATTCTGTTCCTTTTCAAAATTCTTTGGAAAAAATAATTCCAGCTATGATTAAAAATCAGTTTAATCTTTTCATTTTTCCCCTCGTGTCCTATATTCATTGTTTTTGTAGGGTAATATTTGAGAGCTGTTTCTGGAGATCTGGCCCCAGCAGTTCTTGTTGGGTTCCTTCTATTCCCTTTGAGCATTTTTCTCTTTGATATATTTTGAATTCAAAGATGTTTATTTTTAAAATATGACTGTGCTGTTTATGTGTGTGTGCATGTGTGTTTATGATAGTGGATTGAGAATTACAGTAGTTTCTAAAAAATCACCTTTAATAGTTCTGAAATTTATCAACAGAAATAAATATCAATTAATGTTTACCAGACAATATGACAGAATAAGAGAAGATGGTGGATTTTGTACAGTTATGTAAATGTTAATATTTGTAATGTGATTACACAACAGAATTTCTCACATAAAAGTGCAATATCTATCTTTAAAAGAGGAAAAAAGGAACTGTGAATGGGTAAGACAGTTTACTTCACTTAGCCTCAGTTTTCTCACATGTAAAACAGGGTTAATAACTATTTCACCCAGTGGTTTTGAAGATGAGAGATCATGTGTGCAAGTGTCTTGCATGGTGTCTAGTGCCCTGTAATAATAATAATTGCAATAATAATAATAATCCTATTAACTGACGTTTTTATTGAAGGCCTGCTCTGTTTCAGCTACTTTGCTAAAGGCTTTGCACCCATGTTTTGATCTCATCCTCGCAAGGACCACTGGCATGAAACTTTCACAAAAACACAAATCGCATGTGAATATTGTATATCTGGTACAGAGAATAATGGCGGGCATATGTTAGACACTGTATACATGTGTTGAATGAATGAAAAGAAATGACCATTTTATAGATGAAGAAACTGACATATAAATGACCCCAGGAAGCACTGAGTAAATAGTGGAGCTAGAATCTGAACCTGGCCAGACTGACCAGCTTAATACCACCTCTTAATCATGATACCAGCAGGCTCTTAGGCATGTTGTATGAAGGCAAGAGAGAGAGAGGGTTCTCTTCTTCCATTCTTTTAAGTTCACAGCTTCTCCTTATCACTTCTATTTTAGAATGAAGACATGTAGTAGGTACACTGAATTTAATAGCTATGATTATTGTTCTTGACTGTAAAATTATTATCATGTTTCTCTATGTTTTTTTCTTTCCCCAATAATATAAGCAAAAGATAAATATGGTAATGCTTCCAAATGGGTATGTGCTCAAATACAATGGAGCCACAGAACACACACACACACACACACACACACACACACACACACACACACACACACACGGGCTGCACACCAGGGTCCTCTGAATATTCCTATGCTAGATAACTCTCGTAAAATCCTGTTCGGCAATGGTTTGAAGGCTCAGGGAAAGAATCACTGATCTGGACTGAAGTTGTTTCCCTCAGTTGTATGTTGCAAATGAGAGAACAGCCAATGAATCTCAAAACATGAATTTAAATCCCCCACAGATAAGACATTTTATTGATACTATGAAGTTAAATTTTTTGAAGTATTTTATTACAAACTTTTAAAAAGTGATTGCTCAGATGTCAGTTATTCTAGGTCACATATCTTTTTCAATGCTCAAAGCTTAAAAATAACGGGGGAGACTGGTAAGACCTTAATGCTTATATTCACACACGAGCCAACAAAGTTTTTAAAAAGACGTTTGCTAAATTTAACATGGATTACTGTACAAAACAGTATGATTTCACTTTGATTCTGAGATAGGTTTTTATCCTTTACCGGTGTCATGTCAATACTTTTTGAATAGTAAAACCATCTTTTTATATTTATTTGTTAGATAATTCATATGAAGATTATGAAAAGACTAATGGCATCTGATTAGCGTATACTTCATCAATAATAAAGACAAGAAACAAAAATAAAAGGGGCAGCTTAAAGAGCTATAAAAACATAAACATCTAATTCCATTATAACTACATATAACTCTTCTTTCATTTGAAGACTCAGAATTCCAGGTATTCTTAGAGAAATCTGTGAATAATGCAGTTTAAAATGACTCAAACTGACATGTAGCTATTTTTCACTGTATTTCTTACATACTGGAATGTGTCAAATGCTGACACAGTGTTAATAATAATTTATAAATTGACCTTACAGCAACTCTTTAAACTTTACACTTGAACCAAAAAAAAAAAAAAAAAAAAGAAAAAAGGAAAAAAGGAAAAAAAAATCACTGGAATCAATACTAACCAACTTTATGTTATGGCAGAAACCACCGGGATTTTTTTCATCTTTATGCTGCTTGCCAGTTTAAGAAATGCTGGCCTAAGGATCAACTTGAGAGAAAAGTAAGAAGAGGTCAAGTAGAATTTTTAACTAACTTTTGTTTTGATTTTAATATCACATATTAAATTTTTTTTTTTTTTTTAGTTTGAAGATAAACTGGGAGGGGTGGGGTTTGGACAGAAAGGGAAAGGATGTATATTTATTTATTTAATAGGTATGTGGAATTAGAACACATTACAATGTCTGTTTTAAGAATGGTTTTATATATGTTTTAGTATGAAACAACAAACATATTAATCTTCTGAAATTACAAAAGTTCCATGTGGGTTTTGTTTCACATTATTTTTGCAAAGTAAATAATGACAATTCACCTAAGGGAAATCATGTACGGGGCAGGGAAGGAGACATTTTGGATAGTCTTTTAAAAGAATATGTGCATCTCAAGAGTCCAATTGATAGTCACTCAAGTACTCCATCTTCCTAAATGCCTGTGACTCACCACCATTAAAATCATGGTAGTTATGGGATCCGCAAAGCCTCAGGGATACATTATATATTGGCATGTGATGGACGGGCCTAATAGGTCTTTCCCAATCGTAATAAATGTGTTCCTGTACTCCAGGCCCTGGTATATTTAATTGATTTTCTCCATTACCTGGTGATGCCTCAATCTTGGTAGGAAAGCATGTTTCAGGCAATTATAGTTTAAGTTTGTGAAATTGCAAATTTTAAGCCACTGATTTAACTGCTCAAATAGTTCATGGCAAAACTCTGTGCATCTTAGCATGACATTTAGAGAGCAATATGTAGGTGTGTTTAGATAAGTAATGCTTACACTCTTCCTAGAGGTACATCTCCTGCCCATTAGCTTTTCATTCTGGTTCTAGAAAGGAATGTGCTTGGTGAGCCACCCCATGTCCTAGTGCTCAGATCCTAGTGCCTCTCTCAGATCCTTATATTTTTGGGCTCAATCTAACCCTGTCTAGGTCAGACCATCCTGGCCTGGGTCTGCCTGAGGAAATCTGGTCTGTTCTTAGGTCAGTTTGGTTTGATTTAAAAAAAAAAAAGAAATTTAAGGTCACTTTGAACTTTGGGGTTTGAAGATAATTAAAATGTAAGATGGGGAGAGGGAGGAGGTGTTAATTAATCTGAGCCAATTAATCAGGATGAACAATGATTTTTTTTATTAGTTACAGAATCACAAACTACTGAAATGCTGCTTGTAATGAAGCAGATGTGGTATTTGTATTTAGCATACTCTGTCCAAATTTAGAAAACACATTGAGTTCCAATCAAAATTAGTGAAATATAAGCACATTTTGGCAATAGTCCAAATGTTCAGTTACCTTCACCTGTAATAACCTCATATGCCCACATACACTTTAAAAAATAAAGTCTAAAAAAGTCTAATAAGAATTTATATAAAATTTTCATTAACTAGCACTTCAACTTTTACTAGTAATAAAAAATGTGTGATTATAATGACCCTAGGAGGTATTACATTTCAAATTCACATTTATAAATTGAAAATAATTATATTCTATGTAGTTACATTGTTAATACATTTTTTTGCCTTATGATTTCTTGAAAAATTTTAATTGTTATATGGTAACTCCAAGTTAACCAAGATATTATACCCTATCATTTATTCATACTATGAGCTGCCACTAGCATGTTAGGTCACTTATCTATACTTTGGAAATTAAAATAGTCTATATAACTTGAATTTCCAGCCATATCTATCTATATACTAGTATACATATATATTTATTTGTATTTATATATATGTCTATTTATATATCCCCCACAAAATGTATACTCACTTTAACAGTTGATAGCTCACTTTTGAAAATGAAATATATTTTAATAAACACTGCCTTTATAATTATTCAAAGTGTGTGTATATATTTGGGGACACTCTCTATACATGCATACATACATACACATACATACATATATTAAGCAGTCAACAGGAGTCTGCTGGATCTGCTTATTAACGCTGAGTCAAGGAATAGTAAAGCTATAATTTCAATTCAGTCATTTTATCAAGGAAAAATGGGACTCATAGCATTGAAGGGGCTTTTCCAAGGTCACGCCCTCTGGCCTCCCGACTTACAAGTTGGTGCCCTTCCTCTCCAGCCTGTCACGCTGAAATAGAAATTTTAACACTTTGAATGGCCTAAAGTTCCTCTGTGTTTGAACTGTATCAACTACCCAGGTTATGAATTGAGGTCATATTTGATAAAGACTATGTAGAGTACAGTAATACTGGTTCTAGAGGGATTCTTTTAAATGTGGAGTTGGCTAAGAATTCGGTGGGAGGTGCCAAGGGGATAGGAAATTAGGTCTTATTCCTTAAGGGATTCATAATAAACATACATCCTGGCTTCATCATATGTCACATTGCTGTTTTCCATATTTCAGCCCCATTCAAGGGAACGTGATTACATACGTGTGGGGCATGCACATGAGTAGGTAGAGACTGGCCAGCACTTCTCCCTGTGCTCCCAGGTTTGTCTTTGCCAGTCCTCCTCTTTCAAAGAGCGCATGCACCAAGTAGGAATACTGCCTTGACTCCAACTTCTTATTTTGAACAAGCAAACCTGATCCCTTTCCTCTCAGGTTATATGAGAAAATGTCTCCCCAAGAGAGGGAATGGGCATGAAAAGGCTAAGTAGAGACATTGGAGAGAAACTTGGCCTAGTGCCCACTGTCCCTAGGATAACTCCAGTCCCATGCAGAGGCACAGGATGAAATCCTGTGGCCATTCCAGTGCGACCCCAGTGGCATGCCTGCTGGTGATGTATTCAGAAATGCCAGGAAGACTTGGTCATTCATGTCTCCACCTTGATGAATACAAGGTTGCCTGAAACTTTTACCACACCATTCTTACCTTTGCTGACCTGTGAGACTCATGAGTGTTGTTTTATTTTATTTTTTGTAGTTTACAAGGCTTTTACATAATCTCATTTCATGCTCACAGTTTGAGTAATAAAAATCATTCTTTTCATTTTTCATTAATGGTAGGACTGGGACTCAAACTTAGGACTCCTGATTAACTTCCAAACCATTATTCTTTGTAGTACCCTACAGCTGTTTTGGGAACACACACACACACACACACACACACACACACACACACACACACACACATCTATATCTATAAATCAGTCACTATCCTTAGCTAGTGTCCTTTAAAAAATGCACAATGGCCATCAGCATAAGACTATAGAACTAATTGTTTCAGACTTGATGGAAGGACACAGCAAACTGTAATATGACTAGAGTGCACGGAAAGCTCCTATACATCCAGGAGGACTTTTCTGACATTGCTTATATTTAAGTAGCAATTGCATACAGTAACAGCTGGTTGCTTTGTAGCAATGACAACAAAGTTGTCTTCCCCCTCACTTCATGATAGCTGCAGTTGCAGGTCAGCCCTTACCACAGACCAGCCATGCTGTGTAATATCTGCACTGTATGCTGGGAGAGCCCCAGAGAGACCGAGTGACATCAACAAGGCTCCTGAGGCTGGAGACTGGGCACTTCCAGAATCATATTCCAAGCCAGCATGGTCTAGAGTGAGGTGACTGATGGGATCTGAGCACCTGAGCAGAGCGGAAGGCATGCTCCTCAGTCCAAGCAGGCAATTTCCAACCTTTGCCAGCTAGGATTAGACATGTAATTGTGTGTCTAAATTTAGTCTATCATTTGCATATGTAATTAATTATAGTATAGTTATTTCTCTCTGGCCTCCTTTTCCTGTAAGTCGAATTACTCAGAGACTTTTATCTGACACTAAAGTCTTATAAGTACATATGACATTTTAAAGGATAATATTAGCTGCTGTTTATAGCACTCTTAACATCGAATTCAGAGTCTTCTGTGATCAGACAGCTGAGTACCTCCATTTTTCAGGAAACAGTCTCAGAAACTTTTTCACGGAAGCAGCTTCTTTCTCCAGTTGTGTTCAGTGATCATAAAATCACATCACCTCAAGCCAGATACTTCTTTATCACCTCAAAGCAGATGAATAATCCCTACTCAGTGAATCTTTGCACTAGGCAGGGATCATGAATTCATGTCTTCATTTATTTAGCACACATGTATTGCATACCCTCTGTGTGCTAGGCCCTGTCTCAGGTAGTGGTAATATCCTTGTTTTTATGGGTTGAACTCTATCCCCCAAAATTCATATGCTGAGGTCTAAACTCCCAGTACCTTAGAATGTGGACCTTAGGTGGAAATAGGGTTGTTGCAGACATAATTAATTGAGATGAGACCATATGCATTAGAGTAGGTGACCTTAATCCAGTATGGCTGGCATCCTTATACAAAGGAGACATGCACACAGGGAGAATGCACACAGGGAGAATGTCATGTGAGGATGAAGGCAGAGATCAGGTGATGCTGCTACAAGCCAAGAAATGCTAAGCATGGCCAGTAAACCACCAGAAAGTTAGGGGAGCTGCATGGGACAGATTTTCCTTGATAACCCACTGAAGGAATCAGCCATGCTGACAGCTTGATCTTGGACTTCTGGCCTCCAGAAGTGATTATGAGACAGTCAATTTTGGTTGGTTAAGCCCTCTAGTTTATGGTTCTTTGTTACACAGTCCTAGCAAACTAATATAGTTGGGTACCCTCTGCTCCTGGCAGCTCACACATTGTCCAGGGAGCTCCCTCTGTGGATAGAGTCCAAATTGAATTTTGGATGCTTCCAGGAACTTAAATTCCCATCCTCACCCCTTCTTCTGGTGCCTTGAAGGCCTATAGGAGTGCCGAGGTATTTATCCTCTCGGTCCTCATAGTGACAGGGAAGGACCTAGGGTTGCTGGAGCCTCAAGCCTCTTCCATTTCCTGAGTGTGTCAAATACTATTATCGATTTTTATGTGAGGCATGATGGTAAAAAAAAAAAAAAAAGAGAGAGAGAAGAGAGAGAGAGAAACCAGTTTAAGCCACCAAAATAAAAATTAAAGTATGATTGGGGTCAATTTTGATTTCCAAGGATCTAGAGTGAAGGCCAAGGCATATAGTAGCATTAGACTTTTAGGTTGTAGGGGTTTGCAGTCTTGCAGTTGTTGTAGGAAGCTAAATTGTGGAAAGGGAGGGTTTATCTGAGTTGAAGAAAAATACTTTATAAAAGGCAATTTATTGAAAAGACCTGGCAGGAACTAAGTAAGGGTTTCACTTGGTCAAACTGGAATTTGGAAGCTGGCTGCCACCCAGCCTGAGTGTGGGAGTAGGACTAGAACTCAGGCACTGGGAGGAGGGCCAGTCAGGCAAGTAGAGGCATTGGGTAGAGGGCAGATGGAGTGGGATGCTCCCTCCCCAGCAGTGATGAGGGGCAGGTCCTGCCTGGCAGGGAAGTCATCTGCAGATTTCCAGCTTCCTGTGCTTGTTCAAGCCTTCCAAGCACGTTGAAAGTTTGGGCCAACATTTTGGGAAGTACGTAGGAGAAAGGAAGGTTTAGAAACTAGCACATCTCACAGGTATACAGAAAAAAGGAAAAACATTCAAATGGAGGAAAAATGCATCCCTACTAGAGGCAGGCATACTGATATCAGCGAGGTGTCCTCTCTGTATTGTATGTCTGAAAAATCAATTGAATTAAGGAACGTGGAATGACCCACAAAAACAATGACAAGCAGCCAGCCGACCTAAAGAAGTATAGTGCTTTGGACCTACTTCATACAGGTGAGGTATCTTCCACATCTCAGTCATGCAAATGATGTCAGTGTATGTTACTGCTGGTAATGATTACTGTGAGAGAGGATCACATTATTTTTACTATAATCTTTCAGATGTCTTAGAGGTTAACTAATTAGACTTAGATAAAAGTAGTTAAATTAAAATATTTTCTGAATATTAAAGAAGTCTACTTGAGTTTTTTGAACAAAAAATCAAGTTCTATAATATCATGGCTGAAAAACAGGGTGTCAACATGTACAATATTTCACACACACACACACACACGGATGAAAACTACTTCAGGCAATCTGTGAACATATGTTGTTTAATTTTCCTAAGTGTTCCTCCATATTTAAGTATATTTAATTTCAGAGTGGACTTTCATGGTGCATGACATAGTCTTTGGCTGCTCAGTTCTTGGTGTACTCTGCTCTCCCCTCTTGCATCAAGAAAACTTGTTAGAATGCAGGTGATAGTAATAATGTTGGAGAGGTAATTTTGAATCTGCTTTAATTTATTAAAATACATTATCTGCAAACTTCAATATTTTAATTATTATTGATAGTATTATTTTTGAAAGATACCACAACTGATTGTCAATAATAGAATGCCAGTGGAAACTTTGTTGAGTACTGTGGCTGAAGGGTCAGGAGTTTAGGAGTTAAGAAAGTTAAGTTTTTCTCTAGGGTTACTCTTCTTTCAGTTTCTAGTTGCTATCCCCTGGGTTTAATATGAAATTCCAAGGGGTCTTCTAGTTTAGACTCTTGCATCCAGGCAGGGCATTTTTTTCCTTAATTAGATCATACTGACCAAATGCTTTATTCTTCCCTAAGCAGTGTTACTATGGGGTTGCATAGTACTTACTATGCATCAAAGTAGTTATGGCCTAGTTTCTGCTCTTTCACATTCATGAAAGAGTGTCATGTAATATACAACATTTTTTAAATATCCTGAGATATTATAAAAGAGAGTAATTTGCTAGAAATATAAGAAGAGGGAATTAAAGTTTCACTGCTTTGCTGTATTTGAAGTCTTACTTAGTTTATTCCAGGCCTGGGATTCTCCCTAAGGTACATGGGACCCAAGCTAATATATTTTAGAGGCATGATATTTAGAGGCATGAACTCTGGGTTTGATATGCTGAAGGATCCTCAACTATTTCAAGGGGGATTACAAAATATCTCAAAAGAAAATGCATTCTAAAGTTAATTTAATAAACCAACATATGCCCTTGAATCCCCTTTGTTGCATTGGGGGGTCTGACCTGGACTAGGCCATTTAAAGATGAACGGTTCACAGTGCCAGCCTTCAGGGAGCTTGGTCAAGTAAAACAGACCTGCAAAGTAGGCAGTGAAGTATTACAGGTTCTGCTTACAGGGGAGGGTTCATGGGAGTGACAGTTCTTGAACTCGAAGTGAGGCTTAGAGGATTGCTCTAGTCTTCTTTGCTCAGTCAGGTGCAGGCTGGGAGGCACACTGGAAGTGTGCTCTCTGATGTCCATGTAAGTGCGGGAGACTTTCAGAGCAATCTATGTTTTTTGAAAAGATCCTGAAAATTTTGTAAGACGGAAAATAGGAGTTATGATATTCTCTCTTTACCACTGATTTCTTTGACCTATTTATTATAGAAAGCACAGGTGTATGCATTTATATATTTACACTACAGTAGTCCCCCCTCCCCCCATAATCATGGTTTTGCTTTCCATGGTTTCAGTTAATTCTGGTCAATCACTGTTTGAAAATATTAAATAGAAAATTCCAGAAATAAACAATTCATCTGTTTTAAATTGCACACTGTTCTGAGAAGTATGATGAAATCTCGAGCTGTCCCTCTCTGTCTAGCCTGGGATGTGAGTCATCCCTTTGTCCAGTGTATCCAGCTCCAGATGCTACCCAACCATTATTCACTAAGTAGCCATCTGAGTATCAGCTCGATCATAGCAGTATCACAGTGCTTGTGTTTAAGTAGCCCTTATTTTACTTAACAATGGCCCTAAAGCACAAGAGTAGTGATGCTGGCAATTCAGACATGTCAAAGAGAAGCCATAAGTGCTTACTGTAAGTGAAAAGGTGAGTATAGTACAATAAAATATTTTAAGAGAGAGAAGAGACCTTATTCATGTCTTTTATTATAGTATATTGATATAATTACTTTATTTTATTATTAGTTATTGTTATTCATCTCTTACCCTGTCTGATTTAAAAATTGACTTTACCATAGGCATGTATATATAGGAAAAATCAGTAATTAGAGGGTTTAGTACTATTTGTAGTTTCAGGCATCCACTGGGGGTTTTGGAATGTATCCCCTGTGGACGATGGGGGCTTATTGTATCTGTTTGTATGTGTAGAAACTAGATCAACAAAACATTCTTACTCTCATGTCAACAAACACCAAACTGTCCTGGCAGGTGTGGCCAAGTGCTTGGTTTCAGAGTCTAGTGGGAAATCTCTAAGAGTCAATATTCTCGAGATCATTTTTTTTTATAGCAGAAATGAATTTTTCAGAGTAAAAACAGCAACTCTGTTGTTGTAAACATTTTTGAAATAGTGGCTGGCATTTATTTACATTCATGTTCGTGCACCCATTTACTTACCAAGTATTTCTTAAGTGTTTACTATGAAAAATGGTTTTGTGAGTTACTGGCAAAATTAAACTATCTCAGGGAAGAAATGGTTTCTTACTAATTGTTGGATCTTTGATCCTAGTACAGTATCTGGGAAATGGAAATATTCAAGATGTGTTTGTTTGGTTGAAATGATCTATACTATGAAGAGTTATAGACATGGCCTCTTCATTTCAGGAAATGGCTATAGCACAATTGAGGACATACTGGGAAGAAGTTAATAATAAGTGGTCAGTATAGGACATGTACTGCTTGATTTTTGTCTGTGATGCATGTCTTGGAAAGTCTGTGGAAAGAGAGACAGTTTCATTTGTGTAAAACATGATGATAGGCAAGTGGAGATGTTGATAACTTCAACTTGTAGGATCACCATGTCAGGCCAACTATAATGCTGTTAATTGACTTTGACATAAGATAGATTTTCTATTATTGTACAAGCATCAGAAAGATATTTCACTCTTCCCCTATCCCCCCCCCCGCTCCCCCCCCCCCGCGCCCCGCTCCCCCAATTGACCTCTCCGAAGATGAGCCATTTATTTCTCTTTAATATGTGGTGCTTCATGAGAGTGGCTTGCCTGGCACATAGAACATTTCCTCACATGGTACAAACATCTTTGTATGTGCATGTTGGCTGTGTCTTTCTACCTTAGTCTGGCAAAGCTGTTATGTAATCGCTGCTTTCTCCTGCCTGAGTGATGATGGGCCCAGGGTTGGTGAGTTCAGAGAAGAGAATTGCCATTAAGTAAACCCTTAAACAGCGATGTTTAATTACTGTCTTCCAAAGCTTATTTCATTTCTCTATCTTGAATGATCATATTATTTTGTGGAGGGATTTAGGAAGTGTTCGGACTATATTGTTACTCTTCCGTTTGTACTGGTGAAGAAATCAGAGGATTGATGACTATGGATGATTTCCCATAATTTAATCTGAAAGGTTTTGATGAATATCTTCTTTAATTAAAAAAAAATACTTCTCTTTGTGTTGGAAATGGAAATAAACATTTCATACGCCATTCTGTTAGTAATTTAAAAATCAATTAAAACTAAGAATTTGAAGTATTTTGACTCTTCCTCCCCTTTAAAATGTGACTGATGCATTTCTGAGAGAATTCCCAAAGAATTTCTTGTTTGGACCACTAACTACAATTTCAACATGAACTCACTATTTCTGTAAATCTAATGCTCTTTCTTAAATGTCGATATTCATTCTCATGTCTTTTCCTGTGAGTGTAATGCCTGTCCCTCAACTATGATGATAAACTCCAATTGGTCTTTCAAGATTAAGCTCAAATGTTACCTTCAGGTCTCAGATGTGTTCTGAGTTCTCTGCTTCTGTAGTAATTTTAAAGAGACTGAACACATACCTGTAATTTGACTATCTACACCAAGCATGTCAAACTCACGGCCCATGCAGCCCAAACTGCATGCAGACTCGCATGCAGCCCACAACGAATATTTTTGCGGCCCAGCCAATATAGCGGTATGTAAGAAACGTATTCATAAAAATTTTATAACTTAATTTTTACAATATCCTGTTATACATAATTATGAATAACAAACTACAACGTTTGCTAATGACTGAGTACTATAATCGTGTTGCATTCATTTCCTCACGTGCCTTACGGGCAGGCGCACCATTTCTCTCCACTAATACCAGCAGCGAATATTTTAGCAGCTGGTTGCCACGTCATTAGTCTTGGACTGACTTGTTTGGTGTGCGCAACAGGAAATATTTCACTTTCGGAGAGCAAGAAAAATAGGTTTATTTGCGTTTTGCTTATTAATTTGTGCAGTTATTCAGTGTGTGGTAAGTTAATGTTCAAGAAAAAATATTAATTTTTATTAAAATGTTCTATTATTTTATGTTAATGATTACTCATTTATTTCAGCCCTTTGTATTCAGCATGTCTCTATCAAAATAAACCTACGTTCCTATGAAAATTGAAGCTTTTGCTTTTTTTGCGGCCCATATAAACTTAAATCTTATTTATTTGGCCCATGTTAGCCTTTGAGTTTGACATGCTTGATACACGCTGGTCTCCTCCACCTGCTATTTCTTTCATGTTCAGGATTGTGTTTCATGCTGGGTCATAACTTCAAGGCTTAGTGCCCTGTTCACAGTTGAGGTTTGATACATTGTTGGGTGTATTGCTTTCTAGATCAATTGGAGCCTTGCTATGGAGCCTTGCTTTGTACTTCCTTTCTCCTTGAAGAACCATAGAGCTATCAATGTTCTGAAGGTGCTCCATTGTCCTTGAATTACATCTGAATTTGCTTTTGTAGCTGTGGCCCAGGAAGGGACAGGCTGGTCTGCACTCGGTCATATGGCCGAGGAGAGGGACTCCCTTGTCTTTCTCAGGTTTCATCTCCTCTCTACCCAACTACCCTCTTTTTAACCAGGAGGCTGTGGACAGAGATCAGAACCAGTGCTTTGATGTAAGGGCTAGTTTTTTTTTTAAAAAAATCTTTAAATGTTTCAGAGGACATTGTTACCAAAAAACATCAACAAGAGCTTCCTGCTGTAGGTAGCTTTCAAAACTGTGCCTGAACGGGATAATATACCCTTTTGAGTATAAAAGACACTCAGGGCTAGCACTGAGTGTCTTTATTGGTTTAAGCTATTCAGGAGGGAGTTGGAATATCTAACAGTATTGGGATTGATAGTGAAATGACACACTGCTGGCAAGAAGTGTTTGTGGGAGATAAAATTTCTGGTGGATTTGATTTGTTAAAGAATATACAGACATTTGAAATCATTGGGCTGAGTTTCAGTCTTACAGACTCTTTTAAATAAGATGTTTTTGGTGATTTTGGATAACTACTGAATTTCCCCATTGGTAAACAGTGATGAATATTAGTCTCCAAAGTTTGTTGTAAGAATTGAATGAGACTATGAATCCTCTTTGAAAACAAACTGTTAGTGGGTTGTAATGATAAGTCCTCTGCCATTTAAGATAGTTTTTTCTCTCGTCATTTAAACGATCAATTTGAGTTTATCGTGACTTTACATTGTTTGCTATATAATACAATGGAAATGAGGGGAGTACTAGGCAGCCTCAAAGGGAATGAAGAACAGAAACTCAGAGGCTGTAACTTATGAGAAGCCAAACAGCCCTTAGCAGCATAACTAAACTATAATTCAGGTCACTTGGTTCCCAATTCAAATGTTATTAACCCATTAATATGAAATGGTAAGATATAGTCCAGACTCTGAAATATAAAAGTGAAAATCTCCCCCACCCCCCTATTTTTTTTTTAGTGAAAGCTTTCGTGTGTGAGCTGTATTAAACAAATCTTGAAAAATATCAGATCCTATTAATATTTAAATATTTGTTGCTGTTTGGTTTACCTCAATACATGGAAGAAACTTTTTAGCATGCCAGTATGGTTTTTACTTATTATTATTATTATTTTTTTGAGAAATGTGATATATACTGTGTATTTCTAAGAAACAGGAAGAGAAAGGGATAACTTGTTCTGCTCTTATCTTTGATCACAGATATTTGAGAAGAGTGTTTGTAGTTGTGCTTTAGAATGGTCCAGGTTTTTGTTCATTTTAAATATCCTGTATCATACACTTTTTAAAATGCTTTGCTTTGCCTATGTCTGAGTTTCTTTTGCTTACCCTTTCCTCTCCTCTCTCCTTCCTAAAGCTTTATTTTTGGTTAGTGGTAGTATAACAGTACTTCTGAATTGTAATGATGGTGTTTTTCCATACCTCCAACCTGTCCCAAATTCATGAGGTGACTTTTAAATTGGCCGGATTCAGCTCTGGGAAGGTATGGACACTTGCCAGCAGGGGCATTGTAGCTCAAAACACTTTTTTTTCCCCCTGGGAAGAATGATTGATAAAATTTAGTTTTGCTTTAAAGAGCTCACATAGAAAAGATGTTTTCTTCAGCATTAATCAGATAACTGTACCTAGTAGATCATAAAGCTCAACTCTCCAGGGCCCAGAAACCAGGGCAAGAGAAACTCCTAATGCAAAGTGATCTGTTCATGACCTTCTTAAAAAAGAACATCTCAGTTCTCCCTAAGGAGTGCATTTTCAAATGCATCTCTCCTCAGACCCTTAAGAAATAACCTCTTCCCATGGACCATGCTACATAATGAATGGAAGACACCGAATGAAAACACAATTAGAGCAGCTAGCCTCTTTAAATGGCTGACCAAATCTTTTCTGAAGTGTGTGTGTATGCGTGCGCGCGTGTGCAAGTGAACAGAAGTGGGCCATATGGGACACAGCTGGTAATATCAACAGAGATAATGCTGGCATAGTGGAAGGACATAGGCTTGAATTAGGTCATGCCCTGGATGCAGTTTTCAGCTCCTGAAGATGGGACACTGGTAGTCACTTCCTGCCCCCAAGGGGGAACAATCTGGCCTAGCATCTGGCCTCAAATGATTGGTTAACTCCTGAGAGAAGAAACCTCAGGCCTGGTGTAAGTCAAGCTTTCTTCACTAACAACAAAGAAGGGAGGTTTTCTTTCTTGCCTTACTATCTCCTGGCCCCAAAAGATACCCTTCTGTCCCTGTGGGCACAAACTCTGAGGGTAGATGCAACAAAGAGACATATGGAGCGCAGCTCATACTTAAAGAGAAAAGAGTCCATTCTAATTTTTAAAAAAGTAAACTCTCTTCTCCTTTAACCTTTTGCACTCAGATGTCGAGATTAAAATTACTCTTTGAATGTATCAATAATTTGAAATATAAAAAAATCCAAATAAATAAGTTTTTATGAAAAGAAACTCCAGTTTTTTATTCTACTGCTGTGCTTTGTAAAATCCAGGGTATTTAAAAAATTAAATCCTGAGTAGAATAAAGGAATCGAGAAAAAAAGCAAGCGAGTGTAAAGGGTTAATATTTATCAGCTTTATTCAACCCTTGTGCTCCTCTAGGTCACATCTATTTTTAGAAGTCTAGGATTCTGTCTGTCAGAATTCCTTATCCTATATAATAAAACCCTAATATGCAAATTGACTGAACTGCCAAACGACCAGATGAACAACCAGTCACTATGATGCGCACTGACCACCAGGGGCAGAAGCTCAATGCAGGAGCTGCCCCCTGGTGGTCAGTGCGCTCCAACAGGGGGAGCGCCTCTCAGCCAGGCTCACGGCTGGTGAGTACAGCGGCAGTGGCAGGAGGGCGGTAAGGAGCGAGGGGGTCTCAGACTGTGAGAGCCCTGGACTGTGAGAGGGATGTCTGACTGCTGGCTTAGGCCCGATCCCTGGGGGCATCGAGCCTAAGCCAGCAGGCAGACATCCCCCGAGAGGTCCCGGACTGCAAGAGGGTGCAGGCTGGGCTGAGGGCCCCCATGCCAGTGCACAAATTTTGTGCATTGGGCCTCTAGTTTTTTATAGTTGACTAGTGGCCTGGTGCACAAATTCGTGCATGGGTAGGGTCCCTAGGCCTGGCCGGCGATTGGGACGATCTGTGGGGCGACCAGTGGGGCGATCGGGGGGCCCCCGCTGACACCCACCTTGGCTGGCCTGGTGCCGCCTGCTCGCCAGCCCCACCCCCTGCTGCTACCGCTGGTCGGGGCCTGTGGGCTGGGGGCAGCTCCTGCATTGAGCGTCTGCACCCTGGTGGTCTGTGCGCATCATAGGGACCGGTCATTCCTCTGGTCATTCTGCCATTCCGTCGATTTGCATATTAGGGTTTTATTATATAGGATAATACAAATGTAGAATAGACACAAAAGAAGACTCCAAGGAAGGGGAAAGGATGTGTGTGTGTGTGTGTGTGTGTGTGTGTGTGTGTGTGTTTCACTTTAACCAAGACCAAATTGGGCAAGAATAAAACTGTTCCCATTTACCCTTCTTTTTACCTTTTGGACTTATTAGAGTTAAAGCCCTTCAAAGTTTTCCCAATTAAAAGCCATTCCATTTAAAGGTAAACTGATCTCAGAATCATGGAGCAAGAAGGAAGCAAACTTCTCATTTTATAGGATAAGAAAATGAGTCCTAACTTGTGGGCAGTGAGCACTTTCTATATTTTGTGAGAGATACTTATACATGGGTGAAAAATGAAAAGTCATGGAGATTTATCAGTGGTTTCTACTGAATACTAGATTCAAATTTAAGTGGTTCAAGAATTACTTAGATTCAAAGACTAAACTCAATTCATAATGAAGAATCAAAGAGGACCCTGACATCATATATGAAGTAGAGCAGGGAATGAATGAGATATGTGCTTGGAGAAGATTATTATTTAATCCTGCAGAATTTTCATCATCCCTTTAATAGATGACTATGCAGTTTGCAGCAGCTTTTGCATTATTGCAATAGACAACACCAATGTTAGCATTCTGTTTACTAAACCTCTCAGTGCTCTCCCTATTTCTGCAGTTTACTATTGAATTTACTTTCTCATGATTCTATGCTTTATGCCCAAACTACACGATCTTTTTGTACAAGAAAAATCACTTGTGGGCATTAAAATGCAACTTTCTCCCTCTCTCTGATTCGTTCCTACCTGGATCCGGGAAGACTTCCTTTCCTCTCTGGTACTGCAGAGTGGGCTGTGAAACCGCCTTTCCCAGGGTTGCACAGTACAGGTTGATAGTCCTGTCCTTTCAATTGGTTAAGTGAATGCCTTTACCTAGCTGATAAAAGCATCAGGGTTTGGGAGAGTTCCAGGGCCTCCTTTGTGCTCATAAGAAACTGGGGTAGCGTTTCCAGGAGTGCCGTGTGTTCAGTGAGTTTGGTGCAGTGCAGCAAGCTTGTGTAATAGCTCCATGGTAAAACTTGGATTGGCTCATCACTCCACTTGAGAGAGTGGGAAGCACTCATTTCTGTGTGAGGGGATGTGTGTGTATTATATGCATGTATGCATTTGTGTGGGTGCATGTTTACTTTTCTTTAAATCCCATTAACCAAGTGTCAAGTACATCTGCGATTACTTACTTAGCAAGGTTACTATTTCTGGTGTCTCATTTTTATTCAGGTCTTGGAAAATTCACTACATTTTTGCTGATACTGTGGAGTGCTCTTTTTCCAGGGTCTTTTTTTAAACATAAAAGAAACGTGCCTAGTTCATATATAAGTGGCTCTCGGGTTTGGATATCTGCCATCTTCGGTCCCTGATACCACCCCAGGTACTCCCATCTGCTGTTTAGCACACTGCCTGAATCTAGGCATTCTTCTTGTACAAGGACAAAAATCAGAACTAGAAAGTTATTTGATATTTTGTAGACCAATCTTTTTATTTTACAAACGAGGACATGGAGGTTACAAATGAAATGATTTATTCAAGGTCACTCAGGTAGAACCTGGATCTGCTGACTTGTAGTTCAGTGTTGTTGTTTTTCCCCTGACATAATTGCATTTAATTTTTCTAGAAGATTATGAGAAATGGATTGAATTTCCTTCGAAATGTTCTATAAGTTTCGTTACTGTCATGGTTGTTAAGCAACAGATCACAGAAGCTCTTTTAACTTCTCTTGAATTATAAGATAGAAATCAGTACACTCAGGTAAATTACACCTGTTTGGGTGTTCCTTAACGCTCCATTTTGATTTGCGTATAGTGGGTACTCAGTAGATGTTAATTAATCACTTTGTAATCAAGTGGGATGGTGACGGAAGTTTTTATTTGTTAAATACAAATATTCCCAGATGTTGACTTGTTATATGTGAAGCCCACCCTTGGCCAAAAACAGGGAGGATCTCAAATGTCCTTTGGGAGAGATCTGGCTTGATTTGAGTGTTTGGAAAGCATTTAACTAAAATACTTTGTTGAAGAATGTTCCGAAAAGGACATCCTCAAGTAACTGCTGCCCCACCTTCCTGGGTTTCTTGAGAACACACTGGATGGGAAAGAGGGTCAGTTCTGGGGCCACTTCCAACTGTAGCCCTTTGTTTGCTGTGAGACAATGAACGAGTTATTGAGCCTTTGTAAGTCATGGGCTTCTCATCTGTAAAATGAGGTGCTGTTGGGACAGTAGTGCTCAGATGAATGGGAAATGCTTGGCCCAGGACCTGGAACACAGCGTGCTCCTGATAAATGCTCGCTCCTATTAGACAGATGCTATGGGAATTAAGTGATTACTATCTGTGTGACCTTAGCACATGACTCACATTCTTTGTGTCTCAGTTCCCTTATCTGGAGATGATAATAGTAGTTACCTTATAAAGTTGTTGTGAAGATTACATGAATCAATGCACATAAAGTGCTTAGGACAATGCCTATCAACTACTAACATACATATACATATGCTTGCTACAAAATATTAGAGATTACTGTTGCTATGTTAATCACCTAATGCACTAACTAGTACATGGTATCTATTAAGTAAACAGCAGTTGGTTATTATTTATCCTTCCTTTCCTTTTAGAAGAATTGTTCTATAAAAATAAGTGGTATCATTGTAACAACATTTCTGGATCTTGAACAGTATTTATTTATTTGTTTGTTTATTTATTATTATTTTAATCCTCACTGGAGGATATTTTTCCATTGATTTTCAGAGAGAGTGGAAGAGAGAGGGAAAGACAGGGAGAAATATCGATGTGAGAGAAACACATTGATTGGTTGTCTCCTGCACACACCCTGACCAGGGCCAGGGCCAGGGCCAGGGCCAGGGCCAGGGAGGAGCCTGCAACCAAGGGACGTGCCTTGACTGGAATCGAACCTGGAACCCTTCAGCCTGTCTATCCACTGAGCCAAACCAGCTAGGGTGAACAGTATTTATTTTTATAAAACCACGTTATAAACCTATATTTATAACTTCATTAAAAATATTTTTATTGATTTCAGAGAGGAAAGGAGATGAAGAGAGAGATAGAAACATCAATGATATAAGAAAATCATTGATTGGCTAAATCCTTCATGCCGCCTACTAGGGATCGGGCCCCAATCCAGGCATGTGCCTGGTCAATGCTCAAACACTGAGCCAAGCAGGCTGGGCTATCACTCCATTTTTAAGCTAAAAATAGAATGTGTTGGTGTGTTAGTTTTCTACTACTGCTGTAACATAGTACCACAAATTTAGTCATATAAAAATACATAAATTTATTATCTTACAACTAGTCAGAAATATCATATGAGTCTCATATGGCTAAAATTAAGGTGTCAACCCACTGCGTTCCTTTCTGGAGGCTCCTTTAGATGTTGGCAAAATTCAGTTCCATGTGGTTGTAGGATCCAGGTCTCCACTTCCTTGCTGACCGCCAGCCTAGGGCCTCCGTTAGCATCTAGTGGCCTCTTTCTGGCACTTGCATGCAGACCCCTACCTCGCAGAGTAAGCTATAGGGTGCCAAATCCATCCCATGACCACAGCCAGGAAATGTTCTCTGCTTTTAAAAAAATATATATTTTTATTGATTTCAGAGAGGAAAGGAGAGGGAAAGATTGAAACATCAATGATGGGAGAGAATCAATGATTGGCTGCCCATGCCACCTACTGTGGATCGAGCCTGCTACCCGGACATGTACCCTGACTGGGAATTGAACCATGATCTCCTGATTCCTAGGTCTAAGTTCAGCCACTGAGCCCAGCTAGCAAGGCTGTTCTCTGCCTTTAAGGACAAATGTGATTAGAATGGAGCCACCAGGATCATCCAGGCTATCCTTCAGAACTTCATGGTCCTTAATCTTGATCGCATACATATGCACAGGTTCTGGGGATCAGGATTCAGACATCTTTGGGAGGAGGCATTATTTTGTATTCTTCAGTTAGAATTTAAAAAGTGGCCCTGGCCTATGAACCTGATTAATTGTATGTAGCTCAAAGTAAATATACTGTATGAGCTCCAAATTTCGTTGTTCAAAAGGTGAAAAAGCCTGAATACTTTGCTAGAAGACATGTTGATTTCTCTCTTTATTCTTTTGGTCTTATGGGACCTTAGAGATACATTTATTTGGTAATTACTCTTTTAGCAGTATTTCTGGCACACAGTGTGTCTTATTTGGTAGAAGCTTCAGATTTGTGGCATAGTGTTCACTCTTGTCTTGTCAAAAGCTAATCATCCATCAGGAGACCTTCCACTTACAGATCAAGCTCAAAGGCCAAAGGCCATTGTTTTTGTCATGCCCTTTTCTGCAGTGATCCTCTCAGTCATTATGTCCCCTACTTTTTTCAGAATTTAAGATTCTTCTCTTTGTCTTTCCCTCCATCATTTGTCTTTTCTCAGTCATGACATGTTTTCTTTGTCCTGCATTTGGCTATGTACCTGCCTGGGTCTCCTGCTGCACTGTGAGCTCCTTCACAGCTAGCATTGTTTCTTCAACTGCTTTGTATCCTTAGCACCTAATACAGTGCCTGATAGAGATAAGCAATGCGTGGTGATTGTATTCCAGTGTGCTGATTAGAAGAGGAGCATTTGTCTAGTCTGTCACTTGTTATCTGTGGCCAAACACAGAATATAAAACTTGGGACCAGAGGCAGAGCCATAAATAGACACAATTCTAGTAACTTAGGGGTTTGTAGCCTAATTTCTAGGGAAGCATCAAAGTGTATATCTTTGACAAAATAGCTGTACATCCATTATGAAGAGATGAATGCTAAAAGCTTTATTTGAGCTCAAGAGAGGTCATTGAAATTATTTAACTTTTGTCTCCTAGATACTTTCCAGAACTTCAAAACAGAGGCCAAATATTATTTCAAGTTTTCTATCTTTAATTTCATATTTATAACATTTTTATTTCTGTAATGTTTAATATGTCAATACCAGGGTAAGTAATGGCAATATTAAACACCCCTACTTTAATATCTTATGATGATTGCAATTGGCAATTTGAATTTATTTGGTTGCTCTCTTTAATATCAGTCCAACAGAAGGATCAGTTGAGAGTGACTAATATTCAGATTTCTAATTAGTTACCTAGAGCAAATTTATATAAGAAAGTACAATAAGTATACAGAAGTAACTACAATGTCATTCTGGTATTAACTCCAAGCTTTTAACCTTAAGTCAAATGTTTCTGTCTTGTTCCTGATCTTGATATTTTCTTCATAGTCATGGCTTGGCATTGTCTTTACTCTTCTGTTTTGCACTTTAACCTTCTGTGCCTGTCCTAGACAATCTACATTTGATTGGTTATTATTATATTTTAAATCCAGGTTAGCACATTAACAGCAGAAAATTGTTACTTAATGTTTCTCAGAGTTCAGAGTTTAGAGTTTAAAGTTCAAAGTCCCTGGAACTCTATATTCTGTAATGTAACCTATTTGTGCTATTACACAAATTTATTGAAATGCTGACATTTAGGGCTCTACGGTAGGTCAGGAAAAGTCAGCTAATAGCCTTTTTAAAAACCTATAATCAAAACTCTAAGTTCTATAAAAAGACAAATCCATATTTTATTTTTCTTATATGGCACATACACTGAGTGGCCAGATTATTATGATCTCTGAATGCATAATAATCTGACCACTCAGTGTGTGTGTGTGTATATATATATAATACAAATAACACAAAGTATTTAAGTTGGTGATATATATATTAGAGGCCTGGTGCAAGAATTCGTGCATGGGTGGGTCTAGCCAGCCTGGCCAGGGAGAGGGGACATGGGCCCTTGGCCAGCCTGCCTGCTGGTAGAGCAGAACTGGCTGAGGGGACAATTTGCATATTAGCCTCTTATTATATAGGATATACACTGAGTGGCCAGATTATTATGCATTCAGAGATCATAATAATCTGGCTACTCAGTGTATATTTTAATTCTGAACTGAATTTATGCACAATTTTCCTTGTTATAGGGCTCATGACTTCTAAAGTTTACTTTCCTTACAAATGGGTTTTGTATGTTTGTTGTTTAGTATGTATGCATATCTTTTGCAGTATAACACATTATGCTAAAACTCAGTGGCTTCAAACAAGAATAAACATTTATCATTTCACATAGCTTCTGTGGGTCATGAACTCAGTAGAGTCTTAGCTTGATAGTTCTAGCTCAAGGGTCTTTCATGAGTTTGTGATTCAGATGTTGATTGATGGTGCAGTCATCTGAAGACTGCCTGGGGCTGGAGAATATTTTTCCAAATACATGGATAGCAAGTGAGTGCTGGCTGTTGGCAGGAGGCCTGAGTTCCTTCCTACCTGGGCTTCTCCATAGGGTTGCTTTAGTGTTCTCATGACATGATCTCTGGCTTCCTCCAGTTTGAATGATCGAAGAGTATAGGGCAGATCCCACAATGTCCATTAAGGGCTAGCCTCAGCCACGTAGGTCTGCCCTATTCATTATGAGAGGCAGCTATATGAGAACGTGAATACCCAGAGTCAAGAATCACTGGAGTCCTCTTGGAGACAGGTCATCACACACATGTTCCTCTTTTTTATTTTTTTTAAGCCTAACTAGCAGTGTAACTGCTGATTCTGCATACTTAGAAAATATAATTTCATTTTATTTAGGCTCGAATAGAGAACCCATGTCAGGTAAAACATAGGGTTACCAATATTTGAAATAGTAGGGCTGAATTCAGAATCAGAGTAGCAGTGGGAATCTGGGTCAGGAAGACAAGTCCAGAAAAGAGTAGGTATTAATCAAAGCACATCCCAGGGAAAATGCCTCTTTTGATCAAGGGAGTTTGGGGTGAGGTAGGAAGACTGGGCTCTGGGGAACAGATTCAAGAGAGGAAGGCAAGAAGCACACCTTGCTGTTGATATTATGATGGTGAATTGGGTTCAGTAGTGTCTTGGCAAATAGATTTTAACAACTTGAACCAAGAAAGACCTTGTAGCTTTTTGGAGCTAATTTTGAATATATGCTAATTCCGAAGTTATAGCAGTGGTATCCCTCCATTTAGCAAGGCGATAAATGAAGTTATACAAAATATCTAAAATCTCTGTGGGGAAAATGTGATGCCTAGCAAGCTACATAGCTTTTAGAATCTGATAAGTTAACATTTAGTGTTTTACCTACTGTGTGGAGTTTGATTTTAATGACACTAATTGCTGATGTTTATTAAGTGTTTAATGCACACTAAGGTCATTATCGAGGTTTATCCTGGCAACACAGCTAAGAGATGTTCAGAGTCAATTTAGGAAAGTAATGGGCTGTGACATGAAACAAGCTTGAGTATCCGTCTAAAGTCCACCACATACTGGCTCTGGGACTTTGGTGAGTTATTTGACTTCTCTAAGAATTTCCTCATCTGTAAAATTGAAGATTAAAAGAACCTTCAGAGATTGGTGTGAAGGTTAGTAAGACAATACACATAAAACACTTAATATGCCTGCCAGTGAACACTCAGTAATGTCAACTCTTATTATTTACATAAATATCCTTTCTCAAAATTTAATTCATTTATTTATTTAATACTTATTTATTGATTTCCTTTTATCTAGGATCTGAGGAAGAAAAAATGAATAAAACAGTCAAGATGCTTATCCCCCTGGTGTGCTTATAACCATAAAGTAGGCACAAAAACAAAGTATTTAAGTTGGTGATAAATTCTGCAAGGAAAATAAAAATGAGAGGGATGAAAGCAAGTGCTGTATTTGGGGATGGGATGCTATTTGATGTAGAGTTATCAAGGGAATCATCACAGACATCTGCCCAGAGGACTGAAAGAAGTGAGGGAAGGAAAATGCAGGTATCTGGGAAGGCATTCTAGGCAAAGGGAGCTACAGGTGCAAAGGTCCTTAGGTGGGGACATGCCTGGCATGTTGATAAACATCAGGGAGTCCACTTGGGATGGAGCAGAGGAAGAGAGGGTGTGGTAGGGGATGACAGCAGAGAGGCAGCCGGTGGTCAGCTCATTTAGGGTTCTGTAGGTTCTAGTGAGGAGTTTGCCTTTAACTCTCAGGGGATAGGAAGGCATTGGAGAGTTTTGAGCAAAGAACATGATCTGACTTACATTTTATAGGGGTCACTCTAGCTATTGTTTTGGAATAGACTGCAGGGGCCAGAGTTAAAATCTGATGCTATGGAAAGGATCCAGGCACACAACAACAGTTACTTGGACTCGGGGAGTGTTGGTGTTGTTAGAAAAGAGGTCAGATTCTGGGCATTACTGAAAGCAATGTTGAGGAGAACTCCCAAGTTTCTTGGCCTGAGCATCCGGAAAGATGGAGTTATTTATCTGGGATAGGGGAGCTTGTGGGAGGGTGTCTGGGTCCTGGGATCAGAGTCTGGTTTCAGACGTGATAAGTTGAGAAACATTTTACAGACATTTAAGTGGATATGGAGAGTAGAGAGTTGGAGCTCTGAGTCTGGAATTCAGGGGGCAGAGTGGCAAGTTGGAGACTTAAATTTGGGAGTTGTAAATGATTGGTTCTTTAAAACAGTGTAGATGGGGAAGAGGAAGGTGTGAGGATGAACCAGTGTTTATAGAACACAGATTTGAAGAAGAACCTCTGTTCTGAGGACTAAGAAAGCAGGATTTCTGAAGCCACAGGAACAAAGTGTTTCAAGAAAGAGGGAAAGATCAATTATATTAGATACTGCTAATATATCAAGTAACATAATAACTGAGAATTAACCATTACTATATCTGCAGCATGGTGAATTGTCACTCCATTCGATCCTATGCAGAAAACCGTGAAAATGTGGGATATAATATTTTAAAACCTTTTGAATTCTCCATGAGCTGGCAAGAAAGTAAAAAGCACTCAGGAGTAAAACTGCTATGGAATGCTCTTGAATAGTCAATATGAGGAAGGGTCTAGGGTATAAGTGAAAGAGGCTTTATACAAAAACAGAAGTAACCGGAAGGAAGACTGCCTGTCGGCACGGATGTGGGTGGTTGGAAGATATGGTGGTGGCACCATGTAGTCCTCTTCTGAGTTTCCTTTTTCTCAGAGACATCTGAAGTGAAGCCATCAGCCCAGAATAAAGGTGGAGGAGAGTACTGGCATTTTGAGAAGAAAGGAAGTATAAAATACTCTCTGGGGAATGTTATAAAATTATCTTGCTGCAGTAACCACCCACTTGAGGTTAGCAGTCATGGATTTTAAGGGGAGTGTGCCAGGGAAACTGTGTTTCTCTCCAGTCATATTCAGCTGCATGGGTGCAGGTGTGGAGTAGGTTTTGGCTGGTAAGTCAAAGTGAAGAGTGGTAAGGTAGGGAGGGCCGATTATGATGGTGCACCATGAAATCTCAGTGGGTAGGATGAGAGGAGAGGGCAGGAAGAAGATGAGGGAAGCTCAGAATTCAAAGCATTCACTTTTTCCATTTTGCCATTGATTATAATCTACCTCATTTATTAATGTGTATTTATCTTTACCTCCCCCAGTAATTTACAAGCCCATGTCTCATTCTTTGATGTTGTCAACATACTCTGTAGCAGTTTATTTCTCCAAAGCATGAAATCCACAAGAGTCAATTTAATTGTGTTTTCATATTTTCTTAGACATTATACATCAGTTATATTATGTGAACTTTTATTGAAAATCTTTTTCAAAAGTCAACTCCATATGAATATTTATAAGAAGTTATTCTACACCAAAGTGCTACTTTTGATTATAGATGTATTAGCACGTCTAAGGTAAATTAAACTTTTGACAATAACGTCAATTTGGTCATTATGTAGATGGATGAAACTAAATATTTTAATCAAGTATTTGGCCTGAACTATTTTGAAGCTCAGAATTCAAAGCCTACTTTTGATTATAGATGTATCAGCACATGTGCGTTTATTGATAGGGGGTTGGTAGGACGGGTAAGAAAAGATGGAATGTAAAAAAAAAACTAGGTCAGTGGTCAGTGATTTGCAAAGGACCTCTAAAAATATTCTTTTGTGTGTGATTATACCTAACATAAAAGACTAACAACTACAAGTATTGTCTTGAGGTGTGTAGTACTATATGACTTTAGTCAGTGAATTTGTGTTGTATATCTTCTTGTGTGTGGTGCTATGCTAGGTGCTGGGCTTCAGTAATTAAAACAGAGAAACAAAAAAAATAAGGTTCTTGTGTCATGGGGTTTAAATTCCAGCAGGGCTGTAAACTAGAATCTTTGTGGATGTAGAATGGGCAGATTCTGGTAACTGATTAACTGTGGGGGGTGAGGGAAGGAGGGTTATGGAAGATCATACAGAAGTCTTGACCCTGAGAAGATGTTGACAGTTTTTATAGGGATTACAAGAGGACTGGGGAAAGATGCTTATTTAGAGGATGTGTGCTTTGTTGAAGGATTCATACGAGTATTTGTATGGAAATGTCCATTAGGTGAAAAGGGAAAAAATATACATGATACGGTTATAGTTTTTAGGTGGAGGGGAGGCAAAATTTGATGAAGCAACAGGAAATTTGTAAAGAGAAGGATGCTCATTGTTGCTCCATCTATTAAGCAAGCAGTGCTGGTATGCCTTATGTATATAGTTAATTTTAGTGTTTGAATATGAGGTTTGTATTTTCTCCTCACAGCAGATTTGAAATTCTATGAGAATGTAGCAGGAAAGAAAATTATATTAGATAAATTAAAAAATATCAGTTAAATGAAATTTAATTTCAAATATTTGAAATATGTAATACATGTACAAACAGAAGTTTGTTTAGTGAAAAGTGAGCTTTTAAAGTTTAACTGGATATTTAAAATATATATTTTTATTAATTTCAGAGAGGAAGGGAGAGGGAGAGAAAGATAGAAACATCAATGATGAGAGAGAATCATTGATCGGCTGCCTCCTGCATGCTCTACTCTAGCCCGCAACTCGGACATGTGTCCTGACCAGGAATCAAACTGTGATCCCCTGGTTCATAGATTGACGCTCAACCCCTGACCCAGGCAAGCTGGGCTGGATTTTTGTGTTTGGTTTAGGTATTTGTTTTTCTCCCTGATGTTCCTAAACTATTACTGGAGGATACTCACATTGTGTGTTACCCATGTTGATGTATTCTCAAAATCTGGCCTTCCTTTGGCCTAGGGGATTTCTGCTATGCTGCCCAAGTCATCTTGTTTGCTACTTTCCTCCTCTTGTACTTTTAGTCTCACTGTTAATTCTTGTGGGAAGCAAAGAAGAAGAAACAAACTAGGAACCTTTGTCTTCCTGAGACTTTGCTTTCTGGAGCCTCCCCCATTCACTCCCCCACAACCTTTCTCTTTTCCTTCACTTCCCACTCTCCAATCAGCCTCCTCCCCTAAGTTGGGAGAGTGGGGAAATGCCAATACTGAGGTCTTGGGTAGCAATCCAGTCAGCCCTAGAAGTTCTTTCCCTGTTTGATTTTCCTCTCCATCTCTTGCCTACTTGCCAGCTGGTATATCTGGCATTGGTTGCTCATAAGGGAAATATAAAAAGTCCAGCCAAACTGTGTGCACGCCAGAAATCCTAACCTTCAGACTCGCACATTGCTTAATCCTAGGGGAGCACTGGTCCTCTGCATTGCTTTCTATCCCGGAGGGAGATTTAGAATCCATTTTGACTTTCTTCGGTTTTTTTCACAAGTATATTCTTATAAATTCCCTATTTTAAAAATTATTCCTCCAAAGCGTATTCTAGACAAAAACAACACTAATTTCTAAAAGATTTTTTTGGGGGTGAATAGCTGAATTTGTACATAACCATTTAATTTCATTTGTTGTATCCTTACAGCATCTTGCTGTTCTTTGGTTTACTTTGATTAGAATGTATTTTCTGCTAATGCACAGAGAAACAGCTTTTTCACCATCTTTGAGAAAGATAGATTCTTTTGGGAAAGGTAATGTATGTCTTAGTGATCTTGCTTCCGGCATGATACAAGAAACAGATTCACATCTAGTGTAATCGTCCGGTGCAGAATTTATTATCTGGAAAGCACGAGAGGAGCACATCACATTTATTCAGTTCTCATTTTCACTCCTACTTAGAGTTCTTTGAAGATAGACTCAATTTTCAGAAAATGATGATGTTTTCTAAGACACTGAATTAAAACAAAAACATTTTAAGCCTTTTTTTTTCCTTGGGGATCTTTTAAAAATGGTTTAAAGTATTACAAATAGTAGTACATATGTCTCCCTTTTTTCCCCCCATTGACCTTCCCCCAGCCTCCCCTACCCTCCAGCACATGCTCTCCCCCTCCCCCTCCAGTGTCTTGCATCCATTGGTTATGCTTATGTATATGCATGCATACAAGTCCTTCAGTTGATTTCTTACCTCCCCCACAACCCTCCCCAGCCTTCCTTCTGTAATTTGACAGTCTGTTCAATGCTTCTCTGCCTCTGTATCTATCTTTTTGTTCATCAGGTTATAATGTGCTTTATTATCCATAAATGAGTGAGATCATGTGGTATTTTTCTTTCACTGACTGGCTTATTTCATTTAGCATAATGCTCTCCAGTTCCATCCATGCTGCTGCAAATGGTAAGAATTCCTTCTTTTTTATAGCAGCATAGTATTCCATTGTGCAGATGTACCATAGTTTTCTAATCCACTCATCTGCTGATGGGCATTTAGGCTGTTTCCAAATCTAAGCTATTGTAAATTGTGCTGCTATGAATATAGGGGTGCATATATCCTTTCTGATTGGTGTTTTTGTTTTCATGGGATATATTCCTAGAAGTGGGATCACTGGGTCAAATGGCAGTTCCATTTTTAAATTTTTGAGGAAACGCCATACTGTTTTCCACAATGGCTGCACCAGTCTGCATTCCCACCAGCAGTGCACAAGCATTCCTTTTTCTCTGCATCCTCGCCAACACTTGTCATTTGTTGATTTGTTGATGATAGCCATTCCGACAGGTGTGAGGTGGTACCTCATTGTTGTTTTGATTTGCATCTCTCGGATGATTAGTGACTTTGAGCATGTTTTCATATGTCTCTTGGCTTTCTGACTGTCCTCTTTCTAAAAGTGTCTATTTAGGTCCTTTGCCCATTTTTTTATTGTATTGTTTATCTTCCTTTTGTTAAGTTGTATGAGTTCTCTGTAAATGTTGGATATTAAACCCTTATTGGAGATAACATTGGCCAATATGTTCTCCCATGTAGTGGGCTTTCTTGTTGTTTTGTTGATGGTTTCTTTTGCTGTGCAGAAGCTTTTTATTTTGATGTAGTCCCATTTGTTTATTTTCTCTTTAGTCTCTCTTGCCCTAGGATCTGTGTCTGTAAAGATATTGCTACGTCATATGTCTGCAATTTTGTTGCCTATGGAATCTTGTAGGATTTTTATGGTTTCCCATCTTACATTCAAGTCCTTTAGCCATTTTGAATTTGATTTTGTGTATGGTGTAAGTTGGTGATCTAGTTTCATTTTTTTTTTGCATGTATCTGACCAAACTTCCCAGCACCATTTATTGAAGAGACTGTTTTGACTCCATTGTATGTTCTTGCCTCCTTTGTCAAATATTAATTGAGTATAATGGCTTGGGTCAATTTCTGGGTTCTCTATTTTGTTCCATTGGTCTATGTGTCTGTTTTTGTGACAGTAACAGGCAGTTTTGAGAACCATGGCTTGGTAATATAGCTTGATGTCTGGTATTGTGATCCCTCCAACTTTTTTTTTTTTTTATCTCTCCAACTTTGTTCTTCTTTTTCAGGATAGCTGTGGCTATTCAGGGTCTTTTTTTATTCCAGATGAATTTTTGGAGAGTTTGTTCTAGATCTTTGAAATATGCCATTGGTATTTTAATAAGGTATTGCATTGAATCTATAGATTGCTTTAGGTAGTATGGGCATTTTAATGATGTTGATTCTACCAATCCATGAACATGATATGTTCTTCCATTTGTTTATGTCTTCCTCTATCTCTTTTTTTAATGTCCTGTAGTTCTTCGAGTATAAGTCTTTTACGTCCTTAGTTAAGTTTATTCCTAGGTATCTTAATTTTTTTGGTGCAATGGTAAATGGGATTTTTTTCCGCTTCTCTTTCTGTGAGTTCATTATTGGTGTATAAAAAGACCATAGATTTCTGGGTGTTAATTTTGTATCCTGCTACATTGCCAAATTCAGTTATTAGGTCTAGTAGTTTTTTGATGGAATCTTTGGGATTTTCTATGTATAGTATCACGTCATCTGCAAATAAGGACAGCTTTACTTCTTCTTTTCCAATTTGGATGCCTATAATTTCTTCTTGTCTGATTGCTATGGCTAGTACTTCTAGTACTATATCGAACAGTAGTGGTTAAAGTGGGCATCCTTGTCTTGTTCCTGTTCTTAGGGGAAATGGGTTTAGTTTTTGCCCATTGAGTATGATGTTGGCTGTAGGTTTGTCGTATAAGGCTTTTATTATGTTGAGGTATGATCCCTCTATTCCCACTTTACTGAGAGTTTTTATGAAGAAAGGGTGTTGGATTTTGTCAAATGATTTTTCTGCATCAATTGATACGATTATGTGATTTTTGTCTCTCAGTTTGTTTATGTGATGTATCACATTTATTGATTTGCAGATATTGTACCATCCTTGCATTCCCGGAATAAATCCCACTTGGTCATGGTGTATGATCTTTCTAATGTAATGCTGAATCCGATTTGCTAGAATTTTGTTGAGGATTTTAGCATCTATGTTCATCAAAGATATTGGCCTGTAGTTCTCTTTTTTTGTGGTGCCTTTATCTGGTTTTAGGATTAGGGAAATGCTGGCTTCATAGAAAGAGTTTGGAAGTGTGCCTTTCTCTTGAATTTTTTGGAATAATATGAGCAGGATAGGTTTTAGTTTTTCTTTGAATGCTTGGTAGAACTCCCCTGTAAAGCCGTCTGGCCTAGGGCTTTTGTTTGCTAGAAGATTTTTTTATCGCTTTTTCAATTGCTTTGGTAGTTATCGGCTTATTTAGGTTTTTTTATTCTTCTAGGTTGAGTTTCGGGAGCTTGTATTTTTCTAAGAATATGTCCATTTCATCTAGGTTGTCCATTTTGTTGGAATAGAGTTGTTCATAGTATTTTTTCATAATCTTTTGTATTTCTGTGGGATCGGTTGTTACTTCATCTCTTTCATTTCTGATTTTGTTTATTTGGGTCCTCTCTCTTTGCTTCTTAGTGAGCCTGGCTAGAGGTTCATCAATCTTGTTTATCCTTTCAAAGAACCAGCTCTTTTGTTGATCTTTTGTATTGTTTTTTTTGTTTGTTTGTTTTGTTTTGTTTTTTGGTCTCTATGTTGTTTATCTCCTCTCTGATCTTTATTATTTTCTTCCTTCTGCTTACGCTGGGCTTTTCTTGTTGCTCTCTTTCTAACTCTTTGAGTTGCATGGTTAGATAATTTATTACCATTGTTTATTGTTTTTTGAGGTAGGCCTGCACAGTTATGAACTTCCCTCTTAGGACTGCTTTCACTATGTCCCATAGATTTTGGATTGTTGTGTTTTCATTGTTGTTCGTTGCCTTGATGCTTTTTATTTCTTCTTTGATCTCTTTGGTAACCCAGTTATTGTTTAATAGCATGTTATTTAGCCTCCAGGTGTTTGATTTTTTTGATTATTTTGATTGTAGTTTATTTCCAGTTTTATGCCACTGTGATCTGAGAAGATGCTTGATATGATTTCTATCTTATTGAATTTGAAGATACTTTGCCTGTGTCCCAATATATAGTCTATTTTTGAAAATGACCCATGTGCACTTGAGAAGAATGTATATTCTGTGGCTTTGGGGTGAAATGTTCAGAAAATGTCAATTAATTCCATCTGATCTAGTGTGTCATTTAGGATTGATGTTTCTTTGCTGATTTTTTGTTTAGAGGATTTGTCCAGTGGTATTAGTGGGGTATTAAAGTCCCCTACTATGACTGTATTGCTATCAATCTCTCCCTTGACATCCTCCAGAAGTTTTGTTATGTTTTTGGGTGCTCCTGTATTGGGTGCGTATATGTTTGCAACTTGTATCTTCTTGTTGAATTGCTCCCTTTAATATTATGAAGTGGCCTTCCTTATCTCTTGTTATGGCCTTCACTTTGAGGTCTAATTTGTCGGATATAGGTATTGCTACCCCAGCTTTTGTTTCATTTCCATTCGCCTGAAAAACCTTTTCCATCCCTTCACCATCAGTCTGTGTAAATCTTTCTTTCTGAGGTGGGTTTCCTGTAGACAGCATATAGATGGGTCATGTTTTCTTATCTACTCAGCTACCCTATGTCTTTTGATTGGGGTGTTTAATCCATTTACATTTAAAGTTATTATTGATAGGTACTTGTTTGTCGCCATTTTTATTCTTTATGCCTGTGTTCCTTCTTCGCTTCATATTTCTTCTTTTTACAGCAGACCCTTTAGCATCTTGCATTGTTGGTTTGGTGGTAACAAACTCCCTTAGTCCTTTTTTGTCTGTGAAACTCCTGATTTCACCCTCAATTTTTATTGATAGCCTTGCTGGTTACAGTATTCGTGGATTCAGACCCTTCCTTTGCATGACTTTGCTTATTTCATTCCATTCCCTTCTGGCCTTATGTGTTTCTGTTGAGAAATCAGTCGCTAGTCTGATGGGGATCCTTTGTAGGTAACTTTTCTGTGTCTCTCTAGCCACTTTTAAGATTCTTACTTTGTTGTTGGTGTTTGCCAATTTAATTATAATGTGCCTTGGTGTCAGTCTTTTGGGGTTCATTTTGCTTGGGACTCTGTGAGCTTCTTGGACTTGTGTGAGTTTTTTCTTGCCTATATCAGGGAAGTTTTCTGTCATTATTTTTTCAAACATGTTTTCCATTCCTTGCTCAGTTTCCTCTCCTTCTGGCATCCTTATTATGCGGATGTTGTTTTGTTTTGTGTTGTCCCAAAGTTCCCTTAAGCTCTCCTCCTGTTTTTAAAGTTTGTTTTCTAGATGCTGCTCTGCTTGGGTATTTTTTCCTACCTTGTCTTCTAGCTCACTGATACATCCCTCTGCTTCTTCTATTCTACTTTGATGCTTTCTATTGAGTTCTTTATTGCAGTGATGTCATTTTTCATTTCTTTTTGGTTCTTCTTCATTTCCTCTTGGTTCTTACACACATTGTTGAATTTGTCTCCCAACCTTTTCAGCGACTTTATGACCATTTCTTTGAATACTTTCTCTGACATATTGCTTGCCTCCATTTTGTTTACTTTCTTTTCTGGTGATGCCTCCTTTTTTTTCATATGTTGGCTATTTCTTTGTCTCCCCGTGATCTCTACTCCCCGGGTGTCCATTTATGTAGCTCTCTCTCCTGTGTTGACTTAAAGGCACAAAATACAACACAACAATGTACAACACACAAGGCACTGAACAGAAATGTATTTATGATACTAATAACCCCAAATAAAGGTGACCACCAGAGAAAAGAGAATTAGGGGATAAAAGAAAAAAAAGAGAGAGAGTGTGTGCAAAAATGATATTGAGTAAAGGAAAAAAGTAAGAGAGAAAAGAAAGAGAATAAAAAGAAGGGGGAAAAACTACACAGGGAGAAAACTCAATAGAACAACTATTCCAAAAAAATGCAAGCAACTAACACCCAGAGCTGAATGCAAACTACAAACAACAACTAATAACAAACGAGGAGAGGAAAAACAGAAGCAAAAAAAAAAAATAAAGAGAGAAACAATCACACAAACAAACAAAAATACCCAATCTAATCAACAATCAAACAAACAACAACAATAAGACAGAGAGAAAGAGGTGCAAAACCAAACAAAATAAAACAAAAAAAAATAAAACAAAAGAAAACAAAAAAACATTACAAACAAAAAAAAGGGAAGAGAGAAAAAAATTGGATAGTGAAGAAAGAGAAGAGCGAAGTGTGTATGGACTTGGAGCAGGGGATCGGAAATTAGATATATAATTAGAAAGTAGGATGAATTTTTAACAGGGGTAATAAGAAGGAATAGGGAGAATCTAAAGCAGGAATAGGGTAAGAGAAACAGGACAACAAAAGGGGAAAAGTGAGGAAGAGAGTGTTGGCATAAAGGTAAAGTTGAGATAGAGTAAAAGGATGCTAAAGGAAAAATGAAAATAGAATGTAGAACATTAATCCCAAAATAAAATAAAATAAAATAAAACTTTAGAAAGGTAAAATAATAGTAGTAATAATATTGATTAAAAATAAAAATGTAATAATTAAAAAGGTAAAATCAAATGAGAAAAAAAGAAAAAAATTAGTTTCTTAAATAAAAGCTATAAAATAAAAATGTGCAGTAGTGAAGGTCATTAACTTGCTCTACTGTTCTGTTTGGCACACCTGTCTCCTGTCAGGTAGTCAGGACAGTATTGAAGTTCCTTGCATTCCATCGCTCCTCTGTGTCATAACCCACAATCCTGTTTTCTTTTTTAAAAAAAATTTCTTTATTGATTAAGGTATTACATATGTGTCCTCATCCCTCCATTAACCCCCCAACCTCTCCCCACCCATGCCCACAATCCTGTTTTCAAACAGGCACTATTTCTTTGTTTCTCAGCTTGCCTTTAGTTGTATTTACACAAGAGTCAATTTGTGATTCAACCCCTGGGTGGCATTGTTTCTGTTTTGACATCTGGGGCTATAAGTCCTCTCTACCCAGTATTTAGATTTTGTTTTCCCTGCTGCACTTAATACTGCTTGGGGTAATGGACTGCCCCAGATCTGGTTCTCTGATCATTTCTCCCTGCTCTGATCCCCAGGTTCCACAAAAACAACTTTCCCCTGCAGTCTCTGAGAGTGTTTTTAATTGGGAGATCCTATGTACTAGGCTTAGTAATCAAAAGCAAGGATTTAAAGAGAAAAAAGGAGCCAGAGTAAGCATGCAAACTTGCGACTTTTTGCCCTGGCAGTGTGCATGACACTACGCACATCTCTCTGCATGTCTTTTTCCTGTGGCACAGCGCAGCCGGTATACTGGTAAAACTTCATTCTGCCTTTTTGTGCCCAGCCCAGCTATGGGTTGATTTCTAGAGTTCCCTTTTGCCAGCAGCCCTGTGGACCCCCTTCCACATTCCTGGACTACACTGGCCCCAACGGCTGTGGATTTTGTGGGGCTCAGACTTCCTCTGAACCTCTAGATCCCGCTGCATGTGTTTCTCCCTCCAGCCTGGATCGCAGACCTCACCTTTCCCTAGGTGAAATCTGACCTTTCTGTGAGAAGGTTCAGAGCTTGTCTGAGTCCTCGTATTCGCACTGCTTGAGACCAAGTCTTCATGGGTTCACAGCTGGTCCCTGGGTGTTGTAGTTGTAGGGTCCCGGCAGGTATCCGATTCTTCACAGTTGAAGGTACGGCTAGGCTTCCGATCACAGCCACTATCCCCTTCAAGATGGCGCAGTCTCTGCAGCAGAGCCAGTTGCTCTGGGAGAGATTTCAGCAGCAGTGGAGGCTGTCTGGACAGGGCAGCCCGGTCCGGCAGTCCCCAACAGTCCCTTGGAATACAGCTGTCCCTCACTCACAAATAGACACTCCCTGTACGTCCACACACTCTCCTTTCGTTCTCTCACTCACACACTATCTTGCAGCCTGCCTTCCTGTCGGCAGCCACCTTTGATCCTTTCTCAGGGATTTTTCCTCTAGCTTTCATATGTGCTTTACACAGTTCATCTAAGAAGGCACTTGAACAAATTTGTTTCTTATGGGCAGCACAGCATACTTAGGCAATCGCCATTCTGTCTAGAGTCCACCAGGGAAAGAAGATGACAGAATTGTATAATGGGCTCATTATAAAACAGTGCAAAATAAAAACCTGAATTTACCAGTTAAAGGAAAGAGAGTCAAAGGTATTATGAAATCTTAATGCATGAAAGATGAAAGTAAAAATAGTCTTCAATACAACATCTTGGCTAGTCAATTGGGGTTAGTCGTAATTGGGTAATTGAAAACATAAGGTAATGAGAAAGACAGTAAACATGGAAATTATTAAAAAATGATACCACATGTGCCTTACATATTTTATGTTATATTAAATATATATATGCTCATTCACAGTACTTTGAGATAGCCCCATCGTGTTTTCTTTAATTATGGTTGAACTAATTTGAGTTCCTGCAGAAATCATACCCATAGTTTATGATTTCTAATTTTGGTGTCTTTCAGTGGAGCAGAATTTGAAGAATGTAAGCAATCTAGTACAGAATTCTTCTTGATTTTCATGACATTTTCTCTCAATCTTTTATGGCACAAGAACATATTCAAAGAAGTATTTTTAGCCATTTGCCTTTATCAAGTTTTTAAAAAATCATTCAATCTATTTTTTTAATGAAAATAATAACTCTCCTTTGCAGTTATACTTGTGATTTTGAAAATAATTAAATTACATAATTAAAATAACAAGTACAGCTTGTATAAACAAGATTGGAGTCATGTGTTAGTAAGAACCGAACTGCACAGCCTGGAAAATCTGTGAGGGCATCCCAGTCACTTCGACAGCTTCTCATGGGCATTCATTGCATTCCTCTGTGAAACAGAAGAAAAAAAAATACAGTTGGTTAACTGAATTATTCTGATCTATAGATATCCATAAATAAAAGGAATAACTTTTTTAGTTTTAAGAAAACTTTTACTTCAGAATAGTTTTAGGTTTACAGAAGATTTGCAAAGACAGTACAGGGAATATATATATATATATATAATATATATATATATATCTCACCTGGTTTTCCCTTAGTTAGCATCTCAGCTTAGTGTGGTTCATTTGTTACAATTAATGAACTAATATTGTTACATTATTATTAATCAGAACCCACACTTTATTAAGATATCATTAGTTTTTACCTGGTGTTCTTCTGTTCTGGGATCCAATCCAGGATACCATGTTATATTTAATATTCATACCTCTTTAGGCTTCTCTAGACTGACAGTGTTTCAAAGTTTCCTTGTTTTTGATGACTCTGACAGTTTGAGGAGCACTGGTAGTGTTCTGTAGAATGCTCCTCAGTTTGGGTTTGTCTAATGTTTCCCTCATGTGTAGTCTGAGATGATATAGGTTTTTGTAATGGAGAATCCAGAGGTAAAGCACCATTTTTATCACATCACATGAAGGGCACCTATCAATAATATTAACATGACTTATCACTGTTTAGTTATCTTTGATTACCTGGCCCAAGTAGTATAGTCAGGTTTCTCCTCTGCTGCATTTGTCAGATTTTTATAGTTGAATTAGAGGCCCAGTGCATGAATTCATGCACAGGTGGGGTTTGGCCGGCCTGGACCCAATTGGTAGATCGGGGAGGAGGAGAGGAGTTGGCCAGCTGGCCCACCCCAATCGGGGCCTGATCAGGACCGGGCCAGCTGAGGGGAGGGGCTGTGGGCAATTGGCCGTGGGGAGGGGCTGTGGGTGGTGGGTCGGCCGGCCCTGTCCCTGATCGGAGTGGGAATGCTGATTGGGGGCAGAGTTGGCTGAGGGGAGGGGCTGTGGGCCGATCAGGGTGGTGGGGGCCCATCGGGGGTGGGGCCAGCCAGGGGGAGGAGCTGCAGGCCAATCTGGGGCAGGGCCAGTCAGGGGGAAGGGCCACAGGGTGTTGGCCGGCCGCCTCACCCTTGATTGGGGTGGGAGAGGCTGATCAGGGGCAGGGCCGGCTAGGGTGCTGGTCCACTAGAGGTTGGCCGGCTGGCCCCACCCCCTGATCGGGCTGATTTGCTGGCCGCCGTGGGCGTCATAGTGACTGATCATTCCAGTTGTTACGACTTTCCAGTCACTGGCTTTTTATATATATAGAAGAGGCCTGGTGCACAAAATTCGTGCACCTGGGGGGAGGAACTTCAGGCTGGCCTGTGCCCTCTCGCAGTACGGGAGTCCCGTGATTGATCACCCCACAGAGGGAGGCCCCGCCCACCGCCACCAGCCAGGTAGCCTGGGTCTCCCTCTTTGGGGTGATCGCAGAGCCCCCAGGCCGGTGGCCTGGGCCTCCCTCTGTGGGGCGATTGTGAGGCAATGGCGGGGCCCCCCAACCAATCGCATCTCACCTGCCTTGGCGGCGGCAGTCAGTGCTGGGTCGCTGTGGCGCCCGCGACCCAGGAGGGAGTCAGCAGTTCAGCCCGCTTGCCAGTCCCCGCCCACCTGAGCCTGCTGTGTGCGCAGCCTGGCGTTTGGTCGTCCATTCGGTCGTTTTGGACATTATGGACCTTGGCTCTTTATATATTAGGATGGTTTATTTACTACACCAAAATGGGAATATGTGCAGATAGGTAAATTCTCTTAACCTGATTATCTTCATAATAGAATTAGACAGTTTGTGAAGAGTTGGAAGAAGTGTACCGCCTGTCATCTTTGCATTCCTCCTGATTTCCAGTTTTGCTGTCTTGTTTCATGTTACTTGAGTGTTAGCATCTAACTGAAGGAAACACAAGCTCCAGGGCTGCTTTTTGGAAGTGGTTTGGAAGAAAGGTGGAGCACTATGGTTGCACAATTGTGCTTCTGCAGTGTATGATTCAGGATTTCAAGCTCAAGAGTAAAATGTAATTTCTTAGTTCAGTTTTAATTGAATCTGTGGTTAGCATTTATAGCAATTAAGTTTTTTCTTACTACTCTTGAGTGCATTTAGCAAAAATGTGCTTTCTAATCAATTCACCTTGCAGCAGCATATCAGTGGATGACCAAGGCTAATTAAGGATTGATCGACAAGTTCGTTGCCCTAGCTGCAGATCATGCCTAAGATGGAAAGTGATTTTAGTTTGGTGTAAAGAGTAGTGTGGTGCCATTGACCTAACCTGCAAACCACAACAGCTCAAATCTCATACTTGACAGAAGATGCACAAAACCTGAGAAACAATCTTTTAATAAGGAGTCAGACTCCTACACTATGTCAATCTATTGGAAACATTTAAAAATAGAACACGAAGAGATCTCTAAAACTCAGAGACCATCTGTTGCCTTTGGGGGCCTGGAGATACCATGAGGATGTTATACAAACTTCCTTTTCCCAAGTTTCTGTGACAAGAATGTGAAAATATTTCATTTCAGAATAAAAATTAATTTACCTTGCCTAAATAACATTGGTTTCCTAACCCTCACAAAAGAACAAAAACTGGTCCTGGCCATTTAAACTTAGTCCTATATTATCAGTATGAATGTAACTGGGGCCAATTCTTTTCAAGATTTTCTCTTCTGTAGCCCAAAGGCCATTATTTTCAACTCCATCTTGGCCGAATATGGAATTCATGCATCCATTTCCTCTGTATTCCCATCATGTAGATAAGCTTCTGTGTGAACTTAACCTTGGGCTGCTGAATGACATGAATAGCTTACTGCCCATTCAGACATAATCTTACTGTTTCTACATGGTTGTCTTGGTTCTCTGCACACTGCTAGACTATTTGCTTCCACTGATATGATAAGCATATGATACGTATGAAGCAAAACATTTTTGGGGAAAAAACAGCATGGTGCTGTGAACATAGCTTTGGAGGGGAAATCCTATGAGCCAGCCTTTTTGGTTCTCTCTGGTACTTCGAATTCTGTAACCCTGGGAAAGATCCTAACCTTCAATTTGTGTTTTCTGGGGGAAGAATGGACAATTATAACTGCCTTGCCTACCTTTAGAAAAGTTGCTTTAGGATCTAGTGCATGATAATTGTACAGATGTATTATAAGCTAGTCAGTAATGGACAAAGGAAACGAAAGAAAGTAAAATTGCTAAGGGTTAAGGAAAAGTCTGTAGGAAATCCTTTCTACCTAAACCACTTGCTGTTAAGTACCACAGTGCCAGATGTGGTGAAGATCTGTGCTGTTAAAAATACGTGGATCTGCCGAAACCGGTTTGGCTCAGTGGATAGAGCGTCAGTCTGCGGACTGGAAGGTCCCAGGTTCGATTCCGGTCAAGGGCATGTACATTGGTTGCGGGCAGATCCCCCGGTGGGGGGTGTGCAGGAGGCAGCTGGTCGATGTTTCTAGCTCTCTATCCCTCTCCCTTCCTCTCTGTGAAAAATTAATAAAATATATTTTAAAAATACGTGGATCTGAAGGACTGAGAAGAGCGTGTATTTGTTTATAACGTTGAAAATACCTTCAAGCCCAAAACTTAGACTACATAGGCACTTAGTAGCATCAGAATTCATGAGAAGTACAATTATCTGTTTAATAAATGCCTGATGACAATAATCACTATAGAAATTGGAAATTGGATAACAAGATTTTTAGGGTTCTTCCTGTATTTAAAATCCTAAGAATGGTTAACTAAAAATAATCATTTATTTAAATTGATCTAATCCATAGACTAATGTGGAAAGAAACAAATAAAAATAGATATTTTAAAATATTTTTAATAATAATGTGTTCATATTTAAATCACTTCAGTTTTCAGGATGAGAACAGTAGGGCAGAGCTCACTGTGTGCCAGGCATTGTTTTAAATGCCACCCTAACTCATTAATATTCATACTAACCTTATGAGACAGATAAAGAAACTGAGGCACAGAAACAGGAAATGATGTGGTTGAGGTCATATAGCTGGTATTGAGGAAGCCAGAACTTGGAAAAGGCAGTCTAATGATAAATATTAAATAAAAATCAAATTGGGAAGGTGTCACTAATGGGGTCAGAGGAAAAATTGCTGCTTGGCAATTAGAAATATAAAGGAGGAGTGGCAAACACAACTTGACAATCTAGTACCAGTAACTATTCAAATAGTGAAAAACAGTTGGTAAAATAAGGACAAGGGAATGCCATGATACTGAATAAATGCCCTTGAAATTGACATTTGCAATGTATTTATTTTAAAAGTAAATATTAGATAATTCATTGCTAATATTTAAACATATTTTGGATAAGGCAGTTCTGTTATCATATTCAGAATATAGAATTGATCTTTAAAAATCTGCTTTCGAAGAAAGACCAGTGGAAGGCTAAGATTAAGCAGTAGAAAAAATAACTATTATTTTAAGAAAAGTAATTGTTAAAACTTAATAGAAGTGTTTGATCATATTTGAACAAATATATTTTCTCATTGACTTAAGTATTTCAGTTATACCAGATCATTCATAGATTTATGCCATAAGATTTTGATTTAAAGAAACCACTTGTGTTATGATAACATAAAAATTGCTGTTTCTACATTGTTAATAATTTCTTTTCCTGGTATTCGTGGAGTGTTTTTTTTTTTTTATATTTCAGTTTTTAGGTTTCTCCTTCTATATTTCTCTCCAAATGCTCATGAAAAATTGCTGTACCTATGACAGGTTGTATGATTTTCCCCCTCTGTGCACTCAATTTGTGTATTACTGTATCAGATGACATTTGAATCAAATGCTGCTAACACCAAGCTGCTATCAGCAGCTGAGGCCAAAAATATTCATTGTAACACTTCTCAGCATGCAAGTGAGAGCTCTTCAAATCACCGAGACAGAGTTTCCAGCCATTGTTCTTTTCTTTTTTGCATTTTATACAGCAAAGGGAATGCAAAACAAAAGGAGATTTATTAGAAAATGATGGCTTGGTAAAATGTTGTAAAACATGCGATTCTTTGTTTCTGAAGGTCATGTGAAATTCAGCACTGCATTATAAATAACAACTCAGAGGCCTTGCTCCCCTCCTCTTCTCTTCTCCCAAATGGCTTTCAAGTGTCATCTTTTTTCAGCCTCTGATTACATTAAAGGGCAAACTAGTTTCACATCTGGAAATAAGTAATACCCTCAGCAGAGAACCATGAAATGAGATGTGTAGCCTACATTTGCCTTAGATATAGCCCCTTTATGTTAAAATGTTGATCAGGACAAATGCAGTACTCATGGTAGCAACAAGGGAAGGCCTGCTTTTCGAAAGGAAGACAGAAAATAAATTCAATAAATGAGATTTGTCATTTTCTGATATTGAGAGTGTTGAGCCTGAAACTATCAGCAAAATTCTCATAAGTAAATTCATTTTACAAAGTGAGGTTTGGTAGCCAGCTGCTGAGATGCCAAAACATGTCGTGGCTAAGAAGAAAGAGCCTTCAGTGACATTTTGAAAGCTGACCTCTCACTTTCTGGAGAGATTAACACACAGCCTATTGATTTGTGGGTAAAGACGGAGGGGTGGCTACCAGAGATGGGAAGGTGGGATTAGCAAGAAGACTGCAATTTTCTGATTCTTTTTCTACTGCCTGAAAACTGGGGGTGATAATCTTACTCCCCTTCTTTACCGACCACAGAGAGAACACTAGCAAAGGGTTGGAATTGGGCAAAGGTAATTTTCACCTGAGTTTGATGAATACGTGTCAAGGGCTCCTTAAATCTGTGGTTCCTGCACAGAATGATGACTTCAGTTTAACCGATGGGCCAAATGTTACAAATATCAGCTGGAAAGAAATTGGGGCCACTATTATGGTTTACTGCATTTCAGAGAGATGCCCAAACCACCCCTTGCCTCTTCCCCGCCCTGCTGTTCATTACAGGGGTTAACTCCACATTTTGAAAAAAATGTGTTCATATTGTTTCTTATCCTGCTGAATCTCAAGCCCATTGCAGGTGAATGATTTTTTTTTTGTCTGGTGTATAATGTTTTGCTAACTTTTGACTTGGAAATCACAGTCTTACAAAGCCTTAAAAGGAAAGCAAAGAATTCATGTTTATTGAGTACCTGGTAGGTGTCTGATGTTGTAGTAAATACTTTATATATGAAAGACCACAACAAGCTGATACATGCCTCTTTTAAAAAATAATAATCTAGTCTTATCTCTGGAAACTGTTTAAGATACTGATATCACATTTTACTGTTATACTTGAAATTCTGGAAGATAATAACATGAAAGATTTACCCTGAAGAAGAATAATGTATTTACATATCTTGCTTTGAAAATACTTAGAAATTTCCATATTTATTTTGCTCTGGAGTTTATATTAGAAAATGCTTGGCAGGTAAAATTTGTCTTCTTTAAAACCCTGTGAGTTTTTGTCAATTCATTTAAATTCACGAAAAGCAGCCCTTTTATTAACAATAACAAAGCCCCACAGGATTTGGGCTTCTATTAGTAGAATATGATCAAGCCATTTTCAGAAGTCTGTTAACAAATTTCTGGTGTGAGGAAAGAATTAAAAATGGGAGGGATAACTTACTAGTAGAATTGATCACTGATTTTTTGGTTAATAGTTAAATGCAAGCCAGAGGAATAAATTTGCACTGGCTCTGGTCAGCTGGCCATTTTGCAGCATTTGCAATTGGGCAAAAGGGCCCCGGGTCAACAAGCCAGGCTGGCTCTAAATCATGTAACTGTAGAGTCAGCATTACTGTGCTGACTCATTGGAGCCACTCTGAAACATTTCTTCCTCTTCTAAGTGCTTCCAAGGGATGATCAAAGAAGGCTGAGTGGGCTGCATGTAGGCAAGCAGCAGGGGTGGCCTGGGGCCTTCCAATCCCCTACGTGGTGGTCCAAACCAGACTATGGGAGGAGACTGCCCAGGGACCTGTTGAATCTTTTGAAGTGCACTGTAATTGCTAAATTTTTTTTCTGTGCTCTGTCATTTTTTGCCAGTCTCATTCATAGGATCGTATTTAATTCAGATTATGTCCTTGAAATTCTGCCCTCAGTTTCTCCAGTGTAGCTTGATATCATGCGGGTCCCTTAGCTTGTGATGGTGATCATCTGGTCCTAAAAAGTTTTACTTCTCAATCTATCTGTTTTAATTTATGTTTATGTATTTACTTTGATGAATAAATAACAAATCCTTGAGACAGGGAAGAAATAAGCTCCATTATGCTACTCTTAGCATCATGGTGCAACCTTCCCGACTTTTTTTTTTTTTTAAATATTTTATTGATTTTTTACAGAGAGGAAGGGAGAGGGATAGAGAGTTATAAACATCAATGAGAGAGAAACATCAATCAGCTGCCTCCTGCACACCCCCTATTGGGGATGTGCCCGCAACCAAGGTACATGCCCTTGACTGGAATTGAACCTGGGACCCTTCAGTCTGCAGGCCGATGCTCTATCCTCTGAGCCAAACCGGTTAGGGCCCGACTTTTTTCTCCCAGACCTGAACACGTTAGCAAGTTCCTTTCTCTGCATTTACTGAGAACTGTAAATACAGCTTCTCTCCTATGAAGGGTAGGGTCAAACTCAGTGTATGAAATATCCAAGGTAGTATTTAAAATTTGTTAATTTGAAAAGAAGAACATGTTTAATTTTAAATGTCAATGATAGTTCACATGGGTATGAAGAGAATTCAGAAGGTCATTTTGAGTTACTTGGTAGTTAAATAATTTCAACAGTTTGTAGCTAAAAAGTTAGAGAATCTGTATTAATTACTCTTTTTAGCAACAGTATTTTTTTTTTTTGCTTTTATAGTCATGGCACAAGAAACATTCAGCTTAAATAAGTATTTTGCTTAATTTTAATGATCTATTTGTTTCACTTTTAAAAAATTTATGTTAAAATTATACAAAGTGTAAAAGAATAACATGGTTTTCTAGGATGTTATTGGTTATATAGCTTATATGATTTTTGAAACATTGTATGTTCCACTAAAGGACAATTATAAACTATAGAGGTTTGCATAGGGCTGTGGGGCATCTAGCTCTCACCAAGACAGGGTTATTATTTGCTGCAGATATGCCATCTCTAGGGTAGAGTTGCTCTGGCAAGGGCCAATGACAACGGCACAGGGTGAAACAATTACGTGATATAAAAAAGGATGTGCAAGGACAAGGCAGTAAAACTGCAAGACAAGGGTGACATGGCCTTGGATCTAGCTCAAGGTTGTATCTAATCACTCACTCAGACATAGTTCAAGACTACAGCCAGGTCTTGTATATGCAGAGGGACATGATGCTACATTGAGGCTGGGCTCATGCACAGCACAATAATTTAATGGAAAAATTAGTAGTTGGCATCATAACAAAGTAGATCAAGTCCAGAGAGCCAAAGATGAGATGTTCCTCTGAGCCTTAAGGTGGTTGACTATTGCATCCAGAGGCTGGGCTGGGAAGGGAGCAGCTGTTACAATTTTAATAACGTGCCATGTGGCCTATTCCAATTTTACTGAACTTTCCTTTGACAATTAAGTCACTTTATAAATATCCTGAACTTAATGGAAATGATTTAACCCTTTAAGACTAGCGTATTTTGTCCTCATTAGAGTCCTAGAGAAAGAGGAAGAGAAAAAATTCTCTTATGCCTAAACAAGTTAACCTTGGTGTTCAGAGAACCATAAGTCATTCAGCAGTGATTTAGCTAATAAACACATGTTGAGCACCAGTAGTGTGCAGAGAGCTGTTCAAAGCCTGAACCTGTGTTGGCCAATGAAAGGTGATACAGAATCTGTTCTTATGGGCTGTATAGTCTAATGCAGAGGTCAGCAAACTATGACCTATGGGTCAAATCCACTGCCAACTGTTTTTGTACCACTCACAAGCTATGATTGAAAAAAAATAAAAAGATGACTAATATTTTGTGATATGTGAAAAATTATGTGAAATACAAATTTAGGTGTAAGGATATTGAAATAAAGTTTATTGGAACATAGTCACACTCATTCATTTATATATTGCTTGTGGCAGTTTTAACATTACAGTGACTAGCTTGTATAATTAGAGAGCTTTTGGTCCATGAAGTTTAAAATATTTAATATCTGCCTTTCGACATGGCTCAGTGGTTGAGTGTTGAACTATGAACCAGGAGGTCATGGTTCGATTCCTGGTCAGGGCACATGCTCGGGTTGCAAGCTTGATCCCCAGTGTGAGGCATATAGGAGGCGGCTGATCAATGATTCTCTCTCATCATTGATGTTTCTATCTATCTCTCCCTCTCCCTCTCAGAAATCAGTAAAAATATATAAAAATATTTAATATCTGACTAGCAAAAAAGTTTGTCAGTGGGTTTGTAATTGGCTAGAAAGACATTAAGCAGATTATCACAACATTAAAATAGGTGTCTGGTGAGTGCTGGGTCAAAGGTTAAATACATGAATGTTGTATAAGGTGATGTAGAAAGGATGGTAGGCAGGCTCAACATCATCACTTTATGTGTAATTCTTTATAAGGATTAAAAGAGACCACACACACTCAAGGAGTGATGAACAAATTGTAATTGGTAATGTAATTCTAGTAATACTATGTGTGTAGGTGTTTTTTAAAAATCTTTATTGTTGAGAGTATTGTAGATGTCCCCCATTGCCCTCCTCCACCTGCTTTCCACCCCACCCCAGGCCTTTTCTTTTCTTCTTCTTCTTCTTTTTTTTTTTTTTTTGACTCAATCTCTTCTAATCTGGTGTTGAAGATTTGTAAGGCCAAAGGACCAGAAATTAGTTTAATAACATCCTGTGATGCTCAGGCTTTTATTGGCTAACCTTGGTACTTATTGGTACTGCAATTGAAAAAGAAAAGTGACAAATTCAGAGTGCAGGGAAAAATGTTGAAGGATACACACTTTTACAAGTGAGAAAAGATACCACCTGTACAGATATATAAAATGATAGAAATATATTTTACTCCAGAAATAAGCAAAGAGTTCTTATTTTTGTGTTATGAGTTGATTTTAAATTTATGAGAATAATACTTTTCTTCTGAGGGATTCAAAGTACTTTTTTAATAAAAAATTATTTACTGATTGATTTTAGAGAGAGAAAGGGAGAAAGAGCACACATGTGAGAGAGAAGTGTTGATTTGTTCTGTTTATTGATGCATTCATTGGTTGCTTCTTGTATGTGCCCTGACCAGAGCTCGAACCTGCAACCTTGGTGTATCGGGATGATGCTTTTACTGAGGGTACCTGGCCAGGGGCTCAAAGTACTTAACAAATTAAAAAAAATACTTATTAAATTTATTTGTGTTACATTGGTTCATTAAATAGGTTTTAAGTGTATAAATTTTTAATACGTCACCTGTATATTATATTGGGTGTTCACCACCCACAGTCTGATCTCCTTCATTACCATTTAGCCCCCCTTTATCCTCTTCTATCTCTCCCACCATCCTTCTCTCTGATAATCATCATACTGATGTCTATATATGAGTTTTTATTTTTTGCTTACTCCTTCACCTATTTTACCTAGTACCCTAACCCTCCCACCAACTATCATTCTGTTCTCTATTATATCTATGAGACTGTTTTTGTTGTTTTTTGTTTTTGTTTGTATATTAGATTCCACAAGTAAGTGACATCATATGGTACTTGTCTTTCTCTGACAGAGTTATTTCACTTAGTATAATACTCTTGAAGGCCATTCATGCTGTCACGAGTAAGATTTCCTTCTTTTTTATGTCTGAGTAGTATTCCTTGGTATAAGTGTACCACAGCTTTTTTATCCACTCATCTACTGATGAGCACTTGGGCTGCTTCCAAATCTTGGCTATTGTAAATAATGCTGCAATGAACATAGGGGTGCATATATTCTTTCGAATTAGAGTTTCGGGTTTCTTTGGATAAATTCCCAGAAGTGGAATTGCTGAGTCATAAGTCAGTTCCATTTTTAATTTTTTTGAGGAAACTCTGTACAGTTTTCCACAGTGGCTGCACCAATCTGCATTCCCACCAACAGGATACCCTTTTCTCCACATCCTCATCAACACTTGTTGTTTGTTGATTTATTGATGACAGCCATTCTGACAGGTGTGAGGTGATATCTCATTGTGGTTTCAATTTGCATTTCTCCGATGGTTAGTGATATTGAGCATCTTTTCATACGCCTATTGGTCATCTCTATGTCCTCTTTGGAGAAATGTCTGCTCAGTTCCTTTGCTCATTTTTAATCGGATTTATTTATTTGTGTTTTTTTTTTGTGTTGAGTTGAGTTCTTTATAAAAATTGGAGAATAATCATTTATCAAATATATCATGGCAAATATGTTGTTCCATTCAGTGTGTTGTCTTTTCATCTTGTTGATGGTTTCCTCTGCTGTGCAAAAATTTGTTAGTGTTATGTAATCCCATTTGTTTATTTTTTTTTGTTTTCCTTGCCCAGGGAGATATATTAGAAAAAAATATGAGAAATGTCTGAGATTTTACTGCCTATGTTTTCTTTTAGGATTTTTATGTTTTTAAGTCTTACATTTAAGTCTTTAATCCATTTTGAGTTTATTCTTGTGTATGGTTTAAATTGGCGGTCTAGTTTCATTTTTTTTGTATGTATCTGTCCAATTTTTTCAACACCATTTATTGAATACACTGTCTTTACTCCATTGTATGTTCTTGCCTCCTTTATCAAATATTAATTGACCATAAAGGTGTGGGTTTGTTTCTGGGCTCTATTCTGTTCTATTGGTCTATACATATGTCTGTTTTTATGCCAGTACCATGCTGTCTTGATTACTATGGCTTTGTAGTACAGTTTTATATCAGGTAGTGTGATACCTCCAAGTTTGTTCTTCTTTCTCAAGATTTCTGAGGCTATCTGGGGTATTTTGTGATTCCATATAAATTTTTGGAATATTTGTTCGAGTTCTATGAAATATATCATTGGTATTTTGATAGCCATTGCATTGAATCTATAGATTGCTTTGGGTAGCATGTATATTTTAATGAAAACTTTTTTCTATCCATGAACTCAATATATGCTTCCATTTATTTGTATCTTCTTCGTTTTTTTTTTTTTTTCCTTTAGTGCCTATAATTTTCAGAGTACAGGTTCTTTGCCTCCTTGGTTAAATTTATTCCTGGGTACTTTTTTTTTTATTACAATTATATATGTGAAAGTTTTCTTAGTTTCTCTTTCTGATACTTCATTTGTTTTTATTCTTTATTATTATGGAATAGTAAAAGAGGTAAGTAAATATCTTAGTCTTCATTTTCAAGTTAGTAAAAAGCTGAATTAGTTTGAATTGAGCTTTGAACTTTGAATCAGTTTTCCTGTTAATTGTTGAGAATATAAGGATAATCATGGCAGATTGTTTTCATGAGTTTGCAATAGGCTCCAGTTTTCAGGCTTACGTGAACACAAATACTTTAGCAGTCTTTTCTGATCATAACGGAAGGAAATAAAGCTAGATAAAACAAAATCCTCGTTTCAAAGTGGTAGAGCTATAATAACATGCCAGGGAAATGTAGAAAAGTCTTTGAATTTTTAGATTCTTAGATTCAACTTCAAAGATGACTTTATTCTCTGTTGCGAACTTTTTTTTATCATCTATCCTCAAAAGATTTCAGTTCATTTGTGTAGCTTCAAAAGAGTCTCATTTATTCATTGATCAAATGATTATTGAGTGCCTGCAGAGTGCTAGGAATTGTGTCTGATGCTTGGAATAAAAAGATGACTAAAAGAATTTCAAGGATGGTCAAGTAGTGGAAAGACAAAGGTGGCTGAATGTAAGATATATGTTGAAGGTGGTACATTGAGGGTAGATGTGCATACAAGGAAGTTTTGGTCTAGAGAGCCATTCAATTCAACATATTGTTAGGGAGCTCTAAGTATTGTAGAGGTAAAGATACATTTCTTTGGCAGGAGAAGAAAATCAATTATAGTTATAGGTATTCAGCTAACTATGATATTAAGACAGATGAAATAATTTCCTAGTAAAAGGTTGCTCAGGTCCTTATGTGATGACCTTTACGGAGAAAGGGTTAGGAGGAGGAGCAAGATTAGGATCCATGGTGTCTTCTGAATTTATGTATGGGTGGGGCTTTTTGGTTATTATATAGCTAGAAGAAGGTACTGCATTTACATTGCAAATATGTGATTTTTTTCCCCTTTGGTTTAGTTGTGAGAGGTGCCTGATGGGAGAAGCATAAATCCTGACAAGGTTATCCCTTGTTGCCTCCACTAGTTGAGACATACAGATAGATATTTGGTGAGATATTTTGATGCATCTGTGTAGCATGCTTCATGGGTTTGAAGCTGGGAGAGATGAGAAACATGGATAAGTAAGTTTAGGGATCATTTTCAATGGTAGTTGAAGCATGGAATGTCTGAAGAATAAACAGACAAACAGAAGATAAGATCTTAGAAACACAAACTGAGGCACTTGTGGAAGAATTGTAGAATGAGAAGTTTGGATCAGAGTAATAATGGGGTGAATAGGAAAAACAGAGTCAAGGATTCCAAGGTGGGGCGGATAGTCTTATGACAAGGCTATGTTCAATGTTCTAGTACTGAGGGACAGAGGAATGACATGGGGACAAAGGGAATATTGTTAGTTTGGGTAATTAGGAGGTTGTTGGTGACCGTGATGGGGTAGGTGATGTCAGAGGAATATAAGGGTGAGGATTTGTTTGCTCTGCTTTGATGAATGGGTAACTGGGAGGAGAGAGATAAGGATAGTCTAGGAACATGCTCACTTTGCTGGGCTGCTGAGTAAGGTTTTCAGGGAGAGGGCCATTGGACCTTTCTAAACCCATAAAGTGTTACAGGAAGAGTGGCAGAACCATTGGGCACCACTTTCTGCTTTCTGAGCACACGCTGAGCCTACAGTTTTGGAAACTCAGTTTTGATATTACTCTACTTACAGCTAATAATAGGACTGCTTTAATTTTCATCAAAACATAACTTGATTTTATTTAGAATGCTTTTCCATTTATATTTACCTTTGTGAAGATATTATTCTTTTTTATTTTTTAAATATATTTTATTGATTTTTTACAGAGAGGAAGGGAGAGGGATAGAGAGTTAGAAACATCGATGAGAGAGAAACATTGATCAGCTGCCTCCTGCACATCCCCTGCTGGGGATGTGCCCACAACCAAGGTACATGCCCTTGACCGGAATCGAACCTGGGACCCCTCAGTGCGCAGGCCGACGCTCTATCCACTGAGCCAAACCGGTTTCGGCAAGATATTATTCTTGACATCTCAAACTTTTAGAAAACAGAATAGAAAGCTCTAATTAGAATCTAAATTCAGGTTTTCAAGCACCTTGGAACTGGCTTCTTTGTCTGGTTCCTTTTATGTTTTCAGACTGTAGATTGCTTCTATGCATTCAAGCAACCATGGTGTTAGGTCCCTTGGAAATTTACAGAGAGTTGACTCAGACTCTCTACTCTATTAGTATACTCTATAGGAAGTTCAGTGTCCTCCCCCAAATCCTGTTACTTTCCAGGGGCTCATGTGCTCATGTTCACCCTAAATCTGTTTTCATATTTCTTTTGAGCTCTGGATCTCATTTTAATCTCAGCTCCTGGAGCTATTCTAATTTCTGTGTGCCATGCATACTCAAAAATTAAACCAAAACCACCATTCAAAGAAGGCATTGAATGTTGTGTAAAATGGCTTTACTGAAGGTTTTCAGGGATGAAGGAGTTTTTACCTTACAGAACCAAACTCTGATTTAGTTAATAACTGAATGCCTCAAATCACCTGCCACTTGAATTCTTTTTTTTTTTTACCAACTTCCTCTTCTACCTGACCAAACCTTCTCTTATGCTAATGTCCACAGCGCCTTCCACTCTCACTGATGACTTACCCACTCTCCTCTCTAGATGCTTCCTCTACTCTCCAGTTGCTAGTAACACCTCATGGAGCAGTCTTGTTATCACTTGGTTTTGCTGCAGTATATCTAGGTCTTTTCTGAAATAAAAACACTTCCCTCCCTTAGGGGAACTCTGGTGCCAGTGGTTTTTCAACCTGCTACATGATTTTTTAAAGATAAATGTGTTATTTATTCTTCAATGGCCGACATGCCTGGATACTGCTGAAATAATTGCTTATTTCCCTGCACATTGCCTACGTCAGGACTGTTGTTTGAACAGAGTGAATAAAGGAAATGATAATAATTATTTAATATGTAGGGAGCTGCATCCACAGTATACGCAGATGAATTCTGAGTTTGTTATTTTAATATGTAGAGAGCTAGCTTCCTCCCTGACAAGTTAAATCAAGCACTGAGTTCAGCTTTAGGCCCATGCCCTTTGCATCACGTCCCCAAGTCTGTGTTTCTAGTAGATGTAAACTGTAAGCAATCAGGGTAATGTGTGGGAGCAGATGCTGAAGGCAACCTGTGTGCTCAGCAGGGAAAAGGGATGGCCGAGTATTTTTCAGTGGAGCCTTAATACATTTCAAATAGAGTTCTCAAAGGATTTTATTCTTAGTAAGATGTTAGTGATTATATTATAAAAGCTCAGACTTTTAAACTGTGTTGTTTCTAAGAGGGGTTTTCTCTTGATTTATTTGTTGTTGTTTTTTTGAGGGAAGCAAGGCAGATGGAAGAAAAAAATTGCTTTGACATACATTGGCTAGTATGCTAATTGCTTTATGTAGGGCATTTGATTTCAGCCTCACAATAATATTGAGAGGTTAACATTCTTATTTAAAGGATAGAAATGTGGCACTAAAAGAGGTAAATATCTCTTCAGTGGTTGCTTTATAAAAGGATTCAACTCAGGTCCTGCTTGCCATGATAGTTCTGAATATCAAAATCACAATTATCCATCATTAACTTCTTGAACTTCTTTGTATTTTCATCCTTTCTCTCAAAAAATATGAGCACAACACTTTGTAATTCTACAAGAGGAGTAAGGCAAATGTCATTTCTGGGGAGATTAAAGCTGTTTCAGTAAAGGAATGAGTCACTATGTCTATTTTCCTTTGTATAATTTTTTCCTTCTACAACTGTTCATTATCTAAATACATCAATATTCCCGTTCTTATGTGCTATTTTTAAAAATGAGAAATATATTAATATAGTGTGCTTAATAAACATGTGCTCTTGTTCTTTGGAGAGATGGTGTACTTACCTTACCCAATTCAGAGTAGAGCTCAGGCACCCAGACTCCTGGGTTCAAACGCCCAGTTCTTGCTGTGTTATCCATGACTTTGGCAAGTTAGAGCGTTCTCTCATTGTCTTAGTTTCCTCTTCTCTTTAAAGGTGATAAAAGATAATAATTCTATCTCATGAGGTTCTTGTAGAGTTTAAAAATGTGCAAATATATGGGAAGTTATTAGAACAGTGTGTGGTGCACAGTGAAGAATCAGTGTTTGTTAGTATTATAAGTTGATGAGGTGCAGTAGATAATATAATACATAATTCACAGTTGGGACATTAAGAAGAAAACCTGGCAACTGAACTGATTAAATATAGCACTTACATTTTGTTAAAATATTGCTGGTGCGGTATTATTTTAATAGCAAAAGTTAGAGGTAACTGGAACCTAAACATTAGAGAAATAGTGAAACAGTTAAGCTTATATATGGTGGTAGCTACAAAATACCATGTTTCCCCCATAATACGTTCCCACATAAATGTAATATATGGAACATTTTATAAATAAACTATCTCTATATATCTATGTATCATCTATCTATCTATCTATCTATCTATCTATCTATCTATCTATCAATACATATATACACACATAAAGGACTGGAACCATGTACAGATATATGATACCTACTTATAATAATCTCTTGATAAGTGATCATGGGTAATTTAGTTTTTCCCCCAATATTCTCCCACAAGTTCCTAATATCTTATAGTCATAAAATGCCACTGAAATACAATTGAAGAATTAACCCAGTCAGTATATAAACCACACAATCTACACTAATAAAAGAGAAGCATGCAAATTGACCGTACCTCTGCTATGCCCACAAGCCATGCCCACCAGCCAATCAGGAGCGAGTATGCAAATTAACCCAACCAAGATGGCTGCGGCCACAGAGCGAGCAGGAGGCTTGGGTTTCCCCGGCAATGGAGGAAGCCAAGCTTTCCGCCTGCTCTGGCTGGCCCTAGCCTCCGCTCAAGGCTACAAAATTTCAATTATAGAAGATAAATAAATCCCAGATACCAGGGCCTTCGCTTGGGTTGCCAGGGGGCGTGGCCAGCCTGCAAACCACCACAGGCCCCTCGCCCAGGCCTCCCCATGCCCCAAGGGAACCCCCACCCTGATCTGGGACACCCTTCAGGGCAAACCAGTCGGCCCCCACCCGTGCACTAGGCCTCTATCCTATTTAATAAAAGAGTAGTATGCAAATTGACCATCACTCCAACACACAAGATGGCTGCCCCCATGTGGACACAAGATGGCCACCACAAGATGGCCAGCAGGGGAGGGCAGTTGGGAGGGACCAGGCCTGAAAGGGAGGGCAGTTGGGGGCAATCAAGCCTGCAGGGGAGGGCAGTTAGGGGTGACCAGGCCGGCAGAGGAGGGAAGTTGGGGGCGACTGGGCCTGCAGGGAAGGGCAGTGGGGGGGGGGGACCTAGGCCTGCAGGGGAGAGCAGTTGGGGGGGACCAGGCCTGCAGGGGAGGGCAGTTGGGGGTGACCTGGCCTGCAGGGGAGAGCAGTTAGGGGTAACCAGGCCTGCAGGGGAGGGCAGTTAGGGGCAATCAGGCTGGCAGGGGAGCAGTTAGGCATCAATCAGGCTGGCAGGGGAGTGGTTAGGGGGTGATCAGGTTGGCAGGCAGAAGCGGTTAGGGGCAATCAGGAAGGCAGGCAGGCTTGCAGTTGGGAGCTAGCAGTCCTGGATTGTGAGAGGGATGTCCGACTGCCCATTTAGACCTGATCTGACCTAAACAGGCAGTCAGACATCCCTCGAGGGGTCCCAGATTGGAGAGGGTGCATGAGGGTGTGTGTCCCTCACCCCAGCCTGCACCCTCTCCACAACTTTCGTGCACCAGGCCTCTAGTATATAATATATATTGTCACAGTGTCTCTCCTTGTTAGACACTTTGTGCAAAGTCTCCTTAGGGGGGACTTCAGACATGCCCTCTGTTTGTGTGGGGGCTCATGGCACCTTCCATCATTACTCCCTAGAACAGATGGCACCAGCCCTTCTTGATGTGGCAGAATATGATTCCTTCTTTTATAATTATTGTTTGCTTTCCATCATTTAGCTTAAAATTAACAAATGAACATTATGATGGCAGTAGAAAGGGATTTGGTGAGTAATACATACACTGGAGTTTAAAGAAATATTTTTACACTAAATATGTAGAGTGCAGTTTACTTTTGTGGTCTCATGTCTAAAATTCTTCATTTTAGAGTATCTTGATTTTATTTTCTGAAGGAATGATGTATTTTGAGCCTATGCTCAGTCAACCACTGTTTAGACTACCCAGTCTGCTGATGAAATCCATTAGCTTATAAAAACTAATTTTATGGTTAGAAACTGATGTCAATATATATTGCTGTTTTGCTCACTCTTATCTTACTATACGTTTCTAGAATTTTTAACTTGTCCATTACTCATTCTCTGATGGCAAACCCTTGAGACTCAAAGAAGACTGCCGATTAGCTCTGTAATTTTTCACAAACTGTTTTAGCATTCACGCCTTCATTTCTTCCTCCCTGAAGAATCAAGCTCTTCAGAACCCTTAGCCCATGGCCAGGAAGCCCCTTTTAATGGGCTGCAGACATGGTATATCTAAGCGGGACTTCAGCTGCATTTGTGTTATTTCATTAGAATTTATTTATGGAATATGGTGGCTGAGACACTTCAGCTGAATGATGGATGGGCTCCCACTTTGACTGAAGTTCTTAAGAGGGCTCTTCAGAGACCATTCTCGGCCCCAGAGGAGCATTTATTCTAAGGGTCACATTTGGTTGTCGGCCAATCACTTTGCAAAGTAAATTGAGCAGATGTGATCCCAGCTGTGCGTCATTTGCAGTCTCAATCAGATAATAATGACCTGGACAGGGATAGTAAGGATGTAAATTTAAAAACATGCATGCATTAAATTAGATCAGTTATTTATGTAGGCTATGAAGTCACTGAGTGCAGGATCACTTCTCTGGATTCATATTAGCCAATGCAAACATGTGTCAGAGAAGAGTTTGAAGAGCTGAAAAGTTAGTGAAAAGGGGTATTCAGCATTTGGCTGTCTTCCCTGGGTGAGATCTGGTAAATGATTGCGGTTATGAAAGTTCTCCTGGGATCCTCTCCTATGTGAGATGCTCTCCAGCAGGATAATGGGAGGCAGCAGAGCAGAGCCTGGGGCTGGCCTCCTGATACTCCCTAGAGCTCTTCCTGGTCCCTCCCCCTGGGACAAGGAAGAGTGAGCCTGCAGGCTACATGTTCTACTGTGAGTTCAATTTATGAGAAGTCTTCTAAATAACCCCAGCTGGCATGGCCTGGGACCAACATGCTGCTCCCACATGTGATTTGGGCACTGAGTCCATTGGACATTCCTCAGAGGAGGCAGAGGAGTCTCCCCTATGTGATAAGGAGTGCATTTATTTTTTCCAAGTTTTGAATAACTTTCTGCTTAAACACAACTTTAGGATTAAAATGGAATGTATACATTTAAGGCAAATAGACATTGTGATTGTTTAAAATAGGTTGTGTAAAGTCAGAAATGATTTCTAAAATAGATTTTCTTGACAGTCATTCTAAAATAGAATTTCATCAGCTACAATCTCTCTGTTGTCTAGCATCTGCTTAAAAATAAGGTTGGTAAATTGGCCATATTCTGGTAATGTGTCAGTTGATAAAATTAATCTATAAAAATAACTGTATAGATAAAGTAATTGACTTTAAAAAATGAATAAAAAAGACTGGCAAAGTATTAACCCTTGCCTCATCTTTCCAGGTTGATAGGTCTTTAGAAAGCATCATTAGGTTCATAATCAATATTTTTTGACTTCCATTAATTTTATAAGGGTGGTAATTAGCATAGATACCTATAAACATGCCACCAAATTATTCAAAGTCACATTATCCTGTTATTAATGGCGACACTAAGGTCTTGTAACTGCTAATTCTTTTCATCACTCACTGTCAACTTTAAAATGTCTTGTTAGTAACAAAACACATCATTCATGTGTTTCTAGGTGCTTATATAAGACGTTGCTTAAATAAAATTTTTTTCTAAAATCACTAACGGCCAAATACATAGATTTCTTTGCAGAATTTTAGAAAAAAATTGACTATGTATGCCATGACAGTTACGGTATGTGTTTTTTAAGCAACTTGCATGATGCACCAGAGGCTTTAAAATGCTTCTCCAAAGAATAAAGAATTCTTTGAACTGATGGTGAACAAACAGTATTCACAGAGCTGCGGAATTTTTGTTTGATGGCCTGCAGCAAATGTAATAGATTATAAGAAAGGCTCCACAGTCTAAATATGTCAGTAGTTTGGTGGAGATTCTAAGAGATCTTTGCTGAAGTGCTTTTGATTTAGTGACAATGAACTATACATATAACCAGAAAGCCCTACTTAGTAAGACTCAGGAGTTAAGGTAAAAGCACAATTATTGAGACCTTATCTCAACAAGTTATCTGTGCAATGGTATTCACTTGAATTATCCCATGCAATCCTCAGGACAACCTGGAATTTCCATGTTACCAATGGAAACTATTAATCAGATTGAATAATTTGCTGGAAACTATTTTATCAAGACTGACTCCAAAGTTCATTATAATTTTATATCCTATTAGAGGCTCAGTGCGCACAAAATCGTGCGCAAGTAGCTCGCTTCCTCTTGCCTCAGCTGGCCACCCTGCCCATCGCCGCTCGTAGCTCTCCACCCCATCTGCTGCGAGAGCTGCTGCTTGTTTGGTCCATCATGGCCATGGGCCTTTTATATAAGAGATAGTGCTTCTTAATATTAGTATATTCCACTTTTGTCTTTGTATAGTAGTAAGATTGTAGCTCAAGAAGTATGTATGATGCAAGTTGTTTTTTTACTGTTCATTTCTCTTCAATTCAATTTGATAATATGTTGCTTTAAAATTTTTTTAAAAAATATATTTTTATTGATTTCAGAGAGGAAGGGAAGGCAGAGAGAGAGAGAGACAGACAGAGAAAGAGAGAGAGAGAGAGAGAGAGAGAGAGAGAGAGAGAGAGGGAGAGAAACATCAAGGTTAAGAATCATTGATCAGCTGCCTCCCGCACGCCCCCTACTGGGGATTGAGCCTGCAACCTGGGCATGTGCCCTTGACTGGAATAGAACCTGGGACCCTTCAGTTCGCAGGCCAATGCTCTATCCGCTGAGCCAAACCAGCTAGGGTGATAATATGTTGCTTTTATACATGAACAATCAGTGGTCTCATTCTGTCATTTTTACTATCCCAGTCCAGGTCATCATTTTCTGTTATACTGTAAATGACACACAGCTGGGATTATGTCTGTTCAATTCACTTAGCAAAGTGAATTTAGAACAATTGAAATTTAATATACAAAATGTTTTAAAAATAATTCTTCCTTTTTATTAGTCTTGGGATGATTTTAAAGGAAGTTAGATTGGAGGCAGAGTAGTTTACTGGGCTAGGCAGAGGTGGAAATTGGTAAGGGAACTCTCATTTGAGGATCCAGAATTTGGACTCAAATCATAAGACAGGACTTTACAAGTACCATTTTTAAAACTAGGCCTTCATCAGTCATAGAAGTCTGAGACAGAAAATCTGTATCTGGCGTTCTTTGCAGGAATACCTGTTCATGTAAGCCTTTGGAATTATTGGCAGTTACTCCAGTGGAATGCTTGCATGTGTGAATGTTTACCTCATTACTCTCAAATTCATGTTTATCTTCTTTACTTTTCAAATATTTCCAATGTTATTTTAAATGGAAGCGTTAGGGGGAAAATCCAGTGTTAAATGAAACATTTTCAGAAATTGTGAAAAAACAAGTCCTTAATAGCACCTAGTCTAGACATCATGATTTAAATTCATTTGATAGTATATTTTGCATATTTCCTAATTAAAAAAATATCAAAGATGAATCATTTGTAATTTAAGACTGACCGAAGAGAGGTGTGTCAAGAGTCAGATGAGTGGCTTCTGCAAGATATCATAGAAAGTATTACCTATAAGGTTACACCATGAAGAAAATAGTTAATCCTTGTGCAAAGTATGGAGTTATTAGGAATAAATGAAAGAACCAAGAAGGGAGGAAAAGAGCAGAGAAAGAAACATTTAGTTGAAAGGGGTGTTAAAACTGGACCTGCACCAAAAGAAAGGAAAGGCGAAGAATTTTAAGATGAGTAAAGCATTTCCTGTGCATTGGAAACACAGATTGACTATAAATAAAGTATTAAAAATCACTACGATTGCAGATTAAATTTCAGATGTTCTAAACTGGTACACAGAAAATACCTGTTACTAAAATTAAGAGACCAAGAATTGAGAATGTAACTAATTTTTACTTCATTCCTTAGATAACAAAATTTACCTTTCAGCAAACACAATGCTTACCTTTATTATGTGGCATAAATGAATGCCTGTAGTCATTTTGGTGGCAGGCCGTTCTGAATCTTAGGAAAGGCACATCTGAACAGGTGGTGAGTCTTCAGATTTCCTCTCAGTGAAGGCTATGCACAGAGAAGGAAATTGCATGTTGTGGATTAATTCTGCCTCATGCTGCTATTTCTTTTTCTCGTGAATTCTATTTCCTATAAACACCATTAGTTGAAGGATCAGTGGTTTGCTATTATTAGCCAAGTTAGGTATATTTTATAGTATTCCTGTCCAACAGTTCCTCAGCAGGGGTTTGAACTACACCATATGTCCAGTATTGCTACATTTTTTTTTTAAGATAATACAATGCAGTAAAGAACCATGTAGTTCCTTCAGCTAAGGGAAAAGAAAGTCTGCCTTTTTCTAAGGTTAAACATGGGATGTAGCTCCCATGTCACTGGTTTTTATTTGTCTCTTGACAGGTACTAAGGTATGATTTCTGCAGTGACAAGCTAATCTGCTTTATTTTAAAAAAAATGTACTTCTTTGAACTCAGATATATTTTTATTAGGTCAAAATAAATTTAAAACTAGAATATAAAAATATCTCAGATGAATTTCCCCCTTTATTTTAAAATAAGATGCATGTAGTACAGTGGTTGAGAGAGTGGGGCCCCTGTCTGTGTGACATAATTCCAATTCTGGCTGTACCATGCAATATCTGTGTGGCATTGGGCTAGTTATTTAACATTTCTGTGCCTCAGTTTTCACGTTTCTAAAATGTGCATAATGACGATGACTGCCTCTTCCTCTGCATAGTTTTGTGTGTGTATGTGCTTTTGTGTGAAGTAAATGCGTTAACACTAGGAAGTATTTAGAATAGTGCTTTCTGTGTAGTGCCATTCAATAAATGTTAGATGACCTGGAGACATTTTTAGAGCTCATAAAAAGGATTTTATTTTACACTTGTAGTTTGCATGCTCATCCATGTAGTATGCGGTATACTAACAGAAATTGCCTTAACTGATGAGTTCACATATATCTCGTTGGACTCTACCTAGCACTTTGGGGCTTTTTCTCTTTCTGATTAATTGTTTTCAATTTTATGCATATTTGTGCCTAACAAATTGTTTACTGACTGCTTCAAACCACCTTTTCTGTATGAGCCAACGTTACAATTGAAGTATGTTTTTCTCAGTTTAATGTTATTGAATATTTAATGAGAAGGTCTATCTCTCCAGATTGCTCTATTAGGTGGTATGGCATAAAATCTGAAGCTTATCTCATCAGCCTAAAGGTTATCTCTATCTTTTTGGTGACTGATTAAACCATCTTCTTATTTATGAAGGGATAAAATTGGTTACTATGGTGAGTTTATCATTACACTTATAAGATTAGTCAGGCTTATGATGTAAAGATTTTTCTTAATTAAATATAGTATGTTGTTTCCCAAATATTTGAGTGATGTCAGGAATAATGATAGAAAATTTCTGATTACATTTGTAGCCTTTATTTATTTTTAATCTAAATGATTTAAATTGTAAAGTTAACATGTTAATTGCAAAAATGTTAGAATGACAGGTCAGAAATGAAGAATGAAATCATTCTGCCATCATTCTCTGTCTCCATCAGAACCTCTACTGAGATTTTTATATATATTCATATATATTATTCTAGACATTTTCCTGTATAAACGACATTGCATATGCAATGTAATAGCACCCATAATAACTTATATATAGTATTTATCTAGCTTGTTTTTTCCCCTGTTTTGAAGTTATTTTATTATTTTTAAAAATCTTTATTGTTTAAAGTATTACATATGTCCCCTCCCCCCCATTGACCTCTCCAACCCCACCCCCTGCCCCCCACCTTAGGCCTTCACCACCCTATAGTCTGTGTCCATGAGTTATGCATATACGCATATGAATTCATTGGTTCATCTCCCCCCTCCTCCCCGTCCCTTTGAGGTTTGATAGTCTGTTTGATGCTTCTATGTCTTTGGGTCTATTTTTGTTCATCAGTTTATGCTTGTTTTTTATACAAATGAGATGATAGTGTTCTCTTTTGACTTAAAACATCATGCAAAACTTTTCATATTAGTTAGTTTTAGAACTTACTGTTTTTCAAAGCTACACATTATTTCATTGTATGGATTATTATGTTATTCCACTAGCCATTTAGTTCCTCAGTGATTATTCCACTAACCATTAGGTTAGTTAATGATCAATGTGCCTGGATTTATGCTGGGTGCTTAGGGATGTAGTAACCAACAAGACAAATAGCCCTAGCCGGCTTGGCTCAGTGGATAGAGCGTCAGCCTGTGGATCAAAGGGTCCCGGGTTCGATTCCAGTCAAGGGCACATACCTTGGTTGCAGGCTCTTCCCTGGCTCAGGCCCTGGTCAGAGCTTGTGCAGGAGGCAACCAATCGATGTGTTTCTCTCACATCGATGTTTCTCTTTGTCTTTCCCTCTCCCTTCCACTCTCCTTAAAAAAAAACACAAAAAATCAATGGAAAAGTATCCTCGGGTGAGGATTAACAAAAACAAAATAAAACAAGACAAATAGATAGGTTCCTGTCCTCAAAGTGCTTACAGTTTTGTGTTTTTAAGGATGGGCATTTATATTGCTTTCATTTTTTTCACCATTACTTTTTTTTAATAATAATTTTCATTCCATTTACATTTATTGATTTCTTATGTGTGTTTGGTTCTATTCTGATGTCTTGGAATGCTGTATTTCATGATTTATTGCTTCCCTTCTAATCTTATTTTAGCAAAGTTGACTACAATTTTGTTCTTTTTTGTGCTTTTGAGGACATAGAAAATGTTGACTAACCTAACCAGTTTCTTTTAGTAGTTTGCTTAATAGTGTCATATAATGAATTTGAATAACCATTTCTTGATTATTAACTTTATACAATTGGAAAATGAGAGCAGTGTTAAGTTTATATTTTCTTTTACTTCCTAATTTTAGTGTTTTACATTAATATTTTACATTACCAATGATTATAATATTTGCATTGTGTTTTGTAACCATAATTCTTATATTTACTTAGATCTAGTTTTTCATTTATATTGCTTTAGCACTAATCCTTCATTTTGGTTTATCACTTGGTTGGAAATATATGTGTGTAATATATAATATTTATATGTATGATGTATACATTTTAAAAAGAATTGCCTATAGGTTCCTTATGCCCATGAATGTTTCAACATTCTTTTCTTTTGTCTATTTACTTGACTCAAAATCATAGCTGGGTATAAAATCTGGGAGACACATTTTTTTCTGTTAGAATTTTGTAGGCATTGTTTTCACTATATTGCACATTGAAAGTTGGTGTGAAAATGTTTAAGTCCTGTGTGAAATACTCCTAATTTGCTTTTTCTGCATTACACTGTGCTAAGCAGTGTCAGATTTTGGCAGTACAAAGATGGAAAAATCTCAGTCTCCTTTGTTGAGAAACAGAGAAGACTAAGGTATGGTTGAATTCAAAATTAGTTTTCTTGTTTATGGGTATTATTCTAAGCCAATAGTTTTGATAGGAAGTTTGCTGGTTGCCTTGAGGTTTAGTAACTTTACCATAATGTTAAATGTTAATATTTTTGCATAATTTATTGTAAATATAGCATGACTGTTTAATTTCAAATCATCCTTTATTTTAAGAAAGATTTCTTGCCCTGGTTGGGTGGCTCAGTTAGTTGGAGCATCCTCCCCTACACCAAAAGGTCTAGGCTTGATTTCCATTCAGGGCACACACCTAGGTTGTGAGTGTGATCCCAGGTCAGGGTGCACATGGGAGGCAACAAATCTCTCTCTCCCCCTTCTCTCTCTAAAAGTCAATAAAAGCATATCCTCAGATGAGGATTTAAAAAAAAAGATTTTTTTTGGTTGAATCTTTTGATTTTTTTTCTGTTCCATTTTTTTTGTTCATTTCAGGAATATCAGTTTAACACATTTGAATGTTTTTATCTTATGTAGCTGTTATTTTCTCTTCAGTGAGTTTATACTTTTATTTTTATTTTGTGTGATTTGCTTTTCAAGCCTGTTCTTTATGTTTCTTACTGGTTTCAACATTATGTATTCTACTCTTTGCTGTAGATTTCTATTGAAAATGGCAGTACTGATATTTTAAATTTTCTTTCCTAAAATTGGTCTGTTCACTTTTTATCTTTGTTTGTTACCTTTGATCTTCCTTTTATCTCTTTGATCTATTTTTAAAATTCTTTGTCAAGTATCCACATATCATCTGGTTTAAATTTGCTTTTGCTTATTAGGGGCAGTTCTGTGATCTTTGATATTCTCTCTCTCTTTCTCTCTCTCTTCTATATTCTTTCTTTGAAATGAGCAGATCACCCACACAGAGCATTAGGCTTGTTGTTACTGAACATTTAAATCACATGAGTTTTATTTTGTAATTTAGTGTTTGTTTATCACTCATTTGCTGAATCGGGTCAGTGACTACAGGGAGGAGTGAACCTCTCTCTTCTGCCCTCCCAACTCTATCTTGAACAGTTTCTTGGCATTAGGAGTTTTAATGGGAAAAACCCCTCAATGGCCAATGTGTATAATTCTTCTTTAGTCCAGTCCCTTCTGCTGTTCTGGGGAGTGGAAGTTGAGCTTGGTCCTTCTCAAGTAAAGGATCACTAAGTAGGACTTTTTGAAAGATGACTTTTAAGAAATTGTCATCTTGATCAAGATATAGAAAAATATGAACTGCCCACAATTTATTTTCTCATTTTATCCCAATTCTGTAGTATTTTGCAATAGGTTTCTTAGTCTGTTTTTTAGGGTTGCTGTAGTTTCCTAATTTTGTTGTGATTGCAATTATATCTTATTTTTGTTCTTATTAATTTTTTTATGTAAATGACAATGCAGGGAGTAAACAAATGTTTTTGTTTGTATATTTCCCAAGAAATCTCATTATTTTTCTTTAGAAAAGGCAGTTGAAGTATTTGTATTATATATTCCAAACAAGCGATAAATCAAAATATGTTCTATGTGAAAGATTAGTGCTGAATCAATATAAATGAACAACTAGATCTAAGTAAATATGGTAGTGTGTGTATACATATAGTTCTTAGAGACAAATTTACATATGTATGTTTTCTGGATTCTTATTTGACTCTCTCCTTACCAGCTATGGTTCTTCTATTTATTTATTTAACTTTCTTAGTCTTAAGAGGATAAAAATTCCTACTTACCTTATAGGACTATTTTGTGAGAATCAAGTAGAATACAACATATGAAAGTTTTGAATGCTACCATTTGCAATGCATATATCAGATACAGTCAATATTTATATTATATATGGGAACGTTTTCCATTTTATATATGGAAAAAATTCAAGTCATAACTTACAGACAACAATAAGAGATTTGCTTTCTGCTTGCATTGTTTCCAGATGAGCTTCTATTTTTTTTAACTACGCATTATAAACAGAAGAACATACTTACATGTTAGTGCTTGCAGCTATTCTCCCTTTAACCTCACCTTCCTCTGTGTTTGCTAAAAGAGATAATGAACCTGCCAGTTCTGTTTCTGAACAGTTGCAAAGCAGAAATGCTGATGGAGGGAACTGAAATGGGGTTGAGGAGTTTGTACCAGAAAGAGCCAATGTTTACTTAACAGAAAAAAAAATAATAGAGAAATACAGGGTGGTGAAGACTTCATTTTGCAGGGAGACTTTGAGAATGGGAGGGAAAGAGATAAAAATTATTTAAAATTATTTTTGGTTATGGATTTGGCTTTTTAAATGTTTTCAAAAGATGCAAGTAAATATTAGAACTATTTTTAAAACTTTGATGTAAGGGACTATGTTCTTTTGTGATTCTGAAAGAATGACTTAGGGTTTATTCAGGATGCCTTTCCTTTTCTCCTCCCATCTCCCCTCACCTCTTCATCCTGCCCTGGGAGGCTGATACTGGCCTTTGATGAATGGGGAGCATCAGCAAGCAACTAGCAAGAGAGAGAAGAGTGAGGTTGGGGGCTTATTCCTCACACTGTCTTCCTGAATGCTCAGTGTGGGCCAGCTGGGTCTCTTGACCAAGTCATAGGTTCTGTTAGGGTGTCCCTCTGACTCCAGGTTTGTATAATTATTCACTACCTTGCCCCTTTGACTCAGGTGTGTTGCTCCCTGGCCCCCACCTTTAGCTCCAGGGTAGTTACCATCCCTTGTGATTTCTGTACATCCTACCCAGACTCTTATAAACAATTCCTTTATAAACCCCCTTCTCAAATTACCCAATGTAAGTGTATAGTTCTCTGCTGGAACCCTGAATGATATGGGGCCATGTGAGGCCCTTAGACTTGATTTGGTTTATATAAGTATTTTTGTAGTGTCTAAAATCCACCTAGAACAAACACAGATGGCCTGGGGGCCATATAGCTCAATCATTTGACATAGGCAGCAAATTATTTTTGGCCAGCTTTTATGCTTTAAATGGAAACCTACATAATATTATTTCATCAAGTAAGAGAACTGGAAGTGTGCCTCCATGTCAATTGTAGAGGCTAGTTTTAGGGAAAGAGAAGAAAGGCTGTAAACCTTTTTTGAGCATCAATTTTGTGTTGATATCAGTGCTCAACATTTCATTATCCTACGTAATCCTAGTAAGACTCATACGAAAGGTATTTTTCCTTCATTTTATAGATGAGTATAGTGAAGGTTAGACAGTCTTAAGTTGCTAGTCCAATGCCTTAGAACTGGTAAATGGCAGAGCTATGATTCAAACACCAAAAGTTGGTTCCCCTAACCAGCTGAATCTCAGAAGTACATAGGAAGCTCTTTGAAAAATCCAGATTGCCAGAATTACCCCAGGTCTGCTGGAAAAATCTTTTGGGGTTATATGGGAACTTACCCTTATAAGATAAATAGTACATATATAAGTACTATATGTATGTATGTACATATATATTCTTATAACCATATGTATGTGTTTATAACTTCATATACATCTTGTAAGTATATAGGCACATAGATTGATGTTTTTATAAGCAACTAATGGCCCAGTGATTCTGATACGCAGCCATGTTTTGAAAGACTGAGCCAAAGCTTCTGATTTATTCTTCTTTAATATTACAATGAATTTTTATTTTTAAAATTTGAACTTTATGTTATTACCTTAAGCTAAACCACATACTACAGAGTAAATTATTTCACCATGTAAGAGTGTTTATTGTAATGTTTCCTTTGAGTTTAGAATTAAAAAATCTGAATTTTAGTAATAGTTTATAAATTAAAGACAATATTATATCCAAAAGCACTTTACTAGAAACATTTTTATCTCTACTAATATTTATTATCCAAAAACAGAATGGTATTTCAGATTCCATAGAAATATATGGGGTCTAACATATCAATACTGATAAAGTAAAAAAAAATATGTTAGTATATATTTTAGTAAAAGTTCACATAAAATGAGAATACTGGAATTTATTAACCTCATAATCTCTCTCCATAATCTTTATGCACAATAGACATTATCTTTATTATGAATGCCTCTTAAGTTTTTTAAGTGAAAAAGAAAACATGATATATAAACCCTTAGCACTTGGGACAGAATCTTAGTTTTTTAAATCAAATCCTACTATGTAATTTTTCACTGTTTATCCTTTATTGCCCTATCTTGAGAATGATGTTAAGTCCATCTTACATAATCTCAAAGGAATAGCTATCAAATCTGCTACTTAAAAATGAATAACTGATTATTAAGAGGAATGAAAACACAGATATAGTACAGGTAAAAAAAATGAACCATTGAGAGCTCATGAACAGTCCAAAAACCAATGGAAATGTGTTATTTCTGAGTGCTTGATACCTAACATATGCCTACCTCTTAATTGTTATAATTGTCTATATTGGATCATTGTTACTTGATATAATAAAAGAAGGCATAAAGCTTTCCTAGAGATATATTTACATAAAACTATCATAAGTAATCCCCTGTGCTAGGAATTTTATAAAGACTATCTAAATCAGGGTTGGGGAGTGTCCGACCCACGGGCCATATAAGGCCCGTGAAATACCTTGATCTGGCCCTGCCAAGGCATTAGGAGTGAGTTAATTAAATGTTTGACCAAATATAGCAGGCTAATTTTTAAGTTGATAATTTTGTATGGCCTGCAAATGATATTATAAATATCCAAATGGTCCTTGGCAGAAAAAAATTCCCCACCTAAATGATCTAAATGAACAACTACCTATCCAGAGACAGTAAGGCTGAAAGATTCTTAGCAACAGGGATTATACCACCATTTTCCTATACATAGATTCTCGAAGGGACAGAATGCGCAAGGAATCAGAAGTAAAACTTCTTTGAATTTCATCACTTGAAAGGGAGGTCTAAGAAGTAATAGGTAGTAAATAGGGATTTTGAATGTTTCTATTTTAGATGGCAAATGACTGCTTCTGAAAAGTTTTAGTGTGTTAACCTAAATATTTCATCTTAAGTATTTTAATTGTTTATTGTTTAATGTATAAACCTCAGAATACTTTATCTTAAGCATTTAAAATATTAAAATGAGTGCAAGTATTTTTTGCACTTTTATGAGGAGCAGTTTTCCCCAACTTTGTGATACTAAAGATTAGCATCTGCTTTAAAATGTTCAAATCTAGTTGTCCAGTGAAATTTGCCCAGGCCTCAGCTACAGCTGGTACTGAGGGAACACATGAGCCACCTGCTTCTAGGGATAATTAGGCAGCCGATCACCAGGGGACGGAAATGGATATCAACCCTCCATGTCTCCTGGTACCCCTCACTGACGAAGCTGTTCATGTCATCAGTGCATCATGTTGGACGATCACACCGATGAAGCCAAGGGCAGAAAGACTCCTCCACGTCCCGGACTCAATAAAACCTGATAGTTATACTTGATTTTTAGGGAATAATCTCTTCTTTATTTTGAAGTTTGACAGGAAAGTTTATTTTGTTTCCAAAGCATTATAAAAATCCTTGAAAATCGACTAAGTGTAATTTGAATTCTGGGAATACGCTTTCAGATTTTTTAGGTATGATGTACTTCTAGAAAATATTGGACATTCAAAGCATTCTGTTATTAAAGAACCATTTAGTTTGCATTTTTGAAGCCTGCTGTCATCTTCCTTTCCCAGTTTGGGAGAAAGAGGGTAGTGTAACGGGTTATTTTGGAATATGCGAGACATATGCTGATGAGCTATAATTACATAGTGATATCTTGGGAACTGCTCTTTGGATGCTGTTTCCAGCTAATTTATTATTCTTTAAAGATGTTACATTTGGTTTTCACCCCCCCCTCCCCATTTCTTTATAACTGGTTACACTGCTATTGGTTTAAATATTTCAAAGATTTTTCTCTACAACTTGCAGCCAAGCTGAATTAAAAGTTGTTAAACCAGCCAAGAAGCTAAGGGTAAACCTCCTTAAATATTTCTCAAAATCTTCTAATTGCCTCATGCAGGACTTTTGCTTCGTTTTTGGTGCTTACTTGTGTCCTGTTGTACTGGTAAGACTGTTCCAATGGGTGGTCCCTTTGTCCTTTTCCTGAGGGATTGATGCTATTTCCCTCAGATACTGATCTAAAATAAAATTACATGAATTTTGTTTGTAAGAACAGTCTAAATTGTCCTCCCTCCCTCCCCCCAGATATTTCTGAGTTTCTCTTATGAACACAGTCTTGGCCCCTGAGTATCTGACAATGTATTGGGAGGGAGACCTGAAAAACAGGGAATTACTGTAGCGGGTGCTATGGGAGCACCCAGGAGGGGCCTCTCGCTTCTTTTGAGGAATTAGGAAAGGCTTCCTGGGGAAGTAACTGCTCGGCAGAGACATGGAATACAGTAGGTGTCATTCAGAGATGGGGCAAGAGACAAGGAAAAACGTTGTAAGCAGAGGGATCAGCACATCTAAACATAAGACAGTGAGAAAGGACAGGATGCACTGGGGATACTGCAGGCTGCTGGGTACGAGCCAGGCTATTTACAGAATGTCTTCAAATATGGCCAGTTTACCTCTCAATTCCGGTGTTCATTCTACTTCTTGGCATCTGTCAGTGCCATGAGCATTAGTCACTGTGAAAGAGGGGAAACAACATTTTTATTTTTACTTGCCCTAGTATGCTGCAGTGAATTGGAGAAGAGAGACAACTGAAAGTTTGCAGTGGAAATGAAAACATACAGTATTGGTGATGCTCCCTTTGGGAATATCATTAAAGCTCAGCACAAAGTAGCTCAAGGCAGGCCAGCAAACTGGCATCCGGCCATCATAGTGCCTGTTAGGATATCACTTTGCCCTACACTTAAGTATCTTCATTTGATATTCCAACTTTCTGTTTTCCAGAATGTGTGGTTGGGTTACCATAACCAATGGTGACCCAATTGATTTTGTACTTGAGATTTAGTTTTTACTTGAGATAAAAATAACTGAGGTTTTGAGTGTCAATTACCCATACAAAAGGTAATTAGGCTTCAACTGGTGCCTTAAAAATAATTTGCCTAAAATTATTCTCTCTTCTGCTTTCCTCTCCTCGCCTGGCTCTTCCCTCTCTTTCTTCTTTTAATTTCCTCCTCCTCTCCCTGCCCTTTCTTCTTCCCCTCCTTCTCTACTCTCCTCCCCTCTTCTTCTTCTCCTTCCACCTCCTCCCCCTTCTCTTTCGTCTTTCTTCACCACTCCTTCTTTTTCTCCTCCTCCTCCTCCTCTTCCTCCTCTACCCCCACCCCCAGTGAAGGAAGACCTAGGGCATCTCTAGTGATGAACTCACACTTAACCAACTTGTAAATTACAGAGCCCCCAGAAAAGGAAGGGCAGAGCAATCCTTGTAGAGAAGGTGAGAAATAGCTCCCTCTGCCTGGTGGAGTCTGAGGAAGCAGCCACTACACTACATTTATGTTTTTAAAAGATGCAGAAAAAAATGCTCCTGATTTTTTTTTTTTTCAGAGCAAAGACATGCAGTGGGCACAATAGAAACATCATTGTATAAGATGTTCAGTGCTTTATCTTTTATCTTCTGTAATTCAAATTTCATTCACTCATTTATTCACTCATATAATAAACATTTATGGAGAACCTAGAATGTCTGGGAGCTGTGTTAGGTCTGGGGGTTGTGAAAACAGAAAAGTTCTACCTTCAAATAGCTGGGTTGGGATAGGGCTTCCACAGGAGCAATACATCCAGGGATAAGCAAATAGACATGAATAGTGGGATGGAATATGTGCTGTGAGAGAGGTATACACAGGTTGCTACAAAAGCAAGAAAAGAGTGTATCTAATAGAGACTGGAGCATTGAGGCCATAGGGAATTTTTTACAGATGAAGTTGTGCTAGATGAGCCTACAACAGTTCGATTCGTTAAAGTTATCTGGGTGGAAGTGGGGAAATTGTGCTCACAAAGGGAAGTATGGTGCCCTCAAGAACTGAGTATTCAGTCTGTGTGTGAGAGTATGCATGTTCATGAGTGGTGGTATCAACCTGGAGGCAGGCTAAGGCCAGATCTTAGGCAGGCAAAAGTATGTCATGCTTTGAGTTTTATCTGGAGAGTGTTAGGGAGCTACTGAAATCTTTCCAATAGTGTGGTGAGATAATTATATTTGCATTTCATGACAATTACTTTATGCCTTGGAGGCAACATTTATTAAATGAGCAGATGAATGAGGAAAATGGTTTCTAATTTTCAGATCATGTTCTGTTTTGAGAATATTAAAATTATCTCCAGAAAAACAAATTTCCAGGTAAAAACTATACCAATATGGTTGTATGAGGTACAACCTACACCCATGGATTACAGGTGGTTAAACTCTTAGCATTATCATTTTATGTTTAGTTTTATTACTTTTACTTCAATAGGATTTTTCCCAAACCTGCTTAATCATTAAATTTTTACATTAGCGTTCACATCCTCCATACAGTTAATGAAACCAAGAGCACATCCCTCACAAGTTCATGTGCAGTTTCTCGGACACTGTCCACAGCATACAATGGGTGGAATAAATAATTTACTGAGACAGCTGTCACTTTGGGGGCACAGGCTTGGGGGATGCTGGAGTCATCCATTTGCTGCCATATTCTTCCCATACACGCGCAGTCCTCTGATGGAAGTACAAGGGAGCAAGAGATGGCGACTTCAGTCCTCTGATGGAAGTACAAGGGAGCAAGAGATGACAAGCAATAGGCAAGCTGTTCGAGTCCTAGGCTAGCAGGCCAATGTTTAGGATAAGGGCACAGCCCTAAAAGGGAGCTAAGACAATACTGAGATGAGAGTGGCACCAGGAAGAAAGCAGTAGTCAGCAGGAGGGGTGAGAGGGCAGCGGGATCCATGGCTGCCTTGCTTCCTGCCCCCCATTTCTCTAACACAAGAGAAATGTGTTACCTGTGCTCTTAGCTATTGGCATAACCGGCCGGGGAACTGGAGCAGGGAGGGACACTGGTGAACCCAACTTAAAAAGCTGGGAGGAAAAAAAAAAGAAAAGAGAAAACTAAAAGTGATCCCTCCAGAAACTCTGCAGACTAGTAGCTTCATCAAAAAATTTTATTTCTTGCATGAAGCTCTACCTTTCCTTGTGGCCAGGAACCAATTATGAAAAAAATGCAAGTATAGATGGAAAAAATACACATTTTCACAAGATAGGTAGTTGGAGACTCTATTGATTAGATATGCACATGAATATGAAAAGGAAAAAAGGTGGCATTAAAACCATCAGTAAACTATTGAAATAGTCTACGTTCAGTAACTATCAAAATAATCTACTTATAGAAAATGTTATTCTCACACTAACTGGTTTGGCTCAGTAGATAGAGCGTCGGCCTGTGGACTGAAGGGTCCCAGGTTCGGTTCAGGTCAAGGGCATGTACCTTGGTTGCGGGCACATCCCCAGTGGGGGGCGTGCAGGAGGCAGCTGATCGATGTTTCTCTCTCATCGATGTTTCTAACTCTCTATCCCTCTCCCTCTTCTCTGTAAAAAATCAATAAAATACATTAAATAAAAAAGAAAAAGAAAAAATGTTATTCTGAAGACTTACTCTTAGGTATAATGCATTTCTATCTGGTGGTGAGTATTTTTTTCCCTAATGGTAAATTGTAAATATCCACCATCATGTACTCTGATACTATTGTCATGAAAAATATACCAATTTTAAGCCAGCCAATACTTAATTTTGCAATAACCTTACTGCATTTATTATTATGCTAATTACTATATAAGCCAATCCTCCCCTTTTCTTATATACCAGAAAACAAGTTCAAAACAAACCACTAAATTCAGATAGAGACATGTTAATCCCGTTTTTAAAAAGTTAAGGCAAATAAATGTTATTTCACTGGGAAAAATAACATTTATCTTTTGAACAAATTTTAAGTTTAAGCAACCTAAATTTAATTTATAAACCTGGTATTATGTAACACACAAATTACAATTAAATTATGTTCTATGTAGACTAATTTTATTGTATTACCAGCATTAACTCTTAATTTTATTTTAATTTATTTTTTATTAACCCTCAGCTTAGGATATTTTTTCCATTGATTTTTAGAAAGAGTAGAGGTGGGGGGAGAGAGAGAGAAACATCAATATGAGAGAGACCCATCGATTGGTTGCCTCCCAAACATGCCCATCGTTGGGGCGAGGATCAAACTATTGTGTTCAAGCATGAGCAATTCCTAGTAAGATATATAATAATTTAGAACATATCTTGTGGATGAAATAAGTTTTCCTTAAGACGTGAGAAATTTCAGGAGATGTGTTAACTCTTTGGAGCATCGAATACAGTAGTTCTCAAGTTAAGTTTGGAAAGCAGTACAGCAAAATTTGATGGATTGCTGGCACTTCTATTTGGCCTTTTCTTTTACCTATTCTTAAAAGACCTTTGGGATATGTGTGATCTGGGTTTTTGATATTCTTTTCACTTTTTCCTGTGTTTTAGCAACTCATACCATTTCTTATGCTCTCAAATCAAAATACCACTCAGTAATAATTTGGAATTTGGGTGAGTGCCTTGCCCAAATCGAGTCCCAGTTGGTAACTAAATGGTCTTGGATACTTTTTCTCATCAATGAGTATATTTTCTTATCATTGTCAAATTCCAGTTTTATCTTCTAAAACCTACTTTCTCTATCAGAATCTGTCCCATATCAGTTATGTCTTATAAGGGTGGCAAAGGTTAGAAGACCCATGCATTGACATACCAAGACTTACAGTTGTAGATGAGGGTACTCAGTCACAAGATTAGCCCTTTAGAAATTGGGCGATGGTGGGTAGTGTTTTCCTTTCTGCAGATGTAAGGTTTAAATCCAAGTAGACATATACTAAGTCACTTGATAGTGGTCTTGGGTCTGTCAGCAGAAGTTTCTGAGACTCATGTAAGGCTGTGTTTCTTTATCTAATTATCCTCCAGAAGCTGAATTTCTTTTTTAAAGGGACATTTATTCCTTTTCCAAATGTTACAGTAAAACCAGGTGGAAGAGAATGGTTTTAAAAGTTAGACAAAAAATAAAAAAGTACAAATCTGGGATTTGGCCATTAAAAGTTATTTACAACAATGGGAGGGGGGAAAGAAAACAAGTTGTTTCACATTACAGACCTCCCCATAACCCCAAAGTCTAATACTTGCTTACCAAAGTCAAAAAAGAGACACAGTTGATTCACAAGCTGGAGGTTTGAACTTGAGTAAGACATTTATAAAAACCTAGACAGGGCAGTGTCCTCCCCTAGCCCAGTTGCCACTAGGCACAGTACGAGACTAAAAACAGGGAAGGCTGGACACTCAGGGTTTAGGGGTGTAGGCACCCCATATCTGGCTCAGGGATTTGGCGAGTAAACAAAACCTACTTGGAAAAGAATTGGGGAGGGAACCAGCAATTGCCTCATGTAGGGGTGGGGACAGGGAAAGAGGTAGGGACAGGGGCAGGGGCATTTCACATCACTAACCTAACTTGGGGAACTGCAAGGGACCATCTTCAACTGGCCTTAAGAGGAAGACCAGGTGGATGACGGGAGAATCCACAGGAGGGAAAGGAGGAAAGGGAACGTGGCTGGGAGGGGGCAGCAGCCCCTTCCTTTCTGGGCACAGGAAGGCAGCCAGGGCACCAGGTCCAGGCAGTGACCTCACAAGGACAGCACAGTTTTTGCGGCTTAGAGATCACCCACCTGTCCCAACCCGGCTTCTCCTTCTGCTCGCTGGCAGGTGTAGGGCCACTCTCTGGCCCCGAGGGAGTGGACAGCTCTGCAGCCTGGGGCCCTGCCTCTTCCTCTGTGTCTCCTCCCTTGGAGGCAGCGCTAGCCTCGGCCCCCTTGGCTTGGGGCTCCTGGCTCTCCGGGGTGGCGACAGCCTTCCCTTCCTGGGCAGTGCCTTCCTCCCTGCAGGCACCCATCTCCCCCTGCTCCTGCTCTCCTTCCTCTGTGGGTGAGGAGGCAGACGACTCACCCCCCACCCTCCTTTGGAGTTCTCTTGAAGGACAGGCCACTCAATTTGAAAGGCTTCTTGAAAGAGAATTTCTTCTTCTTCTTGGGGGTCTCCTTGGGGGGCGGGTACATCCCCCTTGGCCTCAGGTCCCTGGCTAGGGGGTGCTGGCTCAATGGCATCACCAGTGGCCCCGGCCGCCTCCTCTGTTCCGTTCACAGGGGGCGACTCCCCTTCACCCTTGGGGGATAAGTGTCCATTGCTTTTCACAGGGCCATTCTCCTGTCCGTTGGCCTTAGCGGGGGAAGCGCCTGCTGCCTCCTCGGGGGTCACGTCGCCCCCGGGAGCCTTGGAGCTCTGGCTGCCCTTGATGCGGGGTGCGGGGGGGGGGGTCTGCTGGGGGTTGGGGGCGCCCGGAGCCGCCCAGGGCTCGCGCCGCAGGGGATAACTCGGTGGGGTCGGCCTGGCCCGCGAAGGGGTGGGGCTCGTGCCTCGATGGGGAGAGGTATGGGGGAAACCGAGCTGCACCCCCACTCCGCCGCCCAGCTCCGCGCCAGAATGCCCCAGAAGCCGAATTTCTTGATGGGATAATTGTTTAAAACGTATCCAGGAAATTGCATTACTTTGGAATCTTGCCTTATTTACTAGCAAGGGTAAACCTTCTCCCATCACAGACCTTACGGATGCTATTTCTATGAGTAGTGAGACAATTGTACATGAAGGTCTGTTTTCTTTCCTGTTTTGTAATTCTAATTTACTTCCTTACATGGATTGGTTCCCTTCTAACCCTGCTTTATTTCATTTCTCTTTGTTATGTGTTTGCTTAATTGAGTGGAGCTCATCCCATCACTTTAGATTCCAAAATGACTCTTGCTGTGAAACAAGAGTTCACATTCTATCCCTTTGTAGCCTGGTCATTGTTCTCACTGCTCTCTTTCCATCACTTAAAAGTGGATCATTCTGTCCTTTTCAATCAGAAATACAGTGAAGGCCACCTCTGAATTTCCCTCTTTCATCGCTGCCTTCCTGAGACAGCAAATGATTCCCTTATGATTTGTAAGTCCCCTGGCCATTTCTTCTCATAAAATTTGAGTAAAATTGGAGCTTGAAAGGAGAGGAATGGAAGACCAGGATCAAGAGCAAATACACATATCCTCCCTTTGGCATCTGCCACTTAACTCCTTGAAATGGTGGCGAGTAGGTAAGAGGGTGGGTAAGACAGGTGTGGCCTAGTTCTGTTGCTTTTCTCTCTTCTTGGCACATGTTAAATCTCATCCTTTTCTCCTGATGGTGCTTTTGTAGGCTTCCTCTCCCACAATTTCATTGACCTGGAACACATGCTTTTTTTATAGCCAGAGGTGGTCTCTTTCTAAACGCTAGACCACAGTACCTCCTGCTTCATTTTGCTGAGGTCTCCTCTTGCTCCAGGAGACTTACATGGATGGGGCCAATGCCTGCTTGCTCTCCTTTCTGATTCGGATCTGGTCATAGAGAAGCACTTGTGCATCCCTGGCCTGATGAGTTTGGGAGCTCCAGTTACTCTGGGTCTGTCTTTAAAAAGGATGGTTGACCCTTCTCCCAGCCCACAGTAATTGATTCTAGAATCCACTTAAGGTTTCTCATGAGATGGAAGAAGGAAATGCTATTGTATTCTAACTCTGAAGAAATCCTTTATGTATCTTTAGTCTCACCAGAGAGTTCAAGAGGTGTGGAAAAGATTCCTAGGGTCATTCTCTTCCTAAATACGGCTTAGGAATTGAGGGACAGGGAGGGTATCCTCTATCCTTCTTGCTCATGTGGTTATCTGAGCAATACCAGGTTAGTGACTTGGTTGAAATAGAGTCAGGTAAAAATGACTCCAACACCTGGGGTCATTTATTCCACCACAGAAGATACCTCCCCTCCCCCCACTGTTCTCATACCCTACTTTAATTTTCTTAATAGTTGGTGATTTTCATGCTCAGCCTTCATTCCTCACTGTCTACTCTGTTCTTGAGCTTCAGCTACTGCTACCATCATTCTGCAAAACTGCTCCCTGTAAGAGCATCACTTTCCCCCCCTGATGTCTAATTCATTTATCTTTCAGTACTCATGCTCTTTTGATTGCAACACCAGTATGCTCTCATGGTTCTCTCTATTTTTCTAACTAGTTCTCTAGAGTATCTCTTCTTTTCCTTGCTCCCACCTAAAGGAATAGCACAAGGACAAACTCTCAGCCCTTTGTGAGTCTTCCTACCATTCTTGGGAATTTCCTCCATTGCAATAGATAATAAATGTTCCTCTTGGGCCTTGTGCTCCTAGCTTTCATTTACAGGCACCATTTACATGGGCAGTACCTATTTCTACATAGATGGCCTGCTAGTCCTAGAACTCCATATGCCCCAAACTAAATTAATTGTTTTTTTCCCAGGACCTTTCTTCCTGAGCTTCCTTAATTTTTAATTAGCACTGTTTTTCCCGCCCTGATCATTTAGATTTTACATTTTGGTGTTTGATTTCTTTTCCTTTGCTTTATATGCGACCAGTTATCAAGTCTCAACAGTTCTTTCCTTTCAGTGCTTTTCTCCCTTTCTTTCACTGCCTGTCTTGTTCACTCATTATTTTATACTAGGGGCCCAGTGCACGAATTCGTGCACCTTGAAAGCAACTGTGGGCTCGAGGCTGCGGTGGGCACAGGGGTAGGTCTCGGCCCATCCTCTGCGCCCTTGCCCGACCCTTCCCACTGCGGCCCCTGGTCCCCTCTCTGCGAGCAGCCCTGCTCCCGCTGCCGCAGCTCCCATGCACTTACTGCACTGGCCCCGCTTGCACCTGTTGATAGCCCAGAGTGATTGGGGCAGGCACCATCAGTGGGTGCGAGTGGGGCCGTTGTCAGCAGCAGGTGCGAGAGGCGGCTGCTGGCCCTGATTGCCTCTCAGGAGCAGGCGGAGGTGGAGAAGCCCTGAGGGGTGATCGGGGCTAGCAGCCCCTGCTCGCACCTGCTGATGGCACTGATTGATCGGGGCCGGGGCCAGTGCCAGGTGCCAGCAGCGGGTGTGAGTGGCGGCTCTGGCACTGGCAGCTGGTGTGAGCGCCTGGCGGGACTGCGGTGCACGGGAGCAAAGAATGTTCAGTAACCACCAGAGGCTCGCCCCGATGACAGTGACTGGCACCCTGCCTTGGTCTGGTGCCCCCACTCACCTGCTCCACCATCCCGCAGCAGCCGACACCTGCCATGTTCCATGTGTGCCCCCTGGTGGTCAGCGCACGTCATAGCAACCAGTTGTTCGGTTGTTCTGCTATTTGGTCTATTTGCATATTAGGGTTTTATGTATATAGATCATGACTGACTGGCCTGCACAGTTTTCTCTGCTGTCAGGTTTCTTTCTGCATGTCATGTATTTTGTATGTTTCACCTGAAGCCATCCTAAAACATAGCTTTGATTCTCTTAATTTCAGGTTCAAAACAGAAATCTAACTATTTTCTTGCAGATTCACTTTAATCCTAGCTTGGAATCCAAAGCTCTGCAATCTGGCCCCGACCTTCCTCTCCTCCTGTACACTCCACTTATTCCTTTATGTAGACACTATGCTTAAGTCAGCCTGGCCTGTTTTTATATTGAACACATTAAATCTACTTCCCACCCCTCTCCTCTCATTTGAGTCTTGAAAATCTTAAAGAAGACATATATACTCTAAACTTCTGTAATAATGTGTGTCTGCAGCATTTCCTCGTTTATCTGTTTCCTCATTTTATTTTAGTAGGTAAAGAATTACATGTTAATATTTTCTAGGAGTCTAAAAAACAGGCATAGTATTTTCTACTTCTTTATATATCCCATGATATATCCTACAAATTAAGTATATACTAGTTTAATATTAATTGATTGAAACATAATAGAGCCAGTCATAAATTGTCTAACAAGCCTGAATATGAAGTTTCCTCAGTTTTCCCCCAGGATAACTGGGACTTGTGTTTTTCTGTATCCAAATTTGCTTTGCCTTCTCTTCCAATACCAACTCCTCCTCTTTCAACTGCTTCTGACATAGGCGGATTAAAGTATTTGCCAACTCATCTTGGTTTTAAAAAGTTGACCAGATACTTTTGTGTAGCATTGCTTTCTTTTGCTAGTTCAACATTTGAAGACAATGTTTTATAATTGATATTTGAAAAACCTTAACATTATCATAACTGCAAAGTAGTGTAACAACTTAATGTAGATGATCATTTACTTTTTGAACTTTTATATTTAGTATGATCGTTATTAACTTTTTTGGAGAGGGCATGTAACAAAAGTAGTAGTTTAGAAATTAAGGAGGAATGAATTCTGGTAATTAATCTTCCTTTAGCCTGCTAGATATTGTTGCCAAGTTATTTGACCTTTCTGTGCTTCCCTTCTTTCCTAAGACAAAGGAAAATGATAGTTCACTTATTATATATTCTGTTTTAAAAAAGAAAGGATGACAAAATATTTGTAGTGTTTGTTGTTATTGTTTTCAATTGCAGGTAAAATTTTTCAAGTAGTTAAGAAGAAAAAATGATGGCATATAGCACTTGGGTTTGTCCTTGAATATTAAACTAAAACCAAATTTTAGGCATTAAATAACACTTTAAATCCATATCTCAATTCCCATATTTGTTTCCTGAAAATATAAGAAGCTTCTAAAAATGCAGTTGTGTTTTTTAAATGCGATAATGCTATCAGGTGTTTTTTTAGTATAATGGGTAGTGTGTTCAATAAATAATAAATGTTAGCTATTATTACCATGTTATAAAAATTATTTTTCATGAGGGACCTATAAAAGCTAGAAGAAATGATATAAAATATAATTTTTATATATTTTTAGAGATTATGGGTAATACTTTTCTAACTTCAAGATGTTATTACTTATTTAATTAATTTATTCCTTTATTTAGTAACATTCTATTGAATGCCTATTATATGGCAGGACTTTGCTAAGCTGCACTAGTCTAAATATGGATAAGACCAACATCATTCCTTCCCTAGTGTAAACACTCATTAGAAAAACTTTAAAGAAAGTTTTAATTACTGTTCTCTATGTTTTCTAACAGATTCTTCTAAATTTTATTTTGTTGTGGTAAGAATATTAACATGAGATCTCTCTTAACAAATCTTTTAAATATACAATACATTATTGTTGACTATAGGTATGTTGTCCATTGATTTCTTGCTAATCAATGGACATAAAATTTCAGTTAAGCAAGATGAGTAAGTCCTACCTAACAGAGTCTAATAGAAGTGCTTATATTTACATATCACCGTAAGCTTGGCAAGACATACCTACATTATTCTTCTGGAGTAATTATTACAGTAACCTTTAAGAGAGATGGTTCAAGTAGTATCATGTCTGTTTTATAAACATGATTATAACTCACCCACGTTCAGGCAGGCAATAGAAGGCATATAGGATCAGTTAAAGAAAGGGCACATGCCCAAGGCTGATTTGCCTATTGGTTGAGATTTCTGAAGAGAAGATAAAATAAATATATCTGGTGCCATTCCCTAAATGGTGAGCAACAGCTTTTCTTTCCTTTTGATATTCATTAGAGACAGTTGATAGTTTCTACATTTTGTGCAATGAGAACAAATTGGTTTTCTAGGGCTATCATTGTGAAGTTTTTTCATTTTTTTGGCTCAGACACATTAAATATTTTTTTCTTGTGCACTTATATGTGTTCACAGAAGCATGTATATTCTTCATTAGAAAGGGAATCTAGGATATTTATAACAATGGTCCATTCTACCCAGCTTCTGTTGGGATTGAGGCAGTCTTCACTGCAACAGATCAGATACATTTCACTGTTATTTTCAATATTCTTTATTTGAGAAGATATATTTGCTTTACAAAACCAACTGTGATCAAATAATGACTGAGTGATCAAATGACACCTTCATTTGCACGTGATTAAAACATACACCATAGCATGAAAAGTCTAAAGGTCTCAAGACAGTTTGTATAGATTCACCTGATATTTTTACACATAGCTCTGTCATCTGTTGTTCCACAAAAGGCTTCAAAACTTTTTAGTTTGCCTGACCGGCATGGCTCAGTGGTTGAGCGCCAACCTATGAACCAGGAGGTCCTGGTCAGGGCACATGCCTGGGTTGCAGGCTGATAGTGTGCAGGAGGCAGCTGATCTATGATTCTCTCTCATCATTGATGTTTCTATCTCTCTCTCCCTGCCTTCCTCTCTAAAATCAATAAAAATCTATTTAAAAAACAACAACACAAAAAAACTTATTAGTTTGATAATATTATAATTTGAGGGATTTTTTTTCCACTTAAAATTCTGTTTTTTTATTTAGCTTACACAATTGTGAGTGTGAATTGGCAAAGAACAGAATTCTGAAAAACCAGAGAGGATGTGGGATCTGCATAGGAAGAGCTATTGCCTCCTGATTTCTATGCACTGGGGATGAGGTTTTCATTTTCACCTCACACCCAACTTGTAAGTTACATTTTTTTCAATAAAAGAACTCGGGACCAAATACAGAACCCAAAATGAAGAAGAATTTGAAACCAGTGCAGATCTACAGCGCTCCACAAACCCCAAGAAAATTCAGTCTCAGAGTAATAAGTGCCAGTTTAAATTTTATAGGACACACAAAGGAAACAAACCTCCTTAGCAGTACTCTTGTTAAACACTTAGATTTTAGGGGAAACTCTGAAGCAATTGCAAATAAAGAATTAGCATTTTCTAAATATAATGTTGAGGGTCTTCTTCAGGGAAGAAAACATCAGAGGTACTCGAGAGGATCAGCTGAATGTAGACAACCCAAGAAGCAGCAGCAGAATGGGACTTGAAAGAGTTCTCATTAACATAGTTGTCAAAGGAGTTTTACTTGTGTTTTAGTGAGAGGGGCTGTCCTTTATAGCTGTTGTATATAAATATGTTCATTAATTAAATAATTATTGCTAACAGTCTTGCTGCCTGCCTACTATTTGTCATTCCGAGGGTAAAGATTTATTATAATCTCATATGCTGGATTGTTTTAGCCTCCTATAACATGCATTACATTACATTACATTACATTACATTACATTACATTACATTACATTACATTATATTAGGGCTCAGAAAAATTAAGTAACATCAAAAGTTCCACTGCTAATGTTTGTGAGATTTTGAATTTAAACCATGGCCTGCCTGGCACCCTTCCATTTTGTCATACTTTTTCCACACTGATACCCCAACTTATTTTATAGCATTAATTGGAAATTGGTCCTTTTTCTCCCTTAATTAGTTTTAGTTAAATAATTCAATCAGGTATTGTTATAAATACATGTCAGGCCTAGACATATGACTTCGTTTTATAAAAATTAATCTATTTTGGACTTAAATTTTTTTAATTGCCAGAAGTCCATATTCATATGCAGTTACTGTTGGAAAATGTAGCATTTCTAAAGAATAGACTTTGATTGCACAAACTGATTTCTTCTGTATCTGTTAAGGTACAGGCTAAGCTCCTATGACAAAGAGACACCAGATGACAGTCACTTACAGATAGAAAATTATTTTTCTATTATGTAGCAGTTTAACCAATTTAGTATGACTGGTTAGCTCTGTTTTGGGAGGTCATTCAGAGACCCAGGTTCTTTCCATGTTTTTGCTCTGTCTCCTTTGGGCCTTGTCTTCATCTTCATGGTTTCAACTGGTCACTGTTGGAGATTGTGGGAAATGAGAGAAAGAATGGTGGAGTGCATACCCTGGGTTTTATGGTCAAGATTTGGAAGTGGCATATATTTTTACTCACTTCCACTGACAGGAACTTAAGTCACAGCAAAGAAGGCTGGACATAGAGTCTCTAGATGTGCAGCCAGGTGCCTAGGGCAATAGTAGAGAAAAAAATTGAGGGAAAGCTAGCAGTACTATTCCACACATTGGATGGAGTAGTGCTAAAAAAAAAAGATAAGAGTGTTTGAAAAATAGATTTCCAAATAAAATACTTGGAAAAAGACAAAGGCTAAATATATCAAATGGATATGCCCAGAAGAGACGCAACTATGTCACTTCATGGTATGGCTAGAGCTTGGCTCTTCCTGCCTGTCAGATTATTTCTGTCCAAATTACAAATTTAAGTGCATTTTAGTATTAAATATGTTGAGCAAATAAATGAAAATGTAAATATTACATTTAAGTGTAATATTTTTCCTATTGCCTGAGGAATACTAGAGAAAAAGGAAGTGAAAGTAGGATTGGCCAGAAACTCTGTGAGTTCAAAACTTATATATATAGTTTATATATCTTTCATAGGTATATTATTTTATTTTACCCTCCCAAACTAGGTTATTCTGAGAATGCTCATTATATAATTGCTTTATACTTGAAATTCAGGCCAATGAGAGGAAGGAGCAAGGGTTTAGTTTCTCATAATAAAAAACCACCATGCCTTGCATTACCTCACTTGGGGGTCTTACAGCCTAAAGAAAGCATCTAGCTTCCTTTTTATTTGTAGGTTACAGGAACTAAGATTCTTTAAATCTTAAATACAAAGCAAGCAAAACTTGCATGGCTTGTATAAAATTATTTCCTAACTAAAAATAAGACTTCCTGGCAGGAGCTATTTGCTGGATCAGAGCTTTAGTGCTTCTCATTGGCAAAAGCTTGTCTCCAGTGGTTTGTCTTATCCTCACTGTACTCTAAACAAAATACTTTCCTTCTTCATTAAGTGGATTGTTCTGTAGGTAATGGGAGGACAGGTTGGCTGGTACTCATGGAAAAAAATTTAATAATGGGGAAAATAGACTATATGTTTGAAATTCTTGAGCTCAAATTAGCAAAGCAGGTGGACAGGTCATATTTTCTCTAATAGCATAACTCCAGGGGGATTCTCAGCTGTGTTTGCTAGTTGTCCCACTTCCTTTTGACTGATACTCAAGAAAGAAATACACATCTTTTAACTTGATTGTTGCTTCTTCTAAAGCATCTTTTCATGGTGGGGAAAGAAACAAACAGGGCCGTCATGTTTGGCCGCATGGATTGTATGGGTGCAATCCCTGTTTAGGACAGCCCTGGGAAAGTGAAGGTATCATGTGACCCCTATAATTTTGTGTTTACTAGGGTAAATGTATATGGAATTTAGAATTATGCTTTCTTTTTTGTGGAGTGGTTCACACATGCATGTAATCTGTCCTTTTTATGCACAGCTGAAAAACAGGCATTGGATTGCCTGGCAGTTAGAATCATTTAGCCCAGTGTGCAAGAATATCTCTTTCTCTATATCCAAGGATAGGTTATTATCAATCTGGTGGGAAATATAGGTTCAAATTTTTATATTTGTATTTTCCCGATTATGGTTAAGATAGAAAATCTTTACTCATGTTTGCTGGACCTTTGCATTTCTTTCTTTGTCCTGGGAATTATCTTTTCAGAACCCTTGTCCATATTTTTGTATTGGGTTATTAGTGATTTGTAGAAATGTTTTTTCCTGTTACAGACTTTAAACATTTCACTACTATATGTTTTATAATATTTCCTTTAATAAGAGGGTAAAATTATTGTCTTGTATTGTTTCTTCTAATTTTATATATTTTTCCACTGATTTTTGAATCTTCAGTCCTTCTGTAATTCACAAGTATTATTCTGTGGTAAGAGTTTATGTTTCTTTCTCATCAGCCCCTAAAGCCCAGCAACACTTACTGAATGGTTTCTTATTGGGAAGAACTGGGGGTTACAGCTGCTAGATTAAAAAGCCATGTGTTTCCATGCTGCTACTCTGTGAATATAAAGGGAGTAAAGGAGCCAGATGTCATGGAAACATAGAACATAGGTCTATTATTTCTAAAAAATGCAAATATCCACTTTCAAACTTACTGACACGATTTATTCTAGTTGGGCAATATTTCAGGACAGATAGGAAGGGAAAGTGTGTTTTTCAGAGTGAAGGCAAGCCCTTAGTATATGATGTGCGAGCCGGGAAAGCATGATTTAATGGAGCAGGGATAACAGAAGGACTGCATTTGGTTGGCCATATGCTTTCTATTTCGTCTTGAATTAAGATTGCTATACATAGAGATATTTTATCTCTGAGCCCCTGTTCGTATTCTTGCTGAGAGTTATGTGTGTTATCTATAAGAAGTATTTCCTCCCTATGATGTTGTTAAAAAATAATAATGCAGGTGCAGAAGGACAGCCAGCATTTTAGTAATATCCTTGAGAGAAGCTGTGCTCAGAAGTGGTAAATTAATTGTGTTCAAGTTTCCATTGCAAAATAGCATATTTTGGGAGTATTTCTTTTAAAGAAATAGTCTTTTTCTAATCAGAATAAGATACTAATATATCCTTTGTGTTTTCCTTGTGAAATTAGATTCTAGACTTTTTGATCCTAATGACATGTGCTGTTGGAAGATTTTCTTGCTCCCATTGACATTTGTTTTTAAAGGTGCATTATCTCAAACATTGTGTTGGATGAGAACAGTTTCTTTTCCTGCTTTTGGAAGATAGCTTATCCTGAGTAGGTAAAGAATGAAAATAATTAACATGTTAGAGGGATTGCAACAGGAAAGGAAGTACTAAGTTTTAGAACCTAGTAAAACTGCTCAGAGGTTCTTAGTCGTTTAGTGGCTCCGTTTATTGGTTGTGCTTCCAGAAGCTAAAGGAATCCCTTTTGGATGAGGACCTGGTTTCATCTCTTCATCTGTTTTTCAAGCTTGCAGGTGATTGCTGTGTTGGACAAATGTGTAGCTAATGCTATAAAAGCCCACACCCAATTTCGAAGTTTAGTCAACCCCATTCAGATCCCAAAGCAGAAATTGCTTGTCGTCTTCCTTAGCCTTTGTGCTCTGTGTGGTCCCCGGACTAGCAGCATCAGCATCATCTGGGAGCTTTCTAGCAGCGCCCACCCCCAGACCTAGGGAATCAAAATCTGCATTCTTTTACAAGGTTAATGTTTGAGAAGCACTATTCTGCAACATTAACGGAGCACACATAGCTTGTATCTAAATTTCTATTATCTTTAGCTCACCTGATAAATACTACATCAGATATTTCTTTGAACAGGGGTAAAGAAGGCCAGCTTGGCTAATGAAAGTTAAATGTCTACAGTAACCAGGTAATGGAAGTTTACTCAGTCTAAGAACTGGCTCAGGGCTTTGTAGTCTGGTAGACCTGAGCTGGAATCCTGATTTTGGGATTTACCAGTTTTGTTACAAGTAAAATTATTTAACTTTTCCTCCATCTCAGCTGAAATGGAATGTTCTGACTCTCAATTCCATTGTCTTTTGACTCCACTCTGTTTCCCACTACAACAAGCTGATAAAATAGTTCACAGGTGTATTCTTTACAATGAATTACCTTTTGTTCTCTATGTACTGTCTTTCTAAGGGCAGAGACATAAACCAGACACACATGTATAAGTGAACCAGGGGTAGAGGAAATCTGTGTAAAAGCACTATTAGGTTATTTTAATAGTTTAAATCACATTAATAAATTTCCAACTAAACACTCTGCTAATTTGGTCTAAAAATGAATCAATGACCCTGGCTGTCTGCTGTATTGCCCGTTTCTATTCTAACTTGGCTTTCTGGCTATAATATTATGGGGAAACTTCTGGTGCAGATATGATGCTCTGTTTCACTGATAAATTTTAAATATTTACAGGGTTATGAACTATGTCCACAAATACATCATAAAGAAAGGGAAAGGGAGTTTTAGCTTCTCTCTGAAATAGCATTTGATTTAGATATGAGATATGTAAATGATTTTTCATTGAAAAAGATAGTGCCAGGCATGCTGATGAAATGTATATATCTTGTAATTTAGAATCACATCTCAGAATCAAAATATGTCTGTGACTTATGTGGAGATAGAAAGACAAGATATACATGATAATACAGAAGATGGAAACCTTCTTTATATTCTGTACATTTTTAATGGTCTCTCAAAGAGTGCCTGCATCCTGCTTTATTTTGACTTGTTCTTGGCATTTGTTAATCATTGGATTAACCTTTATCTCATCTCTAAAAGCTCTTCAATATATTGCAGAATATTTTGACTTGGTTCAGCTTTCACAATATGAATTTCCTGTGTCCTAATTATTTCATTTAGTAAGCATGTCAATTTAGTCAAGAGAAAAATTTAATGATGATAAATAAAATGTTGCCTATTATGTGCAAGCTGGGCATATGAATGATAATTAATTAGATTTTGGAGGAGTATAAATAGCTGCATAATTAAAATTTGAGTAGATCTTAAAAACACAATTATTCAGGTGATCTGTGTTCCTAATACTAGTTTAGAGTGGATGCCAAAACACTGATTTTTCAATAAAAGTGGTCCAAAAATCTGCATATGAATCTATAATTATAAATCAAACTATTTTGTTATTTAATTCAACACTTTAATTTTAAGATATCTTGTAGATTTGTTATTTTAGATTTGAATTTTTTGTTAATTTGCAGAGTAGGGTTTTCAGGTGTTCTATACTGTCAAATATTTACCTTGAAAACCTTAAGATAATTAAAAAATATATATAGTTTAGGCTTTGCTGACTTAAACATTCTCAGTAATATTAAAACTGTGTTTTTGCTTGATTTGAGCCAGGCTACAACCCTTCTTTCTAAGAGGGGAAACATGCCAGATGGGTTACAAACTAAGTGCAGATACTGGTCCTGCTGAATAGAGTTTGCAGCGGCTGGTTGTCCCTCCCTAACATGTCACACTGTGACACTCCACTTCTCAAGGGGATGGCTGTGCCCTGCCCATGTCCAGCTCACATAAGCCATTATTCCCTTGACTGATTTTGTGGCAGAGTCTCTCTGGGGCTTTTCCTGGTGCTTGAGAAAGGCATGCTAGGTCCAGTTCCCACTTCTCCACAAGGAAGGCACGCCTGTCCATGTTATACTGCTGTGGATGGAGGGGCCCACCCCATTTTTTTTTTTTTTTTTATGTGCTCAGAGGAAGCACAGCATGAGTCTCCAGGTGTCTTAACTATAGGTAAATGTGTGCAGGAGGGTCTCAGGTGAGCAACTGAGAATGAGACACAGCTTGACCAGGAAAATGTTCCTCACAGTGGTCTGAGCAAACAACAGGACATTACCACAGGGCATCCCTGCGGCATCCTTTCCTTTAGTCCTTGTTTGGGAGGAGGAGTTGTGAGGTGAGGTCAGACAGGAGAATCACAATTATGGGAGCAAACGCAGGAGGTGGCACATAGGCCACCAGCCCTGGCCATCTGTGCTCCTCACCCTGCCTTGCGTCCCTCCAGAAGGAAGGCCCAGTCAGTGCGGGGAGGGGGGGTGTGTGTGGTTGGGTGCTCAGTGCCTACCAGACCAGGCTCTTCTAATTTCTCTGATAGACTCAGTTCAGCATGAGTGAAGGAAATGTCCCAGGGCCTGCTCCAAACTAGTGGTTCAAACACAGGTTCCAGATCCCTTCTCCACGTTGACTTACTGCACACCCAGTGACACCCAACTGAAAGAACATGTTCATGCTCTTCTCCTTGTGGATGTTTTGCTCAGTTATGTCCTTTGAACATAGAATTTTTTACTCAGAAGGCGAATAGCTCTAGGGTACACACATTACACGGTTGCCGTGGACTCCACGGGTGAATGTTGGGGAGCCCAGGCAGCATCCAGAAATGGAGCCTTCTTTTCACACCCCCTCCCAATATAGCTATACTTACTTTAAAGTTTTCTGGGTTATCTTTGGTTTCCTGAGGCCAGGCATGTTGTAGTATTCTTGCTACAAATTGTTACTCTTCTATTTTTCATTTTTATTTTTGGGTATACTTACCGTGAGGATGGGAAAAGAAATTGTTTACTGGGAGAGTTGTCGGTGTAACTGGTCAACTGGTCAGTGAGTATTGATGGGTTATTTACGGTATGTTTTACTAGATAAGAAATAAAGGTTTACATTATCGGAAAAATAACAAATGTTTCTTTGCTTTGGTTCACCTGTTACCATAAATTTGGAAAAGAGACCAATTTGAAAATCAGATTTTATTGTATATCTTTATATATCTCTAGGGAAGTCTTTCATAAGCTTTAAAGTATACACAAATCTTATGGGCTTCTTGTGAAACAAGGTCTGGGGGAAGCCTGAGATTCTGCACATGGAATTCCCAGGTCTGGGTGCTACTAGCCTGCAGACCCAACTTTGAGTAACAAAGACTTAGAGAATTTTCAGTGGATAATTATGTTTGATTGTATTGCTAGTTGAGTGGTGATTAGATTTCTGAATTATTTATGATTTTTAATTTATTCATTTATAAAACTTGAATGACATGCAGGAATTTTAATATTATCATACATAATTAATCTTATTGTTTAGTATTATTAAACATTACAGAGAAATATAAATAAATCTCAAAATATAATTTGCAAAGGAGTAAGTACTGCAAAGTGATTTTGTGATTTCTGTTTCAGAAATTCACTGGGCATATATGCAATAGTATTTGTCCAAAAAATTTTTTATGAATCAGATAACTATCAAAAGAGATCTCACTCTTTGGGGCTCTTTCAGTATGAATGTGGACAGTATTTTCTATTTGTAAATCTTTGCTATAGATACACATGAAATAGAATTTATGTTTCTCCGAGAATCAAAAGATTTTACTTCTCCCACTCAGTTTTATAAAGCGTCATCTAACTCTTAAAATTGATTCTACATACTGTTTGACTACTATAGAAAGTAAGTGGGGTTCCAAATTCCTATGCATTGTAACTCATGTACACCACTGGGGAGATAGCAAAGCTTTAAGTTTTATAAGCTTAGATATAATTTATAAATTATATGCATTCATATATATCTATACTTATCAAAAATATGTATAGAACTTGAGACAATAATTCTGAACTCTTTGAAGATAGTGATATAATATCTAGGCATTTCAGAAAAATATGTTGAAAACTGCCTACTAATTTTTAAATTTTTATTTTATTTTTAATTGTGTTAAAATTCACCTACCATAAAATTTACCACCTTAAGCATTTTAAAATGTACAGTTCCCTAGTATTAACTATAGTCACATTGTTTTGCAATCTTCACCACCATCCATTTCCAGAACTTTTTCATCTTGCAAAACTGAAACACTGTATTTATTAAACAATAACTCTCCATTCATCCTCTTCCCTGCCCCTGGCCACCACCATTCTACTTTCTTTCTTTGAATTTGACTACTCTAGGTACTTCATATAAGTAGAAAATTGTGTAGTTTTGCAGTCAAATATGGAAAAGCATAGTTTATTTAATAGTTGAAGATAGATGCTTACAACCTGATAGGAAATCAAGTAGAGACACATTAAAAGTCAGCATAATGCAAATTCAAGAATGCAAGAGCCCAGTTCATCATGGACTTCATTCTTTTGTATGTCAACAACATTAAGTGTGGTATTGAAGTTGCTAGACTTTCTACTAAAGCATGGAAGCAGCATGCCATTATAGCAGACTCACACATCTGGCTCTGCCTCAGTCACGGTGAACTCGGATATTTCATCTACAAAATTAAGGGTTTGAATCAGAGATGATCTTCCAAGTTCACTCTTTTGTTCAGCAATTTAATTTGAGATTTTTCTTTTGCCAGCCTGCGTTATTGATATAGGGATTATAGCTGTAAAAAGAACAGATTCAAAATGCCTACCCTCATGGAACTTTCATTCTAGTGGGGGATGCTAGTCAAAAAGCAAGCTAAATGAAAAAAAAAAATTATATGTTAAGTGATGAGGAATGTTTTAGCAAAAAGTGAATCAGGAAAGGGGGAGTGGAATGCTGTGAAGTAGGACTAGGGAAGGTGAGAAGAATACACCTTAGGGAGAGGAGGGTGGGGACTGTGTGGTGTCTCCTGCAGAGAGAACAGCAGGTGGTAAAGCTTTGAGGTCTGGTACTCCAGGGACAGCAAGGACAACACTGTGGTCAAAGTTGAGAGAGAGGGGGAAAGTGGGAGGTGATGAGGTTGGAGAGATGCCAGACAGCCAGAGCAGGTAGGCCTCTTAGTCAAGTATTACAGACTTTGGCTGTTTGACATGCAGTGGAAGCTTCTGAAGGACTTTTAGCAGAGTAATGACTTGATCTGATTTGTTTTAGTGGAGTCACCTCATTGATGAAGGGAGCAAGAGCAGAAGTAGAAGTGATGGCCAGGAGACTGCTGCAGAAATTCAGTTGATCTGTATTCAGTGGCTTAGACCAGAGTGGTAGCAAGAGAAGTGGTAAGCCATGGTTGGAAGGTAGAGACAACAGGTTTTGCCTAAAGATTAGAAAGGCTAAGTCTGCAGTTCTTGGCCTGAACAACTGGAAGGATAGACCTGTCATAAAAATGGGGCAGGCTGCAGAAGAGCAGGTATGAGAGGGAAGATCCAGAGTTTTGTTAAACTTGATAAGCCTGTTGGTCATCCGGGTAGAGATGAGGGTGAGGCAATTGGTACTGAGAATGGGTCTGGTGTTTTCAGGAGACGGCGAGGCTGGCATCAAGTCTGAAGAGTATTTCAGTATTCCACCACTGGAAGCGATCACTAGGAAGGAAGTAATTGTCAGTAGAAAGAGAAGTGGTCAAGGACTGAGCTATAGGGCACTGGGACTTAATGAGTTGGAGGGAGTATGTGTTGATGAAGAGGAATCAGCAGAGGATGAGAGGAAAGTGAGGAAGGAGACTAGGGGCACATAGTACCCTAGAAGCCAATCGAAGAGTGTTTTGACTTCATTCCTGATATAATCATAGCTTAGTTCCACTTGCTACCTTCAGAAAGTGGGTTTTGAGTCCTGGGCACGGCATCCCTTACTCGTGGAGGCAGACACACAAGTCTGTCTCTCCAATCTGGTGTGTCTTTGGAAGAACCATAGATGGAGTCCCTCAAGTTTTTGTGACCCCTCGACTCTAATATATAATTGGATTAAAGCTTCATTCATTGTATTTAACATATGATACACACATTTTTAAATAAAACAACTGTTTTTATTACTATCATATATAATAAAAGCCTAATATGCTAAGTGTCCGGTTGTCTGGTTGTCCATTCAACCAATCAAAGCATAATATGCTAATGATATGCTAAAGCCACTCAACCGCTTGCTATGACATGCACTGACCACCAGGGGGTAGATGCTCCTACCAGTAGGTTAGCTTGCTGCTGGGGTCTGGGTGATCAGGACTGAGAGAGATGGACTGGACATGCCCTGGAGCCCTCCCATAGTCCCTCCCCAGCTGGCCAACCTCCCATGTTCCTCCCTGACCCCGATTGAGCACCAGTGAGGTCTCTCAGCCTGGCCTGCACCCTCTTGCAATCCAGGCTGAGGGAACCCCCTTTCCCCCACCTTAATGCACGAATTTTGTGCCCCGGGCCTCTAGTCAAATATAAAAGTAGATTTTTTAATCAGTGATTCCTGATATTTATTTATGAGTGCAATTTTTTAAATAAACTTTTATTGTTGATAGTATTATAGATATCTCGCCTTTCCACCCCCCATCCTTCCAGCCACCCCCATGTCTTCACCATCCTATTGCCTATCTCTACACTAATAAAAGAGAAAGATGCAAATTGACCGTACCTTTGCGACACCCACCAGCCAATCAGGAGTGAGTATGCAATTAACCCAACAAAGCTGGTGGGTTAATTTGCATGCACAGGCTCTGAGCGGCCAGGGGTGGGATGCTGGCATTCTGCATCGCCTCAGCCGCCAGGCCTCTGGGCAGCATGGGAAGGCAGAAAGGTGGCTCCGGGCTGGAGCAAAGGCAGAAAGGTGGCTCTGGCTGGAGCGAAGGCTGTGCCGGCAGCCAGGGTAAGGAAGGCCCATTCTTGCACAAATCTTTGTGCATCGGGCCTCTAGTAAGTATATAAGTTCTGTGGTTAATCTCTTCTTGCCTCCCCAACTCCAGATCGAGGTATGTCAATATGTTCCATGCCTCCATGCTTCAGGTCTTATTTTGTTGGCCAATTCATTTTGCTCATTATATGCCACAAATAAGTGAGATCATGTTATATTTGTCTTTCTGTGAGGGCAATTTTTGACTTTTCCCCAACTAACATGTGTTGCATATTGCTTAACTTTGAAGTGATTGTAAAAGAGAAGTGTGTTTAAAACATTTAAAAGGACATGGCATTATGTTCATTTTTGTGGCTAAATAATGTTAAAATATATATTGAATGTGTTAGGGAATCAAAAGTAGCTCAAAATTGCTCTCATGATTTGGAATTTAAAATTCTTATATAAAATCAATTTGTTCATAATTCATAATTTTATGCTGTACTTTTGTATGTCAAAATAAAAATTTAGATTGATATTTGCAAGCACTTTTCTGAAAATAACACATTCTAGGTGTGGTAGTTTTTATTCTTAAAGAAAGCCTAATTGGCTATAATTCCCACTAAGTCTCCATCCAGTGTTATTAACTTTTATAATTCATATTATATTTTGATAGGGTATATAAAATTACAACTTAGTTTTCAGGTGAAGTTGATACTGATGTGAATATGCTGATATTATTTTTATTTTTATGCTCCTAGTCAACTTGTGGCTCAACATCACTGTAATAATTTCTTTCTATTTTAAATCATGTAGTGGTTAAAATGAATACATTTTAACTGAGAAGTACAGATTGGTAGTTACAAAATAGTCATGGGGATGTGAAGTACAGCATGGGAAATATAGTTAATATATATATAAAAGCCCAGCAACTGTTACAGCAGAACAACTAGAACTACCAGAATGACCGGTTGCTATGATGCGCACTGACCACTAGGGGCAGACGCTCAATGGGCTCATGGCTGGTGAGCTCAGCGGTGGTGGCGGGAGCCTCTCCCGCCTCTGCAGCAGCGCTAAGGAGCGGTGAGCCAAGCGGTAAGGAGAGAGCAGGCGGGTAAGGAACAAGCAGGTGGGTGGTAAGGAGCGAGCAGGTGGGCAGTTAGGAGCGAGGGGTCCCAGATTGCGAGTGGGATCCCCAAGGAGTCCCGGATTGTGAGAGAGTGCAGACCCCCTCCACCCCCTGTTTACGAATTTCATGCATCGGGCCTCTAGTAATAGTATAATAACTATGTATGGTGTCAGGTGGATACTGGATTTATCAGTGGTAACACTTTGTAAAGTATATGATTGACTAACCATTGTGATGCACACCTGAAACTAATAAAAAATAATATTGCATATAAACTGTAATTGAAAAAGTAAATAGTGTTAACTGTAGGTAGCTTTATTTTATTTAGTTGTAATACATGACTTCTCGATACTTAGATGTAAAATTATGGGCTTCATTTATTCAATCTCATATTGAAAGTAGTCTGCCTCTCTCGATTGATTACCAAGGAGAGTGGGTAAAAGGATTAGGAAAACAATAAATGTAATCCTTATGTAAACCAGAGCATACTTCAGTTAGATATAGTTTGCATGTTAGTTTCAAGGCATGATTTTTTTCTATCACAATTTGTAACAACTAATCATAATAATAATGTTTATTGAGTATGTGCCAGTACTTTTGCCTGCATTCTTTTATTTAATTCTTGAATTATTTACTCTGTGAGTTAACAATTACTGTCATACTTACTACCTTGCAGATGGAGAAATGGAGTAGGTAGAGGTTAGAAAGTTTGCCCAGTGTCTTACAGCCAGAAAGAGGTGGAGTCGGTAACTGAAATTAAGAGTCTGTCTTATTAACCTCAATGGATTGATGAGCTCTTACTCCACACTCTTTCTCTAGAAGGTTCTCATGAGTTCTGAAATAGCTCTTGGACTGAGCATAGCAGGGAGAAGGACATAATAATGCTATTTTGGCTGGCTTGTTAATGAATTTTTAAGAAACAGTATAATTGCAAAGCATCATAATTAGGATATCTGTGTTACAAATGTCAAGCATCATTCCTTACAGTTCTTTACTTCTGTCTATGGAGATATCAACCCCACCCTCCAACTCTGCCTTCTGGCTTGAAATTCTTACATTCTACAATATATTAAACCTGTATCTGAGAGAGGGAGAAAGAGACAAATATGTGTAGTGGCAACTTGGTTCAATGGACTGGCAGAAATCAAAATATGACATTGCAGAAGAAAAGAATAGTGGAAAGAATATATTTTGAACCAAGATGCCCAAGGTCAGATTCAGCCTCATCACTTAAGACCTCTGAGATCTTGAGGAAGTCACTTTAACTTTTTAAGTATGTTTCTTCACTGGGTGATTAAGAATTAACACCCCCCACACATTTGGTTTGAATGTTAGTAAGATGTTTATAAAATCTGGCTTCAGCTATCTCTAACTATACATTTATTTAATAAGCTTCAGCTTATATTATTGCATTTTTCAGTGCTCTCTATAAGTATCATGGCAGATTGCAAATAAATTCACTGATTGCTTCCATCTGCTCACTCATAACTTAGAAGTTAGAGGCTTTCAGGAATAACCAATATAACTTCTTTTTGGAATAATTAATACAATAATATAAATAGTAACCAAGTATACTCTCTTCTCCACTTCCACCTGTTACTGCCTACCTTTGAGTCTCCTCCATGGAGCTTACTGGACCTACTTCCCATCAGTGTGGGGTTGGACTGACTGGGACCAGGGAGTCCATGTGAATTAATCACTCTTTCCTTTCTGCCCCCATTAGACCTTTCTAAGAACTCTGTTATAGGACTCTTTCTATTTTGATTTGTAATTATGTGTTTACTTGATTCTATCCACTATTAGACTGTGAGTTTTTTTAAAGACAAAGGTTATGTTTCAATGATCTTGATTTATTGGTGATTAGTACAACTCTTAGAATCGTTATATAAACAAATACTTACTGGATAATTGAAAGCCAATCAGTGTTTTTCTCCTGTGATAAAGCCCTTCACAGCATATTCAATCAACTTACCCCATGCTTACCTCTGATCTGTCCCCTGTCAGAACCCAGCTTTCATCTGCAAATTGAGTATTAAACATTCTACTCTTTATTTAGCCCTAAGTCTCCTATCATGGCCGTTAGCTGCCCACACATGCAGGTGAGGAAAGGGCAGAGCCTCTTTATTACACCGTAACCATGTCCTGAGAAACCTGAGGTGGATAGGGAAAGAGAAGCCAGAAAAGGAGCCAGAGAAGGATGACTGAAGAGAGCACGGGAGCACTGGGGCGTGGTATCTTCCAAGCCGAGAGAGCAGTGAATTTTCAGGAAAGGACAGTGGCCTGTCAGTGAATCCTGATTAATCACAGTTTTAGAATCTTTTATCCCTACCATTACCAAGATATAGTGGGAGGAAGGAATACTACATAGGAATTAAAAACGTAGTAGTTGATATCCTCTTTACATAGCCTCACTTCACCGATGAAATGGGAATAATAGTCATTTCTGACCCATTAGCTTGTCTTGGGGATGAAGGTATAAAAGTCATGTGAAATTCCCTGCATGGAGCCATGCATAAGGTCAGTGTTAAATAAACATTAGGTACTAATACTGTTGTTGGTTGTGTGATCTGAATGAAATAAGTAAAATAGAACTTGATATCATTGTGTAAGATTTTTGTCTCTAGCAAACAAAGAATATCCATAAAATCCACCAAGCTTGCTGGGAGTGAGAACTTGCAAGCAGCATCTATTCCTGGGCCTTCTAGGCTTCAGGACAAGTTGATCTCTGGCAGCCTCATCTGAGATACATAACCATTCAAGGTGGAACCAAGAGAAGCAAGCTTTTTTTCTCCCTAAAAATAGAAGTAAGGTTAAGACACAAAGGGATATGTGTTATTTTGCTTAGCATGATATTATCAAGGTCCATCCATGTTGTCCCAAAAGGCAATACTTCATCTCTTCTTATGGCTGAGTAGTATTCCATTGTACAGGGCGGGGAAAAAGTAGATTTACAGTTGTGAGTACATGAAACATATAATTTATTCTTGTATCATTACCTATTAATTACCGTGTTATTTTTCATATGAATAACTGTAAACGGACTTTTGCCTCACTGCATATATATGTAACACATATTCTTTAGTCAATCATTTATGAAAGTATGCTTTGGTTGTTTCCATGTCTTGACCCATTAGCTGGGCACCATGAATAATGCTGCAAAGAACATAGGGATGCATCTATCTTTGTGAATAAATGTTTTCAAATTTTTCAGGTAGATACCCAGAAGAGTGGTTGCTAGATCATATGTAACTATTCTTAAATTTTTGAGGAGCCTCCATCCAGTTTTCCATAGTGGCTGTACCAGTTTACATTCCCACCAGCACTAAGTGAGGGTTTCTTTTTGTCCACAACCTCTCCAACACCGATTATTACTTATCTGTTGATAATAGGCATTCTAAAATGTGTGAGGTGGTATCTCATCGTAGTTTTGATTTTCATTCTATAATAGCTAATGGAGTTGAACATCTTCTCATATATCTGTTGGCCATTTGTATGTTTTCTTCGGAGAAGTGCCTGTTCAGGTCCTCTGCTTATATTTTAAATTGAATTGTTTGCTTGTTTGGTGTTGAGTTGTATAAGTTCTTTATATATTTTGGATATTACCCTTTGTTGGTGCTATTGTTTGCAAATATCATCTCCCATTTGGTTGGTGCCTTTTTGTTTTGTTGGAGGTTTCTTTTGCTGTGCAGAAGCTTTTTAATTTTATATAGTCCCATTCGTTTATTTTTGCTTTCACTTCCCTTGTCTTTGGGGTCAAATTCATAAAAGTCTCTAAAATGAAGGTCCATAAGTTTAGTACATATATGTTTTCTTCTATGTAAGTTACTGTTTCATATCTTATATTTAGGTCTTGATCCATTTTGAGTTAATTTTTATATGTGGGGAGAAACAGTATTCTAGTTTCATTCTTTTGCATGTGGCTTTCCAATTTTCCCAGCAGCATTTATTTAAGAGGCTTTTCTATCCGCCACAGTATATTTTTGGCTCCTTTGTCAAAAATTATTTGCCCATACACATGTGGGTTTTTTGTTTGTTGTTTTTTTGGCTCTCAATTCTGTTCCATTGGTCTGTGTGTCTTTTGTTTTTCTGCCAATACCATGCTGTTTTGATTATCTTAGCTTTGTAATTTAATTTGAAGTCGGGGAGTGTGATACTTCTGGCTTTATTCTTTTTTTCTCAGGATTGCTTTAACTATTTGGGGTCTTTTGTGGCTCCATACAAATCTGATTTTTTTTCTATTTCTTTAAGAAATGTCATTGGGATTTTGATAGGGATTGCATTAAATCTGTATATTTCTTTAGGTAATTTAAACATTTTAACTATGTTGATTCTTCCACAATGCAATATACAGATCATGTATCATAGAAGTGTGCACTTGAAACCTATATAATCTTTTGTAACCAATGAATTTAATTTTAAAAAAGAAATATGAGAAGGAAGTCAGTGAGAGATAAAATTCAGTATCAAGTTTTTGAGAATGTCAGTTTTAAATCAACCCAAATATATTTGAAACTATTTTTAAAAATACACTTTAATGACGGAGGAGGAGGTTTTATAATTTAATATTCAGTTTGCTTAGGACAGAGGTATGCTATGTTTAGAAGGCAGTAGAGCAGAGCTGTTGAGTGCAAACTAAAACCTGAGACAAAAATCCCAGCACTAGAACATATTTATTGTATGGCCATGAGCGTTTTCTTGTCTAAGTCTTAGTTTTCATATCTGTAAGATGGGAGTTATAATAGCTAATATATTACTGGGTTAATTTAAGGATGAAATCAAATCATATTAGCAAAAAACATAGCAGAGGACCTGGTGCATAAAGAAAGATCAATCAATATAGATATTGTTAAGATGATAGAATATGATTGATGGATTAATGGAGGTTAGATAGATAGGTAGGTATGTAGATAGATAGATAGATAGATACTCTGCAATCCCAGCAAAATACATAGTAAGTATTAATTAGGCAATTCTAGTCTTAACCTTTTTAAATCACATAAATCATTCAATAAACATATCTGAGTAAATTTAACCACCATCAGTGTCAGGGTAGAAGGGAAGATATTTAGACTGAGTGGTTTAGAATTCTATTTGTTTTACCTTCACCATTTCCTAAATCGTGCCCCCTGCCATATAGATTAGAATCTTAATTTTTTTGTGTTTTTTTCTTTATTGATTAAGGTATTACATATGTGTCTTTACCCCCCTTTTGCCCCCCACCTCCCCGCTCATGCCCTCACCCTCTAGTGTCTGTGTCCATTGGTTATGCTTATATGCATGCATACAAGTCCTTTGGTTGATTAGAATCTTAATTTTTAAGCTCCCGTTGAACAACTGGAAAACACATTTGTGTTGGTAAAGAAGTAAAACTGTACAACATACATGAAGATAAATATAGTAGGATAAAGTTAACATCACTCATTTCCAGTGAAAACAAATCATCGAAATAGGAAAAACTGCCATGAGAAAGCAACAAAAAAAGTATGTTTCCATTTTGTCATTTTACAGTTAGTAAATATGAAAATGAATGTTGGTCAACATAAACACTCAATAAGAAAAGCTGGCTGTTACTCAATAAGCAACGGAGAGTGTCATATGCAAAGCTTCCCTTGTGAACATATTTCAAATAAAGAAATCTGGAAATGTCTGTGAGTCAAAAATGTGGTGCATGTTATATATGATGTAAAACAAAGGCGGGTGGTTCACGTGGCTCAGATGCCAGATGGTTTGTGTGTTTGAGTGAATGGCATTCAAAAGGAGAAGGCCCCCACCTATTTCTCTGAGAACACAATGGGCAGAATCCTAGATTCTCATATCCCCTTCATTGATGGCTCTTACTTTACTTTTAATTGTATTTTTCAATTACAGTTTGAATTTAACATTGTTTTGTATTGGTTTCAGATATAGAGCATAATGGTTAGATAATCATATACTTTACAAAGTGGTCCCCGGGTATTTCAGGTACCCACCTGGCACTGTACATAGTTATTCCAGTGTTGTTGACTATATTCCCTGTGCTTTATTTTACATCCCTGAGATAATCTATTGGGCATATATAAGACAAAGTTACTATCTAGAAATGCTGCCTTTAAAAATTATTATTGTTATTATTTTACAAAGTGACTACTTTGTAACTACCAAGTATGACTTCTAATACCTTTACCTTTTCACCCACCTAACTCCTCTTCCCTCTGGCATCCATCAGTCTAGTCTCTGTATGTAGACTTTTATATTTTTTAAAATACTTAATGTTTCTGCATTACATATATCTATTATTCTAGGTTGGAGTAAGTCCTTTTGGGAAGGCAGAGTATAAATAATTTTATAAATAGGCAAGGATTAGTAAAACTTTTGACTTAGAAGCAGATGTATGACTGACCTTGGATGTATTTGTGTGATGTAGACTGCTATTTATTGTGGCCACAAATTTATGATATATTTGCCAAAAATTAATGTCAATTACATGTCAGACATTGTTCTAGCTATTGGTGTGGCAGGGCAGGAGAGAGGAAAACATATAAGATATTATTTCTGCCCTCAAGGAGATTGCAAGGTAGTAGAGGAAGACACAGTATAAAGATATAGTACATAGCAAACACCCCAAATGATTAATTCTGGCTGGAGGAGAGGTTTACTGAAAACTAGACATTTGAGTAGTACATGGAAGAATGACTAGGCAGGTCTGCCCTTGAAGATAGGTAGATAAACATGTCTGTCTGTTATAGTTGCTCAACTTGCCAGCCATAATTTCTGTAATCAAACAAATGCTGACCTGCAAAAAAAAAATGATAAATTTTTTGAAATCAGTTTTTAATCAGTATTTTACCTCTATCTTTAGTGTATACCCAGAGAGACTAATATCATCTAAATAGAGGTAATTTAAAACATGCAAAATGAAAGGCAATTCTAAATCAGTTAACATTAATGCAGATTTAGTGCATGAAATAAATCTTTTATTTTGAACTGACAGAGGCATGCACGTTGAATTAATAGAGAATGATTATATCTGAAGATCATAAAATAAAAAAAATAATGATTTGACAGGGCTTGAAATTATTAGCTGGTACAGGGTGCCCACATATCTGATCTATCCTTGGACGAGTCCATAGTAAAAATGTAGGTAGCAGTTGCTGTACCTAGTATTGTAACATTGAACTGCTGGACAGTGAAGTACTGGGGACTCTGGGAAAGCAGAGTTGAAGGAAGCTGCTTAGGGTCGAAAGGCGCATTCATGGGCTGAGGAAGGCTTTCTAAGTCAAGAGGAAAGGCAGGTGGAGTTGTTGGGAAGTGTGCTAATGTGGAGGAAGGTCTGTTACGTTTAGAAGGGCTTCTTTGTCCTCCGGGTGGTAAGAGCCAGATATTCTTCTGGGTATTGGGGGCTGAATTTAGACTTGGGAGCAGGAAGAGGTTTGAGACATTTCTGTGAAGAAAGGGAATCAATAAGAGTAAATATTTGCTGCTCAGCATTAAGGACCAAGTTGAAGTACTAAAGCACTAAGTTAGATGAAAATGCTTTAAAGAGACGTTTACTTCTTTAAATGGACATTGGGAAAGTGGGAAACAATGGGATCCATAAGTGATCAATTCTTAGCAACTGAAGACATAGAACACACAAAAAATAATTACTTGGAGATGGAAAACCTGCCAAAATTGAGCTAAAACATTTCCTCTCTATGGCATCTTCTAAGGTAGCCATAATAATTGATCATCAAAGTATTTACTCAAAGGAATAAAACTATAGCTAATGTTTGAGTAGTTGTATCATGTCTCATATTTGGTGGTTAGACTCAGTGGTGTGAGGATACTTAAAGCAGCTTATCTAATAATTTACAATCTATTAGGTATATATAACACAAAGTTACTATCTAGAAATGCTGCCTTTAAAAATTATCATTGTTATTATTGTCTCAGTTTCAGTTGGAAAGGACCCTGAATGCTGCCTTCTCTTTATTCTAGGACAACCTGTAAAAATGATAAATGGAATCCATTAATTCATCATAGCAACCAACGTGTATCATATAATGTTTCACAAAAGAGTTAGTACCCCGATAACCCTCAACACAGTACAATTACTATAATTTCTTATTTAGAAAAAGAGATTTGCTACAGAGATACAATCATAGGAGTGATTATGAAATAATGTTTCCATAATACTAATAACCTTTAATATGAAGTTTCTTTGCAAGCTGTCTAGAGTCTGTCAATATGATACAGGACAGAGCATCTTTCAAACTAAGGAATGTTTGAATGTGCACTAATGCATGAAAACATTTTGGGAGATAGATATTATATATTCCATTTTTTTTCTGATGGGGAATTTACAAGATGAAAATAATGTTGATAACATTTTATTAGTTTTAATTTGTTTATATGAAAAGAAAAGCCATGTGATAAAATCAAAGTGCCCTTTCAGAGCCTGTGGAAATTCACCTCTCTCTGTCTTAACAGCTGTGGCTCAATGCAAGTTCTCATTGCCATTATGCTATTCCATCATTTACAACAGAATAAAAAAAATTAATATAACGTATTCTAAAGTAGTACATTTTAGATGTTTTGCTGGTGAACTATAGGAGAATATGTAGGATAGATGTTGATGGAGATTGAACCAGGATACATATAAATTATGACAGTAGATTAAAAAGATAGGGAAAGCCTGGCGATTTAAAAATGTTTTAAAAATAGGGTAAAACTCTTTTGAAAGCAGTGGACCATCATAGATGACTGCCACTGTTCAGAGAAAAAAGCAGAGTAAAATTATCATATTAAATTTAGATAAGAGAGGTTCTAAGACAATTCTAGTCTTTCTTAAATAATATTTAAAACACACAACTGTCAAGAGTGTCTTGGTGCCAGGGATAGCACTGAAAGTAGGTTTATTTGGAAGATATAAAAATTACTGATAATTTTGGTCCCTTTTATATCTCTAGTAGCTATGACAATTGTCACTCTTGCATTGACAAGCTCCCATTTCTATGTACTGCCCTCTTTCCCAGTCAAATACCTGTCTGGATCTAGTGTCACTGATGGTGCTTGCACTGAATCACAAACTACAACTTTTAGTAAAGTGGTCTTACATATACCCTTACCATCACCCATGCCAAAGTTTGGCACAGATGTGAGTGTGTGGTGTTAGCATTTTCCAGAGTGTTGTGTTTTTTTTTTCTAGAAAACTTGAAAGCTATATTTGGAAATGTAGAAAATGAGGTTTTCAACAAAGCGGAAGCTGGCATATTCCAGAATAGTTTAATTGACCCAGACAGCACCCCAATAGATGATGAAAGAAGCCTACTGAAAGCTGATTTCTAAGTAGTCTCCACAAATGTGGTTTAAATCTATTTCCTTCATTTTTATCCTAACGAGGGTCTTGGGCTGTGTTAATGGAGGACTTGTGCTGTAATGGATCTTGGTACCTTTGAGGACTGTGTTCCTATCTGATGCTGAACTTCAAGAAGGACATAAATTGGAGGAGTGTTTGGAGAGAATGATTAGGCTGGTCATTGATCCAGAGACCACATACCACAAGGATTACTCAAGGAAAACAGGAAACTTACCCTGGGGAAGAAACGTCCTGAATGAGACAGGATTGCTGACCTATATTTCAAAAGGACATAGGCCAGAAGTAGTAGAACAAGCTATTCACCTTTCTCAGAATAAAGAGTTGGAACCACAAGCAGAAGATAAAAGGAAAATGATTTTAGCCTAGAGGAGAGTTCCTGAAGACTAAGGGCCACTCTTCTGTGGAACTACCAGGGCTGCCTCAGGAGGCTATGGCTGCTGGAGGTATTTAAGCTGGAGCTGGCAAACCATTGGTCAGAATTTCTTAAGTGGGCAGAAGGCTTTTAAGCAATGCTTTCTACTTTTGAAGTTGTATACTTGGTTGAACAAGTATTTGTCGATCATGTGTACCAGAAACTGCCCTGGAACTACGAAATATGGTGCTGAATAGAATATAAACCCTGCAAACAGGTCTAGCAATCTAATTGGAGGAATGACATGTCTAAACTGAGTATAATATAGTATAAGTGGTGTAATGACACTGGAAAAGTCCTAGAGGGCACACAGGGAATAGCACTTAAATGAATTCAGCAAATATTACATGCTTATCATGTTATTGACAAGCATTTTACTGTGTTCTATGCTCAGAGTGTAACTCAGCTTCCTATTCTGAAGACTTATTGGTATAGAGTGGGGAGGGTTTGACAGTGTACAAATAAACTTTATAATTGTACCAGTTGCTGTTGAGTACCAAAAGTGTTATAGCTTGAGATAAAGACAAATCATACCTGGCTCTTATTTAACTCCAAGTCAGTGATAAAAATTTATACTGCCTACACAGTTAAGTGGTTAGAATAGACAATTAGGCAGTGGTTGTTTATTAGATTCCCAAAATGTTCTAATTAGTAGTGGGGATATAAAAACAAAGGACAAACATTCTACCTTCAAGAAACTTGTAGTCGAGTTGGGAAAATCAGCAATGTTATGAGTTGTATGTTAGATTTTTAGCTCCTTGAGGACAGGGATCTAGCTTGTTCCTTTAGGATTCTTTCAGTCCTAGAGCAGTGGTAGGCAACCAGTTTAGAATTGGCCTCTTAACAAACTTGTTCTCAGTGTTCTTGAAAGAACTATGTTTTCATGAGTTTAATATCCCTCCTGTGTATTGGTATGTTTGGGTTCATTAGATGATTGCAAGTTCTGATTTATTTAATAAAATTTCCATCAAAAATTACTTTATCTTCAAATCTAGTTCTTTTCTAATAATAATTGTCTCTATAATGCAATTTGCTTAAAATCATATGGATGTTTTTGTAAAAATTCTGTTGTTTAACTATTTGCACCAGTTGGGTATCTCGAGTTAGTTGGGCATTGGAGACTAAAGACTCATAGGACAGAATTCTTTCACAGGATCAGCTGTATGTCTGTTCTCCTTCTAGTATTATGTTGCCATAACCCATTTACAAAGTACTTATAAAATGACTTCACTTTTACAGCTGTTATCTCAATACCCATATGCACTTCCTTGTTTTATAGAGGAACAGAGAGAGGAGTGTCAGGCAGATTAAGTGATTTGTCCAAGATTATATGCTTTAAGAGGGGGCTGAGCTGAGACCAGCTTGCAAGTTTCAGCTTGGAGCTCTTTCTTCATGAATAAATCATGATGTTAACATGTATATCCTCATGCTGTGGAATGTGCACATGTCGTGAATTCAATAGAGAAACACATTAGTAAATCTTAGCTGCGAACACTGTGTGAAGTGCCTCTTGGTGCCAAGTTACAGCAACCATCAAAATGTGCTTTTGAAAAATGTATATAATAATTTGAAAAATTCTGCTGTGTTTTAGAACAAGAACATGATCAAAAGTTTTACTCTTTTGCATTAGGTAACCATATCTAGGGAGTTGAATTATATTTTGGCAAATATCATAAGTAAGAATACATTTAACGTCTTGAAATGCTGGATAATTAACTCTCTTCCTTAAATTTCTGCATCTGTTTTAGGAATGATTACCTAAAATATCCAATGTTGGATTTTTTTTGTATGGATCTAGATTTTAATTGCTGATAACTGAAAATGAGGTTCATTTAGAATTGATCTGGGCTCTAAATTGTTTGTATAACACCTTTCTTTATCTTCTCAATGACAAGTGTAGCCACATATTTTTGTTAGGAGAATTACTAAAATAAGATTAAGTACCTCTTCTCAGGTATAAACATCTTTATGCAGAGTTGGGTCATATGACTTCGAAGTTTAGTTTACAATTAAAAAAGACTAAATATGAAGAAATTTATAAATTTGATTCTCACCCAACTTTTAGATTTTATGGAAGAGAAAATGAAAAATGTAAGGAAACTTTCCCAAAGTGATGCATTTATAGTTTACATATGATTATTATTTATATTAGTACCATTGTTAACAAGATTAAATTCAGATATACCCAAACTATAAAGTACAAGTGTTGTCCCAGGGTTAGGTTTGGTGACTAAATATTTATTGAGAAGATCTAAAAATTGGCTCAGATTTAGCTAAATGGAAGTCTTTTGCTTTTTAATTGCCATTATTGACTTTATTCTGATCATTATGTTGGAGATATTTTATAGACTTCAGAGCTGTGAGTTGTGAGTTGGGGGTTGAGATATATAAATTGAGGGCATTTTAATGTCAATTTCAACAGCGGACTATAATTCACTCAAATGCTAACCCAGCCTTCCAGTTCCAGGAGGGAGTTAAAAAGTAAACATTATAAATTCTTACCTGAAGCATATTATGTTTTCTTTTATGAATGGAGACATTATGTATTCAAGTTTCAAACCAATCTCCACAACAAGTTCAGAAGGTTCAACTCTACAAGCAACTTTTACAACATTTGAAATGGAAGAATCTCACTTGACTGTAGAAAACTAGGAAAGCAGGATTAGCATAGGGTCTAAGTTAAGCATTCCTCCTCCTGTCTCTGGGATAGCCACTGTGTGGAGGGAGCAGCCCCAGGAGTCCCTGTGAGGGAATATGCCTCCATGTAAATAGGCAATGAGAAGAGGTGCTGAGAATGGACGGTCTGTTTAAAACGACACTGAACAACAAGCACAGTAGAGAAAAAATGGCCTTTTATCTAATCTGTATACCTCTTTTGAAGCAAGGGAGAATTCAAAACAGAAGAGAAACTGGAATATTATGCAGGCATGAAAAATGAGTTAATCATGAATTTGCTCTTAATTGAAAAGATCTAACCTTAGTTTTATAAAATAAAGATATAAAACATTCTACATGTTTATATTTCTGCATACTCATGCCTACACTCATATGTTTGTTTAATGCCACTATATTATTTTATGCAAACACACAAAGATGGCTTTTTTGGATGGAAGGAAGGAGGTAGTTTGTGGTGGGGGTGCAGTGGGAAAGGAAAAGATACAATTGAAGATAATTAGCACTCTAGCTTAATTTGATGCCTTTTAAATAAAGAAATAAATGTAAGCTCTGAATGATGGGATTTTCCCCCTTAATATATAATATTTCCTTTCCTTTAAGTTTTCCTGCACTACACAGACGATTCTAAGCTCTTTAAAATTCAACCAGGACTTACTGTATACATTTTCCAGTCACAAATTCCAAACCAAAAATTGCACTCTAACTTCTAATTCACATGCCCAAGTATCCTCCACCAAGGACTTCAGGTCAGGTGTGGGCTTTGTAGCCCTCTGTGCCTTGGTCCAGGGCCATTCTGATGTGGCCAGAGCTCTAACTCTCATACTTACTGAACAAATTGGAAGGAAAGAAATTCCTATTTGTGGTCTGTGTATTTTATTCCAGCAGAGCTTTTGCATTGAGGAGAAAAATGGGGATTTGATGAAAGACCTTCACGCTGGGATTGATTTCCTCCAGGAATCAATACTGCACTTGCAGAGTTGGTCAAAGCTGGAGTTGACAAGGGTCCAAAAGGAGACTGTGCTACTAAAAAGTGGGAGACGTGAATGTTAGAAAGGACTTTGTTGAAACAGGGTCAGAATTTTGATCCGGAGGAGAGTTTTCTAAGCCATGTTAAGTGCTAATTTGTAAACATTATTTTTTATTCTGCAATGTTGACTAGCTCTTCATAATCGTGATTGGGTTGGGCTGGTCCTAAACCTTATCCTTCGTCCTCCTGGTTTTCACAGCTTCCTCTAATGAGCATGGTTCTCCATCCCCACCAGCTGCAGGTTGCTAGTTGTGGCACTTCATCTGAAGCTGTCCCAACTTGTAAGGCTTTGCAAGGACCTTGAACTCGCTGGGGCTGGTTGCATGTTGCTTTGTCTGCGGAGCTGTGTAAGGGGGATGGGGAGTTGACTTTTGACTTACTTATGAATTATCTTTATTTTCCTAAGTCAATATTTTCTTTTCCATGATTTTCATGCTTGCCACTATTCTAGGAACTTAAATTCTCATTTCAACACAAAGAGTAGGCTTTTATTTGATACTTGTCGATATGCTATTTCCTGAGTATTGAAATGTCTCCTTACCTCATTTTAAACAAATATTTCTTAATACTTAAAATAATTTTGGCTAGTAATCAGTTGAGGTGTTCGCTGCACTGATGTTGGGCTTGGAAATTGTCCTTTAGAACAGAAATGTCCTGCTATGAAGGTGTTAAGAGTACTTTGTGTTTCTTCTCCGGGGAGAAATAACAGTAAAACTGTTTTTGTTTGTTTGTTTTTTAATTTTAGAATTTAGTGCTTTAAAGTTGTCTTCAGAGACCAACAAGTTTTCTCCTCTGGGAATCAGTGGTCAGCCTATGAAGTTTTAAATTGCCATTGGATTAAGAATGTTTATAATTCAGTTTTGCATTGCTAATGCTAAAATGTTTTCTCTGTATGATGTGATAAAACCTTCCACATAACATTTTCTAATGCATCCAATTCTTTATATATGTTAACTCATCTCTGTTATGTAATCATGATTGTTCCATTTCAAAGATGAGGGAATAGTTTATGAGGAGATTGAAGTGACTTGTTTGAGGTCACCCAGCTGACAGGTGGTGTAGCCCTAGCAGCCCATTTTATCAAGTTCAATGGTTGTTTTCCTCAACTGCATCGTACTTTCTCTTCAAGCTATGCTGAGAGCCTAGAATGAGGCACGTCATAGATTTGGGCTTCGTATTGAAAGATTGACCTGATAGCACCTGAGAACACTTTGTATCTCCAAGTGATGTGAATACTTCTTTTTTCTCCTGTCAAGCTTGCATAGATTTTATGGTTTTTCTTCCTCCTACCACTTAACTTTATGCTCCATTTAGTCTCTTAGCTCCTTTCTGTAAATATTCTTCTGCTCAGCTCATCTTCTGTTGTGCTTAAGTTCACATATCTGGGCCTACGTGGAATCCACACCTCCATCTCTGACATTTGTTCCTCTCTTTCCAAGTGTTCTAGGCACTTAAACATTACAATGTCAATTCATACTCAAGCCATGAATAAGAAGAGTGTTTAAGAAGAGGAGGCATGTAGCTAAAATAATGTACATAGCCTCCCTATTCCCTTTCTACTCAGCAATAGAAATTATCAAACAACATGTGCTGAGTATTGTATATATAACCCTGTGCTTGAAAAAGCAGAGTTTGAGATGATTAAAAAATTCACAGTTCACTTTTGAAAAGCTTATCTCAAGAATGATACAAAATGTTCTGATCAGAATTATATAAATGGTCTATAAATATGTTGCTGGTCATGGGGAAAGGGCTCGGAGCTAATAGAAATGTGTGGTGGTTTAATCTGGATGTTAGAATAATATACAAAACACTAGAAAGGCTTGATGCAGCCATGGGGACTGGAAATGATTTGTATTTGAGAACACTGGCTGTCTAGCAGAGTTCTTTTTACCTTTTCAGAGTTCTGAGCCAATGTGCCTGAAATACATGTTGCATTTATATCTTATTTTTAAGAAGTACAAAGGAAAAATACAAGAGCAAAAGCAGTGCTAGCTTCTTCTTAAAATACTATTTTAAAAAGCTGAAACCAAATCAGCAAATGTCAAGTACATGTGTTATATTATCAGTCTGTCTAATTCAACACTCAAGGGATGCTGATGCACCCAGGCGCACAGAGCAGGCTGGCCCTGTCTGATGCCCTTTCCTGCTCTGGGATTCTTCAGCATTAATTCTGTGCAGCTGGACCAGAGCAGTAGGAACAATTAACCTGTCAGTGTGCTTCATTTTTAGTGCATTACAATTTGCTTATGAACCCAAAAGAAGTAAATAATGAAAATTTCAATTTAATTTTCCTAGAAGAGTGAATGATGATATACTTTTCCTTCCCAGAATGTGGGTGGTGAAATTCTTTTTCTACCAAAAGAGTGTATCTGTTTCCCACTCCTTTATTTATAGGTGAGTTGTTCTTTCAGGACTTAAGGGAACGTTTTAGGCTGATGGGTAAAAAGTCTTTCCTCACCAAATATGAACAAGGCATTTAAGAGCATATGTCTAAAACAGGCTTCTTCAACCTTGATACTATTGATATTTTGGGCTAGATAATTTTTTTTGGGGAGTGGCTGTCCTGTGCACTACAGGATGTATAGCAGCATCTGTAGTCTCTACCCCCTATACCATTAGCAGTCCCCAAGTTGTGACCATCAGAAGTGTCTCCACCAGTAGCCAAATATTCTCTGGTGGCAAGGAGGCAGGGACACTTCCAGTTGAGTGCCTCTTATATAGAAGCATAAACTGTAAATAATGAACTTATTAACAATGTGGTGTGAAGAGACCATTCCAGATGATTACCTGACTTCCATAGGGAGTGCTGAAGGCTGGAACTAAATGATATTTAGGGAGTGGGACTCTGAGGGTAAACTTACTTAACTTCATGACTGTTTTTGTCATGTTTACTATGTGATGACCAATTTGCTCCCTTATTTCATGGAAAACTGAATCCATCTTGGGGTTACCCAATGATGTATCCCCAAAAGAAAAAGTAACATTTTTTTAAAAATATTTTTATTGATTTTTACAGAGAGGAAGGGAGAAGGAGAGTTAGAAACATCGATGAGAGAGAAACACCGATCAGCTGCCTCCTGCACAACCCCCACTGGGGATGTGCCCGCAACCAAGGCACATGCCCCTGACCGGAATCGAACCCGGGACCCCTCAGTCCGCAGGCCGACGCTCTATCCACTGAGCCAAACCAGCCAGGCCAAAAGTAACATTTTGAAGCTTCTGAATCTTAAATAATGGGTCAAATCCTCACATTAAAAATAAAAACAAAGGGTATTAAGAAGTAAAAATTTACAGTTGCAAAGTAAATCATAGGGTGTAATGTACAGCATAAGGAATATAGTCAATAATATAATAACTGTATGGTGACAGATGGTTACTAGACTAATTATGGTGATCACTTCATAAGGCATATAAATGTTGAGTCACTACATCGTATAGCTGAAATTAATATAACATTACATGTTAACTATTATTAAAATAAATTTAAAATATAATTAAAAAAAGAATAAGGCAATGAAATGACTCACAAGCATTGCTTCAAAATAAACAGACTCTTTTCTAATGAGTACTTTATTATTTGATTATAAATAATTAATGGCAAAGAAAGAGAATTAATGAGCAAATGGAGAAAATGGAAGGGTCTTCCCAAGGAGACAATGATAGGACAGTATTGTTACTATTGCTGAGGGTAACTATGTCAAAATTTACAAGTTATTCAGTGTAGTTCAAGAGAGTGAAAGCAAAGGTTAAGTCAAGGCTGAAGAGCATTCTGTGGTATGGATCCAATGTTTCTTTCACAACTGGTCAGTCATTTCAGAAGAGGGCCATTTTCTTTTATAGGACTTGACTCTTCAGTAGTGATCTGAAATCTCACCTGCAGGCTTTCTTAGGCAAAAGGTAGCATCAGTATTCCCTCATTTCTGAGGCACGGCCATTCTAAACAATGTCTGTTGGTACCAAAGACTGAAATCCCTTATAATTATAGAGATGGGAAGAATAATGGGCTGTTCTTCATTAGTACAGTCTAAGGAAGCTTGACGACCTGAAGATTTATTTTGTGCCTGGAGTAGAGAGGAGGTTTCTCCAAGATGGTTTGACAGTCAGAAACAGATGCTGTTTAAGTTGTTTATTGATGAAGGAGATTACTAGTAAAGAATGATTCCATTTAAATTGTTGAGTCTACTTCTTCTAAATCATTAATGCCATCCTTCTAATTTATTGCTTTTTTCCTTAACATTGACAATAACATTCATTATTAAAATGTACACTATTTCAGGGTTTCTTAAGAATTTTTTTCCTTTGGTCCTTGATTTCTTGGCAGCTACTCCAATATATTCTTTTTATTATTAATTTTTTATTGAATTTACTGTGGTGACATTGGTTAATAAAATATAGGTTTCAAGTATACAGTTCTATAATATATCATGGGATAACAATGAGTTCAAGGTTAACAATGAGATAAAGAAAAAAAAATCAAAAGACACCTTGAAACAAATGAAAATGAGAACACAACAACCCAAAACCTATGGGACAGCAGTGCTAAGAGCAAAATTCATAGCATTATAGGCCTACATCAAGAAACAAGAAAAATCTCAAATGAACAATCTAATTTTGCATTTAAAGTTACTAGAAAAAGAACAATAAAGCCCAAATAGAGTAGAAGAAAATAATAAAAATTAGAAAGATAAAAAGAATAGAGTCTTCAAAAATACAAAAGATCAATGAAACCAAGAGCTGGTTCTTTGAAAAGATAAAAAAGATGGACATACCTTTAATCTAATGTATTCTTAACTTTAAAGACCTATAGATGGACCTATTGACATATCCTTAAATCATCGCCTTGGTATATATGCTCCAGAACATTTCTTTCACCTACTATTTAAATATTTTGATCCTATTCTCAATCCTACCACTAGTTGGAGAAATGCAAAGTGCTTTGAAATCTACAAGTGAAAGTAATGGGCTAGGGGGAATAATGATATTTCCTAAGTACAAGGTTCTAAACACTTCCATGTATCAATTACTGTATTAACGTATAGTACCCTTTAATTAAAAAGAAGTAAAACTCTGTTAGTATTTATGCTGTTTGTAAAAAAAAAAAAAAAAAAAAAGGTAATGGCAGGATTCCCTAGGCAGTTCACTTTATTTAACGTACACTGATCCTTACACTGCAGAGCAGACTGGTGAACGCTGGCTGCAGGCATGAATTGCCAGTTAGCAGGCTGCTTTCAAGCTCTTTTCTAAGAAATCTCCATCTTTGTCACTATTTCCTTCAAGGTGTTGAATAATTTTAAAAGTGGCAGTTGCAACAATACATATAAAAAAAGCTTGACAGCTGGCAGCATTCAGCTTACTTTTCTGTCCCTTTCATTGAAAGCTACTGGTGTTTCACACCATAGGGGGGAAGAGGAATTTCAGACATTTGGATTTAGTCTCAGCAGACTGCCTGGTTATAATGAAGACTCCTTCCTGAGCAGAGCGTGCAAAAGCTTTGCTCCACAGCACCCAGTGCAAGGCCATCTTGCTTCAACTACACTAATAGGTATTGAGATACCCATACTTTTTAGGGTACCTGCTCATTTTGAAGAGGAAGATAGTTCCCCTCTTCCCCCCAATGATCAGTCTTGTAATTAGTTCTTGTTAACCTGATAAGGATGGCAGAATCATCCAGTTTTCTTCATTCAATGAATATTTTCAAAACTGTGCTCAGAGTAAGTCACTTGTAGCTATAAATTAGTCAAGAGAAAGGGAAGAAAAATATGGCTTGTGATCTCAGGAAGCTTAAAAGTCTGGTGATAGAGAAAGGCACATGCTGAAATAACCTCAAATCAGGCGAAGAGTGTCCCCCAGGGAGTGCATAGCTCTGGGGGACAGGGCAGTGGGTAGAGGGATCCAAGCTCAAGGATGCTTTAAGCTCCCTTTGGTAAGTTTCTGGGGTATTGCATTCCAGACTGATAGTGTGCAATGAATTTGCGTGATGCTCGAGGTTGTGACTCTCCATTTGCTTCTGGCCTACATTAGAGGTTTAGGACAAATGTTTTGGAGGAGGCCTGAAATTGCTGAGAAGAAAGTCAGTGGAAACTGATATGCAATAAAATGCATGAAAAGCTGACTCTTTGGAAGGCTCATTATGGAACCCGTTAGGGGATTGGAATTGGGACTGTCTTCTCACTCCTGAATATCCTCTAATAAAAGAAAATCTGTAAATAAAGGGGCTCTCACTGCTCTCTTAGAAAACATCTGAGCAATGTGAAAGGGAAATGTAACTAAATCAGAGCATTTGACTTAATTAATAGAACAGGAATTTAGACTTAGACTTGAAATAGGTAAAATAGGGCAAAATTATATGCACATTAAATTGAACTAAGAAACAGTATTAATAAAAGTAAGTCTCAAAATTTAAGTCCTTTGTATGAAAATCAGTCTAAAATACACCCCTCACTGCTGGCCACCTGAGATGCTTCTCTTCCAGGTCCTCGGCTTCGTTTGGTACATCATTCTGGGATAAGAATAGGGTCCTATGTATCGCTGCCAATCTTAAACTCTTTTAGCATTAGAGTTTAAAAGAGGAATGACATTTCATTGAAAAATGCTTGAACAAAATTAAATTTTAAAGTGGACTTCTGAGGCATGCTATGTCTGGGCCCAGCAGGTGCCTGACACGCAGGGCTCCAGCCTGGGTTTGCTGTATCCAAGTGGCAAAAGAGGTACTAAGCAAGGCACATCGCTTAAGTGTGTGTGTGTGTGTGTGTGTGTGTGTGTGTGTGTGTGTTTTCGGGAAAAAAATCTGATTAGTTTCAAGGTAAAATAGCAGACACCAAAATAATCTTGGGTGGAAATTTAAAGGCATCATATTAACATAAAAATTCTGATTAGAATGTGGTAAATAAGCAGGTTTGCAATAAGTAGGCCAAAGCATTCTTTAAAATGTTTTATTAGGTAAGCCTGGAGGGCATGGTCAATCACATGCAAATTATTTTTTTAAAATATATTTTATTGATTTTTAGAGAGGAAGGGAGAGGGAGAGAGAGATAGAAACATCAATGATGAGAGAGAATCATTGATTGGCTGCTTCCTGCATGCCCCCTACTGGGGATCGAGCTCGCAACCCAGGCATGTGCCCTGGCCAGAATCGAACCTGGGACCCTTCAGTCTGCAGGCTGATGCTCTATCCATTGAGCCAAACCAGCTAGGGCGTCACATACACATTGTTTATATGTAATTATTTTTTTGAGGAATAGGTAAATATAAGGATCTAAGAGACTTATCAGGGTATGTCATTAATTTACTCTTTCTCCTCATAAAGTTATTTTGGCCAGTATGTCTTTCCTGTTGGCAAAATAATGACTCATGTTCACATCGCTCACTTTTGCATTATAATCACAGTTTTTTCTTTTTATTGAGATAGAGGTCTTTAAACAGAGAGACAGAGATAGAGAAAGGAAAGACGAGAGGAAGAGAATGGGAAGAGGAGGAAGAGAAGGAGGGGAAGGAGGAGGAGGAGGAGAAAATAAAAGGGAGGACAATAAAAAACAAAATTAAATAAAGAAAGGTAGCCACGATGGGAGGTTGCATTTACCCAAGGTGAGATTACTTAGAGGGGTCTTAATTTCTGTCCCAAGAAGTTCTCTGTCTTCTAAGGCAAGAGCTGTCTGACTACAATAGAAAGCACTGAATTGGGAGTACAGTGTGGCTGAGAAGCTGAGTATGATCGCGTTGGCTCCACACAATGCACTATTTGGGCCTTGTTGATTTTTTCTGGCTGGATTTTTCTCTACCTTGCAAAGCCCTCATTTTCCAGTGACAGTCTCCCCTAGATTGTTTTGAATGTGATCAATTTTCAATCCTTTACTGTGCCGAGTAGGATTCCTAAGATGCTTCCTTGACATTAAATTAAACATGTTTCTGTTGGTAGTTCTGAGGTGCTACATGGGCAATAGTTTCAGGACCTTGGGGGAAATACACAGTTTACAATTATGAGTAGCTAAGAGTCAGGAGGGACTTTAAAATAGATGCTCTTTAAAATCCATTGCTTTCAAACTGCTCACCACAAAAAAAGGTTTGAAAATCGGTTAATTGCACATTTTGCAATGAAAACTAAATTTTATATCATAGTTGCAAAATATGTAATTTTAATGTATGTTAAGTATTTTCATGTTAAAAGTTAAGCATTTCACCTGGCTAGTGTGGCTCAATGGTTGAGCGTCAACCTATGAACCAAGAGGTCACGGTTTGATGCCTGGGTTTCTGGCTTGATCCCCAGTGTGGGACATGCAGTAGGCAACCAGTCAATGATTCTCTCTCATCATTGATGTTTCTATCTCTCCCTCTCCCTTCCTCTCTGAAATCAATAAAAGGATATATTTTTAAAAAGTATAACATTTCTTTTTTCAGAGTAATCATCATATCAGGAAACTAAAGTTACTTGTTAACCACCCTTTCCATTTAAAAAGCACATGACAAGTTCTTTGACATATGGAAATTTTCCATCCATTTCTTTCCTCCTGGGACTCCGATTTCCATTTAACTTCCCTCACAGAACTTAAAGTAATATATCTATTCTTGAAAGTCTTTTATTAATCATCCTTTTATATCTCTTGTAATAAAAATATTTATATAAAAAGTTTTTTGTATATTGGGTTCTCATAAGAATCATTGATCACAACAATAAAATTTATAGATTTGATGATCATTAAACATGAACATTAAATTATATTAAAATGCATGGGGATAAAATGTATGAGCCTTTAAAAAAGCTTAATTAGTTCATGTATCTTGGGTGAATATTACTATTGTTAGAATGAGAAAAGGTTCAGTATAAATTCCATTTTAATTTTATAGTTTTAAGTGCTGAGAACACTTATTCATATAAGTGAGTTGATAAAAAAGATTTACCTATCTTTCCTCTCTTCCCTTTATTTAAAAATTGCTTATTCTCTCTTGTTTGATAGATGCGTGTTTTTCAATGACGGCATCCTTAATCTATCATAGGTCTTAAAGTTTGAATCAGTATTGCTATGGTTTGAAATTTGACTTGATGGTGCTTACTACAATGAAAAATCTACTTTGTAGACAATGCTATACTATTCTATTTAGATGCCTTTGTGAGGTCAGAAGTACCAACCCCAAGAAATGCTGGCAACATGGGCCACTGATAGCTCACCACTGTACCTCTCATTGGCAATTACCCTCAGCTACTGGGAACTGCCTGGCCCAAGGTTAAGCCTGCAGAGCTTCAGGCAGTATCTGGTTGGTACAGAGGTGCAAAGCCTGGCTTCAGCTGGGGACAAATCTGCAGGGTCATCCTAGCTCCCGAGCTCCCTGTAGAATTGGCTGGAGGCTTCCAGAGCAACTATGTTGAGTCTTGATTTTCATTCTGCCCAGTCCTGCCCTTTTCACATCCTTGCAGGTGTATTCCCGAGGGCTTGAGCCCCATATGCCTTTCTCCCTCTGAATCTGTTCTCAGGAAACCCACGAGAAAACACCCATTCATTAACTTACACTTCAAAAAATTGTGCTTCTACAGAAAGAAAAAAAATCACTCCATTTTGGGTGGGAATAATATAGTGAACTTATTTCACTAACTGTGATTATATTTGCTGGTATCTTTTTGTGTGTGGTATTTTTGGTATTATATAGCTATGTTCAGTGGAAGATACTGTTGAAAATGTGACCCACCCTTAAAAAGACTCTCCTTTATATTTTCCTAATGAGCCAAACAATATTTTGGCTATGCCTTTTAGATGATGTGTTTTTATTCTGGTGTGAGAGGTAGAGTAACATACTCAAATTTAATAATTTAATAATCCTCAAATTAAAAATGCCTCAATATAAACTATGTTGTTGTTAAAGACTTGGTTTTTAACAGGGAACATTTACACACATACACATATTCCTCAGCAGCATGGAGCCGAGGGAAAAGCTAACTACAGTTCATGAATAATGCAGAATTTTGCTGTTTATGCCATTTCCATCTGTTGTGTACATGATATTTATGATATTCTCAAGATAAACTGATAAGAATGTGTGCTCTGCTAATATGTATATTTTTAAAAGCCTTAATTACTGTTTTTATGGAAGAATGATGGCATGTGCTCTGATGCCAGGGATATGAGAATTAGGAAACAAAACAGCAGCACAAACAGCACAGACACCTTTGAACAACCAGGGGTTTTATTTTTAATACACAATATTTGATTTGGGTCCATCCCATTGCAGGGTCTCAGAGTATTTGCCAGCATTGGCTTCCAGCTGCACGCTAGACCACAAAGGAGAACCATCTGAGTGCGGGGCTCCCACCTCCCCCTCCCCACTTCCCACCAGCACTGCTTCTCAAGGGCTGTGTGTGGACTCAGCTGAATGAGGAAGGATTACTTTTTTTTTTTGTTTTTCAAATGCTATTTTAACCTGGGAACTTACCTTGGAAATTAAAATTTTAATGAAGTGCGAGTCCCAAGAGAAAACAACACAAAAACACATTTTTCTTCTTCATAAACCAAAAGCACAATCCCACAAGAAAAGTACAACCCCCCTCCCCAAGAAAATTTTTGTTAAATCTATAATCTATATAGCTTTTCTGATTCAGTGCTGTTAGTGGAAAGTAGTCCTGACAGAACAACCAGCTTCTTCTTTCACCGGGTAAGAAAAACCACGATTCACCATGTGGCTATGAGCAGGTCATTGAACCTTTTTGAATGTCACCATTGTAATTAGAAAAATGCAAGGTTGGATTAGATGATTTCAAACATTCTTTCATCAAAAAGATTTTTAAGAATCTTATATATACTTGATTTAAAAAATATATATTTGTATTGATTTTAGAGAGAAGAAGGTAGAGGGAGAGAGAGAAACATCAATGATGAGAAAGAGTCATTGATCATCTGCCTCCTGCACACCCCCTACTGGGAATCGAGTCCAAAACCTGTGCATGTGCCCTGACGGGGAATCGAAACATGACCTCCTGGTTCATGAGTCGACGCTCAATCACGGAGCCACATGTGCTGGGCTATATACTTGATTTTCACCTTCAAAACATTCATTTGAGAGCCCTTCTAGGTCCATAAACACTATCTAATTTTTATAAAAACTGGCTCTCCTTTCTTTCATAAGGAGCAATGTTGTACAAATTGTTAAAATGTCATTGCTACTTTTTTCAAGACCAAATGTTTTCCAGGTATTTTGATTTTCTCTTATTTTAGGTGTGGAGTGGGGTGGTTAATAAAATAACTTGGAACCTGCCTCTCCCATTTTGAGGATAATAGTTTCTATTGGGACTTTTTATTTTTGTGTGCCTTGTTTCCTATTAAGCATTTCACATGCACCATCTTATTTAGTCCTTCTATCCATTCTGTACGGTTGCTATTAGAAATAGTCCCCATTTTATAGATGGAAAAAACAAGATACATAGAGGTTAAATAACTCACTCGAGTTAACACACGTGCACTTGTGTGCACACATCCATACACATACACCATTGGCTCATGCCCAAGACCTTCTTCTGTCAGTGTCTGCTGGCTCCATAAGCAGGAGGGAAGAAAGCTATTTGGTTTCTGTCTTCATGAGGGCACTGGAGTTAGTGTCTGCAGAGAAGGCAAATACTTCCAATCTGATTTGCATCAGTTTTTCTCTGAAGTACAAAATCAACCTACTATATTCCTATACTTTCTTGACCACTAAAGTGAGGTGTGGCACACAGAGGTGGTGGAAGTGAGGGTTCTCAGTTCAAATGAGATGTTTGAGATGGTAGGCAGGGGAGTGAGGAGGGCAGGGAGCATGCCTCCTGGGAAAATGGAACTAAGTGGGCTAAGAAAGAGCTGATTTTGGGCAACCATGAGGTAGTGTGACAGCTTGGCTGAAGCAAGTCAGAGGGGTAGAGTGCCTAGCTACCTACCTCCCAGCTTTACCTTGGTCTTGTGGAACCTGACTGAATTTGCAAGCTGAGTCATCATACTTTGGGCTATTGCTGCCCTGGATTTAATTTTCCCTGCTCTAATTGAAAAGTTTTAATAGGAGCACACTATGGAAATCCATGTTCTGCTAGACTGGAGAACTTACCCACTTACAGTACCTGACTATGTGGTCTTTTCCACTGAGCATAGTTAAGCTAGTTATTCTTGCAGAAGTCACTTATCTAATTAAATGAAAAGTGCACAGTAGGTAAAAATCCAAGCAGTTTTCAATTGCACTGTCAAACTTTAATGGGGGGGAAGGGAAAATGGTCTCACTGAGTTAAATTGTATTTGCAAATTGGTGTCAAAACTCTGTTAATTGGGAGAAAGAAAAAAAAAGAAATTGCAACCTACTTCCACAAGAGAAAATTAGACTCCAGGAAGTTCACTTAAAAGCAAAGTGGAAAATTGTTTAAAATTAACTGTTTCAATAGAATTTTACTTTTTAAATAGCAGCATCCCATATTTGATACTTCTAGATTCAAATTATAATAAATATAATTTAGTTCCACTAATGTTCTTACATTGGTCTCATTCTTTATTAAAAACAGTAAATTATGTTATGTTTTTTCAAAGATTTAATAGGTGAATGTTACTAAACTTTAAATTGAGTATACGAAAAGAGAGAGCCACTCAGTGCTTCTCTCCAGAGGGAATGACAGAGTTGCTTTGATATTTTCTCAAAATTATTCAGGATTTTATTTTTCCTTATAAAAGCTATGCCACAATTTTGCATTGCATACATCATCCAATTTGAGATTTATAAGTATATATTTAAAAAGCAGACTCTCTATTGTCACCACTCAGCCCTTGAGGACCTACCTCACTCTACTAGCTGTTGATATGTTTTTGGAGAATGCAAACTGATTTATTATAGTATTTGCTTAAGCAAAGTATAGTTCAGAAGGCAAATCTACTGCTATCAAAACAAAGGAAGATACATGCCCTATTATAAAGTCAAAAGGAAGTAGAATTTGCCCCATGCTTTGGATTATTTTGGTCACAGCTCTTCATAAGTATGCTGGAAAAGGGTCTCCTATCTTACCTGTTCTCAGTCTTGAACTCACTTAGGGAAATCCTTATCTGGTTGTTAGTTATCTATATGGAGATTGAAGGAATTTCAAGGGTGGGGTGGGGTAGGCATGGTGTAACATTTGGGTCAGTACTGCCTCCACAGCTGTGATAAAGAGACCTGTGAATTCCTTTCCCCATTCTTCACCTCTCACATGATTTTGGACAAAGTATGAAAAAAACAAAAAAACCCAGCATTTCAATATTCTGACTCTAAACCCTTTTGTTGCTGGTGGTCAGAGTAATGACATGAGTTTAGAAATGGAGATTTTGCCAAATTGTCTACAGCATAAGGATAGCATGTCTGCAAATGTTTTTGTGGGTCTGCAATTAAAAGTGAAAAACAGTAAATCTAAAAACAGCAGGGTCAGATCTTTTTCTAAAATGAGTTTGCCTTCACTAGGGAGCTTATAAAGTCAGCAGTAGCCATATTGCTAGGATGATAAAGTTTAATTCTGAAAAACAGCTAAAAATGATTTTTTCCCAATACAGCAGAATAGAGTCTGACATAAAAAGAATGGTTTCCCTGTAATATTAACAACAGACTGGTGATGATTCAAGAAGTCTTGTAATTGCTCCTCTGCCCTGTGGCTATCACTCTCGCTCATCTCTGTTGCTCATCCCAGAACTCTATTATGGTATGAGGTATCATTTTGCTTTTTGCTAATAACACTCCTGTTCTTGCAGGTGAACGAGAACAAGTGCTATCAACTTCAGCACTGCCCCTACTAGTCAATGTCTGCATACTTAGAGGCTCTTTGGACCAACGGAGTGTTACAGGGACCATGATAACTTTACTCAACACACTGGCTTATGGGAGGCATAGCTGTTCATGTTGTCTATCACCAGTGACAGGAAAAGGGAAATGCTACTCTTCAGTTTTTGATTTTTCCCTGACTCTGGATATTTGTCCCCCAGTACATATTCTCTTCAGCTTCAGGATCACAGCTGTGCCAGCTTATTATTTTTAAAACATTTTTCACCACCATCTTTTCGACTTTGTCATATGAATCATGCTCAATCATTCATCATGGAACCTCTGGACCATCCAAGATTTAGCATCCTATAAACTCTTGCTCAAGAATCAGATGCATGTGTTCAAAAGAGATTTTGTGGTCTGCCCTGTAAAGGGTCTCCAGTGATACAACAGAAGAATTAAGATCGCAGTATTGTGCCTCAGATAATTTTTTCTAGTCAAACTCTATTCTTAAGGAATTTGTAAATCTTGTGGGGGAGGGTTTGAAAAAGATAGTAGCTACTTTGGGGGGGTATAATTAGGTTATTTTCTTTTCCTGTGTGCTGATAGAGTTTACTAATCCATTAGGTATGTTTCTTATTCTCTTCTAACCTTCTCTATGTTCTCGGTGCCTGTCAAATCGTAGGATCTTAAAGTAGAGATGGATTCACAGGTTTCTAAATAATATTTACTAGCATGGAGAAGTTGTTACCAGATCTTAAATTTCAGCATTTACATTTTAAACTTGATAAAGAAGACATTGGTCTTTTTTTTAAATGTTGGTCTTCTCAATGCTGTTGTTTATACCTGCTCACAACTTCAAGTTGTCAGTGTTGTTTTGAATTGCAGAGATACCATCCAAATGTAGTTGACACTCCACCCACTTGGTGCTCACCACTAACAGGAGTATTTCTCTGAATGTCATTAGTAAAAATTAAGGCGGATTTGTCAAATAAAGCATTGACAGAGCAGCCTGGTTGAGGAAAATATCTCCAGTGGTAATTAGGAATTGTGCATTTGCTGCAGAATAGTTGGCTGGTCACTGATGTGTTTCTCTATCCTTCACATTTTTCTAATCTATAGTGTGGGGATAATGGATTTTCCCTAGGGGTCTTGGAAAAATTCTTATTCAAGTATTTGCTGAGTATTCTTTATGTTGTATAGTACTATATTATAACCTGAGAAGGAAATCAATAAAAAGTTGTTACTCTCTAGAAATCCAAAATCTACTTGAGGAAATATATACCAGTTAAGACACAGTAATGCTTTTTTACCTCTTCAGATAATTTTATAGTTTTTAAAGCTATTATATGTGAGTACAAAATTACATGTATATATATTTGTGTATAAATATTGTATAAGGATTAAATGACACATACATGTGTGAAATTATTTCTGTATAAACATATATTTATTTGTTTATATGTCTGTATATACACATATGTGTATTTGTGTGTATGTATAATGTTATTTAATCCTTATAGCATCTCTGTGAGACAGAGTAATGTCTCCACATCATAGATGTAAACCCTGAGGCTACATGATATTAAGTAAAATTGCTAGTAAAACTAGAATTTCAGCACAGGTCTCTGAATTCTAAGCTCTCTGGCCTTTCTATTGAAACATAAATTCTTTGCTTAAACCAGTATAAGGATGAGTTCCCAAAACATAGTATAACAGGTAAAGTCTTACCTGGAGAAAGTGGGGCATGAAAGAACCTTGGACGTTTCAAGGAAAGGGAACCTCAGACAGGGAGAGGAGTGTGCAGTAAAGTTTAGAAGGTGACATATTGTGAAAGAAGAATTTTACTCAGTGTTTTGAATGGAAGTAGTATGATCTGTTGTTTCCATACATGGGGTCTGAACATGGAGGGTATGTGAGTTTAGATTTTTTTCTGAAGGATTGGACTACATGAGTGACTATGACGTAGTACAGGATGAAACCAACACTTAGGAAATTTAGGGGGGACTGTATGTGGAATGGAGTCAGAGAGGTGAGATATAGGACTTTTGCAGCAATGAGAAAAGGTGACTGAAAAAAAGGCTGGATAATAAGGACCCCTTTCACCCCTAGGTTTGTGACCTGGACAAATTGGTTTATCTTCCCCAAGTCATAATTGTTCCTGCTTGATTGGTTTGTTTTGAAGATAACTGAAATAGTCCACATAAAGCTAATCTTAACCCCATAACTAGCATTTAGTTAACACTCATTAACTGTTAGATGTGTATTTGTAAAGAGAGAGAGAGGGAGAGATATTTATTGTTCCACTTATTTATGCATTCATTGGTTGATTATTTTATTTATTTTTTATTGTTTAAAGTATTACAAATAGTAGTACATATGTTTCCTTTTTTCCCCCCAATTGACCATCCCCCAGCCTCCCCACCCCCCGGCACATGCCCTCACCCCCCTTGGTTGATTTTTGTATGTGCCCTGACCACGGGGATCAAACCTGCAACCTTGGCATATCGGGACAATGCTCTAACTAGCTGAGCGACCTGGCCAGAGTAAGAGGTGAGATTTTTAAAAGATGACATATGTACGAGAATGTTTGAATTCCTTCAAGGACCAATGCTCTATCAAACCAAGGCACTAGACTGTTTTTACTAATAAGCAACCAATACCTGCCTTCTCTGTGGACAAGATCTATTTTCATTTATATGGATTATTTCTCCCATGCTGCAATATTAGTGACTCATGAAAAAGATAATAAAACTAAGAACCACCTACACATCTTACAAATCTTTAGAGATATATTGTAGTAGGATAATAGTCTTTCATGTTTTCGAGCCAGTTCCTTCAGTTGAGATAAAAAGGTATTTGTCACTCTTGCAACATTTAGACTTAGGAGAATCATTTGGGCCTTTATGGAGGTGACTTCAAATTAGAAGTTTTGCAAAGAAGAAGTGCTTTCCATTTGCTCAGTGAAATCAACGTTTAAGCCCTATGGGAAGGCTGAGGATATCTATTAGGTGTGTCATCAACTGTACGAGGACAACATCAAATAGTAGGGAAGCTCCTCTCATCCCACAGGGTCAGGATTTTAATGATTTTTTAAAAATATATATTTTATTGATTTTTTTTTACAGAGAGGAAGGGAGAGGGATAGAGAGTTAGAAACATCGATGAGAGAGAACCTCCTGCACACTCCCTACTGGGGATGTGCCTGCAACCAAGGTACATGCCCTTGACCAGAATCGAACCTGGGACCCTTCAGTCCTCAGGCTGACACTCTATCCACTGAGCAAAATTGGTTAGGGAAGGATTTTAATGATTTTTAAAGAACTTGAATAATCAAATCACCGTGACAGATTTTCCTCTCAATATTTAAATGACAGTCAATTCCAGGAGCAATATTTTAAAAGTCCAAAAGGATATAAAATTTGTCGGGTGGAGCAGAAATCTTCTCTGGTCTTCAGAGGGAGGAACTAAAATTACCACTCCCAGCTACATTTTCCAGTTCATTCTCCTATGGCTTCCCAAAGGCAATTTGAGGAATAGGCAGCTGCCAATAGAATATAATGTAGGTGAAAGCAGAAAGGCTCACATACCTGAAATATCCTCTCTTCGAATTATTAACAATGATTAGGTCACCCTCTCCAGAAGAAATTCATGTGTTATATTTTGTGTTTATGTTGTAAGCACAGGAGAAGCAGAGTCTATGCTCAGTTATGGACTTTTTTTCAGAGTAACCCCCTACGCAACCCAACCAGAGGCTGATTATGGGCTGTCCTCCACCACAGCATTCTGAGCACTCCACTGTTTGGATAGCATTGCTGTGCAGAAAAGGATCTTGTTTCTTTCCTAAATCTTTTTGCTTGAATCCAAGTTTCTTCACAATTGACTCATTTTTCTTTTCTTTTCTTCCTGCCCTTGCTCCCTCCTGTGAGCTGTTCTGGGCAAAAACAGCAAATGAGTTTAACATTTGCAGCCAGTGGCTGGAGGCCACAAGACCAGGACACTTAACTTAATATGATACGGTTAGCTTTGCTTCAAATTAAAATTGGAACCAGTAAGGTCTTAATTCTCTTGTCTAGACAATTGTCACGGCTGTAAATTACCATCATCATAGCCATTGAGTGGTTTATAATGATCTTACCAAAACATTACTTGCCAATCTCATAAACTTTCTGAACATGCTATTTAGTTTATCATAATTAATCTATTAAGAGACAACATATGCATCCTGCTTCCTCTCTCCAAAGTGACATTTGTGGATTCAATTCTTTTCTCATTGTTAATGCTACACTGTGAACTCACTGCTGATCTAATTCCATTCTCTGTCTGTCTGCAACAAATTTAATCAGAGAAATCATTATCCAAATGTGATGTTCTTCTTTCTGTGTGCGAGACAGTGGCCTTTGTATGTTCTTGGTGCTGTTCCTCTTATTTGATTAACAGCTGTTTACACATATTTTGTTCAGGGTAGGGATGGTAGTATAATGCATACGCTACTAATAATTGTGTGCAGAGTGAATTTAAATGAACTCTTTTCAAACAAGAACTTGAAGAGTTCAATGTTTAGGATATATACTTGAACCTAAAGGCCTGCATTCAATTATATAAGCACAGCCTTTAAACCCATCTGAGTAACAAACCAGGCTACCTTAGAAGTAACTAATTATGTAGTTTCTAGAGGCCTGGTGCACGAATTTGTGCATGGGTGGGGTCCCTTGGCCTGGCCAGCGATCGGGGCTGAATGGGGTGGTGGGAGGTTGGCCGGGGGGATGGGCCGTGGGAGATTGGCCAGCCGGGGGGAAAGGGCTGCAGGAGGTTGGCTGTGGGAGCACACTGACCACCAGGGGCAGCTCCTGCATTGAGCGTCTGCCCCCTGGTGGTCAATGCGCATCATAGCGACCGGTTGACCAGTTGTTCTGTCATTCGGTCGCTTAGGCTTTTATATATATAGAGAAGCTCAGCTAATATCTAAGCTGCCCATGCCATACTTGTGTGTGTGTGTGTGTGTGTGTGTGTGTGTGTGTGTGTGTGTGTGGAGGGTGCAGGAAATTAAGGTAGTAGAGAGGGAGAGCAGATGCCAAAAGGCATCAAGAAAATATCTGAAATCCTGGTTGCAGGACTTCAGTTTCTCTAGTCATCTGAAAGGAATGTTCTTGTCCTTTCTGCCTGGGCAATTTGGGGTCATCCTTTGTGTTGTCCCCTTCCTTTACCAAAGCTCTCTCCATTGACACTTCTGTTATTAGATGGCTACTATTTGTCCACTTGTCTGTTTGTACCTGGAAAATGTGATCTCAACAGGGGCATTATCCCTGCTGGTGGCCAGGAAACCAAAGGATCTGGGATTGAATTCTATTTTTTGCTGCTTTTTTTTCCCTGTTGGGGTAATTTTCTGCAGGTTTCCTTGTCACCATAAACTTGATTTTCTTTCTGAAAGTCAGGGGTAAAAATAGTATCTGCTTCATAGGATTTTTGTGAAGGTTATCTAATTTTAACTATGATCATTACTATTATTATTTCATATTTGTGTTCCTAAAGTCATTATACAACACATTTTTTTCCAACAAAACAAATTACTTATTTTTCTTATTATCAATCAATCTTTCAGTTCCTCCCAATTTTTTTAGTAATGTATAAATTACATACCATAAAATTCATCCTTTTAAAAATTATTCGATTCAGTGGCATTTACTATATTCAGAGTTATACAAACATCCTAATTCCATACAATTTTTGTCATTCCAAAAAATAAATCCTTCTGCATTAGCAATCACTCTTTGTTCCCTTGTTTCCCCCCGCCCCCCCAGCCCATGTCAACCATGAATACTACCTTCTGCATTTACCTACAGTGGACATTGCATGTTAATGGAATCATGCAGTATGTGATCTTTTCTGTTTGTTTTCTTCCACTTAGCATAATGTTTTCAAGTTCATCCATATTGTAGCATGTATCAGTACTTTTTTCTTTTATGAATGAGAAGTTTTGCATTGTATGGATATACAACATTTTGTTTAGCTATTCTTCAATTGAAGGACATTTGAGGTTTTTTGTATACTTTATCCTTTTTAAAAAATCTTTATTGTTGAGATTATTACAGATGTCCCTCCTTTTTCCTACAATGTCCCCCTCCACCCAGTTCCCACCCTGCCCTAGGCCTTCGCCACCTTATTGTCTGTAGGTAATGCATATATGCATTTAAGATCTTTGTTTAATTGCTTCCCACCACCCCCCTATCCCTTTCCCTATGAGAATCATCAGTCTGTTCCATTTCCATGCCTCTGATTCTATTTTATTCACCAGTTTATTCTGTTCATTAGATTTCTTATTTGTTTATTTTGATTTTTAGATTCGGTTGTTGATAGGTATGTATTTGTTGTTTATATTTTTAATCTTTTTATTTTTCTTCTTCCTCTTCTTAAAGAATACCCTTCAACACTTCATATAATACTGTTTGGTGGTGATTAACTCCTTTAGGTTTTTCTTGTATGTGAAGCTCTTTATCTGACCTTCCATTCTGAATGATAGCTTTGCTGGGTAGAGTAATCTTGGTTATAGGACCTTGCTTTTCATGGCTTTGAATATTTCTTGCCACTCCCTTCTGGCCTGCGAAGTTTCTGTTGAGAAATCAGCTGATAGTCGTATGGGTACTCCCTTGTAGGTAACTAACTGCTTTTCTCTTGCTGCTTTTAATATTCTCTCTCTGTCTTTTTCCCTTGGCGTTTTAATTATGATGTGTCTTGGTTTGGTTTTCTTGTTTGGAACTCTCTGTGCTTCCTGGACTTGTAAGCCAATTTCTTTCACCAGGTAGGGCAAGTTTTCTGTCATTATTTCTTCAAATAGGTTTTCAATATCTTGCTCTCTCTCTTCTTCTGTCTATCTCATAATGCACATGTTGGTATGCTTGAAGTTGTCCCAGAGGCTTCTTACACTATCTTCATATTTTTTAATTCTTTTTTCTTTTTGCTCTTCTGTTTGGGTGTTTTTTGCTTCCTCATATTTCAAATCGTTGATTTGATTCTCAGAATCCTCTACATTACTGTTGAATCTGTATATTATTCTTTGTTTCAGTCAGTATATACTTAATTTCTGACTGGTCCTTTTCCGTTTTTTTGGAGATTTCTAAAAGATTCTTGAGTAACCTTATAACTGTGGTTTTGAATTCTATATCCAGTAATTTGCTTTCTTCCATTTCTTTCATTTGTGACATGTTTCTTTGTCTCTGCATTTTAGCTGCTTCCCTGTGTTTGTTTCTATGTATTGGGTAGAGCTGCTATGTCTCCTTGAGTTGGTAGAGTGGCCTTTTGTAGTAGGTGTTCTATAGTGCCCAGTCACCTGAACTGTGCTCTCTAGGTTCACCCCTTTGTGGGCTATGAACACAGTCTTGTTGTAGTTGAGACTTAATTGCTGTTAGAGGAATTGACCTCCAGGCCAATTGGCTGTGAGAACCAAATGCAACTACAGTGGAAGAGCTACTGTGCAGGAGATACCCCTTTGGAGCAGGACTTGCTTCAGTGGGCTTTTGGTGCTCACTAAAGTCTGCCCTTGAGTGTGGCACTTATGGATGTGTAGAATTATAATCCAGTATGGTCTTACACTGACCACTGGGTATACTGGCTCTTAGGTACTTAGGGAGGTGCAAACTCAGCCACTGTCTGGACCCACCCAGCAGGAGCTAGAGAGATATGCAGATTCCTCCTCTTTGTATTGCCTTTGGAAGTGCCCAGATGAGGCCCAGCTATGAAGCAAGGCAGGCTGGTGCTGGTGTCAGATCCTGAGCCTTTTATTGATAGGTTTGGGGCTCCCTGACCCTGCTGCAACTTGATTGAGAGACTTTAGCCTGAGCAAGAACAGGTCATTCATATGCAAAGCTGCTGCTCACATATTGGGTGGGGTTGTAAATTGGATGAGGTGTGGGATCTTAGGGAATCACCAGGGCTGAGCAAACAGAAATGGCTGCCAGTCAGCCCTGCAACTGGGGAGGTCCCAGCATAGGAACAATGATCCCTGCGAGCACCTCTTTCTGGGAGAAAGCCACCCCCGAGTTCCTGCCCTGATGCCAGACAGTCCAGTTTCCCACGTATGTGTCTGTGTTCCCCAGAGCCTCGCCCTGGTGCTAGAGTTCAGAGGAAGCGGGACCTTGTAAGTTCAGTTTGTGGTGCCGGCCTTTTAAGAGGAACAGCTGGGTCTCCAGCAGCCCTTGTGTCACTGAACCCCAATCTGCACTGGTTTTTACAGCCTGCAGTCCTTACTTCCCTAGGGACTTCTTTTCCCAGCTCTGGGACCCTGGACTGGGCTTCTGGTGTGGGGCTGGGACCCCTTGCTCCTCTGGGTGACATCCGCAGAAATGATCTCCCTCCTGATTAAAAAAGTGGAACACATGGGTGCCGGACCAGCCCGTTCTGAGCCTCCGCACCTCTGCACCTTCTACCAGTCTCAGTGTGCTTTCTTCTTTACTTCTCCAGTGGTCTGGATGATGGTTATTCTGTATTTTAGTTGTAATTTTGATGTGGTTGTGGGAGGCAGCAAGTACAGGCATTTACCTAAGCTGTCACCTTCCCCATGTTCTATACTTTATCTATTATTAATAATGCTGCTATAGCCATTTATATACAAGTTTTGTGTGGACACATGTTTTTAATAATCTTGGGTATACACTTGGAGTGGAATTGTTAAGACATATGGGTAACTCCATATTAGCGATTTAGAAGAATTGTCAAACTTTTTTCTTTCATTGTTTCCTTTTATTTTTTTTATTATGGTAATTAATTTAGCTTTATGTCTTTTCTGAGCTTAAAGCTAATGTGTATACTTGTAGAAAATTTGGAAAAAGATGAAGAATCAGGAAATATGTGTTCATAATATATTTTAGCTTATGTAAGAAAATATGCTTTCTTTACTTGGCATTTTTATTGTTATTGAATTACCCTATGTTATAGAAAAGCCTTCATTTTTAACTCATTGTATGCCATAAGCGTCTGTAGACGCAAGCAGCAGAACTTCCCCACACGCCACGCGTGTCTATTAAAAAAAAATGTTTTCCCTAAATGGAAGCCCTGGCCAACTTTAAAATCATTTTTCCTGAGATTTTTCAGCTGAAAATATTTAAGAACATTTGAATTGTGAGTAATATATTTATTTTTATAATATTCATTGCAAATTGATTTCTTAAATTAAATTCAAAATATCATGGCATGTGGGGATGGTTTCCGTTTTGGATGCGTGGCAGTTAACTGGTTAATGGCTACAAAGTATTCCATCGTATGGATATAATCTGGCTTTATAAAGCATCCTAATATTGAGTACTTGGGAGATATTCAATTTTTCACTATTGTACTACTCTTATGTACATAACTCCTTGTGGGCACTTTGGCTTATCTTCTCATAACTACCTTATGGTAGTTTCTAAGAAAAAAGGTCAAAAGATAGAAACATTCTAAATTATTTTGATAAGTATCACCAATTGCTTCTTAGATTCATACCAACTTATACCAAGTTATCAATGTCTGAATGCATCTAATTCACTTGGCTCTCATCTGCATTAATATTCTTTATAATTCTTTGTTCATTTGATAGGCAAACATTGTATTGCATTGATTTAATTTGCGTTATTAAAAATATGGACCATTTGTTTTGCTCATATTTACTAGCCATTTTCTTCTCCTTTTGAATACTGTCTAAATCAAGCATGTCAAACTCAAAGGCTGACACAGGCCAAATAAACAAGGTTTAAGTTTATGTGGGCCGCAAAAAAACAAAAGCTTCAATTTTTATAAAAACGTAGGTTTATTTCGATAGAGACATGCTGATTACAAAGGGCTGAAATAAATGAGTAATCATTAACATAAAATAATAGAACATTTTAATAAAAATTAATACTTTTTTCTTGAACATTAACTTACCACACACTGAATAACTGCACAAATTAACAAGCATAACGCAAATAAACCTATTTTTCTTGTTCTCTGAAAGCGAAATATTTCCTATTGCACACACCAAACAAGTCAGTCCAAGACTAATGACGTGGCAATCGCCTGCTAAAATATTCTCTGCTAGTATTAGTGGAGAGAAATGGTGCGCCTGTGCGTAATGTGCATAAGGGAAATGAATGCAATACGATTATAGTAATCAGTCATTAGCAAACGTTGTAGTTCATTATTCATAATTATGTATAACAGGATATTGTAATAATTAAGTTACAAAATTTTTATTGAAATGTTTCTTACATACTGTTATATTGGCTGTGTTGCAAAAATATTCATTGTGGGCCGTATTGCGGCCTGTGGGTCGCGAGATTGACATGCTTGGTCTATATCAGTGGTCGGCAAACTGCGGCTCGCGAGGCACATGCAGCTCACGAGCCGCGGTTTGCCGCTCTGTTGACTAGTGAGTTTGCCGACCACTGGGATAGGGGCTTAATCACAAGGAACAACAACAGCCTGTAATTGTTGGAATCGAGAGTCTAGGTCAGTGGTCGGCAAACTCATTAGTCAACAGAGTGGCAAACCGCGGCTCGTGAGCTGCATGTGGCTCGCGAGCCGCAGTTTGCCGACCACTGGAAATCATCTTACCTTCTCCATCATCTTTTATCACCATCTACCTCAGAAAAATAGAATTATTTCAATCATAGAGCTTGAGAGCCTAATTGAGCATGATTCAACTCCTCACTATACATAAAAGTCTAGCTGGATGTATAGCCACTCACTACACAAGTGAGTTTAGGGAGTGGACCATGATCTCATGAGTAATTAATAGCATGTGCCTACATATTCATACCTGACTTTATTGCTCCTCTCACCCTTCCTTTTTACTTGTTCCCTTTCTTTCTTCCATGCATTTTCCTCATCATTTTGTTCTCTCCTCAATTTAAAATCTTTGGCAGCCTGGTGGTATACTGGGATTCATAGGCTTGCATGAGGCTATGGAAATAGACGTCAATATTTTGCCTTTGTTCCAGGTTGTCTAATGTGCCATTCTGCCTTTCCATTACATCTTTTCACCATCCAGGACAGTTCCACCATGTGTGCATATAAGGTGCCTATGCATATAGCAGGGGCCCCTTTGAGACAGAAACCTAGTTAGTGAGAAAGAAGCATTGTTATTGTTACTTACATTTACTTTAGCTCCTTCAAAGATGTTCATGGTGGTTAGATTTTACTGAACACCTATGCTAAGCCAACTGGGCTCCCATGTGGTTTCTCAGCCAGTCCTGAAAGCAACACCATGGATTGCTGTGATCCTTACTTTACCTTTGAATTCCAGAAAACTGTGGCTTACTTGTGTTGGGCCATTTTCTCACTGTCACATAGCTAATAAGAAGAGTAAATTTGAATCTGAGTCTGACTGATCTGAAGTCCATGCATGGCCTCTCTGCTGTATTTTCTGAACTATCTGGTAATGGGTGGGGACATCTGCGCTTGTGCCTGTTCTCTGCTAAAGTGGCACTCAGACCAATCCATGTGGGGTGGGTTTGTGTGGGATGGGGTGAGGAGGGAGGAAGAAAATGTCAAATGCACCTTCTGTTCTGCCAGCAGACGGCTGAGTCCATTGAGGGGCAGGGGCAGTCTGGGTTTCCTGTTCCCAGCACCTGGTAGGCACTAACAACTATTTGTCATTACTGAGTGAAAAAAAGCTTTTCTTTAACTTAACTTCTCGCAAATGAAAGCAGGGTTCACTAGTCTGTAGGGCAGGGACAAACTGACAGGGCATATCAACCCTTCCTTAATGACTCAGCCTGTCTTCAGCAATCTATTTATGCTTTCTTCCAGTTCTTCAAAACGAGGCTAGCAAGCTCCAAATAATGTGATTAAGATGAGTAAGTTTTGAACTCTTTGAACAGATGATTAATAAGTAAAAATAGTGTTTTATTTAAATTTACTGGTTATCTAATTCATAATTCCTGAATTCTGAAGCAATCCTTAGGGAAAAGCATTATGAACGTATTAAAGCCGAGTCTTATTATTCAAAGAGGAAAATATTTATTTCCCCAATCTTGCACATTCCTATAAAACACAGGGCTTTTATATAGTGTTTGCATCCCACCAGTGCTACAAAACGATATGTGGGCAGAAATAGTGTTATCTATCCATTTCTCTCGGTCAAATGGGCTTGCATGTGTCTCTGGAAAGAGAAGTGAGTACTCTGACCTTTGACGCACATGCTTGCTGTGCCAATTGCACTATGGTGGCACATTACCAACTGCACAAATGAATTTTAAAAATGAATAACTATAGTTGCCTTGGCCAGTGCTGCTAAATGGTTAGAGCATTGGCCTGAGCACTGAAGGGTTATGGCTTTGATTCCGATCAAGGGCATGTACCTGAGTTGCAGGTTCGATCCCTGGCCCTGTCAGTGTATGTGCAGGAGGCAACCAATAGATGTGTCTCTCTCACATCACTATTTCTCTCTCTCTCTCTCTCTCTCTCTCTCTCTCTCTCTCTCTCTCTCTCTTCCCCTCCCTCTCCTTCCCTTCCACTCTCTCTAAAAGTCAATGGAAAAAAATATCCGTGGGTTAGGATTAACAACAACAAAAGAGTAACTTATAGTAACAGGGAATATGTTTTTTCTAATTCTTTTTGAGGTCTACAATTATTCAACTCTATACCATAAATCTGCATCTCTAATCTGAACTTCAGGACACTATTTATCAAGAAATATTGAACAATGTAAGATCTATATTTTATTCATCTTTTAAGAAACTTGAAACTTGCTAACACTGAAAACTAGTGGTCAGCAAACTTTGTACAGAGTCAGATAGAGAATATTTTAGGCCAAAATGATAAATCAAAGACATTATGTAGGTACTTACATAACAAGAGAGAACACAAAGTTTCACAAAATTTTATGAAATTTAAATAATAATAATGATAATTGAGTAGAATAATTTTTATAATATAATATTATTGTATTAGTTTTCTATTGCAACCATAACAAATTATCAAAAACTTGGTGGCTTAAGCAATACAAATGTATCATCCTACTGTTCTGGAAGTCGGGAGTCCAACACAGGTCTCACTGGGCTTAAACCAAGGTGTTGGCAGGGTTGTCTTCCTTCTGGAGGCTCTACTGTAGATGTTTGCTTGCCTTTTCCAGCTTCTAGAGGTTGCCTGCATTCTTTAGCTCATAGCCCCCTTCTTCCATCTCCAACACCAGCAGCATAGCATGTCTCTAACTCTGCTTCTGTTGCCACATTTTTTCTTATTACCACAGCCTGGAATAAGGATCCATATGATTATGTTGGTTCCATCTGATTAATGCATCTTCTCATACTAGGTCCATGAGTTGGTTTCCTGGGGTTCCTGTAACAAAGTATCACAAATGGGTGGTTGAAAACCGTTATTCTCTCACAGTGCTGGAGGCTAACATTCCAAAATCAAGTTGTCAGCAGGGCCATGTTCCCTTTGAGCCTCTACAGAGAATCCTTCCTTGCCTCTTCCTAGCTTCTGATGGTGACCATCAGTCCTTGGTGTTCCTTGCTTTGTAGCTGCATCATTTCCATATCTGCTTCTGTTATCAGATGGTGTTCTCCCTGTGTGTCTCTTCTATCGTGTCATAAGGGCACCAGTTCTATGGACTAGGTCTCCCTCTAATGACCACATCTTAACTTGATGACATCTGCAAAAACCCTATTTCCAAATAAGATCACATTTACAGGTAATGGGGATTAAACTTATCTTTTTCTGGGCGTGATTCAACCCATAACAGTCCATTACCTTACTTATATCTGCCAAATCTCATTTATTTGTAAAGAAAAATATTCATAGGTTCTGTAATTAGGGCATGGACATTTTGCAAGACCATTATTCTGCCTGCCTCACCTACTGATAAGAACATGAAAATTATTTTCCTCGGGAAATTACATGTGATTTAATTGGGATTTAAAATTAGTCTTTTGCATCATCAAATTGTAAATTTGGAAGAACCATTCTGAGCTATGAGTCATACAAAAACAGGTAGAGTTGCACTTGGTTAGCAGGCTCTAGTTTGCTCTTACTTTAAACAAAATATTATTTAGACCAAAACCTCTGAGAGTATTACTAAAAATACCATTTAGTGTAATGATAAACTTGATTTAAAAAATATATTAGAAATTCTAGTCCTAGACTGGCTGGGATACATATGTGGGAATGATCACATAGTAAAACGGATCCTTTTGAGTAGTTTGAACAAAGTTTCCAAATTTAGGATGCTTAATAATTATTATTGATTTATTTCAAAGGAATGCTAATATCCTATACCTATGAATACAGTGGTGGGGGCACAAATAGGTTAATAATCGTGATAATAATAATAATAAATAGAATAATTATGAAATAAATAACAATACAAGAATAAACTATGCTTCACATACTCACAACTGTAAACCTACTTTGTCAACCCCTGTATTTCTCCAGGCTAGTATGTATAATTCAGAATTTCATGTATTACATACATTCTTCCTAGGCAATTACTAGAAAACAGGATAATATGACTAGACTGCTCACTTAGGAAAAAGACTACCTAATTCATAAAAGCATGTATATCTTATATAAAATAGCTCATTCATTTGGTGTTCAAAAACTTTAATATTTTAGCAGAATCACAGTATGGAAATGATGGTAAACAATACTAATTAATGTGCATACTGTCAAAAGGAAAACATCATCAATTTCAAATAGTGTGTTTTCCAAATAAGGAAATTACTATATCTGTTGACATTTAGCTGGCTAGTCCTTGTTTCTGCCTTGGAAGTCAATATTATATAACCTTCCTCTCAACATATTTCCATGAAAATTCTATAACCTTTTGCAAAAAACATATTTTTAATTTGCATTAATAATAAAATGTGAAGGTAGGGAGGTCTGATTTGGATGGGAAATATTAGGTAAATATATGAAACTAGAGGCCCAGTGCATGATTGAATCATGCACGTGTAGGGTCCCCTACACGCTTTCGCTTTCGATCGCGGGGGAGCTGGGTGCCTGTCCGCTGTTGCACCAGGCCTTTCAGAAGCCTCTGGCTCGGTGGAGACTTCTGAAAGGCCTGGTGCCAGAGCAGACAGGCACCCAGCTCCCCCGCTTTTGATGGTCCGCGGTGGGACGTGAGCTCGCTGCCCCAGAGGCCCCTTCTGTGCTGCAGCACAGCCATGGCGCAGACGCTGAGCTCGCGCCGCCGCGAGCTCAGCGTCCCGCTGGCCCAATCGGCTACCCTGGCCACCCCAAGTCCCGCCCCCTGCACCTCCTGCTGGCCCAATCGTGGGCGTAGTGGAGTGATGGTAATTTACATACTACCATTTTATTAGGTAGGATTATTATATTTATAAATCTAATCAAGGTTAGTGGGCAAATATAATTTAGAATCCACATGACAAAGAAATGAACCAATCCCATTCATAAGTCTTTCTTGAGGGAGGAATTATATTCTTAAAAAATTTAGTTTTATATTTGGACTCTTTTAAATTTATTATTTAGCTTTATGAGTTATCACAGAATAGTGATAAAGAACATGGTCTTTGGAGCCAGACTGCATGGGTTTAAATCTGTGATCTACTATTGCCTAGCAGGTCACATAACCTCTTTAAGACTTGATTTACTTCTCGGTGAAATGGGTATAAAGATAGTATGTGGGTATAAAGTGTTTAAGAGAGTGCCTGGCATGTAATAAACATTATATAAGTGCTCTTTGCTTGATTATTATCATTATTAATTGTGGTAGTTTGATAGTAGTCATAGTAGTAGTAGTGTGATGATGGTAGTGATACTAGTACAAGTGCCCCTTATTAATAAACAGATGTGTTAAGAAATGTGGAAGCCGAGGGCTATTTTAAGATTAGGTAGTCCTCTAATCATTAAGCATATACTAGATAGGTTGAGAGACCCTGGCTTATCATAGAAAGACCTGAACCAGGACTGAAGGAAGCCTGCTGGAGAGGGAGGGTAGGCCAACATCAGCACCATGATGGGGATCAGAAGGATGCTGGTGGCAGAGGGTACAGTCACTGGGACTGCACAGATTCTCAAGGCAAACTGGATATTTGTCATGGTACTCCTATTTCTTTACCACTTGCTGTAAACCAGGAGAGAGTGGGGAGTTCATGTTACATCCCTCTGCTCTGCTGTTTGACATGTGGTCGCATTATTGCCATAGGCTGCATTACTGAATTTCATTCTTTGGCTACATTTGGGATTTCTTTTAGCTTTCCTTTCTTCTCTATTTCCTTTTAAATATCCTTCTCTAACATGGTTTCCTTGGTATTTCTTCCTCATCACTGCTTGTTGTTGACAAAATATCAAGTCCCCAAGGGATACAGAGTTTCATGTTTACAAAAAGTGAATTAGATAAAATATATTTGCATTTGAATTTAAATGATATAGGCCAAGGCACTTTAAAACCGGAAGTTTAAAAAATAATGGGTGAGTATTCAGTAGTGATACTGGAGAAGCAAGGATTTCATTAGAATTGGTGACTCAAAGTCAGTTTTTAGTAGCCATTGGGGCAATGTTTTACACTCTGGGAGGATTATGATTTGGTTTGCAGAATTTTGGTTCTCCAACTTTCTGATTCACAATAATGTCTCTGTAATCCCCATTGGCAGTTGCTGCCTTTCCACAGTCCTCACTTGGCTCTCTCACCAACCTAAGCAGAACTGTGGCGTTGGGCTTCGGGCATTCCAGAAGTCAGGACTGTGCTAGGGGAGGGGCTGAGTCAGTCAAGATGCCAGGGAAGCCAGAGAAGCTGGTCATGGATGCTTTGGCCCTATGTTTTTGCTGGAGATAAAGGTATGATGTTGAGTGATTGCTGATTTAGTATGTCCGTGTGATGTATGATATGTACTGTCAAGGGAGGCACAGGGCGTGAGCTGAGAGACAAGTGCTGGTGTTGTGATGGACCAATATCATGGTTTGTGTTACTTTCATATATGCTTATTGGGGATATGATTAAATATTTATCTATTTTCTTAAATAACATATTTAAAGGAGTATAATAATACTAACTTCCATGTAGAGATTGTTAAATGAATGGCATCTTTTTTCTAAGATGGAAGTTTTTTTTCTTTATAATTTCTTCTGTCATTCTTGCCTTGACGAGCTCTTGGCGATAGACTCCCCTTTGCATGGATGTGGGATGTTCATGAACCATAAGGTTCTTGAGAAGTCACTCAAGCAGATATTGAGAATTTTGCATTTTTTTTCCTGCAAATAACTTGCTGACAAAACAGGCTAGGATAGATTTGCTGCACAAACATCAGCAGATGCAAAATTGGAAAGAAGAGGCAATGCAGAAACAGAATGATATTTCAGAAAAGTCAAGTCCCTGTGGCAAATATTAACTAGAAAAAGCTGATGACTTTCCTTCAGAAAAAGAATGGAACACTGGGTATCAATTTCTCAGTAAAACGAGGAGCTTGCAGTCTAGAGGATGACAGACACACCAGGAACCTGGAGAAAGGACACTAGGACTAAAGCCGTTTGGCATCATTCAATGTCCTATCAGACAGTGCGGGGCTTTGTGAGGGAGCCGGCTGTGTAGACTAAACGTCTCACTATCTTCTCTATACTGTCAGTGAATGGACCGTGCACTCATTTTATGGAAAATTTGAATCTTTCAAATTAGTTCGTTTTACTATTGAACTCTAAGCTCCATAAAGACATATTTCCCACTGGACCACGCCCCTTAGGAAGAATCAATGGGCATGCTTTGGATGTGGGCTAAGTAGACCCAAGTACCTGCACATGCTTCACCATGCAATCATTCACTCATCAACTCAGTTATTGTTCCATTGCTGTTCTTATGAAGCAGTAGAGGCCCTTCTCACAGCTGACTCTTCCTTTGTTAAGACTGAAACAGAAACAGCACATGATAAGCACTGATTTAAAAATGAGGGGACAATTCATACATTATAGATTTGTGCAAGTATTTAAAAAACCCATGTCCACGTTGCCTCAAATATTATGTTTTTATTCCCAATTTATGCTTTATTTTGAGTTGTCGGATGCTCTGAATTAAGGAGATTCAAGTTGATAAAATATTGTCCAGGGTTCATGTGTGGCTGATCTGCCCTTGTTGGGCTGTTCTGGTACTTCACGGCCAGCAGAAGATGTTTGATTTCTGTGTCTACCTGTTGGTAAATATGTTAAGTGCTGGGTAACTGACCTGACTAAGACTAAGAAACTTGCCTGATGGTACTTCCAGATTATGTGCTAGGTCACTTAGATGTGCCTCTCTAATTTTGCTACGTATTTGCAAGATGATCTCTAGTTCCAGGCAAAAAGTACAAGTGTATTGGTGGAGGAAATGTCTATTTTGTGTGAACAAATAAGGGCCTGTCAGACTGACACTCTTCAGTGAAGGTTAAACACATTGAGAGAGGTGTGAAGAGATGCTGAGCAAGTAGGGCTGCCACCGCAGAGCGTCCTTAAGACATGAGGTGATTCAAGGGCAGAGTGTCAGGAAGACTAAACAAGAGAATCGTTTTTCAGAATGACTGACCAAAGTTCTCCAGCTGATTCAGACTCAGGTACCAGGGGAGTGTGAATCTATGTTACCACGTTACTGGACTAGACACTACACTACCCTCAACTCTCCTGTTTTTCTTTATCAAAATGTCCCATTGTTATCTCTTACAATATAACCTTCCTATTATTGTGTCCACCCTACCCCAACCTCCCACAGCCTTCCAAGGGTCTATAATCATGGGCACCCTGATGAAAACAGTATTGAAAGAAGATCATTCCTAACTAGGCTGGGGAGAGGCTGGGTTATTTGAGTAGAACAGATGTATAAGAATTGACTCAATATTTACATTTTTTTCCTGAAATTTGGTATAATTATTCTATCATAATGTTTTAGAAATATATAAGTGTAAGTAAAAAATGTATTTAGTGATAATTCTTTGCAAAAGTTATTTTGAAATCTTTTGAAATATACAGTACAGCAAAAACCAAAAACCCAGAATAGAAAACTGAGAGTTTGTGTTTTTATTTACTATAGAGTAATTCGAAGGTTGACAATGTCTAGTTATCAATATATGGTGATATCTTGTGGTGCTTTTTAAGACTGTCATTAAAATGTTTCACTAACTGGCAACATAAATCATTTCCAATATGGATATGTTTTTAAAATTCAGCAATTCATAAATATTTTCAGAATAAAATAAGCAACTTTTGCAAAACTACTTGTTGCTTAAATGATTTTATTCATTTTATACAAATAGTTAAATACTTTCAGCAAGATTAAAATGAGAAATGAAAGATATTGAGGTTTGCTGTTTTAATATTCTTCTGCTTATTTGTATGCTAAAAATGAAGGTTAGATTTTTGGTCTCTCCATGGAAAGATTTTTCAAATAAGGAAAAATTAACTTGAAGTAAGAAAATTTCTTTTATTCCTAGCTGAAGAGTCCAATATTAAAATCTATATTATTATTTGTCATTTCTGATGAATGTAAGTGGTTAATTGCCCGATTTCTTGGACACTATTAGCCGATCTCTTTCTAGAATGCTTCACCATGCAATTGTTCATTCACCAACTCAATCATTGTTCCATTGCTGTTCTTGGGAAGTAGTGTCTTAAAGCTGATTTTACCTCTTTTAAGACAGCTACTGGGACAGTATGTGGAAAACACTGATTTGAAATACATTACGTCTTTGTGCAAGTATTTTTAAAAATGCCCATGTCTACATTGCTTCAAATATTATACACTTATATCTCCAGTTTATGCTTACTTTTGAGATATAACATGCTGTAAATTGATATCATCCTATAGTTTTATTTTTTACTAAAATAGCTTTAAGAAAAACAATTATTTGTTAAAATTCTTGCATGCATTTGAAAAGTTTTTCATTGTTAATGTTTTCTTTATTTCCATCACCATTTATCTCCCCTATACCCTTGCCCCCCTGCCTGCAATCACCAAACTGTTGTCCATGCCTATGAGTTCTCTTTCTTTTTACTTTTTTGCTCAATCCCTCCACATCCCCAGCACTTGCCCCCACCCCCAACCCTACACAGCTGTCAGCCTGCTATGTATGAGTCTGTCTTTATTTTGCTTATTAGTTCAGTTTGTTCATTTGCATTGATTTCAATAAAATTTTTTTGTAATTCACTATGTTCTGTGAGTTATTCATATGAAGCCTTTTTCAACAGAAGTGGTTTATAATGTAGATGCAGATAATCCAGAAGTTAGAATAGAACAAGTATTATAAGATGCAGATGTGCAATAGCTATGAAGAGCTTGGAAGAGTAACAATCCATACTTCCTGCCATTCCAAAAGGCTTCCCTTGGGTTTCCGTGATGTGGAAGAATATAATGCCAAGAAGCTGAATGTCACTGAAAGTTCTTTGTTTTGTTTTTCAAACAATTGCTAAGGAACTTCTTGGTCCACCTATAGTTTAATGATAACAGAGGCTGCCTTATGTTCTTGGTCTTTTACTGAACTGATTATAAAATAAATATTGTTGTGGTAGAAGATATATTTAGAAAATTCATACTGTGCTTCTTCTGTTGTATTTGTCTGTAAGTGGCTTTATCCTCAAGTTAGACCATGACCGCCATTTGCTTGGGTAGAGGGCACAAATACAGCAGCATTGCTATAATAAAATGAGAGGGAGGAGACAAAAACAACAGTGGGAAGAAGAAGAAAAACAATGAGCCAGTATTTCTTATAATAGCATTTTTGTTTCCTCATCAAGGTAATAGACATGAAATCCAGGGTTTATCAAAAAAGTAAACTCTGATCTAAATATCCTTACCTCTTCTTTTAACTTACCAGGAGCCAACTATATCATAGAGTATGAAGGAATGCTCTGTGATAGAGGAGGATTTGCCAAAGAAGGGGTGGTGGCAAGCCCTAGCCTGCTTCCGGCCCAGCCCACTGTTATAGGATAAATGGGGACAAGGATTTTGCCCCCCGCCCCCTAACTTTATGACATTGCATCAGCCACACACCCACAGGGACATTTAGGTACTGTTTCATTTAGCAGTCAATAGCCACATGTGGCCTAATACATTTAAATTAAAATTGGAATCCACTCCTCAGTCTCACTAGCCACACTTCATGAGCTCAATAGCCACATTGAGGCTAATAGTTATGGTGTTGTATGATGCAAGTCTGGAACGTATCCATCATTGCAGAGTTCTACTGGACATCGCCCCTCTGAAGCTCCCACAGTGAAGCTGAGCATCTGAGAGGACTTCCTCTTCTTGGCTGGGATAACATTTAAACCATTAGGTTACTTTTTATTAGGGCTTTAAAAGCAGGGTTAAGTCAGTTAATAGGAAACAAGAAAACTATATTTTAACTATATAAAAATAAGAAAGTTATTTATATTCAATATAAATATTTTAAAATGTATTTTATATATAATTTATCTTAACTACACATATTTAAAAATACATATATTTAATCCATATGTTTTATTTTACTAGTAATTATATATACATTTTATTTGCACATCTGTGCGCAGCAGTGTGAGTTTGCAAATTTGGTAATAAAACTTTAAAGAATTGAATTATTTCTTTTTCCTTGCAAAGGAGCTTTTGTTATTACTTTTGCTTTTTGAAATGTCTAATGGAATGATGCTTAATGACGAGTGCTCTCCTTTTATAACTTCCCATTTGGGCTTATTATTTCCTTTGCACTTGGTTCAGTTAAGAAACACATGTAAAACTTGGTCTGATGATCTGGTCCAAGTTCTCTCCTCAGGGGCCTGAGCGAAACTAGCTGCCAGACCAAGGACAGGTGTCCCCGGGTGACCAAGTGTTGGGTAGAAGGGGCGATTGGGAGACTGGAAACAGAGTAGGATGTGAGAGCTGTTGGACTGAAGATATCAGGAAAATACTGTGAAGCAAAAATGAGAACAAAGGAGCTCCACAAATGAGGTTGAGAAAGAGCCAAGCTGTGATGAGGGAAGGCTTGCTGGCTTAGATGCATTGCTTGTGTAATGTAGTTGCCTGAAGATTACACATCTTCCTTAAATCCAAAGATAGGACCTGGAATGAATGAGAGAGCAGTATTTTCAGTCTCAGAGATGTAAGAGAGTAAACTGTGAGTATGTATTTTTTTCTCCTCTCTGCATTGTTCAAGGTAGAATTGAGCATCTAACTGAATCTCTGTTATTCTCCTAACTATATTCTAGTAGCTTAAGCTCAAGGATCAGAGCGTCCACTTCTCTGGATCTTCCTTAGCTTAGAGTAAATCTTTCTTGTGTATCATTGACTCAAACCGTCCAGGAAGGGAGTAGACATTTGTCCAGGGGTTACTCTCTCCGGGGAACCGCCTCCATTTCTCTCCAAAGGCTCTCTGACATGTGCTCACTGGATTTGGTTGACCTTCCTTTGTTCATCTTGAATCCTCCTTACCGTGGCTCAGCTGTGGAGAGCAAGGGTCTGTCTTAAGCAAATAAGTGATTTTGTTGATGCCCTCAGTCATAGTCAGAAGTGAAAGGAGGGTATCCTGATAGCCTTGGGTCTGAGGGAAAAATTTATCTTTATTGTTGAAAATATTACAGATGTCCCCCTTTTATCTCCTGTTGACCTCCTCCACTCAATGTATTTTAAAAAAGTGATATTTGTGTCTATGGTTTATTAGAAGGTCAAAATAAGGAATTCAGTTATTATCATGGTATGTGCATTGCATTCATACAACTTTCTAAAAGTACTTTTCAGTTCCTACAGACTATTTTGCCACATTAATCAAAGAGTAGCTGTGCTTTAAAACCCACCATTTAGCCCTAAGTGGTTTGGCTCAGTGGATAGAGTGTCGGCCTGCGGACTCAAGGGTCCCAGGTTCGATTCTGGTCAAGGGCATGTGCCTTGGTTGCGGGCACATACCCAGTAGGGAGTGGGCAGGAGGCAGCTGATTGATGTTTCTCTTTCATCAATGTTTCTAACTCTCTATCCCTCTACCTTCCTCTCTGTAAAAAATCAATAAAATATAAAATAAAATAAAAACAAACCCACCATTTAGTCCCAAGAAAAGGATTGCTGTAATTGCATTGATGTTATATTACCCCCACACTTTGGAGGGCTTATCAAATATATGCTCATTCCTTCTACAAATAATAAAATGAAAGCAGTTGCTGGTTCTCTTTTACATAATCCCCCGCCCCCCCTCAATAATGAAAGGCAGATGCTTTTTCCAATGAAAGCAAATATATCTCATTTCCTGTGTTTTCTGTCACTGATCTGGGTTATCTTAGTGCAGCAGTTGGGTGGTAGCTGTTCATTGTTCAGTTTGATTTTCAGTTATGAATGTTCCCACTGCCACATTAAACGCTTTGATTTTGCACAAGTTCCTTTGGGTGCAGTATAATTCTCATAGGAGAGAATAGCATTGATTTTTAGAGCTGAAGCCTCTAATTCCACAAAAGGAAAAATAGTATGCTGTGGAAAATTGGGTCACATAAAAAAAGAACAAAACACACACCTTATCTTCACTCAGAGCATAGCCAAGCTGTGTCAAAATTAGCAATAATGTCAAAGGTAAGGATATATGAATGGCAGTTCCCTGAGAATTGTGATTGAAGGTGAAGTGGACCAGCTTAACCTTTATTGTATGTGCTAATAGCTGAGTAAGAGGTCAATATAGTTTATATCTGAATGTATCAGCTTCTGTACACTTGAAAATGTGGCATATATAATTGAAATCTTGTGGAATAAGGGATAGATAATTGCTTTCTGAGTATGGTATACACAAGACCCTTAGCTTTGGGAGAATTAAATTGCTGACTACCATGCATTGTGAATGTGATTTCAATGTCCCATGATATGGTAACTTGTATTATTGTTGTGACCCAAATTTGAATCTTGCGTACTTCCAGCCTGGTACATGGGAACACGTCTCTTAGTTGTAAGTGACTACCATGCATCATCTTCTCAATTTGCTTTACTGTTTTGCTACACTAGTTAATGTAAGCCTCCTTAGTAACTAAAATCCATATTTTGCTTCCTGGGGCAAAAAAAGCAGTAGTAGTAAATTTCAAGAATGTAGTTTGAGTAGGCATGTCAGGAAATTTAGTTATGGGTGGCTTTTAAAAAAAAAGTACCTTATTTATTGATTAATTAACATTGCAATCACGGGCAACAATACTATAACTAGCGATTTTCACCCCGTGTGCTGTGGCAGGCACACTGGTATGCTGCAAGAATTTTAAAAACATGCAATGCCTGACTATTTAGTTAGGGACACTGACCCCTTTTCCCTTCGATCGTCAAATTTAAAAAAATGACAACAACCAGCACAACAGTAGCTGTCCTGCGTGAATGAATCAAAACTACACCTATTTTTTCAGATCAGAAAAAATATAGATTTTTTTGGTGTGCTGCAGAATTTTAGTAATTAGTTTCTGTGTGCCCTGAGATGAAAAAAGTTGAAAATTGCTGCTATAACTTACACTTGAACCAAGCTTATCTAACACAGCTATTTTCTCTGTAAGGTACATTACAGCTTTCTCTCGCTTAGGAACACTAGACAGCACTTCAGAACTGCACTTGGGGGCCATTTGCAACAGTGAATCACCAACAAAAGAACAAAAATGCAGAAACATGAGGCTACATAGACCACAGAGAGGACACTTGTTCACAATATGAGCTGAAACAATAAAGTGGAGTTGAATCTCAGCTGGGAATGTGCACAGCCACTGGTGGCCTTGTTTTTCTCCAGTCCACACATGTCTCCCAGTGACCATGAAAGTGTAGTGAGTATTGATGTTGAGAGTTACAAATAATTTTAGTGAGTAAGTAAATCTGAATATACAGAATTGGCAAATAATAAGACTAGCTGTATTCCTTTGTTTTTATTCTTACCCTCACATTATGTTCTAGGGTCCTGGTTATTATTCAGTTCTAGGTTGCTGCAAAAACCCCTCACTGTGCGCGTGCTCTCTCTCTCTCTCTCTCTCTCTCTCTCTCTCTCTTTCTCTTCCATCCCTCCCTCCTCCCTCACCTCTCTCTCTCTCTCTTTCTCTCCCCTCTCTCTCTCTCTCTCTCTCTCTCCAGCCTTGTCTCCTATATATCCTCCCATCTTGTTACTCTTTCAATTATTTTTAAATTGTCACTACCCTTTTCAAATTGTAAACTTTTCAAGTTAAACATTATCCTGGCATTCAAGGACTCTCTGGTTATGTATTTTTCTCATTTTATATCTCACGTCTCCTAGGCCAGGGCTGTCCAACAGAACTTTCAGTGATGATGGATGTACTGTGTCGGCAGGCACTAGCGACATGTGACTACAAAGAGCTTGAATCATGGCTAGTGCAACTGAGGAAATGTTAAAGTATTATAGCTGGACTCTAGCACCAGCCAACGTATTGGACAGAACCAATACCAATTATTATCAATTGTAAGGAATGGTCTGCTTCTTCTATCCCAAAGATAATTTACAAATTTTCTTTTTCTTGCCTTTGACCATATAACTTCACCCTCTTCCTGGTCCCCATCCTGATGTTTATTGCCTGCTCTCTTCATTTTTCCCTGTTCACATTCCATCCTGAGGGAAACCAGCCACTCATGACCCACCCCATCCTGGTGGAAGGGATTTCTGAATTCCCAAAGATACTGTTCTGTTTAAAGTCAATTCTTCCTACCATGATTGTAGACTCTCTAAGATTGAAAACTTATTGGCAGTAAACACAGTATCTAACATTCAAGTACATTTCCAATAAATATTTATTGATCAGTTGTGAGCCGTGCTTTGCAAGACATAAGTATAAGAGAAATAAAATGTCTGCTGTTTGGGAGTTGAAGAGCCAGGCTAGGCTAGGAACAAATCTCAGCAGCATACAGAGACAGAGACTTACTTCTTATTCGTGCTCTGTACTCCTGTGACCTGGCCATGGCTCCATCCAGGACCTCGGCTGCTAATCAGTCTCTTGAAATGTCTGCCTGTAAGTGGCAACATTTTGTTGTCCAAAGCAAATAATCTGCCTACTGCTGGGGTCACCAGGGAGGAAACGTATGATTCTTCTACACAGGGGACATCAGATGTTTGCTAGGCTTCCACCATTTCCCCCTGTCTCCCTGGAATAGCTTCATTAATCCATCTCTCTGCATTTCTCCCTGCTACAGCCTATCTTGTAGGTAGCCTCCAGAATGTTTTCCGGGGCACAAATCGGATCATTTCCTCGTCCTATGCAAAGGCCTTGGAAAGTTCCCCATTTTGTATATGAGAATCCTAAACTCCTAAGCCTAGTGTTTGTGAATCTTCACAATCAAGCCTTGTCTTGGTCATGTTCCCACTGTACACCTTATGATTTTTTTGTCCTAAATCTCGTCTTTGGAACCAGCCAGTCCCCTACTAGAATACTTATCCCTGGTAGCCACCCTGCCGAGAGCTAGCCCAAAAGGACCTCTGAGAATTATGGCCAGAAACCCTGCAGAGAGATTTGCTCCCCCACCGGTGCTTCCATAAGACACAGTACACACTTCCTGTTAGGTAGCATTTCTTAAACTGGTAGTATTCATGAGTTTACATAGTTGTTCTCCCACTTGCTCTAAAGTCCCTCAGTCACAGAGTCTTGACACTACTCATCTTTATTAGCGTGGTGCCCAGAATGGTGTCTTCACAGCAGGTGCTTAGTATAGCCTTCCTCTAAGGAAGGTGAGTAGCAAAATTTCTTATCTGGCTCTCTGTGATAGAGGATAATTGATAAAGTTAAAGCAGAATGGGTATAATACACATAAACTACCCAGTATGCTCTTGATTGTCATCACAGATAGAATTTAATTGTAAAAGGTTATTTGTGGCATTGGACAGAAAAACATTTAAAAGTATTTACATTATTCAGAGTTTTGGCTGTGTGTTTAGTGAGCTTTTTAAAAAAAGAAATAAAATGTTTCATTTATTCAGGGAAAGTTCTATGAATCCCTCCATAGAAACTGTAGCTATTGCTTCCCAGATAATTACTCCCTATTATTTCCATTTTAAATCAAGCTTCACTCTCAGTTAACTCATAATGAAGTCTCATGTTACATTTGGAGATGCCAGAACTTTATTGGTTATCGTCCAAGCTCAGGGCACCAGTCCAGTAGTGCATGAAATATAACTAATACTTGATAGACTCTTTGTGTTTCAGCCTTTGTGATAATTTCAATGATGCAAAGTGCTCATTCGTAAGATTAGATATTAGTCTCTCTCTTCTTGGATTTCATATAAAAGAATTAATTTTTAATATAATGTTCATTTATATTAATTGTTTTGGAAATTTGCTTTATGGGCTTCATAATGCCAAAGACCAGAATAGCTTATGGCTGCTTTCACCAAAAATCTGTTTTTCTAAAAGACTTTTCTTCCATTGCTTTCCAGTAAATGTATTTTTGTGATCCATTCTTACAATGTACTGCAAAATGCCCCAAATAGCAGGCATTGTTTGCCTCTGACCAAGAGATTTTGTGCTTGCTGAAACTGGAATTGCTATTTAAAACAACACTATTTGAATAGCTAAAATGTGCTACTAACTAGCTTTTGCTTAGCTCCTAGTTAAGAAACCTGCAGCTAAATTCTAGTCCCTTCTCTTAGTATCTCTTATAAGCCAAAATATCACATTCTTAAAACTGCCTGTAACTAAATGTCTTAGATGTATTGGATTGTCCTTGTTTCATTTTGCTTTTGCATTTAGATTCTAAGTTATAGATAGTATTAAAATGCCAGAAATGCTCTTAGCCTGACCTGAGTGGCTCGGTTGGTTGAGCATCACCCTGTGCACTGAAAGGTTGCCATTTTGATTTCTGGTCAGGACATATACCTGGGTTGCGGGTTCAGTCCCTGGTTGGGGCATGTACAGAAGCAACCAATCCTTGTATCGATGATTTTCTATCTCTCTCTTCCTTCCTTCCTTCCTTCCTTCCTTCCTTCCTTCCTTCCTTCCTTCCTTCCTTCCTTCCTTTTCTCTCTCTCTCTCTCTCTCTCTCTCTCTCTCTCTCTCTCTCTCTATATATATATATATATATATATATATATATATATATATATATATATTTATTATTTAAAAGAATTGCTCTTAGAAATGTTTCTTGCACCACAACAATTTACCTTTAGGATGAAGGAATAATGCAAGATTATGCTTTTTCTTGACAAGAAAATAAAAATCAATGTCCAGAGTGAGCAATATCATTCACTCATTCATTCATTTCCCTGCTACCTATCCTGGGGGTGAACCTGGTGGTATGGCACTCAGCTGAGCTTGAGCATCTTGCTATGACAGTATCTAGGGGATGTCCTGGGGAGAAGAGATGATAGCATCAAGGAAGAGTGGGTGAACCATATGTGGCAAGATCTGAAGAAGAGTGGAGGATACTGGGAGGCACCAGGACTCCCACATCAGGGAACTGTACATGGGGAGCCTCTCAGAAGACCTTGCACATGTGTTTCCCTTGATTGCCTGCAAGGACTGATAAGGAGAAAAATAAATATGTACCTTTCTCCTTCCCTTCTTGGAGCTCAAGTTTTGGAGCCTAGAAGAGTGATGAGGAAGTGGGTGTTCCATTCTGTGCAGGCAGAAGGAAAGCTTTGATTGGAAATGAGACTAAACTTTTAAATTGGCCTGGACTAAGTTTTAATGACCAAAGATTCTACCTCATATGAAAGGAGGATTTGACATGGCATATTTTTAGGAGTGTTGATGAAGAAAATATAAAATCTTTTAAGAGATGAGACAGTTCAATAAACTGGTGACAACTGGTAATTTTCTTAGTGTCTGATAGAGAAAAACTTTTAATTGTAAGATTTCTTACATTACAAATTTGAAAAAGGAAATGAAGCCTTAATAGAAATTCAGCCAATACAGAGCAGTTGGCACTTAATTAATCAAATGTGTATTAAATTCTGCTGTAGGTCAGGTACCAGGCAGGGTACTTCATGTACAAAGATAAATAAGTTAAAATTTCATAACGCAATAATATATCAGTATGCTAAAATTTGATGGGTGCTGTAAGAGAGAAATGAAAAATGAGTTATATCTTTGATTTTATTGTTGATATGTCTTCTGAAGATATAAAATTTCATTTATTTCATTTTAAGCTTGGTTTTCTGAGAACCCATTCAAGAATAATGGAGGAGAGCTGTAATTATTTTTTGGGAACTTTCTAAACTATAATTACTAAGGAATCATATCAACCATCTCTCAGTTCTGTACTCTGTACTGATGTTATGTTCTTCCTGCTACTCCTTCTCCCCATTTGGAGAAAACCAATTTCTCCTTTGAGGCCCAGCTAAAATGCCAACACCATGAAGTTTTCCTTGACAATGTTACGTTCAATTAATGCCTTATTTTATGCCTTGATAATATTTGTGTTTTATCACAAATTGTTATATTTACCATATTTTATTCCATATTATGGCTAGTTTTTCATATGTTCATATGGAAACGTATGTATGAACTCCATGAATTTTGTTCATAATACAATTTTGATTGAAATTAAAGAATTTACAGTAATTTTCCAATCTGCTAACTCTGATTCACAATATAAAAATTATAAATTAATCTGTAGAGTCTCAAAAGCAATATTAGAATTCTTGAAATGGAGCCACTATTTGATCTCAAAGATTTAACTATTAATGATAAGAAGCACATTCTTGTTATTCTTAATGGAAACCATATAATGCAAGAGCTAAAAGCAGGATGTCCAGGTCAGACAAGTCCCACCTTTGACTGTTATCTCTTTAAACATAAGTTTTATTTCCTCGGAGCTAGAACAGGTAGAAGAACAATGCCTACCTCAAAGCATTTTTCTGAGGATTAAATAAGGCAATGTTTATAAATTTTTAACTCAGTGCCTGGACATAGTAAGAAGTTATTAAGCATTAGTTGTTATAGTTTCTTGTAAGATTATTTATGATTTTTCTTCTTTCTCATTCTCTGAGATTAGATGAATTTTTAACTAAAGGAAGGAGAAATAGGTTATTTTGTGTGTTTTGGTGTACAAAGTTGTATTAATGCCCCTCCTCCCCCGCTCCCTTCCCAGTATCCTCAGTGGGAAGAAAAATAGAAACCATTACAAGATTGAAAATCCTAATCTACATAGTGGTAAATTTGTTCCTTAAAAGAGTATCAGATATACCTACTGTTGTATTTGAAAACACAAGCTTCACTTAAACTTTAGGCCACATTTGGAGTTGGACTAATGGTTGAAATATTGTTTTATATGTTTAACTCCTTAGAATAGAATTTGTCATCCAGAAAATAAGTAGAAGTTGTAGAATATGAACTCTTAGCTGAAATATATTGCTAGTCAAAATTCTTATCAAAATGGTGATAACTTACATTGACATCACACACTCTACCTTTGTTGCTCCATACAAAGCCTGTCAAATAAGCAGTACTGAGATGATTAACCACTCTACTGTATATGAAAAAATAAATATGAAAGAAGTTAGTAATTTGCCCAAGGGCATGCAAGAAGCATAAGGCAGATTTGGGCATATAATCAGATTTAATGACCCAAGCACCAAGTTCCTTCTATTTCTGTAATGTGTTGTTATTGTGTAGGTCAATTGACAACATGCCCCCTCCGCTCATCCTTCCCCGCCCCCCGCCACCAAGAAAAACAGATATGTACGTCAGGGAGAATTTACAGATAAAATTCTAGTTCTTTTTTATTCTCTATTCACAGAGAAGCACTACTTGGCAGTTCCCTTCTCTACACTGTTCTTTGTCTTTCCTCCAGCCTCTCTCAAAATTTGAGAAAATGTCAGGTCAGGTATATTTTGAAAAGCTTTGTCTTATTTGAGATAATTCCAAATTCAGTTAATCACTTCATTATATAGGAGAGCTTCAGGTTAATGCACCTAGAAGAAAGGAGAGCATGGACCTCTTTGCTCACAGCAAGTCCCTCTGAAGCTGATATTAGCAAGGACCTGGGACTGCAATGGTGCAGGTGTAGGAGGGAGAGTGAAGTCACAGAGAAAGTCAAAAGGTGGTTTCCCAAGCAGCCAAAAACAGACCTCTTGAACAGCCCCCTCACATCTTTTAAAATTAAATGTTCAGCAGAACTTGAAGCATTAGTAGATTAACTTGTCAATACATTTTCCACATCACTGCACAAAGCTAAGCTCTAAGAATGAAGTGCACTGTTTAGGTATTTTTTTTTTAACCGACTAAAACAATTATAGGTGAAAGCAGAACATGGCATAACTCTGCAAAGCTCTATTTTGGAACTGAGGTTTTAGCTATTCATAGGCGAATGGTTGAAATATTGTGGTATATGATTGTGGAATATTTTTAGCTCTAAAAAATTCCCTGGCACCAGTGTTATGGGCTGAATTGCATTTCCCCAGAATTTATTTGTTGAATTCCTAAACCCTAGTGCTTCAGGGTGTGACTGTATTTGGAGGAAATTTCCTTAAAGAGGAAATTAAGTCAAAATGAGGCAAGTAGGGCAGGTCCTAATGCAGTATGACTGCTGTCCTTAGTAAGAGCAGATTAGGACACCTCCACACAGAGGGGAGATAGCGTGAGGACACAGGGAGAAGATGATCCTCTCCAAGCTTCAGAAGAAGACACCTTGATCTTGGACTTTCAGCCTCTTGATCGTAAGGAAATCAACTTCTGCTGTTTAAGCCTGTGCTACTTTGTTATGGCAGCTCTAGCAAACTAAGACAAGTAGTGACCAGAGCCTTGGCCATGGTGTTCAGGAGCTTGGCCACATCTTAAAGTTCCAATGAAGTGATGAAAGGTTGTCAGCAGTAACACCAAACTCGCTTTGGTGAATAAAACCAGCATTTTCATTTTCAGGGGTAGAAAACCAGTGTTTGTGACCCCTGAGTATGGAGTATAATAGGATATTGTAAATACTATCAGAACTTTCATGATTTATGTTGGGCATTGTGAACAAGTAGCCACTTGGGAATCGGGATTTGTTTAAAGACTCTGTGAGCTGTGTGAACTTAAACTTCCTGGATGTCGCCTCACTGGTAAAATGGGCTAATAATGTATTATAAGATTGTTGTGAGAAACAGGCAAGCTAATGGCTATGAAAACAGCACCGTGTAAATGGCAGTTATATAATTGTCAATGTTATATAAGTGTTATATAACAATATGAGTCATTATTATACGTGGACCCTTCCGTTGAAGGTAAAAGTAGAACTGGAGGCATTTTAAGCTCAGCTCATCTTAGGCATATGATTTGACATTAGTATGGATGTTAAATTCCTCATTTTTTTCCTTGACTTTTCAAATGAGGCTTAAGATGGTAGGAGGGTCCCCAGCAAAGGTGAGAGAAAATGGGGTTCACAGCCTTGCTCTGGATGAATTGGGCCCCCAGAAGCACATAATCAACATGACTCCACAGCTTCCACTCCCATTTGGATTTAGAGATTGGTCCATGAATTATATAGCTCAGCACAGTGGAAAGGAATCAAAGAGCTTGGAAATTAGCCTCATGATCATCTCACTCTTGGTGTTCTATTAGTTTAAAAAGCCCTCAAAAGCAATGGACTTTTCAATAGCATTTCTTTCTCTTCTTTACCACATAGTAGGGAAAAAAGTAAAAGTAATATGTATTCACTGAAAAATATTTTAAGATACAAAAGAACTCAAGTAATAAAAAAAGGATAATACCCACAATTCTGTTACCTACTGCTAATGCACCCTTTTTCCTATAAATCAACAAATAGCAAGCTTCAAGTAGGCAGAGTTTCTCAGCCTTATCACTACTGACACTTGGGGCTGAATAATTATTTGTTGTGGGGGCTATCCTGTGCTTTGCACGGTGGTTAGCAACATCCCTGGTCCACCTACAAGATGCCAGTAGTACCTCTTGCCTCCCTCCATCTGTGACAACCAAAAATATATCCAGACATTGCAGAATGTCCCCTGGTGGAGGAAAATTACCCATAGTTGAAAACAATTGGTCTAGATGAAGGAAATTATGCTTTCGGGACTCTCAGAGAAGAATGTAAAAATTAGATGAGCAGACTGATGCCAAGATGAGAAAAAAAATTGCCCTTTTGCTCTCCTCCCCACTCAGAGCTTTCACTCTTCCTTACTGCCTTCTTTCTTGACTTGTCATATTCAAGGGAGGCAAGAGGAATTGGGAGTAATGGGGCAAGTATGACCACAAAGTATGGGGGGAGAATTTGACTTGGAAGATTACAGGTGAGAATGGTGGACACATGGAGAAGCCAGTGCACAAGTAGCCCCATGTCAGCGAAATAATGGAACAATTTAAAGTGTATTGTTAATCACTTACATTGTAGCATGTCTTCCATATAGGTATTATCTTCCACTCTTCATACCACAATATTTACTGCTGCTATTTGAAAAACAAGGAAACATTAAGCTCTAGAGAACATAGACTATGAGGATGCCATAAGACAATAAACCATCCAGCCACATCTACCTTTTACTGATGAGCCCTGTGAGGTTCAGTGATGTTAAAGGACTTGTCTATAGTCACCCAGAAGGTTGAATCAGGACTAAAACAAATTTCTCCATTCCCTGGTCACTCACAGACCTTTCCATCATCTTATGCTGCTTAATCCAGGGCAGCTTTTCCCTTTAATTCACATTCTAAGATGTACCAGTGCTTACATCTCAATGAGACCAGTTCTTTTACAAGTGTGTAACTATGATGATTTTTGTCTCTGACTCAGTTTGTAAACTTCTTTTAAGTAAAGAGGCCTATGCTTTTTATCATGACTAAACAGAGACAGTAGAACAGGTGCCTGTGATTTTCCATTATCCCCAGTGAAGGAAAGAGAAGCAAACACAAGCAGAGTCGGGCTCCCTTTATTTCTCCATCCCTTAACTTGATTTGCAAGGCCTTTCCTGATGGGACCTGGCCTGCTCTTGCCTTCTTATCTCCACCTATTTACCTTGTCCTGCCCGGCAATTTGACATTCCATCCACCCCATCATTCCCCTCTCCCTCTATCAATCAAATTGAAAGTCTCCTTTTAAACAAATTTCAAATCTAATGTCCTCCTGGAGCATGGCTCTCCCACCTGACACTGACATGCGTTGCGTTTTGAGTTTCTGTATTAACGTTTCCCACAGGGTGCTCTGCAGAACGCAGTGTTGGAGAGATGCTTTACAATGTAGGGTGCACCTTGGCCTGAGCATGGAGTCAGGGTCTGCAGTCTCTCTTGCAGAGTTCCACAGGTAGCTGAATAGTAAAGGCTTTAAGAAGTGCTATGATGAAAGTTGTGTTTGACTTGCTTTGCCATATCCTTTCTTAAACTTATTTGCCATCTGTATTTGCCAGCATTTTCATTTTCAGTGTTCTTTTGAGGTGAACCATTAGGCTATATATAGATGTATAAGAGGAACTTTATTGTGGGAAATGGCTCATGCAATAGGAGACACTACTGTGCCTTCAAGGTATATGTCTGTAAGTGCACACAAAGAGTCTCACCATCTAGATTTCAATTTAGAATCTATTTCAAATAACCAATAAGTGTTTATTTGCTCAAAGTATTATCATGAAAATAAAATGTAGAGCATGTAGAGCAAATTGTGCCTTATGAAACTTTTCTCTAAAACTATTCCTAACACAAACGAGCCCCCACTCTATGTTATTATGATTCTTTCCTTTTTCATTGAAAAATTATAATTCCATTGAAAAACTATATAATATGAAACTCAGATAAAAATTCTTCTTGTTTATAATCTATATGAGAATTAAAGTTTTATACTTTTTCCTGTAAGAATAATTTATTACTCTATCAAATTCTTCCTTTGAAGTTTTAAAATGATTTGTTTTTCCCTCAAAATTAAGTTGACCTTATGTATAAGATTTTAGAAAGTAACTGAACAGAAGATAAATGAGCTTTTTACATAGAGTAAAACTTTCATTTTTGATTCAGGGACCATTAACACATTATCCATTTTAGCCTTGGAGGCTCTATGCTTGGAAAAACATTTCAGTTCAGATTTATTAAATAAAGATTTTACTAAAAATCACATACCTTCCAGGTATGGCAAAATTGCTGCATGTTGGGCACTTGCCAAATTTTGAAGAATAATTATTACTTACATTGTGTATGTGCCACAGCAATTCTCTAAAGGCGTGGTCTAGCATACAGAATAGATTAACACATGCACAGTTTCTTCACTATTCAACAAGAGAAGCAGTTTTGGCACGCAAAATCTTCCTACTGGGTGAGCACAAAACACTGACAGAAAGCTAAATTCAGTGAAGTTTGCCTTCTTCTTAGTCTTTTCAGCCTCTTTCCAACCCCTGCCCTTTCAGGGAACCATGCAGATGAGCCGCCCTCAGTCCCAAGACTCTGGAATTCTGTGCTGGAATATTTGCATTTTAAAAGTCTTAAGTAGGTAGACCAGTGATCATTACAAAAGAGTGATATTTTTGAGAATGAGACGTGGTTCTTAAAAGCTGTCCTGTTGGTAATCTTTCAAATTACTGCACTGTCATAGTACTTACCACACACTATGGTGGTAATGAAATGTCTGTTTAGTCATGAAATGTCTGTGTATTTGTTTTTCTCCTTTGGTCACAAAATTTCCTTGAAAGCAGGCCCTGTTTTATGTATTTTTATATATAACACACCCTAACCAGTGTCTGGCATGTGGACCTACTGAATAAAGAGCTTGCACAGTAAGTATATGCACCCATATATTCATAAAGCCCGCCTGCCTTCACAACAAGCCTGTGAATCTTACCTGGACAAACATTGGGCAGAAGAAAATATGACCTAGAGTTCAGAAAACCCAAATTCCAGTCCTATCAGTTATTCCCTGGCTCACACTGGGTGAGTCTCATCACTCTGATGGTTATTTTCTCCATCTGCTATTAAAGAGTCTTGACTAGACATGAGTACTTTTTTTTTCAATAATACTTGCCCAAGTGTGATCTAAAATAATTCAACAAAACAGGGCCACTAAGTTGATACCGTAGTTCATTCTAGGGAGTTGCTGTGGTGCTGTTTGTTTATCAGTTCCACTTCGGTTCGTATGTACCCCTGGTAACACTTTGATGTCTGAGTTCAAGCCACAACCCACTGGCGAAAGCTGAAATGAAGCCAAGGATTGATAATTAAGTTTCTGCCGCATATTGGACTTTGTTCTTTCCCCTCATCGCTGCTGTTACTTTATGTGATGTTCTTCCCTGCATTTTGCATAGTCCATTTTCATTAATGCTCTTCATGAACGAATCAGACCATTAGGGCTGGTTTGAAAGTATACTTCATTATTTTAATGTGAAGCACATGCTCTTGCTTGGTGAAGTTGAACACAGACAGTGATTTGCAGGATTGTTATTGTTGTATAAGCAACATGGTGTGGTTGAAAGAGCAGTGGCCTGGGAGGTGAGAAGGTTAGAAAGAATGGAGTTCTCATGTTGCTACTAAATGCTGTACTGGTGTGAATTACTTCACCTCATTGGGCCTCCATTTTCTCACTTATAAAGAGCTCAGTAAAGATATTTTTAACTATAATATTTATTCTTTTATAATTCTGTCATAGTGGCAGTCTCTAAAGTATTTGTTGGGTGAGTTAGGGAATTAATGAAATGTTGCTGTATTTGGGTCCTCGAAGCCATAGCAAGCATAGAAAAAGGGTCCAGCTTCCTTAATGAGTAAAAGGGCATGTAGTGCTCTCATGCCATCTTTATGTTTATCTTAGAATTAATATGACTTTGATGCTCAGCCCACAAAATGCTTTGGCAACCACCAAAATAAACACTCACCTTCGTTAGGTAGTTAATTCTTCAAAGCCCTATCAAGAACTACTAAATCAATCTAAGCTACCATGTACTGCATATAAATTACGCATTATACTGTAAAGGGTAAAATAAAAGAGAAAAACTCACTCTCTTTCCTCATTAACATTGACTGTCAATGTGAAGTAACTTTGGATAAGCAACCAGGATGTTTTATGACTCACAAAAAAGCCCAACAAGACTTGCAGGGTATGAGAGTTCTTGAGTAATTGATTTCAGTAATTTGCTTTGCTTATCAGAGTGCTAGGTTGTACTTACTGTTTTATGATATACTCACTGTTTTTTCCTAATGCAGAATCTTTGGAGTCTAAGTAGAACATTATTAGAAAATAAATAGGAATGCTCTTTGCAAGGATGTTTTCTGGTTTGTTTCTTTTACTCTAAATGGATTTCATATCTCTTGTACTCAAGTAAAATAATGTTTATATACTTCTCTAAATACTCTCTTTCCCTTTTGGCATGATTTCTTATTCCAAAATGCATTAGAGTAACCAATACAATGGTTAATTTTATTAATGTTCCAATGACTCCAGAGGTGGTTTGGGCCTTACATGTCATAGTTCATGTACACATTGGGAGAAGGTTTATCACTTCTGCAATTCATGAGTATCATGAAAAAACTACAGTGACTCTGAAGCATAAAGAATGTTATTAAGAGTTATAACTGATCTACTGAAGAATATTTTTTGAATATACATGGGTCATATTACTTAAAATATTTTTAAAATGAAAAATCAGAAAACCCAACTAAAATTGACTTAAATATAAATAAGACTGGAGGTACAGAAGTTCTAAACTTGGTAAATTCACTAGCTCAATGACATTCAACTAGGATCTATTTTTTTTCCATTCTTCCACTCTGCCACCATGGCTGTCACTACTGTTTTCCCACCATTTTTGCCTCATGATGGTAAGATGGCTGCAGCAGATCCAGGTGTCACCCAGCAATGTCCAAAGCACTCTCCCCACCCCCTACTACCCCAGTTGAACTTATATAATGTGTTGGCCAGAATTGTATCTCTTGCATATTCCTAAATTAGTCATTGTCAAGGAAAAGCAATGATCAGGTTGTCTTACCTTAATTAGGGTTCACATAGTAGCACTAGCAAGGGTTCCTTCTCCTCTGGTGATACAATTCATACTTCTACCCACAATACCTTGAACATAATTGAGGTTCTGTTAGCATTGAAGAAAGGCAACCAAGATAATTTGTCACACTAGTCAAATAACATATAATCTGAAAATGTTAATTCTGGAATTTTTTGTATCATGTGTTCATTGGAGAGTTACTTGATAATCCATATTCATTTTACTTAAAATAGATGATAGGTTGATGTTATTGATGCATGTCATTAAAATGATTTAATTTTTCTGATTTAGCTATTTTTAGAATCTGTTTTTTTATATTTTTGTGATGCTCATTTAGATAAGAATTGTTTGAAATACTTTTACTTTTGATATTTGTTACTTAAGCTTTGAGTTGCATAATATCAAGAATAGAGGGCAAACTGTGATGAATTGAGAATTTTACTCAAATTAGAAAGTATTATTGGGATTTATTGAAGAATGCTGCATTTACAAATACATGTGGCTTAGCTAGGATACTTAGATGGCCAGAGAATAATGGAAATGGAAATTAGTATCATCCCATGTTGGTCATTCACAGATCATAAAAGGCAATATTTATCATGTCATCTGGGGTATTCAAATTGTGCTTCAAGAAATAGTATAATTCTGAGGATATGCTTTAGAGATTCTGCTATTACTATATTTTATTTTGAAGCATATCTTAAAAATCTACTGAAAACTATAATAAATATCACACTAATGTCTAATAGTCTCCTATTTTAACATATTGGAGTTTACCAACTTGTGCTAATACTTAAATCATTTTGGGAGGCAAAACTCTTAAAAATGACTTCAGATATTGCCAGGGCTGACCAGCAGACCCTGAGCGATGGATGAATAGATTACTCTGGCACACGTTTCTGTGAAAGAGAGGCTAAGGGGCTGTTTTGCTTTAGGAGCAAATAGCCCAGATTGCCTGCCTCCTTAAGGCTGTTATTGTAACAACAGCTTGAACTAAAATTAACCTCTAGCTAAATTGAGCAGGGTAAGTATCCTTGAGAAAACACATGCTTCTATAAGGCTGGGTTTTAAAGACTAAACATAGCGATTCTAGCAAAACACTGGACTTGTTTGGAAAAGTCAAGGTAGGGGCTGCCGCCTTCGACGACGTCCCTCCAGAGGCCCCCGACCTTTTGGAGAATCCTCCTTACAGACATTCCAACCAAGTCCCATGCTTCCCTGCAAGACATAACAGCATATAATCGATTTTCTGATAGGCTGTGGTTAATTATAGAAGTTGTGATTCTATGTTGCTCTCACTTACCTTGACTTAGGCTTACCCAGGTCATGTGTGTAATATGGTACAGTTGCTACTATAATATACGTATAAGTTGCTTAATCAAATGCCAGACAAGCCTTAGCACTTAGTGTCATAGTCCATGTACGGATTATGAGATCATTGTAATTTAGATGGTCAGGTGCATATTTATGGTTTTAGATACTTGTCTTATTTCTTTATGATGATTTATTAGTCTACTAGGGATTCTATAACAAATGCCTTAGACTTAGTGGTTTAAATAACAGGTTAATTTTTTTCACAGTTTTGGTGGCTGAAAGTCTCAGATGAGGTTGCTAACATGGTTGGATTCTGGTAAGGGTCTTCTTCTTGGCTTGCAGAGCTGATCGCTGACTTCTCACTGTGAGCTCACATGGCAAGGGTATATATATATATATATATATATATATATATATATATATAGAGAGAGAGAGAGAGAGAGAGAGAGAGAGAGAGAGAGAGCACATATTAGCTCTCTGGCGTTCCTTTTTTAAAGACACTAATCCCATCATGATAGCGTCACCCTCATGACTTCATCTAACTCAAATTGCCTCCCAAATACCTTGAAATACTGTAACATTGGAGGTTATGGCTTCAATATATGAAATTTGGGGTGACACAAACATTCAGTTCCATAGCAGATGATAAAGAATTATATCAAATGATAGGTACTATAATTATTCAATTTATAGATTAAAATTTTCCTCTCAGTCTTTCAGAGGCTTCTGGATCAATATAACAGAAGACTATTCTGTTTACAAGGCAAACTCTTTGAAAAAAAGCGATTACAATTTACAACTACCTTAATGATTCAGGATTTTTCAATTCTCTACAGCTAAGATACAAGACAGAAATAAACTGGAGAGATAGAAGGAAGACTAAGTATTTAAGAAATTTTTTGTAAATATGGACCCTTTTCTCATTTATTTATTTAATCAATAACTATCATAAGATGTATCGATATAATACATTTATAGTAAAAATGCCACTTTAATCATTTTACATATCATAACAAACAAACAAACAAAACCAGTTCAAGGCAGAAAAATATGTATCCTGATGTAATCAACTGTTTTAAAAAGAATACCATGGAGAATGATGGATGCAATAGAACCCATCAGAGACTAAGTTGTAACATATGATACATTCATATTATTTTTTCCTTAATTGTAAGTTGCATGATGCATGATGTTTGGATTTTAAGACGTGAGGGCATTCCCATGATAATTTATACCACTTCCACTTTGTAGGAAACTATTCAATAATAAACGTTGCTGTCTTAGAGAACCTAGGTAATACTATGAAATTTATAAACTCAGATGCTGCAGGTGTGACAGCCAAGACCGAGCTGGTATTGACCTAAGGCTCTGGAAGGAATCAAGCTACCCCCTGTCAGCTGAATTTTCCATGGGCATCTCTGCCGTCTATCAAAAGTCCTCATGTCTATTCTTCTCCTTGCTGTGGGCCTTGTTAGGGAAATTAGATACTAAGTTCTGCCTCCTCTTGTTTTTCCAGAATCTTCCTAAACTTCACCATTACATGAATATTTAGCCTTTCATTCCACATGAAACCCATTGCACCCAAAAGAGAAGCAATTTTTGTCTTGCTTTTTGGGGATAGGAATCTCTTAAACACAGTTTCGTTGGGGTTTAAAAATAATTTTGAAGTCAATATGACTATATCAAGTTAGTAGAAAATTGGGTTCAAGTTCAACTATTTACTTAAAATTGATTTTCAGATCCAGAAACTATTGGGCCTGTATAAACTGCTTTTTGTCTCTTAATGGGTCATTTCTTTATAATACTAATGTGTAAAATGAAAAACAAGAGTGTTTTTTTTTTTTTCTTGAGGTAGGTGGCTGGGTTATATTTTAGTACATGGTCATGATCATTTTCAAAATGTTTGCCATGCTCTCTCTGTTTCCTTGAAGGTTTGCTGATGTTAAATACATATAGATAGAGATATAAATATAGATAGAGTAGATACATACATTTACATATAACTTACTGATATATATTAACATATATTGTTTATATATATAATGCATCATTATTAACATTATAGATGTGTGTGTGTATAGCCTTGTGTGTGTGTGTGTGTGTGTGATATTTGTGTAATAAATGGCAAATATCAAAATCTTTGTAGGAAGAGTAATAGTACTTTTATCACATAGCAGCAGGTTGTGCCCCTCTCCCCATACCTCTGAAATTCATCAACAAAGAAATCCTATAGGACAAAGCATTTGAAAGTATTTGGTGGAAGAAACTCTACCCTAGGCTCTGATTTGTAGACAAGCTGTTTCAGAAAAAGCATACTTATTTCTATGTGGATGCGTGTCAATGGGAGGATAAATGTGTACCTGTATCATAATCAACATTTCCTGTGGACCTGTCCCTGTTAGAGATGAACCATGGTGGAATCTCAGGTTGGCATCAGGAGGAAAGTGACAAAATCTGGAACTTTTGCAAAAGGAAACAGGGTTTGAGGAGAGGAAAACGTTTTCACAAGGTGTAAGATTTGTTGCTTGTGGCATGGAAAATTAGAAACAATATGCTGTTTTAAAAGGCAACATTAGAGGGGACTAAACTGAGCAATTCTATGAAAATCTCTAACTCCTCATTTATAACTTTGAAAATTGGTGTTGTAGATAAATTTTAATAAGATGAAGGCAATCTATATTGGAGACATTCTTGATGAATTAGCGATTTGAAACATATCAGGGGGAAAATCAAGATGTAAAAGGCATAGAAACTACCAACCTGCCATTTTATCCAATTCATTGTGGCATTTTTTTTCGTCATTGAATTCACATCATTATGACCATTGCCCCCTCTATCCTTTTTCTACCTTAAAAACATCTCAGCAAACTTTGTGCTCGGTTTGTTCTGTTTTTATTTCCAGTAGAATAATTACTTCTAGAAAATTCTACTTCCTTGTAGAATACCCCAAAGTAAATCATGGGAGGCATCAAACCTAACCATAGTTATTAGTATTTGTGAAGCACAAAGATGACAAGATTTGGGAGCATTTGCCTTTTCTAGGGAAGTTGTTTTTCTTACTTTTTTTTTTTTTTAATGAGTAAAACAATTGGTGAAGAATGAAAGTATTCTACAAGTCTGACTCAAGCATATTATTGTGCGAAGATAGCAACCAAATCATATCCTATTTTTACCATAGTGCTGCATTTGCTAAGAAGAGATGCAATGTATACCTGATAGTTACAAGATTTAGAATCAGTTTTGTGAACTGTGCTGATTTTAGGTGAGAATTACTCCAAAGACTTCTGTGTGGTTTAAACAACTATAAATAGTTTTGCCAAATTATGGCATTTTTTCCATGTTGCTGTTAACAGCATTTTTATGTTAGCTTATTCTTTGATAGTCGTTTAACTTCCATAACTTTGTGTGTCTAAAGTTTTATGAACCAGTAATATTTCTTATTTTCCTCATATATGAATTTGTGGGAGTGGGGGAGAGAACAGAAAAAAAAAATGGTCCATGGTTAAATGTGGGTATATTTTGATTTTTCTTTTCAGATTTAAAGAAAACATGCAATATCTACATCTCTTCATTCAGACACTGTTCTAAATAATGGAATTTTGTCATTTTCAAAACCTCTTTCCCCAGAAAACAGCCTTATTTGTGCCCTCTAGTGGTAGATGCATAAATTTTTTTCAGTAAGTTAGAGAACGCTGACTTTTTCTTTCAGTACATGATTCAGCATCTAAATAATTAAATAATGTTACCCCATACACACACGTAGAGAAAAATCTTATGTAATTGAGTTTGATATATTTTCAAAGTGCATCAAAATTATGTATTGAAAAAATAAACCACCATTTAGCGAGAGAAAGTTCTTAATTCATAAAAATATATTTTCTCATGATTTTTATGGTTCATTTGTTCAGCAAAATGCTGTGATTCTTTGAGGAAAAGTAAGCACATTTTCCAAATGCATTTTTCCTTCTTATAATTCACTTTAGGAAAAACTCTTCCCAGTTGTTGCATTAATCCATAACCTGTGTCTTATTTTTGTATTGATGATTATCTTGAAAGAACTGCATGGAAAAGAAAACTTTCTTCTTTCACATAGCAAGAATGGACTCTCTTAGAAAATATCCATATAGAAGTAGATACTGGCCTCATGGCTCTGCTAGACTTCTACTAGATTGATTACCCTGTTCTTTTTCCTCTTCCTGAAATTGCTACTGCCTTCATCTGAAACATCCATTTTCTTACATGCCTGAAGTTATTATAGGAATGGACTCTTTATTTAAACCAAGCCAATAAGAATCCTCTCCTAGGGTTTTTGAAACTAGAACTGAGAAAGAGAGTTAGTGTATGTCTAGTATAGGAGACTCTAAAACATATGGAAATGATGGTGGCCATATTAATTGCTAAATTTTAGTAACAGATGGTAAGTCAAAGATATACTCCTGATTTCTACTTCTACTGGGATCCAGCTATCTGCCCTTTTCATATTCCTATAACTTGTGTTCCTTTTTAAATCTATGCTTGGATTTTGTAATCCAATAAAATCTTCGTTGTGCTTAGGTAAATTTAAATTCAAGTTTGATTTCTATCACTTTTCACCAAAATAATATAATACTACAGGGTATACTGTCAAATTTTTCTTCTCAGATTTGCTCATAATCCATTTTATAGATTGAGCAATGAGAGAGAAATTGGAGGCATAGTTTCTGCTAAAGTAGCAGGCAGTAACCCTCACAAAATTATGATGTGTTGCATGTTCATTACAGAGGTTTATGAAGTCCAATTTCTGCCTCTTCACTCCTAATTAAAAGCACCCCAACCCTCTTATTTAAATACCGATAGTATTTTTGCTTTCTCACTCTCCCTTACTAAGACTATGCAATACTAAATTACAAGCACATTGGAGTTCATTTATTACAATATGTTACCTCTTCCAGGTAATTTTTAAGCCTTTTATTTCTAAAATTGTGGAATGGTAAACTTTGTCTTTTTTTTCAAGTAATTTTGGAAAGTAGAGGAGGAAAACTATAAAAAATATTTGGGTTGGTTGAGGGCATACTTCTTTCACCTCTGAAATGATCCAACACTAAGTATGTGTCTAGTACATAGAATATTGATAAGTTTTAGTGAAACATATTAGCAATGTTTATTGTGTTTATATGCCATATGATATATAATCATTTTATTTATAATAAGTTTTTGTTTTTACAACTTTTCAAGGCCTCCATTATTATCCTTACTATAAGTGAGCAAAGTTAGAGAGTTTGCCCAAGATCATACAGCTAATAAGAAGCTGAACTGTTTGTAAATATTTCTACTCTGTCACAGTTTTCTACCAAAGCATCAAACCTGGATAAGTGATCAGTTCAGAGGATCTTGAAGATTTTGGCCACCTTAAAATTAATGTTGCTTAAGATATGCATATAATAAAATTTGTGTGAAAATTTCACTCTACTAAATTCAATACAAGACAGTGACAGTAGATTGAAACAATTACGCTTATGAGACATTTTTGGAAGGTATGTCATGCTTACCTATGGCTCAGTTATTAGCAGGCTACCAGGCTGAGAGACTGATGGATGAATTAGTTCCAATAGATGGCCAGTTCTGAGCACCAACCTGCTGTGGAAAGCTCTGTGACACACAGACTTCCTGGTCTTTCCTCCTGTAACTGACTGCTTTGGATCGTCTTACTGCTCTGCCCAAGTACCCTCTGACTCTGTAAATTAAGAGTCTATTCTTGGTTCGATCCTTTCATTCTTAAATAGGATTCTTTTGCCTCCCCTTAACAGTAATCAAGCAGTCATCCATGGGGCAGAGCTTCTGGGACATACCAGGTAATGATGGGGACAACTTCTCTGGATTAGCAGTATAACCTTACTATTTTTCAATGACTTTACTAAGCATTTAACATATTTTATCTCTAATCTTCACACTAACTCTACCAGGTAGGTGTTTTTTTTCCATTTTATAGATGAGGAAACTGAGACTCATAGGAGTTACAAGCTTTTGAACTTCTCTAAGTTCCAGTTGGACAAACCAAGATTCACACTCAGGTGTGTTGACCTCAGGGACTTTCTATCTGCCTCTGTCTTCAAAAAAAGGCCACAGGGGTTATTTGAATGCATTACACAGATGGAGCTTACAGCCAGGCTGTCAAAGGGAATAATTATACAGAGTACAGGGCAATAAGAACCATGATTTTTTTGTCTTACAGTATGTATAGTGATAAATAATTAAAAAGCATGTGGTATACAGGAAGATTGTGAGTTTTAATTTGATCATGGATCCTGGAACAATTACAAAGTAAGAATTGAAAAATTAACCTTTTGCACTCGGATGTTGAGTGTGACTCGACACGGTTAGCATTAGAATAAAGGAACTGAGAAAAAAGCAAGCGAGTGCAAAGGGTTAAAAAGTAGTTTAGCTGTATAAAAACACTACCAATTACAGTCATTCATGTAAGCTGCTTACCATTTGTGAACAGTTCCTATGGTTCACAATAACTGTGCTTCATATAGTGGCACAAGCCTTTCTTGAATTTACTGCTAGGAATTAGTTTCCATTTAAGTATGTCCCACTACTCCATTCAGGGACTAATGTCTTCTCCTTGGTCCTTCTCAGGCCACTAGAGGGCTGCCTCAGGTAATGAAACACTAGAGGGTTTGATGCCTCACAAAGTGCCCAGCCCTCCACCTTTGACCACTCCTGTTGTTGCCACACTGGTGTTGTATGGCAGGCACCTAGCTCTCCACTGTTTTTGCCATGTGAACATGTAGGTTCTGAATTCCCACATTGCAACTAGCAATGAGAAACTATGGAGGTGTCCTGTGATAATGAGGATAGGTTTTGTTTTATCATGTCTCCTTTCTCACCTTTGGACTCTCCTCCATGTGGCAAGGGACAGTTCACTTTCCCCCATAATGACATCTCAATAATACTTCATTGTCTGGGTCAATCTGAAATATGAATCCCAGGTTAAGTACTTTTCGTCCTTGTCACCCTAGCTTAAAGCCAATGTTCTGTGTTTACATGTCTTATCCCAGGACTCACACCTTTCATTGATTGACAGTGAGACCATCCATTCCTTTTAAATTCTCAACCCACCTGATGGGTGGTACCCAACCTATGGCCCTAACAAGACAATAACATCATAGTAAAATGTGTTCAGTTTTCAAGGTTTGTGTCATTAGACTTGAAGGGTACTGGTGTATGATGACTACGTAATTCATTCACTAAATCAAGATATTTGAGAGTGAATAAGGAGCTATTAACAACTATGTCAGGAGAGTGAACAACAACTGGTACGTATGTATCCCCTACAAATTTGGGATGTTGACAGTCCAGAACAAGTGGGGTTACACCCAACGTAAGTCTATTTCTTCCCAAGAACTTATCCAGTCTTATCCAGGACACACCAAGCATATGAACAAATACCTTGGTTGCATATTATTTATTACTAGAGGCCCGATGCATGAAAATTCATGTACTGGGGGGGGGGTCCCTCAGCCCAGCCTGCCCCCTCTCACAGTCCGGGACCCCTCAGGGGCAGAAGGCGACCCAGCGATCAGGGGAAGGTGATGCCCCATCACACCTCTGCTGCTGCCACTGCCGGCAGCGCAAGCCCTGGCCGGCCTTGGTTACCTGAGCCTCAGGCGGCCTTGGGCGGCTGGGCAGCCGCCATCCAAGGCTTACCTGTGCCTTGAGCTGGCCCTGGGCGGCTGGGGAGTTGAGGGGACTGGGGTACTCCGGAGGCATGCGCGGAGCAACCAGGCCTGCCTGGAGGGTGGGCCCGGCCTTGCCGTGCACCTGCCACCCTGGCGGGGCTGAGGGGACTGGGCATCGCCATCTTTGAGGGCGTGGCAGTCAATTAGCATATTCCTTCTTTATTAGATAGGATGATGCACTAATCTAAATTCTAGACATCTGTGTCCATGCAGCCTCCAGATATTCTTGCTCAAATAATTTGTTTATCCAGAGTGTGTCTCTAGAGGATATGATGACAATTAATTTGTGAAGATAGAAAACACGGTTTAGTCATAAAATTTGACTTTTAACCTTTGTCATTTATCTTGATTTGGTTGCCAAGAGAGATAGAAGTCTGAAATGAGGCTGCTTCAACATAAACACATTGTGATCATCGGAAAAACAATGTAAAAATCTAGTTTATTCAAGAGTGTCAGATAGACAATGGGTGCTGGAGGAATGATCATACGGCTGTATAATAGCTCAGAGAAGCAATGGCACCATGTTAGCATCCGTTATTTTGTTTTTATCAGGAATAAGCCAAATAAATATGAGCTAGTGAAGGTAATAATCACAGGGGAGGATATGTTATTTTTTTTGGCTTGTCTTTTTTTCCCCCTAACTGGACACAATAAGTCTTCATATTAATATTAGTCATTTTTATTTGGATTATTTTATGTGCTCAATCTCAGCTTTTTTTCCCTTCTTACTTAAAATGTATTTATTTCATCTGTGGGCTGCTTTAAAGCTAGGCTTGCTGCCTATGTTGATCCTAGGAGAACTACTTCCAGCAGGACCATTCTGGTTGCTATAGTGCTTTTTGAAATTAAAGATTTTTGGATAAGAGGGCTCACTTTTAAAGCAATGTAGTGGGTGTATTGGAGTTGACTTTATTCTGTGTGTATGTGTGTGTGTGTGTGGGGGGGAGTTGTTGGTTAATAAATGAGGCAGATTAGTTAGTGTAACAATTATGACAATCATGAGACCAAACTTGTAATGAGACTACCCAATTTCAGCCTTCAGCTCTGCCACTTAATGTGATCTTGGACATGATACTTGAACTTTCTATAACTCAGTTTCCATATTTGTAAAATAGTGGTAATGATGATTATAATAATTCCTACTTCATAGGGTTGCTGTGAGGATTGCATGATCTAATAAGTGCATAATATTAGTTATCAGCGTTTGCATTCCAGATATTAGTACTATTTTTATTGTTAAGATGTAAACTGATACAGAATGGAGTATTAAAAGACTATTGTTGGCTAGAGATGTCATAATGTGATAAATTTCCCTTTTGGAGATCTTACTTCTTTCAGGGAATACAGCTCTGCAAAGCAAATGCATTGAGATATGTAAAATAAGAGGAAAAGAACTAGAGCGAAAGTCTTATTTAAAATTCCACTGAGTTTCAAATCCCACATGTAGAGAAGTACTGTTTCCAGACAGTTTTCTAAATATCATAGATTTCATTATGGAACTGCCATCCAAAATCCTACTATTTTACCCATTTTTATCACCCTTCATGCTAGTCTTAATAAAAAAAACAAAACAAAACCCAACCAGTTAAAGAAATTTTTAATGAAAATTAAGAATATAGCTCAGATAAAGTTCTGTTGTAATTGATTTCCTGCAAACCTGCTATTTGTCTATATGACATGTAGAAACTAAATGCCATTGAGCTTTTTCATAGTGCAGGTGGTCTTAGTTTTAGATAAGTGGCTTGATACCAGATCTTTGTTGAATCTGATAGAAGCAAAGATTCTAAGAGGAAACAATTGTCATTTTTTTAGCCTGTATAGAAACAGTTTCTCAGAAATTCCTTCTGTGATTGTTAGTTCAGAGAAACTTGGCCCATGGATTCATTGAAATGGTTTGCATTCTAGAATTTAGATATATCTAGAAAACATTTGTACCAATGGAGGTTTTTTTCATTTAATTTAATGGAACAGAGTGTGGAATCTCAGAGGGAAGGCAGAGGAGGGTGGGTGGGTGGAAGGTAATCAACCAAAGACCTTGTATGTATATACACATAACCCATGGATGTGGACAATTAGGTGGTGAAAGCCTGGGGTAGGGGGCGGGGAATGGCTGGAGAGGTTAATGGGGGGAAAAAGGTGAAATATGTAATACTTTCAACATTAAAGATTAAAAAAGATTAAAAAATCCTTAATTTAAACAACTTTGTGAAAAGATAACCACAAATTATAAATTTTGACTTCCATTTCAGATGTCATTTCAGTCATTATTAAGGAACATTCTTGACTTTATCTGGTTGCATTTCAGCATGGTTCCCCAAACAGCCACTATTAATTAGACCAACTTGTCATTGGAGAGGAAACCTCTTTGCCAGGTTACTCTGTGAGTTTGTTGTCACAATTTCTAGGTGAGAACAAAGGTGATTAAGATGGTTAACTCTGTCATGTGCAAAGGCATAAACCATAAGACAGGTTAAATAATATTTGATGCCCTTGATTACTTTAATTACTGAGTTCCTTGGGAGTGTATATGTGTGCCTGTGTGCATATGCCAGTCATAGGGACCGCTTTTCTGTCTACTTTACTTGATTATCTGGACGTGGCAGATATATGTCTGTGTCCTTCTCCTGAGCACATTTAGGAGAATTTCACAGGTCTGGTCAAGTGATGCTGGCTGGGGATCTTCTTTCCCACTGGAAAGACTAAGGTGGCATGGAAAACAGGACTGAAATAATTCTGAGCTTGATTCATTTATTGTTTTTATTTTTGATGTTTCAAATATTTCCTAATTGTGCATTTTTCAAAAAGAAATTAAGGAAAGCATGTTATCTTCACTATCCCATAATAGACAGTAAGGAAACATGTAAACAGTCCCCTCTCTGTGCACTGTGCCAAGCTGTTCTGTGTTCATGACATACAGAAGTTAAACACATGCTTTTTTAATGAGCCCCAATAAAACTGTTAACTAATTAAGCCTGCCTCCTTTAAGTCAAGTGTCGGTTAACAATTAATTGATCAAGAAATGATGGGACTATTTTAACTAAATTTTCAACTTAGTGAATCATGATTGATAGATTAGAATTATTTTTTTCTCTCTTTTGGGGAAATGCTACTTTCTCAATTTCTAAAGTCTCTTTATATATTATTCTCTATAGAAGAGTAATATATACCATATATTGTCATATATAGTCTTCCATAGTATAGTGGATATATGTATATAATACTATAATTTAGACCATGCCAAGTCAGTTTTCATATATATGAAAACTGACTTGGCATGGTCTAAATTACAGTCCATTTTAGTAAGATGCTTAGAATCGTAAATCTGATTCTTTTTTATTCTTTAAAGTATAAACAAACTTTTCTATACATACTTGACTAACTAGGAGAAACAATTCCAAACTGGTCATGTTATTCTAAATTTTATATAATAACTTTGAACAAAGAGCTATTTGTCAGATTAAAAACAGTGCAGCTATAGAATCACAAATAAATACAATTATTTAAAAATAACACTTCCATTGAAACAGTGTATGGTGCTATGCTTTGGGGAAGTTGATGAAAATAAATGTGTTGATGGCAGAAACGAATGATCAGCAGTGCATTTCAATGTAATTGTAGGACATGGAATAGAAAAGGCCTTCTCTTTGATGGTTTTGGTAGCAGATGCTTCAAAATTCCCTGCCGACTATGTTTTCAGGGACAAATGCAGCTGCTCAAATGGAAATGTATTTGGGTCAACAAAACACCTGAACATCTTTTCCAACAGTTTTACAAAACGTTTCATTGGTCATTTTTAATTTCAAATAAAGGTAAGTAATGCTATTTTTAGTAACAAATAAACTATCTTGGGAGACAGAAAATTACTTATATCTCTTAAATAAACTCCTAGAGTTTGTGTATCTACATCTGTCCGTCATCAGCTTTGATTTGGACCTCAGACTGAGTTCATCAGACTTCGAATTTAATAGCTCTCTATTAAAAATAGTCTTTGTAAGGTCATCTATCATCTATCTATCATCTATCTATCTATCTATCTATCTAATACCTACCTATCTAGTACAGTATATATAATTTATATATCTATCATCTGTCTAATTTATTTAATCTACATATCCTCTATTTACTTATTATTTTCTGCTAATATGCACATTAACTGTTCTTAAATACACCAATATGTAATGTTTTGTGTGTATATGTTTTAAATTTATTAAAGTAGTATTGTGTTATAAATGTTTGCCTTTTTTTCTTTCACTGTTCTGTTTTGAATGTCTTATTATGTTGCTTCTCTCTGCTGCCTACTGTTCTAAAGTGGGCTTCCAGTATATTCTACTGTTCTACCTATAAGTTCCTATTACCGCAGAAAAGGCCATGGTAAACATTTTCATTCATGTCTCTGATGGAATTTGTGAGAATATATCTAGGATATATACCCAGGGGTAAGGTTGCTATATCTTAAGGCAAAAAAAAATTCTTAATTTCATAAATCCTGCTAATTTTATATCCGGAATTTATATACACACATACATAAAATTCTTGATGCCTGATATTTTTGTTAACAGTTGATAATATTGAACTTTCTAAATTCTATCATTTTGATGGTTCCAATGTGTTATTTTATTATTTCCTTGTTGTAATGTATGTTTCTGTGACTACTAGTGAGCCTAAGAATTTAATTCTGTCTTAAGTACTGGAAGAAAGACAAAATAAGATGTAGGATTACAGTATGTTTGAAGATCAGAAAAAACAGCAACGCATAAACAAATTAGCACTCTGTGGCCTAAATACTATAGGACTTTGGAGTCTGAGATTAATGTGAATTGTAGTATTTGACCACCGTTTCATTTAGAAATTGGGATCTGGATATTGTGATATTGTGGTTTTGAGAAAATAACCTAATTATAGGCCAGATAACATAAGCAAGACCATGAGAGTGGGAATGGATTGACCATATGTCTGAGAAGGTGAGCAGACCAGACAGGGAAGATCAATTCTTGCATTCTACTGAAATGAGTCTTTCTGATTAATTATGGATTGTGATTTTGGTTAATAATGAAAGTTGTATTGGATACAAATAACATAATTTTAATTTATTATTTATGTTTATTAAGCTTCTACAACAAGCACAACACTATGCTGCATAAAAGGACCCAGAGAACAAAATCTCAGTTTATGTTCTCAAGCAGCCTCAATCCTGGGCAGGAGATGGTCAGACCACCAGTTGTAGGGATAGAGTCAGGGGCAAGAAGAGCACAGATCTCTAGGCCATGGGAGTCAGAGGAGCTTTCCTAGAGTATGGTATGTTATGATAAGTTGTATCAAACTACAGATCTTTAGGGCAGATCCCAGAGCCAGATGGTTAGTATCCAGTGGCTGATGGAGACACTCATACATCAACAGGTATTATGAGCCAACGTTTTCTTTCCACCTATTCCAATTCAGTGACAAGTTTTCACACATCAGTAAGTGAAGTGTTTTACCTGTCACTCTTTAAGAAGTAGAGCTCCGATTCTAAATAATGATCCATAACAGAATAATCCATAACAATGGCTATCTGTAGGATGAGGGATTGTGAGTGACTTTCTTATACTTTTCTAACATTTTTACAATGAGTATGTATTATTTTTATAATATGAATGCGTACGTAACAAGAAAAGTTGATAAAGCTTTACTATCTTTAGAAAAAAGAAATCAATTGACTAATAACTGGAGAGCTAGCTTAACAACCTTGGCAAATAAATTATAAGAATGCAATATGGGGTAAGTTTGATGAAGATTATATATTAAACAATAATATCTGAGGGTTTAGTTTACCAAAAGAAGAAGCAGTCAACAGTTAAAAATTTTAAAAAGAGGTAAACTAAAAGCAATAGCAACATCTGATGGAAAATATTGCTATTTTTTTCTACTTTGAATTATTGGGATTTTATGTAGTTTTCTAAACTTCAGAACCATAACCTGGACAAGCTGAGGCATGTTCTGAATACTAAAGTAATAGAATAGTATTTCTAAGAGTAAAGAGAAAAGGAATTATTATTTTTAAATATATAGAGAAAAAGAGGCTAAAGGTAATATTATTATTTATCATCATAATCTTATGGATGCTAAAATGGATGCCAAAAGATTTTTTTATGAACACATATAAATACAGAAAATAGAAAAGGACAAAAGGTAAATATTGGAAAGCTTGGATTGGTGTAAGGTATGTGCTAGCCCTGCAACTCTTGTATGAGAAGAGGCAAGAGTCTTTCCAGCAGATCAGAGGATTGGACAGGTGACCAACTCGGAGTGCTTCTAGGTGCGATTTTATACTGGTCTGTTCTAAGCAAAAGAGGAGTCTGATTTCCTTTTTGCTTTAAATCTTTTCAATTACAACAAATACCCCCACAATTATTAGTATAGAAAATTGCCTTCCCCCATAATTTAATAGGTAAATGTTCCATTGTTTTCTACTTTTGCTATAACAGAACCCCAATATGGCTCTACCTCAACATTATTTCCATCTTGGTGGTCAAAATTAATATTATTTAAAAAAAACTCCATCTAATTTTCCACTCTATCAATTACTTTTACCTATACCATCTTTTGTCCCAGATCCTCATTTCACAGCCTACAGTAATTTTTCAGGTTTCTTTTTTAGTAACCCAGTTAATACTTTCAATTTTAATTTTTAGTGATTGTTAATTAATACTACTGTCTGTTATTTCCTCTTTTTTTTTTTTTATGATGCATACCTTGTTCCCTAGAATTTACCTGAGATGAACAGCTCTCATTCTTGCTTTTTACCCTCAAATCCTTTTCATGTCACCATTTTTTCTTATCCCTACCCCACTGCTATTCCTTGGATTTTGGAGAATTCTGCCAGAGAGTATCTTTTATCCACATGCAAGTCTGCCTAACTTTGAAGGTACTTCGTGACCTGGAGAAGTGTTGAATGATCATAATTAGAGCAGTATTTCTATTGACTAAGGTCACTTATGAGTATGTTTTAGGTCCATAAACACTTCTACTTTGAAATATTTAATTCACACAAATGACTGTTGTTAGTGTTATTGTTTCATGCCTTTTATGTGCACACACTTGCAGGAGCCCTTTAAAAATAAATCTAACACCAAGTCTCAGTATGCGAAGAGTTTAAAATCTGGTTGGGGGTGGGGATGGGGGGATGAGACTTATCAAAAACCACTTACCTTTAAAACAGTTGCTTACATCAGCTGCATGTAGTTCAAAAACTCCTTAAAAATGTGGAGTGATATGAACACAGAAAAGTAATGGGGGTGGAGGAAAAATAGGAGGGCCATATCTAGGGACTATGAAAGCTCAGATTGTTTGCATTTGAAAAAGAGCAAAGCTTTGATCATCTGGGTTTAAAAAAATTATTATAATTTCTTTCTTGTTCACTTCTTGATGTGCTGAATATCAGTGTCTCTCAAGAAAAATCAATTCTTACTTAATCTTCCTCTCTGGGTTAAATTCCTATATCAGCTGCATTATATGCATTTTAATGAATTGCTCTAATGCTTTTCTCTAATCTATTTCTTAAACAAAAGTTCATCTTCTACCTTTAATTATTGATTAACCTTTCATTCTTCCTCCTGCCATCTTTGTAATTTTACTTAGCGAAGTGCTTTAAAGGAAAATGCAGCTTCTTCTCAATCTAGTAGCAGGCATGGTTGGCTGCATATGACCTAGAAAACTGTTACAGACCTGATTTTTTGATCTTCAACAAGTCCTTTAATCTTCCTGTTCTTTGGTTTCAGTATACTTACTGGTAATTTACTTGACATGGAGGTATCTTTTTAATTAGTTTATTTTTACCAGACTTGCCAACTCTACCTTCTCGCTCCTTCCCTCTTGCCTTCCCTCTCCTTCCCTCCCCTTCCCTTCCCTCCCCTTCACTTTCCTCCTCTCCCTTCCCTTCCCTTCCCTTCCCTTCCCTTCCCTTCCCTTCCCTTCCCTTCCCTTCCCTTCCCTTCCCTTCCCTTCCCTCCCCTCCCCTCCCGTTCCCTTCCCTCCCTCCCTCCCTTCCTTCCTTCCTTCCTTCCTTCCTTTATTTCTTTTTTCATCTTTCTTCTTCCTTCTCCTCCTCCTTCTTCATCTTCATCATCTTCTGTATATAAATTAAAAAAAAAAAATGCTGCAGACTTTAGAACCAAATCCCAAATAATCTAATTACTTGGTGGCATGAATCATTCTGGTCAAGTGAATTTTATGGGTGACTCAGCATCATTTGATGGTAGTAGGATAGATTCTGGAGTCAGGGGATCTGAGTTTGAACTCTTGCTGCCTCTATAAACTTGAGCAATTTAATTAAACTTTATCTTATGTAAAATAGAAAAAATTAATACCTATCTCACAGTTATTTGGTGATCAGATCCACTAATAAATATGAAATATTTAAAAGCGATTTTGGGGTATTTAATTGAGTAATCCATACTTGCTGTTATTATTATTAAATGTTTAATTCAAAATAATTTTAATAGTCTTTCTAAAACCAAATTGCTCACTCTCTTGCCAGAGGGGATATAACTAAATCTATTATCACCAAAATGCTTATAAATAGTTACTTTGATTTTCAGCATGCTACCAAAAATAGTCAAGGTTCATAAGGACTGAAAAATATTCATTCGATTTAACCAGGCGTCCTCAAACTACGGCCCGCGGGCCACATGCGGGTGTTTTTGCTGTTTTGTTTTTTTACTTCAAAATAAGATATGTGCAGTGTGCATAGGAATTTGTTCATAGTTTTTTTTAAACTATAGTCTGGCCCTCCAACGGTCTGAGGGACAGTGAACTAGCCCCCTGTTTAAAAAGTTTGAGGACCCCTGGATTTAACAATAAAGTGAAGGCTGGAAATGTTGAAGGGAAGTCGGTTAAAAGGTAAAAAGGGCTTTTTCTAGTGAATATATGGAAAGATTTACCACATAAGGTGAAATACTCCTGCTATCGTCATATCTGTAAAAATGGAGAAAGTGGGTGTGGACAGATGAGATCTAGGAGTTTACTGTTAGAAATGTCCAAGAGAAAAGGTCAAGGGAAGGAATGTGGTGAGACTTTCAAGAGGATGAAGGAAGTTTGATGAGCCATCTATATCATAAAAGGCCTCATGACCAAATGATTGGCGGCTCTCTCGGCAGGTGGGGCGGGGTGCCGTCAGCGTCCGCAGAGCATTTGAGGCGTCACAGGGTGGAAGACATGGCCCTGATGGCAGGCTAGGCCTAGGGGACCCTACACTCGCACGATTTAATTGTGCGCTGGGCCTCTAGTAATGGATAATAGGAGTGAACACCAACCAGGACCAGCAGTCCTGTTACTCATTTGTGGACTGAGTGTAAAGATAACACCCTGATTGATATACTTTTGGGAAAGTAGAAAACTTAAGAATATGTAAGAAGTCCTCAGTGTGTTGGATGAGATTTTGCTTGGGTGAGCTTGTGATTGAAATAAATTGCTTTTTAATCTGTTGCTTTTAAATGTAAAAATATCCCAGGAGAACAAAACTCATGACTCTAATATAGTTGGGGAATGGTTGAAATTACAAACAATATTTTAGTCATTAATGGTTTCTTATTTTGTCTCAGTCAATTTACATTTGATATCATTCAATTGAATCATAACTTTTAAATGACAAAATAAGGTTCCTTTGGCAGAAAACAGATTTCTTAGATGCCCCCACTTCAAATAAGCTATACTGATAGTTTTACTTGTTAGACATCTTGAATTCCATGTTTAGTTGCCTTTATGCAGAAGAGACAGACCTTTGATGAGGAGCTTGATGGCATTTATACTTCATTAGCTGTGTTAGTGGTTCCCTTATATTCCCACTCTCAATTCAAAGACATACTCCTAAATTTTATAGGAGTATTTGGTTATATACATTTATACACTTAAGAACATTTTCATAGAAAAATACAAGAGTGTATAGATTAATATAAGCAAACATTTCTACTCAAATACTCAACAGCCTATAGCATATAGTACACAGCAACAGAATATGATTACAAATGAAAACTAAATTAAAAATCTGGGGGGGAGGGTTTGGCAAGGTTCAAAGGATTATAATTTTCCTTTGCACTGGGTTCTCATTATAAGTAGTAGTAGTAAACAATGAATCAAAATAGAATCCCATTTTCAAATTTTTTGGTATTTATTGGTAAATAGAATTTTTGGTACATAGAAAAACTAAATGTTTTAGTTACCCATATATTCTTGAGATGGACGGGGGAGGAGGGGAGGAAATGGGTAAAGGAGACTTTGATAACACCACTATTTTTAACTGCCTTAAAAATTATTTTTTATTGATTATAGAGAGGAAGGGAGAGAGAGAGAGGAGAGAGAGAGAGAGAGAGAGAGAGAGAGAGAGAGAGAGAGAGAGAGAGAGAAATAGCAATGAAGAGAATCATTGATCGGCTGCCTCCTGCACACCTGCCTCCTACGTGCCCCACACTGGGGATCGAGCCTGCAACCAGGCATGTGCCCTCACTGGGAATTGAACCTTGCGTGACTGACCTCCTGGTTCATAGGTCAACGCTCAACCACTGAGCCACATCAGCTGTGCTTTAATTGCTTCTTGACCAGATTTTCCACTGCTGGGCAATGCGCCACAGTAGGATTCCTGGTCAGTGAGAGGCATGCTTTTCCTCTGAATTGGAGGAAGCAATGGCAGGCAAGCAGATCAGTACTGTGAATGAGACCAACAAGACAGGTACTGTTTAAGGCAGAAGAATTTTAGAAAAGAGTTCCCCTTGGTGCTAAGGATGTTGAACCTGATTCCCTTAAACCATCGATGCATGAGCACCCTGGGAAGTGTTTGTGTATGCCTAGGGGTACACATCACCTGATTTATAGATCACTTTTATGCTGCATACGCTACAAGGCAATGCCACGTTGTACTGTCAAATCTCTTACAGGTTTTGGACTAGTAACCAAATTTTTGAAAAACTTCATTTCACCAAACTGAAGTTCAGAAGTGGATAAAAAATTGCCAGAATTCCAAAATTATGTGTTACAAGGCATACCAGAGCTTAATCAAGAGAGAAAATTAACAGGACATTAATGTGTGTTGCTTTCACTCTGGAACAGTCCACACCATAAGTTTCTTGAAATGGCTCTGTGCAGGCCTGGGCCACCTGCTTCACTTGCCTCACTCATGACTGATATTTACTTTAACAGAATATGTTCTTAGTATAGATAAAGATGAAATCAGTACACAGTTAACTATTTTACTTATTAACTAAACCCATAAAGTACTTTCTGTATGTTCTTAAGAAAGCACAGGAGCATATTTAAACCAGTCCTGTTGGAAATATGTGAAGCTACTATTTATGAACACAAATAGAAATGTTTCCATACAACTATCTACCTTGTGATCATGTTCTTTAGGGATAAAACTTTTTCAATTATTAAGAGTGATTTAATGTTAGATCTTTTAGAATTTTAGTGGTACATGCAAATTGATTTATCTGGTGTCAATCACTCCATAACTAAGTTGGTTCACTGAAGAGAAAAATATTCCAGTTAAATGTTTCTTATAAAGGAATTTGTATTTCTCTAGAAGATATTTTTTGAAGCTGAACAACTTTAAAAAATATATATTTATATTGACGTCAGAGAAGAAGGGGAGAGGGAGAGAATGAAATTTGAAGAACCATAATGGATAATAGGAGTGAACACCAATGATGAGAGAGAATCATAGATCGTCTGCCTCCTGCATGTCCCACACTGGGGATCGAGCCCACAACCCAGGCAGGTACCCTGACTGCGAATCAAACCATGACTTCCTGGTTCATAAGTTGACACTCAACCACTGAGCCATGCTGGCCAGGCCTGAACCATTTTTTGAGCTGCTGTTCAGCAGTAATCTTGTGATCCAATGTCAAAATCTGTTTATTTGTTTGAATGTAAAATGCTCTAGGTAGAGACCCTGTAATCAATGTATCTACTATAGTCTGAAACTTATCCTAATCTTTAATGAATGTTTATTGAATAAGCAAAATATTGATTATAATATGTGGCAATGTATGTTGGCATTCACAATTATTAATAGATAATAACATTGATAATTTAAAATTAAACACAATCTGTGTTTAATTCAGTTCCTCATGATATTCTGACTGCCTAACTCATCTGGTTGAGTGCACTGAAATGCTCTGAAAATTGAGTTTGAGTTTACAAAATGACAAGCAGTTCCCATTTAATATTTTCCATTTAAAAAACTGGTTCTGGATCATTGAATTTATTGCTAGAACATTGTCTGCCAAGCCCTGTTGAAAAAACAAAATAAATGAAACAGTCTTCATGTCCCAGTTAGCTGTATTTAACATTGTAATATTTCATACTTTAAGAAATCTACTCTCCAATAATGCAGAAAACCTCTCCATCGAAGCTAGTGATTATCAGTGATAAAAATGCCTGCAAATGTTTTAGAATTTTTAGCAATTAGGGATTTATAAACGCCTATAATGAAACTAGATTCTTTTTCACCATCTTGTCAAATATTGGGAGGCATGTAAATGACATAAAATAGGTCAGTGGTTCCTCCTTAAAAAAATTTAATTGCCTCCCATAGAGGTCAACTATGGTCAATTAAATGATCAGGGGAAAATACCTAATTATTCCTCTAGACCTACTTAATAGTGGCAGAAATTTTATTCTTTTCTCTTGGAAAAACAAATAAAGATTTTGCCTAAAGCAATGGGAAAATACTTTATTTTCGGTTAAAATGTGGAATTCTAACCTTCAGCAACATATCATAATACACTGTCTTCAGGATACAATCATTACTTAATTGGCATTAAGGAAGGAGCCAACTAGCCTCATTTTCCTAAGTTGCTTAGCAAATGTCCTCTCAATCAAAACAGCATGGTAACAGTTTGGCAAAGTAGAACCTTCTTACAGTAGAAAATGATATTTTCCTTGCATAAATTATATCTTGCACACACCCTGGACTTGGATTTGAGACACAATTCTTGTTTGTAACCTAATTTGGATTCTGGAAATGTGTTTAACTCTTGATTTAATCTCTAAATATCCCTTTGAGTTTGTAAATAGGGCACTGTTGCAGGGCTTATGCTTTCTGGGGCCAAAGCTGGTGGCTGCTGAAACAGCATTCTTCATCTTAGGGTTTGTAATGTTGCTAGAATGCAAATGCTTTTGGGAAATAGAACTCTTAAATTATAAGTCACTTCAAGCCAGGGGTAGTTGAATAAGTGCTGCCAATTGTGTGACCCAGGGCAAGTTACTGCAGCATTTTACCTTTAGTTTTCCTGCCTGTGAACTTTAATAAACATAAAATTCACTACTATTGTGAGTTATGATTATGGAGATATTGTGAGGATTAAGTAGTTAAAATGCTTAGTTCAGTGCCTGGCAAGTACTGCTTGTTTAATAGATGTTGGTTGCAAATACTTTCATTGTTATTGAAACTCCTTTGCAACCTCAGTACAAGTCTAGATCTTAGCTCATGGTAAAATTTTGTTGGTGAGTAGAATGATGGTAATGCTGCTGATGACTGGTTTAGGGGAAAGAAGGGAACCAAAGGAACCTAGTGCTTGAGTATCTACACTAATAAAAGAGTAAGATTCAAATGGACTGTACCTTTGTGATGCCCACCAGCCAATCAGGAGCGAGTATGCAAATTAACCCAACAAAGATGGTGGGTTAATTTGCATACACAGGCGCCAAGCACCACTGCTGCTCTGGGCCTCTGGGCAACGTGGGAAGGCAGAAAGGCAGCTCCGGGCCGGAGCAAAAAGGCAGCTCCAGCAGGAGCGAAGGTGGTGCTGGCAGCCAGGGGAAGGAAGGCCCATTCTTGGATGAATCTTCATGCATTGGGCCTCTAGTACTAAAGATAAATGTATTGTCCTACAGTGTTCACTTTGGTCATCTCTGCTTGATGACTTTTATTTTTGGGGAAAAGGCTTAGTGTGAGGAGGAGCTGCAGGGATGGCAAACAATAAAAGTAATGTGATAAATGGGACAATCCCTGCAGTAGGGAGTTGGAGAAATGAGAGTGAACCTCAGCCTTTGTCACTAACTTGCTGGATGACCTGGGCAAATGTCCCTGGATCCTGATAATGCAGAAGGTCTTTGAGGAGCTAATGATCCTTGATTCTGAGATGGTTAGTGACATCTGCGAGAATGGGAGGAAGAGCCTATGGCAGGGCAGGTAAGAACCTAAAATTTCTCTAAAACAACTTTAAGTGCTTCTCCAACTTTAAGTGCATGTCAGCCATGTGGAGACCTTGTAAAAATGTAGATTCTCCTCCAGCAGGTCAGGGTGAGGTTAGGATTAACCACAATAGATCCTTTGTATGAAACAAAATTTAGGAGATTACAGGTGTATCCTGCTTTTCAAAAGTTTGCTTCAGGCAACTTCAATTTACAAAAGACCTACATTAGTACCTGTTTTTGCTAACAGAAAGAAATTCAAAGAAGAATCTTTTATGAAAAAAGCAAAAATAGCATTCAGTGTTGGTTTGTAGAGGGCCCTTGTAGAGGCAGTGAGCACCCGGGAGTAGTGAGAGTGGCCCCGCCAAGCTCCTTCCCTGTGAAGCCATCTCAGCATCAAGCCACTGTATCTCTGAACTGTGTCTATGAACATCTGTGCTTTATCCAGACTCATGCATTCATAGCAAGATATGTCCTCGGTGATTCCTTCTTCACTTCGGCTTAGGAAAGTTTTCATAGGAACACTCCAGTGTTAAATAGCAGGGGAAACCTGCATTTAGATGTTACATCTGGATAAATCAGCCATATTATCACTCTTAAGTTTGAATGTCCAGAGATGTGTCTTTCCAGAAATGGGTTATTAAATAAAGAAGCAAATCGGTGACAGTCTTCTTGTTTTCTGCATACAGAACCCTGGGTGCGTGAAGCAGAAAGAAAGCTCTTTATCTGCTACTGATGAGGACACACAGAGCCAGCTAGTGGAGTTCCAAGGCAGTTTCACGAAGTGTGCAGAATTAGGGCAGATCCATTTGCAGAAGGACAGGAAATGCTGGAGATGGGAGTCAGTCCTTGCCCTGAAGGCAGAGGGTAACACATGACTCCAAGATGTAATTTGGAACACACTAAAGGAAGCAGCTGGTCTCCCAGAGTTGGGCTAATCTTCAGCAGTTTCTTTCGGTTGACTGCTCATTGTGATGGGGGAGCAGGGCTCTGAGCTCACGGTTGGGACACAGACCTCAGTCAGTAGTGAGCTTTACACACAAGGTGGTTGTTATTCTCCCATCGCCTCTGCTCTGTTCACACAGAGTGGCTTCAAACGCTCCTTGGAGTATTGTTTGACAGATGTGCTCTAAGACAAACACAGTTCCCTGTGAAGGAGGCATGGTTGGTGATTTGGAAATGGAAGATGGTACACCCTTTCAATCATTTTACATACCACAGGGAGTTTTTGATGTCAATAGTTTGGCCCTCAGCTCCAACGCTATCATTGGGCATCTGAGCGCTACTGGGTTGGCCTAAGATATTGGGTTCTTAATATCTTGGATCATAAAGAATATGACAAAGTGTCAGCCAAGTCTGTTTTGCTGCTTATTCAAAGGAGACATGATAAATATATCTGCTCTGAGACTGTGATGAAGTAGACAAAAGTATTTATTAAACTCACCGTAAATTTGTCTAGCAGCATATTAGAAAATTATTCATCTTAGACAGATAGACCAAGTGACAGTATGTTTCTAAGTCTCTAACCATCTATGGAAATTTAGGAAAATGCTCAATTCTGAATCTTTCTGAGCTAAATCTTTATGCAGCTTAGAACAGGCAACACATGACTATATTGTGAAAGGAATAAGCTGACCACCTGCAGTTTAACATAGTCAGAATTGCAAAGCAACAAAAGTTAATCTAAGGCATTTTGTGGCAACTACCCACATGGGAGGAATCTTTTCAAGAACGCAGCTTTTTTTGTTCTTATGACCCAGTCCCATAGTCAGTTAAAAAAATGATGCCTTTCGGTTGTTTGCCTGAGGCAGATAGATGCCATTTACTGCAGGCCTGGGGGTTTCTAGGACAGACTCTATGTACTCAGAGGTGACTGCCTCTATACAAAGAGGCCTTTGTAGGCACTGGTGGCGGACATACATTTTAGTCTGCATCTCATGGATGATTTCTTAGTTTTGTAAAGTTTCTCATTATTCAGACAAGGTCCTGGCTTATACTTGGTCCAGTTTCTTCCCTTCTTGGCTGACTAAGAAATGTGTATTTTCTGGTTAGTTGTCTTTTGCTCCCACCCTTTGCTCAAAAAGAATAGGTTAGGCTTGTTAAGTAGCAGTTTTAAAGTCTAAATAGCTGTGGGTTGGAATCCTCTGACAGTTGGAAACTGCATGTCCTGGGGAAATCAGGTACAGGGTCTCTCTAAGTCACTCAGAGTCCTGGGATGATGTAAAACTGGGTAAATATACCCTTTCTTGGTTGTGCCAGCGAGTAAGTAAAGTCACAGGTGGAAAGCTGGGAGTATAGTCCCTTGCTCCTATTAGGTTTTTAATGAATATTACGTGTTCTACTCAAGCTTAATTCCTTTAAGTTTTTCAGCAAGGTGACCATCATCCAAATCTTTTTTATTTTTATGTTTTGGTGGTGGTGGTTTTGTAGAGTGAAAATTAACGAAAACTAGGATGACAGGCATAACTCAGGACTGTTCTTTGCTTATCGACTTCACTGGTCACCACTCTTCATCATTAATTTCACTTAGTGTCTAAATGAGGTTAGAACTTTACCATTAGTTATCTCTACTGATAATCTGGACAGGAGCTTAACCTTTTATACTTCTGTTTCTTTCACTTGACAACCACTCCTCTATACCTTGTCATTCATTACTCGATTTACAGATATTTCTGGAGCTAACCTTTGCTAAAATCCACAGTTATTTCTAATTTACCCTAATAACTCCTCTTTGTTATATTTGATATACTGGATATGCAAACTGATGTTTCCCAATTCTAACAAATTTCAATATGATGCAAAAAAGACAATGTCTCATTCATGTCAAATAAGTAGAAATATATGTGTAATTTGTTCACTCTCTCCATATATATATATATATTTGTGTCCACACTAATAGAGTTTCAGAGTGAAAATAGACGTGTACTGAGCTCTTACCCAACTCCATCTGCATTTTTAGGGCTCCCCAACTTAGCTTTATGCTTTCATGCTGACCCTTTATTCATAATACTTTTACTGTATAACATCTGTGCTACGATTTTGAACTATTATTATCATCTTTCTTTTCCCTTTTTCTTCTCAAACCATAATTACCTTTCTGGTGTCCTGTGTTAGGGCCCCCCAGCACAACTAGACTGATTATCGTATTCAGTCTCAGGATCCAATATATTTGTGCCAAGGCATTTGTATATTATCATATAGCATTAACATAAATTAGTGTTATATTATTATTATATATTAGTTTTTCTTTTTTTATTTGACAGATTGATTTTAAAGTATGTCTGTAGGTAGTAAATAATTTATTTTACTGTTTTTTCCCTCCTAGAAAAAGTCTTCATTTCAATCAGACTTTTGTCATGTGGAAAGAAATATGAAGGGAGGTTCTATCCACATGGAAAGCCAATGGGGTGGCTTGCCCTTCAGTTCACTCTGTAAAGGAAGTTGCCTCACCTGCCTGTTATTTCATTTTGTTGGTTTTCCACAGATGTGGTATTACTCCCAGAGGTGTTTTTAGAGGTTGTGGGCAGTTTGGGGAGAAGTGCACTGGTCAGGGTTCAGGAGTCAGAGTCGTGAGAAATACAGCAATGCGTGGCTGTCCTGCACCGCCAGCTGGTCCACATCTCCGATGACTGTGTTTCACATATAAGCACAAAGGATTCTCTCACCATTTTACTAAATGTGCTGAACGTCCCAGGAATAAACTGCACTATCAATCAGGGGGGATCGTAGTTTGTTTTGCTCAGTGGTTCATCGTTTTGGAAAGTGGTGTCATCAGTAGCAATGCTTCTGGTGGTGTTTCAGTCACCAACGTGTCATCCTCATGTCAGTATCAGCAGCAGTTGTATTTATGATCATTTTATGTGTAGCTATAAACACATGTTTCACTCCTTATTTTAAATGCTCAAATAAGAAATTATCTTCAGTAGATGTCAGAGCTGAGTCAGGATAGAGAAATGACATCACTAATTTGAACAGGGAAATTTCAAAGAATTGTGAATTAGCAATCAGCTGTCAGTTTAGAACTTAAAAAAGTAAAAAAGAAACCCTAAGGTATCATGCAAATAGCAACTTCAGGAAGCAGCTGTTACCACTGCCAGAGGTGATGGAACAAAGGGAAACACTTAGGAACTTGGAGGCAAACCCTGGGAAGCTCAAACTCAGACCTCTCAGACCCCTAGGGAGGAAGGCAAGATGCCTAGTGCTTAGGGTCTGAGCTCAGAGGAGGGGCCTGAATGGGATCCAGACCTCTGAAGGAGAAACAATGGCTGGCTGGTGTCTGGGGAGGCAGAGTCTGATAAAGCTGCTTTTCCAAGTGTTGGACAAAACCGCAAACTGTATTCAAATGCTGCCAGGAAAAGGATCTGTTGCTGCCAAGGTGATGAAGCATTGCAGGGCGAGGTGCACAGAAGCCAAAAGCAGCCTGGAGGATCCCTGAAGGTGGAGGGCTGGAGCAAGTTGCCCCTTCCTCCCCCAGCTTTGAAGTCTGCGGTGCCCCTAGTGGCAGATGCTAGGCAAAGCGGAAATGGGGTTTGCAGGGTCCCCCTGCCCAGCGTCAGGAAGCAGAGCATGGGAGAGAGTAGGTTTGGAGCTGAGAGACAATGAATAAGTAACTGGCACATTTCCTAAATCCAAACTTATATAACCATGTCATCTAGTATACTTGTACCTAGCCATTTTCATATTGTTATGCATGTAAGTGTATATAAATATAAATACATATAAACATACTATAATGCATGAAATATATATGCGTATATATTTTTATGTTTTGGTTTTCTATTCTTTTATATTACAATTAACAAATTACATTGATTTATAAATATGTTTAGAGGGAGTTAATTTCATTCCCAAATATCAAAGGAGACATTATAAAACATTTGTTATCAAAAGTGGGTATTGACTCTGACAGTATTGAGAGCCCCTGACTTGGTTCAGATGGTGTAATATACATTTAGAGTTGTGACGCCGGCTCCTCACCAACTCAGAGTGGCAGTGCCATCTCAGCTACAAGGCTTGAATATGAAAAGGACCTTGTGTGCTTTTAGAATTTGACTGCATCAAAAGCACCATCTCACAGTTGGCAAACATTGCTCTTCTTTTCTTGAAGTGAGGCATGCATTAATGGGACTGTGAATCCCAGTGTCATTCTCGTTGTCCCTGGCTTTTTAGTGCTACTTCTAAAGGCTATGCACATCCATGGAGGAAATGGCATACCCTACTGCTACTTTTAAGTCATTTCAGTGGTGGAATTGCAGTCAGGGCCTGGGGTTTTTATGAAAATCATATTCAAAAACAATAGTTACCAGTTGTTGAGCTTCTACAGCAATTAGACACTCTGCTACAAGTTACAAACACAGAACACTTACCCACAACAATTTCTAAGTAGTTAATATCATCCATGTTTTATAGATGTAGAAATTTACCATAAGGAACTGGAGACTTGTCTCAGACTACACAGCTAGTGAGTGAGAGATCCCAGGTTCGCTCTGCCTATTTCTTTTTTTTTTAAAAAAATATATTTTATTGATTTTTTTTACAAAGAGTAAGGGAGAGGTATAGAGAGTTAGAAACATCAATGAGAGAGAAACATTGATCAGCTACCTCCTGCACACTCCCTACTGGGTATGTGCCCCGCAACTAAGGTACATGCCCTTGACCGGAATCGAACCTGGGACCATTGAGTCTGCAGGCCGATGCTCTATCCACTGAGCCAAACCAGTTAGGGCGTTCTCTGCCTATTTCTTATAATTTATAATTATCCTTTCCTCTCTGCTTTCCAGTAGTAAGACAGGACAAAAATGCTATTATCTATCAGGGTTATTTTATTTTATTTTTTTTAGAGAGAGAGAGAGAGGGAGAGATAGAAACATCAATGATGATAATCATTGATCAGCTGCCTTCTGCATGCTCCCTACTGGGGATCGAGCTCATAGCCTTGGCATGTGCTCTGACCAGGAATCAAACCACTGACCTCTTGGTTCATGGGTTGACACTCAACCACCGAACCACACTAGCTTGGCATGTGAGGGGTTATTTTTGCAAGCAGTGCAATTACTAATGGACAGTAATTAATTGAAAGATTCAATAAATCCATAATACGAATGCCTGATGCTTGTTAGAATATCAGTAAATGTCTGTTGAATATATATGAATATATTGATAAGAATTTTTGTTGGAATGATGATTTTCAAGTTGATCCATGTTGACCTTGAGTGCACTATCTAATTTTTCTAAAAGGCTAGGTGTACATAGTAAAGCTAATCACCCAACACTAGAAGACGATTCTTGAACAGAATCTCCTGTCATTTTAAGGTTCAAGTGTGGAAAGTGGAATTTCACAACACCATAGAAAATGAGATAAGGCCATAAGAATGACATTTATTCCCAGAGAGTTTCAAGGATAAGCCTTGGACACAAAGAAGAGTGCTTTCATATCTGTATAGTGCAGAAAAGAATTACTTAGCAGACAAAGCCAGTAATTAAAATGAACTGAAGCAGTTATGTGTCTCAGCCACTCAGGAAATCAGACTGATCAAAACTACCATTGTTTCTAAGTTCTGTGTCTTCTAAGTTTAGGTAAAGCAGAATCATTTTTGAAGACAGCATCATAATGAACATTTGTTCATAGCCACCTTACATAATACTGTGTCATTGTGGATAGAAAGGGCTTTTGCAAGTGAATGTTAAATGTAAACTTCCTTGAAAGTAAAACTTGGGGAAAATGTGAAACCTTCAGGCAGTAACCCTGACTAGAATTGCATTCTTATGCTGGCTGCTAAACTGGCTATCCGCTATCGTCAGTTTTTGAAACTTAATTTTATTCAGATATATCCATGTTCCTTAGTCGCATTGCAGGGCATGAAAGGAAGCACATCTTGCTGAAATATGCATTTATTATATTTAAACTTTGCTTTCCTCTTCCCAGAATATCAGATACTGGGTTGAATGTCTGCCAGTGCCCTCTTCTGGATAGAACATAATATATTTACAGAAGTTATCTGCCATTTTTACACATAGGCTAAACAATTTCTCCTTCACCTATTAAAATGGATACTATTATGATAGAATACAATTTGGTTTTGTTGTGAGCATAAAAGGATATACTATTTCACTATACTCAAAGGAATGTGGAGGGATGTTTAAAATATATTACCTTGGCACTCAATTTTCCCTACACTCTTGAACACCTCACTCTAAAATTAAGATCATATTCTGAATTCTCTATTAAGGAAGATAAATGGATTTATAAATATGTTCAATAGTCAGAATTCAAACAGAAGAGGTTTGACCATGAGCCTGCTGTGGAGGCCTAATCTTTGACATCATGCTGCCTTGAGTCCAAATTCTGATAAAGCTCAGTCTCCTAAGCTAGAAAACTTAGAGGAAAAACCTGTACCCACTTTATAAGGTAGTTGTGAGGGTTATATGAGTTTATGCATGAAGCACTTTCTTATCTGACCTATAGTAAGAATCTTCCTCAACATTAGCTAGAAAAGTTTTATGATATATGTGTCTTTTAACATAAAGTGCACAAATTTGAAAAAACATCATTTTAATTAAGATGTTTCTACATGTTCTATTATAGAAACTTAAATCTATACATTTTTCTAGTGAAACTATATTTTTATTATTTAATTATATATGTCAAAATACATCATGGACTGACTGATTTCTCAAGAAGGAAATATAGTGAAATATCTCTACCATAAAGAGTGAAACTATGCATTTGTGATATAAATATTATTTCATGCATTGAGGATTAAAAGAATATTCCATTTGATGTACATAATTTCATTAACTTTCTAAGTTGCAAAGGTTGTACATTTTAACACTAACGTGTTTTAAAATTCATGGTACATATATATATACCACACTTTGAGATCCATTTTTATTAATACAATTCTCTCTGATTATCAAGTTTACCATTTGGTTGTTTCTCCCTACCTGGCAATGAATCTAGCCTTTATTAATAGGTAGCATTTCTAAGGATTGGCAAAATATCAGCAGGAACATAATCTCTGGCTCATTTCAGGTTGACAGTTGGGTACCTGTGTTAGTTGTTTGTCATAAAGAAGGGAAACTAAGTAAGAATGGAAAGCTTACTCACTGAAGTATGACTTTGGGCATGTGACCCAGCCTCCTCTGTGCCTTAGCTCCTCTTATGTAAAATGGGATAATGGTTTCATATTCATAAGGTAGACACATTTGTGGGAGAAGTAATACAAAGTAATTGCTCAGTGTAATTATCAATATTATTTTTGCACACATGGAGAAGTAGAAATCAGACAAACATCTGTATCAATATCATCTTCTCTACCTGTTTCTAAAGTTTCCATTTCCATCTGTAAAATCATTGTTGTGAGTATTAAATGAATTGTGTGCACAATGCTTAGTGTAGTATCTGGTGCAGAAAAGTTGCGGAGCAGATACAACAACGACAACTTATAATACATTTTTGCATTCTACCTGCTTTGTGTCAGACCCTGTGTTAGAGTTGCAATCTCTAATTTTTACTATGTGCAGGCAAAGTAGACATGAGGAAAAATGCCCCAGGTCACACTGCTAGGAAGTCCTTAAATTGTACTAGTTCTTCTCCTCCTCCTTTGATGCTTCACCTAGTCATGGCTGCATGCCCCTTCCAGTCACACAGGTCTCTGCACATAAGGACCCACACAGCATATCATCTCCAGAAACGCACATGGCCTTTTCCAGCTCCCATCCCATCAAGCTGTACCAGCCTGTGTCCTATTTCTTGAGCTAAGTAATCTGATGAACTAAATTTCAGCAGGCTATTTTTGGTTCCCTTTGCTCCTCCTGAAAACGACACATTTGCCTTGTAAAGACTGGCTTCTTCTGCCACAGATCCTATAAATGAGGCTCATAGAGGAACTTCCAGGTAAGGCAGAAGGTCAGCAAGGGAAGTCTTCAGGGAAGTGCTGTGCTTCTCAGCTCACCCCACGTTGTCAGACCACCTTCAGTCTAAGCTGCCTTTACTCACCCTATGTAACTCTGAAAACTTTAAAAAATTAATGTATAGCTCTATGTTTGTCAACCGATCTGAAAGATAGTTACAATTGTACATTTGAATGTCAATCAAACTGAATCAGTGATTTGGACCTGAAATCAGAATAGGAGGAAAGGAAAAAAATATACAGCGATGCTAGCATATATATGAGATTCAAAGTTTGAGAATTTTTAAAATACAGATTTGCTTTTTTTGTTGTTTAATTTTCTTGAGAAAGTCACATTCTCATCTGTAAAATGAAGAGATTTGATGAAGTAAGGTCTGAAGTACCTCTCAACTCTAAGTCTGTATTTAATTGGAGTTGAATTTAACTAGAAAATTGCATTTAAAGTTGACATCAACCACAGCCCATGAAAATTAGGTTTAAGAAAAGCATTGTCTGCAGCTTTTAATCAAACTTGTCATTTAGCAAAACTCCATAGTCAGGACCTTTCCAACTGTTGAATAATCTCTAAACGGGTTTTCAAAATTGTAGCCTGCCCTTCTCTTTGCTTTAGAGGCCTTGGATAGTAAACACATACTAAACAACCATTTTTTTTTTTTTTTTTTTTTAGTTATAACTTAATAGAGTTACATTTTCAAGATAGCTACTGAAAAGAAAGTTCCAGAAATAGAAATTTAAGATGCTTTCTTATCTCTGTTCTTACCATGTCTTCTTCTCCTCCATACGTGAGGTAGAGTGGTTTTCAACCTCAAGGTTCAGGTTCATTTGAGGAAATTCTGTTTTATTGTCACTGACCTTCCAGTAGCCAAAGAGAAAGGCAGTTGGTCTCATTGCGCAGGTCTCTAAGTACCCAAGCTTTTTATTCCACCTGAGACATCTGCTCTCACCTTAATAAAAATAAATTGTTAATTCCCCAGGGTGATATATTATCTGAGAAACTGGTGAACTCATTTTTGTTTTAGATATCAAATTACAACATTTTCTATCTTCCACTCCTAAATATTGTCATAGTCACTGTCAATTCCATCAGAGCTCTCCTCTTAATAATTAATTAGAAAATGGACTGGCATCACCCCCATTGCTTCTAACAGAAACAGTAAGGTAATTTAGAAAAATACCATATAATTGTAAATTGCAACACTTAGACCAAATCGTTTCTCTAGCCCTAATCAGTAGAAGGATTAAGGGCACAAGGAACCCCCATTTTAGGACTGTTTGCAGATTAAATGAATTTGGATCCATCACAGTGCTTAGTACATACAGGAGCTCAATAAATGGTAGCTCAGTGATTTTACTGATCAAAAAATGTTTATAGAGAATGTCTGGCACAGAGTGTGCAAAGGAAATGTGATAGAGGTTAAGGCAAATCATACTATTTAATTTCTTCTGATAAAGTTTGTTTTATATTTGGTCAATGGCATTTCTTATGAGACTTTCAAGTAGTTAAAGGATAAATATTGGGACTCTCCATTTAAAGAATAATGACCAAAAATTGTGATAGTAGGAGGCATTGATAATCAATAATAATGAGTGTTTTGGGGAGCCATTTCTGACAGTATAGCTCTTTGTAGTAAGGACTGTCATAATCATTTCACTTAAAAAGCAATCTATTTAGCATGCTAATGAGAGAATTCATACCCGAGTAAGGAGGGGCTCCTACAAAATGCATTTCTCTTATGCTGATTTTGATGGTAAGGTATCTGGGGCATATGTATTCAAAGCCTTCCTCTTGTCTTTTTTTTTTCTGTGATTGCCTCAAAAATTTCCTGCTTCCTCTGATTATATATAACTCATACCATTATTATGATGACATTTATCTCCAAGTTTCAGGGCTGGCCTTAGTTTTATGCCCTATCTTAAAATGATCATCAGGTAACACAAGTAATTTTAATTACCAGTTTATAATTTTTTTCTCCCTGAATGTCTGTTAGAAAATAAAAGGAAAATGTAGAACTAAGAATGCCTTGTTAGTAGGAAAGTTAAATAGAAGACATAAAAAAGATGTTCTTTCATTCATTGATTTTTCTTTTTTAACAAATACTGACAACTAATTCTTGGTACTAGGGATATATCTGTGAGACCAAAATACATCAAAATATCCTACTAATATGAAGTTTATATTCTAGTATAATATAAACTAGAGTAATCACAATAAATAAGAAAAGTATAAAGTATGTTAAAAAAGATGAAGAATGCAAAGGAAAAAATTGGAGCAGAGCAAGGGTTGGGGAATGTGTGGGGAAGTTGCAAATAAACATAAATAAACATTTGGAGGGCCTGTGGGGGTTCACATTGTGGGCATGAGGAAAGTGCGTTCTAGGATGAGAGGATGTCCTAAGCTTTACTTCCCATTTCTGTTCAAGATGGGACATGAGTTATATGAAAAATTAGGGCAGTTACTGGAGTAGGGAGAGGTAGAGAAGTAGGAAATGCACTTCAATAGGTTAGAAAGAATAATCTTTAGGGTGCTGTTGACAAAATGTTACGGTCTTAATTTTGCTTTTTCCATTTTGGACTGACACCATAAATTTCTTGTTGGTAATTTATAGTCCCTGTAGAGTAGAAATAGAATGAATAAATTCAAACAGTCAGGTATGGAAATTTTGGTTTCTCTGTTTGCTTAAATAATTATATCTAACTTAAAAATATTGCTATTTTAGAGATTTTAGTTGAAATAAAATACTGCTGTACATATGATTCAATTTACAGATACTAAATCTGAAGCATTATAATTTTACAGTTGGAAACTCCTCCTAGTTTGCTTTTATAATTCTTAATATTCATGTTTACAATGAATATGTAGGTCAATATAACATTACCTCAGACTTTTGACACATTTTAGCAGTCAGATATTATCCCTACTAAAGAGTTTATAGTTTCACATGGAAGACAAAGGCATGTATTCATAACAATGTAAATAAGTAACAGTCTTTAAGATATATAGATAACTTATATGATAATTATGTGAGAATGTTAAAGTTATAAAAAATAGAACTTGAACATGTATTCACATTAATATGTCATAATGGAAAGGGAACAAAAGGAGAAAAGTTTCATTCAGTGAAAGATATTAGAAAAATAACGCTGGGAGTATTTCAACAAATGTCAGTGGGATTCTGGGGATGAGCAGTCACACAGAACTGAAGAATGTTGAGTTGAGATGAGCAAAACATCACAACCTGAGTGAAGGTAAAATAAAACGTAAGAGGTTTTAGAGATTCACTGGTATTCCTTTAGAAATGTTAAAAATTCTCCCTCATTAGTTGATGCCTAAATTCTGTAATCAGAGTTTTGTCGTTTTACCTGATGCATGTCAGGCCTCTACATTAAGAACTTCAAAGAATCAATAGACCTCTATAGGCACCAAAAAGCAAGAGGAAGCAATTCTCTCTTCTGCCTGGGTTAAGGATTATGCTTTGGCTGAATGATGGGGAAGAGAGGCAATGACTTGACTTTAAGCTAAATAGCATGAGGGGCCTTTTCCATCCTGTACATTAATTTAGTTTTTTCCATCTGTTTGTTTTTTACATGAGTTACCATTTTCCTCCTGCTACCTCAGTCTTCTCTTTCAAATGTTTTTAATGGTCCTAGGAAGTGAGAAGAAGGTTTTGGGCAGAATAAATTCATTAGAGCATCCCTCATCCAAAGGAATGAGTCATTTCCTTGGAGCTGAAGGACAGTTAGGTCCTCTCTGAACTTGGTTGCCTAGTTCAGTGGTCGGCAAACTGCGGCTTGCGAGCCACATACGGCTCGCGAGCCGCGGTTTGCCGCTCTGTTGACTAATGAGTTTGCCGACCACTGGCCTTAATTCCCTAGGAGGCCTCCTGATGCTTTCTGCTTCCTGGATTTATATGAAGAAGCAAGTTTTATTTGCTTTTTTATTTCAGTGACACAATATGATATATCTAGTAAATGAACTTAAAAAAAAAAAAACTGGGTAAATGAGATCATTACCTATAGAATATGATGAATTCTCCTGGAGCCATGCCGATTCCCCATTCTGCTGTATCTATTAGCTTGAGAGGGAGGAAAAGAGCTGTGAAGACAAACACCAACATTTATCCTTGTAGGTCTTAATCACTTATAACACCTTTAAAAATAGCTTAGGCTTCCCAAACGTATGCATTTAGAATGCAGATGGTTGAATTTTGCAATGAGATTGGGTTGAGACTTGAAAGCATGATGTTTTAAATCAGCTAGTCTTGAAAGAGAAGAAAACGGATGGCTACTAGAGGAACCAGCAGTCACAGGGTGAGAAAGCATATTTGGAGAAATTGACTTGGTTTTTTCAGCAAAGTCTGTGGACACTTCTTCAGAACATATCCAGAATGTCAACTTCTCACTACCTCCATTGAGAGAACTCTAGCCCATGATAGCATCATCTTCTGGATTATTGCAAAAGCTTTCTAACTGGTCTTTTTGCCTCCACCCTGTCCTTCCACAGTCTATTCTCTGTCCAGATACCAGCTGGAGTCTGTTGGTGTCATACCTCTATTCAAAACACTCCAATGGCTTCCCGAATTATTAAGAGCAGGAAGGACCCAAAGTCCTTATGGTCAGCTCCCTTCCCAGCCATCTACTGTTTCACTAAATTCTCCTAGCCTTCTCCCTCTTGCTCACTCCACTCCAGCTATAATGATCTTCTGGTCATTTCTCTCATGTATTACCATTTATTGATTCTATTTCCAGACTGTTTCCCCCCAAGATATCTGTGTACTTCCTGTCACTTCCATTAGGTCTCTATTCAAATGTCACCTTCACAATGAGGTTTTCCGTAGTACTCTATAGCATCACCTCTCCTCTTATCACTACTTGACACATTATATATTGGCATGTTACATCTTGAAATGTTATATATACATATCTAGATCATATCTATAACTAGATATAAATCTAGATCATGTTTCTCCATGGAACTGACTGTTTTTCTCGCTGCTGTGCCACCAGCACCAAGAACAGTTCCTGATATATAATATACTCTTAATATTTTTTTTTGTTGAATAGCTCAATGAGTAACTTACTTTTATCTTTAATATGATTTGCTTTGGGAAAGAAAGCCCAGCCAGCATGGCTCAGTGGTTGAGCATCGACCTATGAACCAAGAGGACATGGTTCAATTCCTGGTCAGGGCACATATCCGGTTGCATGCTCAATCCCCAGTGTGGAGTGTGTAGAAACATCAATGATGTTTCCTCTCTGAAATAAAATATACATATATATTTAAATGACCAGATTAGAATGTTGTTTATTTTATTTTATAATAAACTAGAGGCCTGGTGTACTAAATTCTTGCATGGGGGGGGGGTTGGGGAGGGGGTGTCCCTCAGCCCGGCCTGTGCCCTCTCGCAATCCAGGACCCCTCGGGTAGGGTCCCTAGGCCTGGCCGGTGATCAGGGCCTATTGGGGCTTTCCTTCCCCCCCCGCTGGTGGCAGCTGGACCCTGCCCCTGCCCCCACTGTTGCCACTGCTTGCCATCTGTGCATTGCTGCCTCCCTCCCGTGCCACCAGTCACCTCCCTCTGCAGGCAACAGGCTTGGGGTGCAATTGCTTGGCTGGCCTGGGCCTCCCTCTGTGGGGTTATCGCAGAGCCCCCGCTCTGATCGATCGCCCCGCTGGCCGGTGGCCTGGGCCTCCTTCTTTGGGACGATCGATCGTGGAGCCCCCCCATCAATGGCCCCACAGAGGGTGGCCTGGGCCTCCCTCTGTGGGGTGATTGTGGGGCGATGGCGGCCCCCGCCCCCCCCCCCCCCCGACCAATCACATTGCACACACCTTGGCTGGCCTGGTGCCAGTGCGTGTCATAGTGTGGTAGTATGAAGGTCGTCTGGACAGTCGTTCTGCTGTTTGGTCGTTTGGTAGATTTGCATATTATGCTTTTATTATTATAGATTATTATAAATAAGTTAAGTATTATCTATTAAAAGATAATCTATATTCATTGCCAAAATTTTAGATCATTTAAAATTTTAACTTGCTTTATACAGTAAAAAACACAATGTAGAAAAATTTGAATACAGAAATATTAATATGAAATTAATTCAGAATTGTATAAAAACTTTTCATATTTCTTTATCTTTATTTTTCCATTCATTTTTATATAGCTCAAGCTCAATTGTTAATATGGATTTCTAAACATGATTAGTGCAGACATAATCAGACCTTTGATATAAGCTATTACACAACCAGACAAATCTTAAACTTGATAATTAATGCTTTTTCCCGATTTGCATGAAAGACTTAGCCAATTAATATAAGGTTTAAGGAAACAATGAATCCCTGATCTTATGGGTATTGCAAAAATTACTTGCAGTAAAGATTAGCAATAATGTTCCTTTGCAGCTTAAAAAGGTGAAAATATGTTTTGTTGGATGAATTTTAATTTCTTGCCAGAGCCTTCCAATTGTGTAAATGTTAGGCTTTGTTAACTAGTACTGGAATAGAACAAAATTTGTCATTATTTTAACCATTGTCAAGGGTGGTACCAAATTCTTTATGAACTACGGTGTATGGTAAAGGATGTGGTGTGATGCATCCTGAGAGGGGAAATTAATGGATGGGAACTGGGGCAAACTCTGCGGGGCCTAGTGTAGCTCCTGAGTTTAAAACCCACTGATTATCCAAGCAGACTGCAAAGTTAGGGATGTGAGCCCATGGAAGGAAACTGGACTGTGCTTTCATATCAGAGGTCAAGAAATGGTTGTGCCCCTCTGGCTAGAAGGAGGCAGAGGATATATTTTCAGCATTTGTGTTTCAATAACTTTAATTTCCAGTTTGCCACAAATATGATTCCTGTGTATTGCCCTGCAACAGCCAATTTGCACATTTTTATTACTAGCCCTCCTCCTCTAAGACTGCTTTTGAGACCTCAGTTTACAACTTTTATTTTCATATTCCTTAAATTCTATTTTTCTATTATCTGAGCAAGGTTTCAGGTACTTTTTTTCAAGAAGTGTAAGTGAGTGATATGTTGCCCAGTACTTACTTATCTAAAAATGTCTTTCTGTTTTCCTCACACGTTCAAGCAACTCAACTGTATGTAAAATTAGTCACACAAGCTTTGCCTCAAAACTCTGTACAGTGTTGTTCCATTGTTCTATATTAGTTGATTAACAATGCTAGCAAGATTTTGGGAGGGAGATATTATCCATTTTGTTTAGAACTTGTAGAGCCCCATGTGTAAATAACTTCTATTCATTAGGAAATATTTCTTTCATATACTTTTATTATTGCTTCCATTCTTGATGAATCCTTAGTAATCCTGTAATTCTGAGAGTGGCATCTTGCTCTCCACCCATTTTTTTTTTTTTAAATCAGCTTCTATTTCAGTGTTTACAAATCAATTTTTGTTTTTCTAATAACTTCTACGAATGGTTCTATAGTTTGTCCTACAGAATAAAGATAGGTATCTGTATCTAGTTATCTACTATTGTACAAAGATGCAATGCAGAAAGGGGAAAATAAATTGGTCTCTTTCTATTACGTGTGAGAAGATTGCTCATAGCATTCATCACAAGGAAGACAGTGATGAATCTCAGTTTACAGTTTCTTTTGAGGTTGAGAGTTTGCTGTTTTTTACATCTTGACATTATGATTGTAAAAAAAATATACCCAGAAGGTGGAAAGGGAAACAAATAGTTTGTTCTACAAACAGAGGGACACCAGTAGAAAGTAAAAAAGAAGGCAAGTAATATATCAGATCACTTCAGTAATTTAAAACTGAATATCTCCTGGAGGTAGCTGGAGTGTAAGATCATCAACCCAAAACTACCCCGAAACACACTTTACTATGACTTATGTGGATAATGGAAAAAAATTGCTTTGGTAGTTTTCTCTTTGCTTATTTGCAAAGACACTGTATCGAAACCTCCCCTCTTGGCCAGCTTCTCTCTCTCCCTGTTTTGCTGTTCTTTTGTCACCTACTATCTACACACAGGAGCTTCCAGGGCAGGAAATAACCCTTGGCTTTTGATTTTTCTTCTCCTGTGATGTTTACTATGATTTAGGGAGGAACCAAGTGGACTGGTTTTGTTGTTGGTGTAAGCCCTTACTTATTCTGACATTAAAGTTGTAAGTTATTTGATCACATATGCTTTTTCCCTCAGATTTGCTTAGAGAAATTTTCATTGATCAGTTTTTTGGTTTTTTTTTTTTTTGCTTGTTTGTTTCATTTTTCTGGCCAATATGTATGCATTCCTTAGAGAACAAGTTACCAACTGGAGTAAACATTTGTATGCTGTTTGACTTCATGGAATCATTTACAAGGACAGGTATATAAATAGGTCTTTATGTTATATGCCACAGAGGAAAAACTAAGTCCTGTTTAAGAAATATGTTTTTTTTAAGTAGTTGTTTCATAGTTGTCTTATATTTCATGAAAACCCACTGGTATAATGCAATTCTTTTGTCAAAATGTTCTTACTGCGAAATGGAAATATTTTCTATGCAGTAGCTCAAATATGGGGATTAGGAGTTGAGAGAACAAGGTGTCAACAGTGTTTCAGTGGGCAGTGAAAGCACGTCATTTCATCTCATTCATTACCGTTGGCGATGTTTCTAAATTATTTGCAGAACATGAATTAAGCAAAACGTAGCTATCTGGGAAGAAGAATTCTGATACTGATTTGCCAAAATCTGGCTGGATGGCAATGTACAAGTTATTCAGTTATCTTACACTGCACATCAATATTCGTATTTATAGTATGAGAGACTTGAACCACCCAATTGCCAATGGCCTTTGCATCATAAAAATGTGCTGATTCTGTGATTTGGAATAAATTGAAACTTCCCATACATTTGCTTGTTTTGTGCAAACCTCTGTTAGAGACCTGAGGAAACGTGAATTCAGAGTAGGCTAAGGCATGCTCAGGAGGCACAGTGTCAAGGAGGGAAGCGGGAAACAAGAGCTTTTGCTGGGAAACGGTGGGGGATATGGTGAGAAGGTAAGTTCATGTCAGCTTGTGGATAACTTTGAACATACATACACTTTTTTTTTTTTCCCCCTGAAAGTCATGGGGACCCATGCAGCTTTTGAGCAGGCATATTTCATGATTTAAGGGTGGTGTGGATGGGGAAGAACAAGAGAGGAACAGAAGCCTGGAGGTTCTTGCATTAGTTTATACAAAGTGATAAGCACTGGGACCAAGAAAAGGCAGGTATTCTGTAGACTCAAGAGAGATTTTAATGGCAGTAGAACTAGGTCTCAGTAATAATTGGACCATAATTAGTGAAAGGCACTGGGGCTTAGAACTCATAAGAATAAAGAGAGAAGTGTGTGTGAAGGGAAATGTTTTTGTCTAGAAAGTTTGGAACTATGATTTGAATGTGTCATTTGGAAATTAAAAAGCATATTGGAGGTGATAGCGTTGTATTATTTATTTGGCCTCATAAGCTTTTTTTGATGGGATCTTTGTAAACATGAATTTGAAACAGTAAAATCTATTTGATGGTGAAAAATGTCAGTGTCTTTGCTGTTGACTGTCTTTGGTAAAATATCTCTGTAATTAATAAGGTAATTTCAATGGTTCTTCTGTTTTGAGTGCCTAATTGGTTTCCAGTTGAAAATTAAGAACCTGATTCAAATTAGATGTCAGAAAAAGCAATAGCTTCTTAAGATGTTCTCAAATCATATGCTACAGTAATAACGATAAAGAATTTTAAGTACATGGTAAGGCACTTATTAGACATCGAACTAAACTTAATTTTTTAAAACTAAAATGAACTCTTATGAATTAGTCTCCTATTTAAAATTCTGAGCATTCTACTGTGATAATAAGTATGAATTTGTAATACACTAATAATCCCTGGCTTAAAGTCAGAGTACATTTTAAGCCAAATGTTATTTTAATGTATTACTTAAGTGTATTCTTGTGCGACTGACATTCCTAACTAGCTAAATCTGAAATATAGTTAAGAAAAGAGCTACATCCCTCTATGCAAAATCTATAGCAGGAAAATTACTTTTAATATGTTGAAAACAGAACTGTCTGAATGCTCTTTAGTTAGATTAGATGTCCATAGATAATGATTAAAAATGACTGATAGTTTATTTCTCATTAAGTTACTTGATAATCTGGTAAATTCCTGGTCAAATCAGAGGAATATATATTCTAATGCATGTATTAGAGAGATAGATAATTTTCATGCCTTACTTAAATATTTACTTTAAGATATATTAATTTTTCTTGAGCAAATCATTTTAGGTTGACATCTAGTCATTTTTTGAGACCCATCTCAAATATAATTTCTTCTTTAATGCCATCATTCATTCAAATCATATAATTCTTCAACATTCTTTGGGAATCTGAGCACCTGGGTAAATTAAATGTCCGTTGCTGAAACAGTTAACTCTAGAAAAGAAGAATGACTTCTAGAAGAGGAATTGTTTTGCTTTTGGACATACATTATTTGTATAAGGTTCTACCACATCAACTAAGTGAAGATGTTTAATAGGTAGTTAAATATATTTGGATGTGTCATTAGTACTCAGATAATATCTAAAGTTAAGGATTCGAAAAAGGCCATCTAATGCATATAGTTAAATAACTAGGATATCAAGGAAGGACCAGAGATTTCACTAAATTTAGGGGATATTGGATATAATAAAGGGCCAAATTAAAATGTATATTAGTAAAAATAAAGTAAAAACCTGATTATATTGGTAGCGTATGCTCCTTTTAAAAAATAGAAGTACAGAAAACTACAAAGAATAAAATTATAATTACATAACTTTATGAACTAGATCAATATTAATTTTATTTCCTTTAATTTTTAAATTTGTATTTAAAAAGAAACTTGTAATTACAATAGTTATAATACCTTAATCTTTTTTTTTTTTACCTAAATGAAAATGTGTACATTCTTCAAAAACATTATTTCTAGTGCCTGCATAGTAATCCATCACATCGATATGCCAGCTTAATTGTTGGTACTATATATCAATTCTGTTTTTCAGTTAATTCTCTTGGATTTTTAGAAGTATTTAGGTATATTATCTGCAAATTCTTATCAGTTTATCCCTCTTTTCAGATAATCTATACATCTTACATTGTCTCTTGTTTTACTATATTGCTTTGATCTTTATATGAAAATAAAATAATAGTGATAATAGATGTTTTAAAATGATTTTAATGGTAATGTGTGTAATGTTTTAACATTAAGATTGGTGTTGCTTGCTTATAGCAGAAGTACCTATTTTTAGTATAAAGTTTTAGATGTTATGATAGGGTTATATCAATATTAACTTATTGAGTTTTACATAATTTGCACCTGTGTTTAAAGTAAAATTGGTTTATAACAACATTTCTAAACTGTGTTCTACAGTCATTCATTCTACTGTATTATAACACATGAATACTATTCTGTGAATAAAAGCATTAATTTTATAGTAAGGAAGGTTTGGAAAACACTGATTTCTATACTTTTGGAATGCACATTGTTTTATTATAGACTCAGAAGTTCTTTGGTTCGATAATAACAAATCCTTTACAGCAAATTTCTCAAATTATTTCTTCTTGAGTTGAATGCATATTACATTATTTTATTATGTTTTTTTTTTATTTTTGACCTTTTTAAATTTGAGGGTAGGGGAAGGAGAGGATTTATCAGTAGCTGTAAGTGGATTTCCTCTTTTTAAATACAACCTGAATATCTTTTCCAGTTGATGAGGAATGTTCAGACCATTTGTATTTATTGTAAAAACAGTGTTATTGGTTTTTGATTTATAGTTATGTTTTCTGTAATTTAGTTTCTCAGCTGCTTCTTATCCATTTTATTTTATGCAGAGATTCTTTGTTAGCTGTTATTTAATTATCTGTGGCTGCATAACAAACCACCACAAACACTGTGGAATGAAATACAACAACTGTTGATTGCCATTATGTCTCACAATCCTGGGAGTTGACTCCTCTCAGCTAGGCGGCTGTGGCTTTGGGTTTTCAGGAGGCTGCAGTCAGATAGTGGCTCAGGCTAGAGGTTTCTCAGATGCCTCTTCCCTTCTATGTCTGATAGTAGATACTGTTGGACCGCATCAGGGCATTCAGCTAGAACTCCTACATGTGACTTCTCTATGTGGCCTGGGCCTTTTCACAGAGTAGTGGCTCTCCAAGAACAGGGACCCAAGAGAGAGACAGGAAGAACCATACAGTATTGCCTGTTGACCAGCTTTGAAGTTCCATAGTGCCATGTCCATCTTATTCTTCTCGCTGAGGCAATCATAGAAGCCCACCAGGTTGTAGAAGAGCATATGGGAAACAATGTTGTGACTATGTTTGGAAAATACAATCTGCCATGATAGGCATTTGATTATTACTAGTAGTTATGGAAAATTTCAGAGACATTCTTAACCATATATCATCCATCTGTGAAAGGGACTAAAACCCACTAATTTTTTGTCTTTTTGGAATACCAGGGATTTTTGCTGAATTTTCATTTGTCCTTTCTTATTAATTATTTTAATGTTATAAAAACATTTTGTAAATAATTGGTGGTCTCTATCAAAATATTGTGAGGCATTAATTTTGTGACACCATTTATAACACTTGTTAGGATTTATTTTTTTTTCTATATTTAACTGTTTTCATGTTTCCCACCAATCCTTGATAACCTGATTTCTCCTTTCTTCTTTTACTGAATTTATTTTTTGTTGTCCTTAAATAATCAATTGGATTATTTAAGAGATATTCTTAGGTGGTGCATTTTCTAAGTAATTAAATATTCTTGAATGTTTGTTGTTTACTTCATTCCCATACATCAATTTGGCTTTTGTATAGCCTTTGAGCCACAGTTTTTTCCCTTCTGGGCACTCATGGCAGAAGTAAGTCCTCTGTTCTCCAGTGTGGCTACTGCTCTACAACTGCACAGGAGATGCCAAACTGGGTGCCAGTACTGTGCTGAGGACTGTCCATGTCCAGCTCCAATGGGTTATGGGATCACGGAATCTTTCTTCTGGTTATTAAAGACTTTAAGAGGGCATTTTCTTCCCCTTCTATCTCATTCAACCCATCCTAAGTCTAGAAGACATTCTTTATTGTTTCTGGCATGTAAAATAGCATCCATCATTAAGTTTTGAGAACACATAGAATCCTTATCCAGGGAAATCTATTGGTTATTTAATTAGAATTTGATGGAATGAATTGATATACTTGTGGTAATATAGTTACCAATCTTCATAAATCCCTATTTTTTTTCTGAGTTAAGAGAGAATAAATTTCTGGCCTCTTTAGCAGTTCATTATCATAAGAAATGTGACTATTCAACATAGAAAAGCACTTACAAGTCATGGTAACTAGAAACAGTGTGTGATCCTGCATTGGATTCTGACTCACACAACTCATCAGTAATGGAAATTTGGGGGCAAACTGACATTTCAAATAGGATTGGGTACTAGATGACATGAGATTTATTGAAAAGGAGATATAGACATCCTTAATTGAACAAATTACAAAACCTACAAATGGTATTATTTTGAAAAAACACATATGCATGTGTGTGTGTTAGAAATGATACTCTAAGATGTAGTAGTGGCAAATCTCTGAGTGGAGAGAAAGTGCTTTCTCTAATGTCTACATACATTACTTTTTAAATAATATGATATCAATTTTACTTTTTAAAAAAAGAATTATACACTTTTTAAACTTAATGAGCTAATACAAAATCCACTGATGACAAGGGAAGCAGATAATTGTCCTGTAAGAAGGTAGAACAACATGCAGACAAACTTTTAGTCTATTATCTGATTTAAAAAAAATGAGTTGGTGTTACTGAGAAAAATCAACACAAATGTCATCTAAGTGAAGAGAGTTAGTCCAGATTTTATTTTCATGTTTCTCATTTTCCATATATTTGTCAAGAATGCTCTTAGAAAGGCAGGAGATTGTTAATGAAACAGTCCCCTTTTTCTGCACTCGGCTAAAATCTCTGATTGTGTTAGCCACCAGACTCATGGAAGCAGTGTTTGTGTTGTGGGGGCTGTGGCTGTCAGGAGCAGCAGCTTCCCTGCAGTATTGTTTGATTATAGAGGCTCATGTTCTTTAATATGAGTGCTAATAAAAATAAGAAGAGCTTCACATATTTCATGTCCATCTGCTTTGAACATTTTCTTGACAAATGGCATTCTGAGCTGGTGGCTAAGACACAACAATAATTAAGTTACGTGATTGTCAGTGGAGGAGTTTTACGGGGTTGTACAAATTAACTCAAAAATACTTTTTGTGATGGGAGAGAGTTATTGTAAGATTCAGCACATGGAGAAACTAAGGCGCTGAAAAAAATTAGCCCAAGGTCTAAAATACTTCATTAATTGAATTGGAAATATACTCCTTACAACTAATGAATTTATTTAATCATTTATCTGTTTACTTATTCCTTCATTCACTCAGTAAGTATTTTTGAGTCAGCAATGAATTTTGCATTAAGAGCTTCTTGTCAACCAAGAGAAAAATCATAGCCACAGATAATTACAGTACAAATATTCATGCTATAAATATGTATTTACTCAAAAATATTTATGATCCAATGTTTCAAATACCGTATTGGTTACTGTGACTACAGTGTTAAAAAGTAGATCTAAATTCCTATTCTCATACCAATTATATCCTATCTGGAGGAGTCAGACATTAAGTTAATAAAGTTATAAGGAGATATTAGGTTGCCATGGATGCTATCAGGAAAACATAGACTGATGTACCAGGGAATCTAGAGAGCCCCTTTAAGTTGTTGGTCTAGAAAACTGAGGTTCACTCTTAACCCGGGGTCTGCATATCATATACGACCAGCCTCAAGAATAGCTACGCCTCTGGCAGAGGGAACAATAGTGCAAATGCCCCAAAGAGGAAGCAGTTAGGAGTGTGGCAGGAACCTAGGAAGCAGGCTCAGAGGTGGTCAGAGCCAGACACTGAGCACAGTAGGCAGGACCACCCCTTCCAATTGTCTGCCCTGAGGCAGGAGTGCAAATGGGGACTCATATGCCATAGGTCTAAAGAGCTAACATTATAGATCAAACTCATTAGCTGTGACTGAACTATGCTTCCTTCTTCTGCCATGACAAATATACCTTCACAAAGACAAGATTTTTAAAATACTCATAAAACTATAAGATTTGTGTGACTAAATGTTAGCAAATGATTTAAAATGACCAAATTTCATTATTGCTTATTTTTGGATGTTCTGTAAATAGAATAGTGATCTTGTATTTATAAGATAGTAAAAATATTCATAATTTATAAACAATTATTATTACTCTTTAAATTTTATTTTTCGTGTTTTTACTTTAGCAAAATCACTAATAAGCTTAAATAAAGTAGTAAAATTTTACTGGCAGCAATGATATAAAGGAGTAAGAATTAAAAGATAATTGTATTTAAAGTGAACAAAATTTAAAATATGTCACCAAAAATGCAAGTCAAGGCAAATAAAAACTTGACTTGAAAAATGTTTATATTTCCAAAAATTGTTGATTTTCTACAATTTTCCTAATTACCCATTATAATAAGTGGAAAAATACTGGTTATAATACATCCATATCAAAATTTAATTCAATTATCTACACTAATAAAAGAGTAACATGCTAATTGACTGTACCTTCATGACATCCACCAGCCAATCAGGAGTGAGTATGCAAATTAACCCAACAAAGATGGTTGGTTAATTTGCATACACAGGTGCAGAGTGGCTGGGGGTGGGGCGGGACGCCATGGCGATGATGCAGGCATTCTGCACCACCCCAGCCGCTCTGGGCCTTTGGGCAGCGTGGGAAGGCGGAAAGGCGGCTCCGGCCAGAGTGAGGGCAATGCTGGCAGCCAGGGGAAGGAAGGCCCATTCTTGCAGGAATCTTCATGCATCAGTCCTCTAGTATATATATATATATAATTAGATTCATTTTTGTTTTATAACTATATTATCTATAATGATGAAAGTGTAATATGCTAATTAGACTGAACAGATGAACGATCTGCCGGATGTCATTCCAGATGAAGCCACCATGGTGGGAGCTGAGACAGAGGCAGTTAGGGGTGATCAGGCAGGTAAGCAAGCAGTTAGGGGCGGTCAGGCAGGCAGGCAGAGAGGTTAGGGGTGATCAGGCAGGCAGGCAGATGAACCGTTAGAAGCCAGTGGTCCTGGATTACAAGAGGGTGCAGGCTGAGCTGAGGAACGCTCCCACCCTCCGTGCACTAATTTTGTGCACTGGGCCTCTAGTATTTTATAAATATAATTAGGAGCCCGGTGCACAAAATTCATGTACTGGGATGGGGTCCCTGGCCCCTCTCACATACTGGGAGCCCTCAGGGGATTGTCCTACTGATGGCTTAGGCCTGCTCCCCGTTGGGAGAGGACCTAAGCCACAGTCTGGCCTCCCTTTGCAGGAGGTGACTGAGCTGATCAGAGGAAGGTGTCAGCCCCATCACCCCCTGCTGCAGCCACTGCCAGTCACTGCAGCCACCAAGGTATTTTCATCAACACGGACTCCAGTCCCTTCACCATGAAAAAATGACAACTTTCTTTAAGCATTTTCAAGATGTGTCTTTCATAGGATATGACATTTCTTTCTTTATTTTTCTTTTTATCCTCATCTGAGAATATGTTTCCATTGATTTTTCCCCTTCCCTCTGATCCCAGGCTCGGCTCCTGCCCAAGCCTAAAGCTTCTGCCCGATGGCCGGCTGGGAGTGACCTGGGTGCCAAGGAGGTTCCTGGGGATCCTAGGATTGGCCCCTGCCCAAGCCTAAAGCCTCCACCCAATGGCCGGCTGGGAGTGACCTGGGTGCCGAGGAAGTTCCTGGGACCCAGGTATCTATGCAAATTAACCGCCATCTTTGTTGGGTTAATTTGCATACTTACTCTGATTGGCTGTGGCGGAGGTATGGTTAATTTACATGTTTCTCTATTATTAGGTAAGATAAAATGCTGGTATTCAATGTTGAATAGTTGTGAGGATAAAAAATTAGGATCATGCTTGATATGTTACATCTTAACCAATTTATATACAAATTTAAGACAGAAATAAATAAATATATGTATCTATATATTTTAGAGAGTGGAAGTGGGGGTTAGAGAGAGAGAGAGTAGAGAGAGAAACATCGATGTGAGAGAGACACATTGATTGGTTGCCTCCCCCACGTGCCCTGACAGGGGCCGTAGATCAGATTGAACCTGCAACCCAGGTACATGCTCTTGACTGGAATTGAACCCAAGACCCTTCGGTGCATGGGCCTACGTTCTAACCACTGAGCAATGTGGGGTAGGGCAAAAATAAATATTTTAATGTTACAAAATTTTTCTTTCCCTGACCAGTTTGGCTCAGTGAATAGAGTGTCGGCCTGCAGACTGAAGGGTCCCAGGTTCGATTCCAGTCAAGGGCATGTACCTTGGTTGCAGGCACATTCCCAGTAGGGGGTGTGCAGGAGGCAGCTGATCGATGTTTCTCTCTCATCGATGTTTTTAGCACTCAATCCCTCTCCCTTCCTCTCTGTAAAAAATCAATAAAATATATTTTAAAAAAAAATTTTTTTTCTTGACTGACATTCACGACTGTTACATATAATGTGCTAAATTGTGAGTACTTCTAGACCCACGAATGAGAACATGAAGAGAAGTAAATGGACACTTAGCACTTTAGGGAAATACTATTTGTTATCTAAATATCAACTGCATCTATATTCGCTTAGAGGAATAATTCGACAAGATAATTAGTGTTTCTTTTTATATCTAACATGCTCAGATCTTCTCTGGCCCCCAAAGAAGTGTCAATCACTGATGTTGGTGGTGGCATAACCTACAGTCCTTTGCACCACTTGGACAAAAAAATAGCCTTTGTTTTGAGGAAAAAGGTCAACACATATTGAGAAGTTGTTTCTTTGGGCCTGAATGTTAGTAGTCACAAGAGCAGGTGTTCAGAGTTATAGACTGGGCCAGGGCTTGGCAAATTTTTGTATAAAAGGCCAAATACTTTAGGCTTTCTGAGCCATAGAATTTGTTAACAACTACTGAACTAACGCACTAGTTGTAGGGCAAAAGCAGCTTTAGACAATATGTAAATGAATGAATGTAGCTGTATTCCAATAAAGTTTTATTTGAAAAAATAGGTAGTCTGGGTCTGGCCTTTGAACTGTGGCTGCCACACCTAGAGTGTGCTTTGCCATTACTAAACTTCAGATCCCAAGTGACAGAGGCATCCTTGTGTTCTTTAATAAATGAATCATCGGCGTGTTTTTGATGTGCTAAATGGTGGGGCCTAGGGCAGAAGCCTCACTGCCTCATTCTAAGGGAGATTCTACAGTAGGACTGGGTAAGGAGATTAGATTTTATTTGTAGGCAGGATAAAGATCCACTGCAAGGTGTTCAACAGGCACATGTTGTAATCTTAGTTATGCTTCAAAAAGATCCCATTGATTGCTGCTTAGAGAATGAATGAAGTACTATGAAAGCACAGAAAGAGAGAGAGAGAGAGATAAATTAGAGAGAGAGAGAGAGAGAGAGAGAGAGAGAGAGAGAGAGAGAGAGAAATTAGTCCTTCCAGGGCAAATCAATTAGCATTTCAGAAAGCAAATGACATTTGATCTGCATCACACTGAAGCAGGGAAAGGTACTTCAGGTGCAAGGCAAAGTATGTGCAAAGGCAGAGAATCAAAAAGGACTCAGCATATTGGAAATTATTTTAAAAGTTCAAAAGAACTAGAAAAACATGTGCATGAGGTAGGAGAGAAGACTAAAAATCTAGGTTGGATCTTTGTATGCTACAAATGGGGCATTGACCTGTGAGAAACAAAAAAAAAAGGAACTGGCAAAGTCTTTAAGTGGGTAAGGTCAGATTTTATTTTTAGGCAGAAAACTGGGACTGTAGTGTGGAGATGGGACTGGAGTGGGAGAAAATGATACCTGGTTGTGCAGTACCAGTAATCAAAATAGAAGATGAAGAGCACCGAAAACTAAGGTGGCTGTGTGGTAACTGAAAGAGAATCTGGTTTCAGAAAATACTTTGGAAGTAACACCGATGGAATTGGTGATTGGTTTTCTGTTGGGATGAGTTAAAAGCAGGGATGACTGATGACTACCTAGGCAGTGTAGGAGTGACACCTTACTCTGTGGTGGGTGGGTGGCGGAGAGGAGAAACACAGTGATTGATGCTTCGGACACTGAGGTTGAATCTGGGTTGGGACATCCAGGTACAATGTTTAGCAGGATGCTGAGTTATGGGATGTAGAAATATTTGGTAATTAGTAGAGACTGGTAGCAGCTGATGCCATCAAAGAAGATGAAAAATCCCAAGGGAAGTCTACCAGTAAAGACCGAGAAGAGGACAAAGAATGTCTGTCTGATTAATACTAATCAATGAGGGTGTTCTGAGAGGAGGGCATTAAGAAAATGGACTCTTTCTAATCCAGAGAATAATTCTGTGGCTCCGTATGCTTCATCCATTGTCTTACAGGGGAGATGGCCAAGCTGAGGGGTATTAGCCTCTCCCTCATATTATAAAACAGCTGGTTTTTAGTTAAGTATAATTTCAATGTATACTCCACAAGTGATATTCATTATAAATGTCCACTATAGACGTCTATCTAAAATTCCAGGGAAGAAAATCTCTAAATCCGCTGATTTTTAAAAATTTATTTTTGTAAGAAAATTATCAATATGATATCTCATACCAAAAAGGTGTGGTCAAAAGTTGCAGCCTTCTAATATCATGGTTCACTATTATTTCTCATAATGTAACTCTTTAATTGACATTTAAAAGAACACAAGCTCAGTATTTCCTTGCATAAGTGACAACAGATTTAAATTTAGTTTTTTTTTTCTGTCTTGCCTTGTTCCAAAGAATGCTATAAAAACCAAGAGTAAATGTCCATAACTATGGAGACATGTGTATCAGCCATTAAATCAGTGTTACCCACATGCCTGTGGTCTAAAGGAATTTGAGCAGTGAAATCTCCTTTATTCATGTTTTACATGAGTGAGTATCATGTGCCAGGTACTATGCTAAATGTTGGGGACAAATGGTAAGCCTCTCTAGTTGGAGGCAAAGGAAGACAAGACATTCAGGCCCATGGACTGACTCCGTGACCCTCTTGGGGAACTAGGAAGAGTTCTTATGTTTAGGAGGCAGATGGAGCAGCAGAGGAGGCTGCAGAGGAAGGCCAGAGCCGGATCCTAAGGGCTACCATGCTTGTTCTCTATCCGGGAGGCCAGCCGTTCTTTATAGTGGAGGTACTGCCCTTGGAGGGCATTTTGGACATTTGTGGGGCATTTTTTATTGCTCTAGTGATGGGATGTGGGCTTTACTGGAATTTTAGTAGTTGGGGCCACAGATACTAGACTCTCCAATGTGTAATGTGAGAGCAGGTCCAGCATAATTAAGAATATATTGTTTTAAAATAGGTATTTACTTTTCTACTTACCCCACTAGATCATGTATCCATGAGAGAAGAAATTTTATCTCATTTTACCTAATAAAATAGTAATATGCAAATTGACCGCACCTTTGCTACACCCAAGCCACGCCCACCATCCAAAGCCACGCCCACCAGCCAATCAGGGCGAGTATGCAAATTACCCAACAAAGATGGCGGTTAATTTGCATACACAGAGGGAGGGAGGAGTGAAGACTGAATACAACTTAGAAGGAAGATGGAGGAAAAGCGGAAAGCAAGATGGCTGCCAGAGGGAAAGCCCGGGCGGGGCGGGGCAGGGCGGAGTGGGGTGGAGCGGGGCGGGTGGCAGCGGCACGTGGGTGCAGGCGCGGCGGCCGCAACAGCAGAGGCAGCGGCAGCGCATGCGGCCGCAGTGGCCGCTTGCAGGATTTTTCCTGCAAATGGGCTACTAGTTCCCTATAACTCACTCTGACTGTCACCTTTGAGGGAAGTTGGTAGGAAAAGTATAAGCTTTTGAGCCATCTGTATTAATTAATCTTCCAATCCCAACTTCACAAATTATAATTTCTAGGCCATTTGTATGTGTTACTTAACTTTTCTGAAGTTTTTCCTCTGGGAAATGAATCTAATGTACATATACCTCAGGGCTAGGTGAGGATTAAATATTTATAAGGCACTGAGCAAGCATCTGGCACTTAGAAAGTGCTAGAATAAATATTGGTTCATAGGGGGAGGTGCGGAGGTTGGGGAAGCTTGCACTAAACCCTGCAGGGCCATTATGAGCCTTGGTTAAACTTAGTTCAACATTGCCTTTGAATTGATAACCTGTTTTATAAATTTATTTGCCTAGGGTGACAGACACTTTGTTCTTAAGTGTGAAATGGGATTGCCTAGTGTAGGAGCATTTTTCAGGCAATTTCTTGCTCAGAGAGAAAGAATGATGCCTCCCAGGGACAAGGAATAGAGAAGTGAAAGATTTGACATCTCCAATTTGGTAGTTAATCTTGGATAATCTGTGATATTTATTATGACATAACTTTTCTTTCAGCAAATTTATCTTTTTATTATCTAAATTTGATTATAAACTATCAATGAATTAAGGCTCTTTCTTTTTGTGTGGGGGGTGAATTTTCTTATTTTTTAATTACAGTATACATTTAATATTATTCTGTATTAGTTTCAGATGTACAGATGTACAGCAAAGTGATGAGACAATCATGTACTTTACAGAGTAGTTCCCCTGATGCATTAAATGTCTTATTTGCAAAATTTATTACACAATAGATATCCAGTAAGAATTTATTGATTGATTTCTTTTATTGGTGTGAGGTGGTAAATGTTAAAAGAATATAAAATGCATAATCCCTTATCCAAAACCCTTGGAGTAGAAGATATGTTTTAGAATTTAGATTTAAAAACATAGATATCTATCACATTATATCTGTACTAGCTGTGGGATTGGGCCAAAACCAGCTCTCCGACATCCCCTGAGGGGTCTGTGATTGCGAGAGGGCACAGGCCAGGCCGAGGAACCCCACCGGTGCCTGATCAGGGCCGGGGAGGGACGTGGGAGGTTGGCCAGCTGGGGAGGGACCGCAGGAGGGCTCCAGGGCGTGTCCGGCAGGTCTCGCTCAGTCCGAATCAGCCGGACCTCAGCTGCAAGCTAACCTACCAGTTGGAGTGTCTGCCCTTGGGTGGTCAGTGCACATCATAGGGACTGGTCGATTGGTCGACTATCTGCCCCCTGGTGGTCAGTGCACATCATAGCGAGCGATTGAGCAGCCTTAACATATCATTAGCATATTACGCTTTGATTGGTTGAATGGACGACCGGACACTTAGCGTATTAGGCTTTTATTATATAGGATATTACCATATGCTATATTACACATAACCAGAAGGAACTGGAAAATAAGCCCAAACCAACATTTTAATGTATCTGCAGGACAGCTATGATTATTCATACTAAACAAGTTATGGTGATTGCAGGTATGATGACCATGACCAATTACGTTTTTATCCAAAAAAAACATAATTTCTTTTTCTTTGCTTATGAGAGCTTCCTTCAACCCCCCCCCCAAGGAAGTTTGATATATATGATCCAGAAAGCCTTTAGTTTTATAAATTCCTTAACCTATTGAGTTATAATGGCTCCAGATTCAGAAGGAAGAATAAGTATGCCCTAGAGATGGCTCATTTATTTTACTCTTAATACATTTGAGTAATCCAATCATCCTCTTAGCCTTGAAAGAAAATATACTACATTGGGCTTTGCCTTGGTTTTTCCATATATTTATACAGCTTTTAACAGAATACCAAGACCTGGGAGCAATTTTCTGAGACAACCACCTTGTCCAACTTTACTAGGAGAGCTGTCATAACCAAATACCACAAACTGAGGGTCTTGAACAACAGAGACCTATGTTCTCACAGCTCTGGAGGCTGGAAATGTGTCAGCAGGGATGGTTCCCTCTGAGGCTGTGAGGGAAAACATGCTCTATGCCTCTCCTAGCTTCTTGTGGTTTGACTTGTAGGTGCCCCTCCCCATCACTCAGTTCATGTTTAAAAGGCATTATTTCTATGTGTGTACCTGTATCCAAATTTCTTCTTTCTACAAAGATGCCAGTCAGATGGATTAGGGACCCACCCTCCTCCAGTATGACCTTATATTAATTACATCCGTCATAACCCAATTTCCAAATAAGGTCACGTTCTGAAGTGTTAGGGGTTAAGACTTCAACATATGAACCTTGGGGTGTGTGACACAATTCAAACCATAGCACTCAGGCAGGCAAATGGTAGATGTTAATGATGGTTTGGACTTCCAAACAGAAAGAAGGGTTTGCACGGACTGTGAGGTGCTAAGATGATGTGTCTAGCCTGGGTGCTATGTCCTGGAACAATGATTCTAGAGCCAATAAGAAATTGGATTTTCTGATTCATTGAGATGGAGAAAGAGCACAGTTATTCATTAAACTAAAGAACGAGTTTAAAGGAAGGCAATAAAGGAAAGGGAATTGGATTGTACAAGTCAAAGTTCGTGCCTTTTATTTTAAATTATATATAGTCTATGAGGATTTTCTGGCATGTTTTAGATTAATATTTACTCAAATTTGTATATATTGCATTTTTCTTCCAAAATTTTTCTTTTATATGGCTTACTGAGTTTGTTTTGACTATTGATGTTTTCTCAGGAGACACAGATTTTAATGTTTTTATTTTGTATCTTAATTTTTTTTTTTTTTACTTTTCTTTGAAAGGAATTTCTTTCTCTCATTATCAGCTGAAACAGCAATGTCAAAGATTGCTGTTTTAGGGCAGGGAGTTATTCAGATTTAAATAATTAGTGTGATGGTATCAGAGGAATGAAGTTGGACTCCACAGCAGTGTATAGGAAAAACCTGTTTTTCCTCCATAGAAAAGAAAAGCCCAAATGAACATGGTAAATGTGCCTGAGTGAGGACAACCTCGGTGCTGCCATTATCCCTGGCTGTGTCTTCCCGTTGGATTAGTTGCCGAATGCCATGGGCCACCCCCTTCTCACACAGATGCACATCACTTTCCCTGGCCAGCGCCTCCCAGGTGCAGTGTAGCCCAGGCACGAGTGGTCTGAGAACGCACAGCTGGCGTTGGAATCAGAAGACTTGCAGAGGAGTCCTATGTGACGGTAGGAAAGTCACTGAATATCTGAGCTGTAAGAGGCTCAAGTCGAATACGGAGGTTACACTCTATCTCCCGGTGTTGTGAGCATAAAACATGGGAAACCATACTGGAAGATACAGTGAAACAATGGCAGTTACCAAGTACTAATCTACAGTACAGCAGACTCTGCTAATTGCTTTGCACATACCCACTATCTCATATTTTCACAGTGACCATGTAGTGTAGGTATTTATTGTTACCCCAATTTTTCAGAAGAGAAAAAAAAAAAAGACTGAATATTTTTTCTAAGGCCACAACAGTTTATAAGTGGCAGAGCCAGAGTACAACATAAGAGGCTTAATTTCCACTTTTCTATATCATTAAACAGCTTGTACTAGGCAATTTGAAAAAACAAAACAACCCCCAAAATCCTGACTACATGAGTCTATAGTAGGTCATTTCATGGATTAGAAACGCTCATAATTCATGATAAACTGCTTAAAAAAACCCCACTTTATATCAGTTTGCTTTTTCAAATAACCAAAATAATAATCCTAGTTTAAGAGTCTTGTTTCAAAGGATATTTCTAAATAAAAGACAGAGAAAAGGATGGATTGAACTTTCGTTTTTAATGCTGACAAAGAGTACTTAGGAAGGTGAAGTTGTTTAAAACATTTTAATCCTTATCCTGTCCTCAACAAGCTAGTGATGTAAAAATGAATATCCCTAAATATCTCTCAAGAGAATAAATGATTATAATAATCTTTCAACCTTGTATTATCATATGAATTATTCCTAAAATAAATAAAAAATTGTAACTGGGTCAAATATGTGTGTGTGTGTGTGTGTGTGTGAGAGTGAGAGAGAGAGAGAGAGAGAGAGAGAGAGGGGTGGCATTGGGTATAAACTGGTTAATTTTGTTTACTAAAGAAGTGGCTTAAATGTGGGGTCTATTAGCCATCCAAATAATCTTTGGATGATAATCGTTCATAATTGTAGCTGTATTTTATTTATAAATTTCTCATTTAAATGTCTTATTTTCTTCTTATGTAGGTTACAAACTAGAAGAATATATAATACTTGTTTTGATAAGTGAGTTTTGCTTTCTGAATATAGTTCTCTGATCCTTATCTGGAATTATATGTGTTGGTTCTTAGACTGCTACAAAGCAGTGATTTTCAACTGGTGTACTACAAGAATGTTTAAAGCATGCAATACATGACTATTTAGTCAGGGGCACTGACCTCTTTTCCCTTAGATTGTCAAATAAAAAAATTGACAACAATCAATACAATAATAACCGTCTTGGTTCTCAACCTTCTTAATGCAGCGACCCTTCAATACAGTTCCTCATGTTTTGGTGACCTCCAACCATAAAATTATTTTCGTTGCTACTTCATAACTGTAATTTTGCTACTGTTATGAATCGTAATGTAAATATCTGTGTTTTCCAATGGTCTTAGGCTCTACAGAAGTGGTTCTCAACCTGTGGGTCACGACCCACAAGTTGAGAACTGCTAGCAGGGTCGGCTAAGGCCATCGGAAAACACAGATATTTACATTACGATTCATAACAGTAGCAAAATTACAGTTATGAAGTAGCAACGAAAATAATTTTATGGTTGGGGGTCACCAAAACATGAGGAACTGTATTAAAGGGTCGCGGCATTAAGAAGGTTGAGAACCAAGACGGTTATTATTGTATTGATTGTTGTCAATTTTTTTATTTGACAATGAGGTCAGTGCCCCTGACTAAATAGTCATGTATTTAGTGAATGAATCAAAATTATACCTATCTTTTTAAATCAGATCGGCCAGAGAATTTTAGTAATGAATTTGTGTGCCATGAGATAAAAATGATTGAAAATTGCAGCTATATAGCAACAGACTTTTATTGGTTTTATGCTAAAATGTAACACTAACTTGACATCTCCCAAAAAGATCCATCTGATAAGATGGTTTGGTGGTCCAATTAAAACTTTTTCCCGAAGTAAATTAGCCCATGTTGGTCATGGAGAGACCGAATTAGTAGGGTAGGCAACATTTATTTTGAACTAATTTATTGATGTGAAAATCATGTTTCCAGTCCAGTAAATCCATGCATTTTCATCTTGAAAACAATCTTCACTAATGATGGTACAAAAGAAATTAAGGCTTTCAATCTATCAATACAAATCTTGTGCTTTTCAACAATTGTCTGAAGGTGAGATAAGTTTAATAAACCTTTTCAGAATATTTTGCCTTTAATTGGATATCAAAAACAGTAGTTGCAGGTTGTTAATTGTGCCATTTGAGAGAGGACCAAGGAAAGCAAAATAGTAGTTTAACACAACAATGAGTAAAATTGTCAAGTAAAGCTTGATGACTAAGATCCCACATTTAAGCCTGAGCATCTATGCTAATTTTTCATATTTGTTGCATTATCATTCTCCTGCTCTTTGTGTTTATAATTAATTCATATTTCTATAAAATAGTAACAACTTTGTGCTTCTTATATTAATAAAACTCAAAAATATTTCTGGCACTATGCATTCAATTTTCCTACTCATTATGGACAAATATTGTGATGTTTATTCATGGGTGTAGTTAAACATAATCCATTTGTGTGTATAATTCTATTATTTTGATGTATCTTTACTCATGTTCATAATTTTATTCTGAGTATCTCTTTAATGATCAGTTAAAGTTTAGAGAGAGGCTTTGGAAGAAGAAGTTAGAGGTTGGATAAGTGGAAAATCAGGTGTTTTGATTGGGGCAAGGATAAAAGGCATCTCTTTTTTCTTGTGGGTGGATTGGGGGTTGTAGAGCTGAAATCAGCACATCAACAGAGGCCCTTGGTGGGAAGGGAGAAGACTGGTTACTTACTAATTTCTATGTGTCATGCTTATAAGGACACATTAGAAGGGAACTTAGCTATTCAGTTTGTCTTCTTGTCCTTATGCAACGTGATTGTCAGACTCTGGGTCCTTCTGCATGAATGACTGTCTACATCAAGCATGTCAAACTCAAAGGCTAACACGGACCAAATAAACAAGGTTTAAGTTTATGTGGGCCACAAAAAAACCCAAAAGCTTCAATTTTCATAGAAACTGAGGTTCATTTCAATAAGAGACATGCTGAATACAAAGGGCTGAAATAAATGAGTAATCATTAACATAAAATAATAGAACATTTTAATAAAAATTAATATTTTTTTCTTGAACATTAACTTGCCAGACACTGAATAACTGCACAAATTAATAAGTGTAATGCAGATAAACCCTATTTTTCTTGTTCTCCGAAAGCAAAATATTTCCTGTTGCACACACCAACAAGTCAGTCCAAGACTAATGATGTGGCAATTGGCTGCTAAAATATTCACTGCTAGTATTAGTGGAGAGAAATGGTGCGCCTGCATGTAAGGCGCGTAAGGGAAATGAATGCAACACAATTATAGTAATCAGTCATTAGCGAACATTATAGTTTGTTATTAATAATTATGTATAAGAAGATATTGTAAAAATTAAGCTACAAAATTTTTATTAAAACGTTTCTTACATACCGTTATATTGTCTGGGTCGCAAAAATATTTGTTGTGGGCCACATGTGGCCCGTGAGCCACAAGTTTGACATGCTTGGTCTACATGCTATAGTAGCTTCCACATTGTACCAGGCAGGTTATCCTAGAGTTCCAGGAGCAAAAGTTTTCAGACTGAATAGTATACTTGAATCATGCAATGTATTAATTCAATTTAAAGCATACCACCAGAATCAGGGGAAAGAAACATTCACATTACACTGCTCTAAATTGTAGGATTAATCTGATTACTAATCAGACACATACAATTTGTGGTTCTTTCTTTTAGTGGGTTCCTATGAACAATATAATATCTTTTCTATCCCCACTACCCTGCCCTGAATGCTCCTTTTTATTATTTTCTAGCTTTTAAAGAAATTTTCATGATGGATGTCACAGTGCTGCATAGTAACCAACATCAGAAATATGAGTTGTGCTGACGGTTTCTTTATATCTTAACCGAGTTCTCCTATTTCAGTCTTTTGTGCTATTTTGCATATTTTCATCACTCCTCATGAAATTCTAAAATGTCATGTTTGTGGAAGAGATCAGGCACTTGTGTTTCAGGCAAACAATGAGAATTGAAACTTCTGTGTGCATTTACATAGATTTAGGTCTGTGTTACAGCCTTTCATCAGCACCACAAATTCCCCTTGAATCATTCCTGAAGGATGTATGCCTAGTTGATGTTGCGACATTCTCAGTCTACCAGTGCGCTCGCCTAGGTGCTTGATCAGAAGCATCTGAGATGATTCTTGGAATTTTATCCTCCAGGGTACAATTGTAGTTGCTCAAATTGAACATCAAAATGATCAGATAAGCAAAAGCTACAGATAAATAACCCCTTAACTGACATGGATGTGGAATGTCAGTCAGGTTCCAGCCACATATTGTGGTCACTATTTCTGTTCTATTCTTGTGCAAGTATGATGATAAGAAGACATCCCTATTTGCAGGCCACTCTGGGGAGTCAGAGCACATCAATGACAATTCTCCAATAGACCTGGAATATTTTGCTTGACATGTCTCATCAATATTTTCATTCAACTGAAAGGGATCTGTGTGTATCTGCTCAAATAATTTATTTGGGAGCTAGCAATGCATTTCCCTTCTCTTCTTGAATAGTGAGGAGTAATCTGAAGTTACATTCTCCTCCTGAAAGTGCGTTATGCAACAATGAAATAGCTTTGAGGGATCATGGGTTTGGAAATAATTAATGTTGTATTCAATTTAAGACAGCACTTTAAAAACTGGGTTTAACTCAGTTCTTCAGAGTATTCCCATGTCACCTGAAAGTGACACAAAATTTGGTGCATATGTATTTTGTTGTTGTTACGTAAGAGGAGTCTTATCATTTACTTAATAAAAGCAGCTTTTATAGTTTCAATCTCTCTCTCTCTCTCTCTCTCTCTCTCTCTCTCTCTCTCTTTCTCTCTCTCTCTCTCTCTCTCTCTCTCTCTCTCTCTCTCTCTCTCTCTCTCTCTTCTCTCTCTCTCTCTCTCTCTCTCTCTCTCTCTCTCTCTCTCTCTCTCTCTCTCTCTCTCAATTGGGGGAAGGAGCAAACAGAGGGAATCTTGTCTTGGATAATTAGCAATTAGGGCAGAGTCACACAGGAAGGGGAGATACCTGTGTAAGTGTAGAATCTAATTAGAGAGTGTCTTCAATTGCAGCTCCCCAGGGAGTCACCAGGGGTATCAGTTGGCCTTCTGGATCTTGACCCCAGGTGAGACTCTGGAGGAAACACAATTGTCCTGGAGGTGTCCCCTGTGGGAATACCTTTCAAGATCAGTTGGCACAGCTGGCTGAAGCCACTCTGCCTTGAATTTAGGTTTTCACATTACAGTGTCATTTTTACGTAACACACTCATAGCATCCCAGAGTGAAGCTTAACAAAACTCGATACTGTAGGCTTGGGGATCCTCCCAGTTGCCTTGCTTTGGTGCAAGGACAGTGCAGCAGCAGTGACAATAGCTTAGCAGGTAGGTAGCACGTGAGAAATGTACATTGCAAACCCATTTAAACCGGCCTAAGAGTCTGAAATGGTCTGAAGGGGAACCCAAAATGATTACATGACTTGCTTAAGGTCAACACCTAAGTAGTGGAACAGGAAGGAGAAGCCAGGTTTCCTAGTTCCTGACCAAGTTTCCCGTTTCTCCTGCGGGTCACTCTGTTGGTCAGGTCTTTGTTTTTATCCTGCCCAGCTCGTCTCTGGCCTTACTTGAGAAGTATCTCAGTGTTTAAGGGCCAAAACTGCCTTCCTTCTCTTTTAAATTTCTCCCCGAAACCTGCTTTTAGGGTTATAAGAACTCCTTTTTCACTTTATTTTCATTCCTTTAAGGGGAAAATGCCACTTCCAAGAAACTATCCAGCATTTGCCATTTTAAAAGGAAACCTCTCTCAGAGGGTTAGCCTCAGAATTTAGCCAAGTGTCTGACATGGAGCAGACATTGTGGAATAGATAGAGTTTGTTAGTTGAAAGTTATTAAACAGTCATGACTTAATGCGGCCAGGTGCAGATTGGAAGAATAAGTAATCTGAGTGGTTGAGGCATGAATAAATATCAAAGGAATGTCCTGCAAAGAACAAAGACCACTAAAATCTCAGGTAGTCCTTGGGCATGTCATTTTATTTTTCTGGGTTACTTCTGTGTTTTTATTGTCTAAAGAATTAAATATCAACCCTATTTCCCCACAAGGTTATTATATGGATCACATGTGCATGAATGGATTTCGTGGTTATAAGGGCAATATAATTAAAAGGCAGTTATTATTTTTTAATGCATTTTGCCAGAATACAAAGAAATACAGTCCAGATGCTCTCATCCAGAAGCTCATAATTTTCTCCTCTTCCTTTCCTCTGTCTGGTAAATTCACGTGTTTTACCAGTAGACCTATGTTTCCCTTTTGGAGGAACCTCTTTCTAAAACCTCTGAAATTTTTGGTTGTCACAACTGGAGGCTTGCTGTTGGCCTATACTGAGAAGAGGCCAGGAAAAACCTAAACCTTCTCTAATCCACAAAACAGACCCCTGCAGCAAAGAATTGTCCAGCCCCAAATGTCAGGATTGCCGAGGGTAACACACTCTGCTTTAGTTTGAATCGAATTTTGTCCTGTCTCTTTAACCCACGGGAAATATTAGTACTCTGCATTTGACATTACCCTGTGAAAATACACAAACACATATTGGCATGCACATTACAAATATTTTTCCCCCAACTTGACTGAGAGTTCCATGAGGGCAAAGAGGTTTTGTTTTTGTTTGTACCTTTTTGTTTATCATGATGATTCACACATAGTAGACACAGTATTCATTTGTTTATTCATTCCAAACTTTTAAAAAAGTGTCTATTATATGTCAGGCCCCCTTCGAAATTCTGGATTATATCACCAGACACAAAAATGACACAAGTCATGGCCTGTTGGAATTTATTGTCGTAAGTGGAGAGCACTTACTATGAAACATGCCTCTTAGAGTTAATATTAAGTGTAAGAATAGACAAGGTCACAAAGGAATAAAATCTAAATTCACTGAGCTAGGCTACAGTGACTAACAAGTGAGAAAGAATGAGTAATTTGTGCTAATTCATTGGCAATGAGATGAATTGGCACATTTTTACAATTCAGCGTCATGCATGGAAGTGCCTGTTCTACTAAATGATACCATATTTTAATCCGCATTGGTGTTAGCTGTCATGCAGATGTGAACTAACTCATCATCGTCATTTATTTGACATATTGGCTCTTACCGTGCCCTAGGTAGTGGGTGAACCAGAACTCATGGTAATTTAGAAAAATGGTTTATGCTAAAGGAAATGACTCGTGAAGAGAAATTTGCTTTTCTTGCATATGTTCATTTTTTATCATACATTTTGTGTTGGGTATCTACATAAGGTCCCTGGTTCGGCTGTGGTTGGCCTGTCACGGTATTAAGATGTATATCCTCAAGTAATAGGACTTTAGAAGAATGGGAAGAGAATTAGGGGCTTGTATTGGGGGTGCTGATGAAAGGTTTGGAGTCAGGTAGAAAGTGGCAGTCTGAAGAAACTATCACATCGGTGGCTGATTCTCTCTGGGGACACTACCACCCCCAGGGGAGGTCTGGACATTGGTTACAGGAAGACTGGAAAGCATTCTGGCCTTTAGCAGGTTTAAGGATCTCCCTTCCCTCAAATTGTGTTTTCAAGTGGAAGACAGCCCTGCACACTGAATAATCAATGCTCTGCATACTCTTTCAGATTTCCTATTATACTTCAAATGGGGTAAAGACTTAATAATAATAATAAAATCTAGCTTTAAAAAATACTTTGCTTTTAAGAGCATTTTTAGGTTTATTGCAAAATTGAGAGGAAGAAACAGAGGTTTCCGATATACTTCCTGCCCCAACACATGCATTACCTCCACCACTACAACATCCCCTATCGAAGTAGTACATTTTTTGCAATCTGTGAGTCTACACTGAAACATCATAATAATTCAAAGTCCATAGTTTACATTGGGGTTCAATCTTGATGTTGCACATTCCATGAATTTAAACAAATGTATATACAGCTATGGTATCACACAGCATAGTTTCACTGCCCTAAAAATCTTCTGTGTTCTTTCTGTTCATCCCCTCCTCCTCCCTCAACTCTGTCAAACACTGATCTTTTTGCTGTTTCCATAGTTTTGCTTTTCTCAGAATGCTGTACAGTTAGAATCAAACAGAATGTAGCTTTTTCAGATTAGCTTCTTTCACTTGGTGATATGCATTCAGGATTCTTCCATGTGTTTTTATGGCTTAGTAACTCTTTTCTTATTATTGTTGAACTAGAGCCCTGGTGCACGAAATTTGTGCACGGGTGGGGTCCCTAGGCCTAGCCAGCAATCAGGGCCAATCAGGTTCCCCGCCTCCCTCCCTCCCCCCCTCCTCCTTTTCTTTCCGCCCGTGTCTGCCGCCACCTACCCCTGGTTCTCTGTCCCAGCCCGGGGCCTGGCCCTGATCGGGCAGTTGGGACCTGCGGGCAGCGGGGAGGACCAGGGGGAGAGACCCAGGAGGTTGGCCACTGATCCCAAGGAGGGAGCCGGCCCTCAGCCCCCTTGGGAAAGGGGCTGCGTCCACCGCCACCCACCCCCAGTTCCCCATTGCAGCCCGAGGGCCCAGCCCCAATTAGGCTATCAAGGACTGCCAGCCAGAGGGAGGGACTGGGAGGTTGGCCGGCAGGCCGCATTGGTGATTGGGGCCTGCAGGCTGGGGGAAGCTCCTGCGTTGAGTGTGTGCCCCCTGGTGGTCAGTGTGCATCATAGCGACCCATCATTCCAGTCATTCTGGTCGTTCTGTCATAATGGTCACTTAGGCTTTTATATATATAGGTAATCCATTTTTTTGGATGTACTACTGTTTATTTATCCATCCACCTACATGAAGAACATTTTGGTTGTTTCCAAGTTTTGGCAGTTATGAATAAAGCTTTTATAAACATCTGTGTGCAGGTTTTTGTGTGCACATAAATTTTCAGCTTCTTTGGATAAATACCAAGGAACAAGATTGCTGGAACATATGGTAAGATTATTTTAGTTTTATAAAAAAAAATGCCTGTCTATCTTCCAGAGTAAATGTAGCATTTTGCATTGCCACCAGCAATGAATGAGGGTTCCTGTTGTTTCACATCCTCGTCAGCATTTGGTGTTGTCAGTTTCTGGATTTAGGCCATTCTAATAGGTGTATAGTTGTATCTTATTATCTAAGTTACATTTCTCTGATAATATATGATATGGAACATCTTTTTATTGGCTTATTTGTCACCTATATACCTTTTTTGATGAGGCATTTGTTAAGGTCTTTGGCCTTTTGTTTTGTTTTTATTAATTACTAGAGTCCTGGTGCACAAAAGTTGTGCACTCAGGAGGGTCCCTCAGCCCAGCCTGCACCCTCTCGCAGTCTGGGAGCCCTCAGGGGATGTCCCCCAGGGAGCGGGCCTAAGCTGTCAGTCGGATATCCTTAGCACTGCCACAGAGGCAGTAGAGGCTTCTGCCACTACTGCTGCACTCCCCTTGTGGGAGCGCACTGACCACCAGGGGCAGCTCCTGCGTTGAGTGTCCCCTGGTGGTCAGTGCATGTCATAGCCATTTGGTCGATTTGCATATTAGCCTTTATTATATAGGATCTCTTTTCCATTTTGGAATGAAAGAAGTTAAAACATCTTTCAATGGTGGTTGACCCAAACCCAATAATATTTAACTTTAGTATGAACTTATGATCATGCAGTTCAAAATGGGCATTTCTGAACTTGAATATTGTAGTATGTTATGCAAAATAATGAAGGTGTACTGTGGGTCTCCAGCCTAGAAGTTCTCAGCTGGCTTCTGTGTCATCTCTCCAACCCTGGATTATGTCCTTCTACACCTCACCCTTCCAGGACTGGTGCAAAAAAATTAGCTTTACTCATGTTTCTACCTCATTTGCATTATTTTTTCTTCACTGATATGAAAGAAGATTTCTTCCTTCACGATATAAAAAAGAGACCTTTATACTAGTCAGGAGTGACTTGCTATGCAGTGGATGAACAGGGGTACCATTCAAGCACTGATGGCTCAAATGTAGGAGGAAGCTCAATTCATTTGGATATTGGTTTATAATGTGGTTGATATGCAACTGACTTTGTTTAGTTAGTTTTTATGTAGCCATTTTAGGGCAAGTCTTTATCCTAAATCAGTTTACCAAATGACTGACTTTTTTTTTCTTTTCTCAAATGACTGAATTTTGACTAGGAGAGATTCGGATATACACTAGCTACTTATTCAGTATTGGTCATTAGAGCAGTTATAATATTTTCTGTATTCTCTTATTCTGTTCTATTTCTGGATAAATACTCTCCCTTTACATGTCACACTTTTAATTTTAGGATAAAATTCTTGAGGAAGTTATAATTTTAAACATTTTGGGATGGGGTTTTAAAGCATTTTACTCATATTACAAATAATACTTAAATATTTCACCGACTATGAATAAAAGTGAATCTATGTGGTCAGTTGAACAATGTGCTTCCCCCATCTCTCACCTACTAAGATATTCATGCCCTAATCTATGGAACCTGTGAACCTATGGATATTACCTCCCATGCAAAAAGGACTTTGTAGATTTAATTAAGTTAAGGATTTTGATATGGGTCTTTATAGGAGGACAACTTTCCTGACTGATGAGACAGGTAAGTGTGACTTTGGAGGAAAGGGCACAGAAAAGTGCAATGTTCTGGATTAGATGATGGAGGAAGGAGGCATGAGCCAAAGAATGCAGGGGACCACGAAAAGCTGGAAAGGGCAAGGAAACAGACTCCCCAGGAGCCCCCAGAAAGGAGCACAGCATTGCCGACACCTTGATTTTAGCCCAGTTGAGACCTGTGTCAGACTTTATATATAGAACTGTGACATGGTAAATTTGTGTTGTTTTAAAAGACTAAGTGTGATAGTTTATTACAGCAAAAATAGAAAATTAATACAATAGAGAAAGTCTGTAGGACATACTTTAATAATGAACATTAGTAAAGAGCTTTAAAGCATTTGTTTTGATGTACAATAATAAGTTACCACCAAATTTTGAGGGATCCACAATATGATTTTTCCAAAATGCTGCCTGATAATCATAATCACCCATCAGAGTGAAGGAGAGTGTATAGAATTCATAGAGTAATCTCCTCTGAAAATTTGAAATTTGCTTCTCTGTATATTTTGTTGTTTTCGCTCTCAGATTTTGTGATTGATGAGAGGGAAGAATGTCTCCTTTTCTTCATCTATCTCATCTTCCCAAGATTATTTAAATTTGAGAAGAAATATTAGCATTCATTTTTCTCTTTTCAAGTTAATATTCTTCATTGCCCTCAGATGGGTTTGTGATATAGAATTCTGCAGTTCTCAGAAGTTGAATGTAGGAGTCCCTAACTTGATCCAGATGTATTTATATTGTTTGTTGCTCAGTATAGAATCATGAGAACATATTCCTCCTATTTTTTTTATGGGAATCCTTACTCAAGGATATTTTCTCCATTGATTTTTATTTTATTTTATTTATTTTTTGTAATTAAAAATATTTAATTCTTTATTGTTTAAAGTATTACATGAGTCTCCCTTTCCCCCCATTGACTTTTCCCCAGCTGCTCCCACCCCCCACCCCTGAGCACATGCCTTCACCCCCCTACTGTCTGTGTCCATTGGTTATGCTCATATGCATGCATCCAAGTCCTTTGATTGATCTCTTACCCCCTCAACCCCCACCTTCCCTCATAGGTTGGACAGTCTGTTCCATGCTCCTATGTCTCTGGATCTATTTTTGTTCATCAGTTTATGTTGTTCATTATATTCCACAAATGAGTGGGATCATGTGATATTTATCTTTCTCTGACTGGCTTATTTCACTTAGCATAATGCTCTCCAGCTCCATCCATGCTGTTGCAAATGGTAAGAATTTTTTTTTTTTACAGCAGTGTAGTAGTTCATTGACTTTTAGAGAGACTGGAGGGGACGGAGAGAGAGAGAGATTGAGAGAGAGAAACATCTATGTGAGAAGGACACATCCGTTGGTTGCTTCCTGCAGAAGCCCCAACTAGGGCCAGGGATCAAACTTTCAACCCAGGGTGTGTGCCCTTGACCTGGAATCAAACCGAGACTGCTTGGTCCTTGGCCAACACTCTAATTACTGAGTCAAACCGGCCTGGGCAGTGGTTTCTTCTTCTTCCTCCTCTTCTTTCCTCTCTTCGACTCTCTCTTCCTCTCTTCCTCTCTCTTTAATGTCTTCTTGTCCTTCTTGTCTCTTTATCTCTTTAGACATTTGTGATAAATTCATGCTATTATATAGCATCAGATAATGCCACTGGTAGCATGGTAAGGTGTTGTTTGTGTTTTCAAAACTGCTTCTTCTCACCACAGTCAACCTAAGCGGAATCTGCACCCCTTCCCTTCCTCCCACTTCAGGGGTGCCCTCAAGTAATTAGCAGTAACCTTTGTTTCTCCTTTTGATTACAGAGTCTCAGTCCTGGGATAGGTCAGTAGTTCTGCATCCAGTCATCATAACGCAGGAGGCATGCCATGCTTACCACATTCCCACGGACACCTGTGAAATGAGGATGCAGATTGCCTGTCACATTCTCATTTGCCAAGAACTCTTGTTATACTCTTACCTTTTCTTAAAGCTCCCTGACTTCCCACTACAAATAATTTAATGGAAATACCTTTTAAAAAGGCATTGATACTATGCCTGAGCCCAGTGGTTTTCAAACTTTAGTGAGCATTGGAATCAACTGAACAGCTTGTTAAAACAGTTTTGTGTCTGCAATACCTAGTATAGTCTCTCTCCCTCTATTTACCTAACCCCCACACCCATAACCCAGCTTACAGACTGGCCACTGTGCCTCTTTTGCTTCTGTTAAATAATCCCTCTGCTGAATTTATAATATAAGTGATTTCTCTTAACTTGGTTTTCTCTCCTCCAGGCAATTCTTTCTGATTTGTCTCCCCTTTATGTGCTCCAGTTTTTGCCTCCACTATATTTGCCTTTAGTGTATTTTCCTAGAATATAAACACAGAACTGTAGACCTATTGGTGACGCTCAGGTCAGAATTTGCAAATTTCTATATGTAGAGCAACTTCCTTTTTTACCTAGGATAAAAAATGTGGAGAGCAGAATATTTATTCCCTGACTCAACAGAAAGATACTGAAATGAAAGAACTTTAAAAATTACAAAGAGGTAAAAAAAAAGTCCAGATGTTATAACAAAAATCTAACTTCCTTCTCCATTAGATGAGAGTGGCTAACAATAGCTCTAGCAGTGAGAAATGAAGGTTAGCAATGCAATGCCTGTGGAAATGTTAGGCACAGATCCAGGAGCAGCTATTTGATTTACTAATTACCCAGGCACAGCCTGCAGGCTCGGTGCAGTGGCTCTCAGAACACAGGCCATGAGATCGACAGCCTCTTGGGTACAGTGCTCACACCTGTTACTGAGGCACATGGACCCCCTTCAGCAACACACATTCTAGAATCCAAGAGCCAGCGCAGTAGAGAAGTAGATGGGAAATTGCCCACCTGTGTCAGGACACTGGAACGAAGGATGAGAGACTGTCCTGGAAGTTTAATATTTAAACAAGGCTATCTGGTTTCTTTGAACCAATCTTCATCCAGACATTGCTACAAAAGGAAAGGAAAAGTTAACAAACACCAAAAGAAAGCCATATGCTCTCCTCTACCTTCTCTTTCTGTACTCAGCTCTGACTTCACCATTGAGTATCCTTAGAACCTCATTTCTGACATGCATTTTGCTGACAGGCTCATACTTTGGGGGCATAGAGCTCTTTTTTTGTGTGGGTGTGGGGGGACTCAGTTGTTGAACCATCAACTCAGGCATTAGAGTGCCCCACCTGGCCTCTCTGTATTATCTTAAGTGTTTAGAACACATCAAACAGGTTTCAGTACAAGTTTCATTATTAGTGGGTAATGGCACTATAGGGTGGAAAGGACACAGGAGATGGAGTTGGACACTCAAGGTTCAAATCCTAGCCCAGAGACTTATGAGAACCTTAGTTCCAATATCTGTAAAATGAAACAATAATGGTGACCTCAGAAGGTTACAGGGATTCAATGGGATGTTGTTTATAAAAAGGCCTGTAGGTTCACACGTGGACCTTAGTAGGTACTCAAGGGCAATAGTATTCTTTCTTTGTAGACCCTCCTGGCATATCCGGCATTTAATGCTCTGAACAGCCCTTTAAAGAGCAGGATCAGGACTAGGGGGAGGCAGGTGAGTTGAGTGATGCAAAAATGGGATCATATTCTGTTTTTAATGGAAAAATGTGGTATATTGTTCACTATGGATATCGATTTTCATTTTAAAATATTGTACTGGAATAATATCCTCATTCTGGGTGTTTTGGCGCCCTCTTAAGTGTGGTGCTCAAGGCTAAGCCCTCACTTGCCTCACCCTCATTTCTGTTGTGAGAGGGACAGACAGGAGAAAGGAAGGACGTTTTTCTTACTTCACAGATAGAAAGTCTAGATTCAGTGACTAATGCTGCCACCGCCATCCCCTGATTGTCTAAACAGCCAGCATTATGAAGGAGTCATCTGTACAAATCACCTGCCTCACAGCTATGCTTCTAGCTCTGAAGAGCCTTTTAATTCATTGTTCTCTCCCCAGCAACCAGAAAACACTATGACTCCATCAGAGGTTCCAGCTGACTTGTAATGTGATGAGTCGTCACAGTCTGTTGAGCCAGCTCTATCTCATTCTGTCGGGTCCCGGAGTCCTGGGCTTCTGGAGGGTACAGTCTCTAGGGAAATTGAGTTGTAGCCTCTGCATTAACACTCTCTCCTTTTGTATCTGCTGCCACATTACACAATCACCTCCTTTCCTGCTGTTAGATAAAAGAATGCATCGATCCCAGAATGAAGGGAGGCACAGCTGTTGAGATCACAGCAAAAATAAAGCTTGTATTTTCCTCTGATTAAAGGGCCTCACTTTTCGAGGCTTGTCTCCTGAGATGCAGCATTTTGCTTCTCAGGGAGACAGTACAGAGTCCCCCTGCAATATACAGCCCCACCTCCCCATACTGTACATCTCCACATGGGTGAGCAGAGCTGATAGGAATGGTGATGTCAGGTGCTTTGAATTGCAATTGTGAGATCGTTTTAATGTCTGTTTTGCTAAAGTCAAATTACTCCTTGCACATAAACCTTAAAATTGATATAAATGCCGTAGAACTAGTGAGAGTTCTTGTTGAAAAGACATTGCATCCCAATACAGCCTAGGGGCCAGGCTCTCTTTCCCTTTCTTGAGCATATATTTTAGCACTGGCAGCTCAGAACGTGCCCTGCAAGGCACTTTGCAAATCAAGAGAAGGTTATGTTGAAGTGACAAGCCTAAGTGTATAGGCCTTTTAAGTCCTCTTTGAGTTTCATAGTGGCTCTGTGTATGCGTGCAGGAGCATCTGTGTGTGTGTGTGTGTGTGTGTGTGTGTGTGTGTGTGTGTAAGAAGGCTGAAATATTGATTTGGATGCATCTGTTAAACTGAGTATTCTGTTAAAATATACAATGCTCTTTCTCCTAGAATTTGGTCCAATCTAAACCTTTTCTTGTTCAGTGGCCCTACTAACTAGTCCCTTCCTAGTTGTAGAACTAGTTTATTTCTTTTGTATTCTGCTATGTGATCTTGCTACTGTTTGGCACAGTTTGTGATTTTTTTCCGTGGTTAGTTTCACTTAGATGTGATTCAAAACATTCTATACGTCAGAGCCTGTTTGGAATGCATTGAAAAGGTAACAATGACCAAGAAGATACTATGCAGACTAGCATTTGTTTTCATGGAAACAGATTTTAGGTTTTCAGATCTATAAGTGGAGTATTCAAGGATTTTTTTATATGGCATTTTTTATAGGGTAAGAGGAAATTTCAGAAAGCACATACATGGTTTGGGTCAAGTGAAGTCTTGAATGTTGTCATGAGGTTGTTTCTTTTGAAGAGGCTTGGACCAAAGTTGGCCTCTGAGCAATTAGTCTCCTCAGGTAGATTTCATAAGGGACACTCCCAGGGAATAAAACCTTGACTGGTAGGAGGTGAGTGTCCAGGAGAGGATGAGTAGGACACATCTGGGATTACTGCTGTCTCCCCCTGGGGCTTTTCGCATGGATCTCTGCCTCCATCTGATGCCTTCTTCACGTGGCACTCACAGAGCACCTCCGCAGGACCGCACTGTCTATGGAGAGTGTCCGTTCCCATGCCTGGCTCCCCCACAACCTGTGCTCATCCTACACAGCAGAGACCCACACAACACAGCTCTAGAAGGAGCACAGCAGATGAAAACTATACATGTTTCATATTAACTCAAGATCTATACTGGAATCTCTCAAATACCATGGAGGGAATAAATACAGTTTCTCAAAATATCTTAAGGTCTTACCACTTTCTTTCCCCACAGACTGCCTTCATGCACCGTGACTGCTCTCTCTCTCCTTTCTTGGGAGTATTTTTTTAAATGTGTAATTCCACCAGGCCTTATCCTTTTGCCCAGCTTATTGTCCTCCTTTTCTTTCTATTTCTCTTTGATTCTCACTCACAGAGCACACAGCAACTAGGCAGACAAATCAGAGCCTTCTTTGGAAGAGAGTAGAAGGAAGAAGCTGAATAAAGCCAAACAAATATCATATCCACTGAGCAGGAGAGATGGAAGGCTGCAAACAGTTGTATTTCAGTAATTTTTATTCCATCATGAGCATAAGCACCCAGTGAGCATGGTCCTTGCATTGCCACCTGCTTAGTGTGAAGGCAGTGTGGAGCTGTGGACCCTCCGGAGTTTTGGAGTCAGGCACTCATCATCTTTATTTAGAATATCAAGAGTAGCAGATTTATAACCCCTATATTGATGATATGAATTCAAGTGTCCCCCCTATCATTTTCATCATTCCATTCCCAGGAAGCTAATTAACAGGTTTGTAATTTTAGAAATGTACATCAAACTATGTTCACTTTATTATTACTCTAAAGAAACCTTGATCAATAAGTGAATAGAAACCACATCATCATGATTCTTTAAATTAATGTTTCATTCCTTTACAAAATGTTTTACTCAATATCCATATGAATTGATTCAGCTATAAATATCTGACATTTGTCATGGGCTGTATATACTAATTTAGTCTTAAGGAAATAAATCTCTAAATATCCTTAGAGAAGCATTTATGGACTCAGCACTATTCAAAGTTCCAAAATGGGGAATGCTGGCATCGCTACAATTTGTTTCCCTTCTATTTTATGCTTTCATTGTATTTTTATTGAGATCTTAGCCATAATTTAATCAAATTAAAAATATAGATTAATCTACTTTTTTATCTGGAAGAATATTTACATTTCTAATTCATAATATGGGTTGAATATACCAACAGTTAGCAAATTATGAATAAATTAGGAGTAATATCTTTTAGTGCTCTAATCCCAAAGCTAGCTATACAAATGCAGTTACTTAGCATATCTGAGCCTTAAGTGTCATCACTGCATAAGAATTTATATCTCATTGTGAGGAATACATGATGATCAATACATTGTTCAACTGCAAGCGATACCCACCTCATTCTAATGGAGCACAATTTAATTTTATTGTTCACTGCAAAAATGATTCTATGCTTGGGTCTTTTTCACAATCAGGCCCTCAGTTATAAAAGATGTAAATCAATGTATAGAAGAGGTGAAAATTAACCAGCTTATGTTCTTTTTGTGGGTAGTTACATAATATGACAATGATAACTACTTGGTAAGCCATAAACTAAAGCATGAACATTTTTGCTACTTACGATTTTTATGTAACTATATGGGAGGCATGGAAACCAACTTTATTTTGACTTATGCTATAAAGCTGTTGCCAAACACCCAGTGCTTAAGTCGTGTTTCACATGGAGATAGTGATATCTAGTGCATTTCTGTATAATGTGGATCTTAATCTCCCCCTGTAATGCCCAAATTGCAATGTGAGCCCATGGAAATTCACACAGAGTGTTCATTTATATTTTTGATAGAGAATAATCTGAGGAGCCTGGATTGTTATAGAAGGAAAGGCAAGACAGTTACTGTGCCAGGAGAGACATGGATAGGGGAGTTGGAGGGACTTTTGCTTCTGCTATTACCACAGTCACCTTTCCTTCAGGCTGCATCCAAGTTCCCAGCATTTAAACTGACCTGTAACGTTATAGTGAGATAGGGATCAGCCCTCCTGAATACCTTCCTGAAGTTGGATACCTGAGCTCTCCTTGAAATGCTCAAAATTTTGCAAAAAAAAAAAAAAGATCACAAATGATCTTAAGGACCCTTTCTGGTCTGGGAACACAAAGTTTAGGTTAATCTTTTCCCTAAATACATTCATTTCAGTCCTCATTGTTTGGTGACTTTGGCTAGCTAACTGCTGTCCCTTGTGCTTTGGCAGCCCTTTCTGTTAAGATTGGCTGATTGGTTGCAGCTCTTTCACAGTGATGATGCTCAGAGCCATGTCTACACAAACTGCCCCCTTGGTCTCCTTACCTCACCATGAAGTTATGTGGTGGTGTGTCTTCCCTGGGACACCCACCTCTGAAACCCAGGCAAACTGATTAGCTTAGCATATTAATTTTGACCATCTAGTAAACTTTACCAAGTCAAGGTGTGCTTTTCATTCTTAGCTTCCAGTAAGTTTGTCTGAAAACAAATTATTCATTGATGAACAGATAATCTTTTTATTAATTATATTATTTTGTCTTAGGGATTTGGGAGCTCAATGGATAATGATAGTATGAATGAAAATCTCTCATATAGTTCATCTAGTATTGCTAAAAATTATATTGTGTACTTAACACATACTCCTCTTTCTCACCTTCTAAAAAGAATTAATTAATGAGTATATTTTCATTAATTGACTTCTTCCAACACAAGATTATAAGCTCAATGAAGATAAAAAGCATGTCTCTTTTGTCTACACCAAGCATGTCAAACTTGCGGCCCACAATGAATATTTGTGACCCAGCCAATATAATGGTATGTAAGAAACGTTTTAATAAAAATCTCGTAACTTAATTTTTACAAGATCCTGTTATACATAATTATTAGTGACGAACTACAACGTTCGCTAATGACTGATTACATTCATTTCCCTTACGCACATTACAAGCAGGCACACCATTTCTCTCCACTAATACTAGCAGCAAATATTTTAGCAGCCGATTGCCACATCATTAGTCTTGGACTGACTTGTTTAGTGTGTGCAACAGGAAATATTTTGCTTTCGGAGAACAAGAAAAATAGGCTTATTTGCGTTACGCTTATTAATTTGTGCAGTTATTCAGTGTCTGGTAAGTTAATGTTCAAGAAAAAAATTAATTTTTATTAAAATGTTCTATTATTTTATGTTAACAGTTACTCATTTATTTCAGCTCTTTGTATTCAGCATGTCTCTTATTGAAATAAACCTTAGTTTCTATGAAAATTGAAGCTTTTGTTTTTTTGCGGCTCACATAAACTTTGTTGGCCTTTGAGTTTGACATGCTTGGTCTACACCTCTATTTTGAGCATTTATCATTGAGTTTAAGACATATCATAAGCTTAATATCTGATAAATAATCTAATGAACTGAACAATCCAGAGGCTTTTCCCATCATTATTATTAAATAGTTGTGACTCACAAAGAAAATGTTAGTTGTTTCTATTTGGCTATTGGTTGATATGGATAAATGATGGGAGTGGAGAGAAAAAATAATTTTATTCCATAAATTACACCATTCCAAAAATTTCCATTGTTTTTCTCTCATAAAATCTCAAAGTCAAATATTTTCTAGTTTTCTACTCTGGGTTAGATTTGTTAAAATCATAGAATACAAAGCTACAATGGGCACTAGAAATTTTTAATGTTTCTTAAGCTCTAAGTTATTTATAGTGATGCAGTTCATATCAATATACATATATGATGCTATAGTGGCTCCAGTTGTTTCATTTTCAAATGTATTTATTTGTTCATTTGATTAAACATAGTGTAAGAGAACATATTTGTGATGTAATTTGATGATCAGTAGATAAAATCCTCTGCTTCCTGTGTTGTTTCTTCTTCACTTAATTTTTCAAAATAAATATTAAAATAGAGAATATTTCTGTTCCTATTTATAGCAATTAACAATGATCTTAAGATTGGATGAGGAATGAATAGACATAAGAACATCTGGTCTAAGTAGATCTGGCCACTGGCTTTTTAGAAAGACACACATGGCAGACAACACAAGAGCCATACTCTGCCCTCCTCTTTGAAGTGCTTGTGGTTGTTTTTTGGATAATGTCCCAAGCCAGTGAAGTCACCATGTGTGCTGTGACAATTTTGTCACCATTGTTTGTATATAAATCAGGCATGTTTGATTTCTGCACTGATGAGCTGTGGATTCCTAGCATGCTCAGAGAGTGCATTCTGCTGAGCCTTGTCTCTAGCTTCTGAGTGGTCCCTGCTACTGGTTTGTTTAAAACAGCTCATTTTTTGAGAGAAAAATCTAACCACTATGCTGAAAAGTAGGAAGAGTATGACCTTTAGAATTAGAAACTTGAATTTGAATACCTGCTCTATAACTTACTATTTATGATAATTCAAGCAAGTTATAATTTCTCCAAGGGACAGGCAGGACCATAAGGGGAAAATGGAATGATTATCTCTCATGGGAATCAGGGTTGACTGGCACAAAAGACTCTATGGAGTGGAACCCAGGTTCCTGAAAGTCTTGATTAGTAGGGGAAGGTTGGTAATCAGGCAAATGGGATGTTGTGGCCATGCCTGGAAAGAGGGACAGCTGAACCAGATTCTTCAGATCATAGAGCAGCCTAAATAATTTACATGCCATACTGAGTGGTAGGGCATGAATGAACAATGTCCTTTTCTGAGACAGTTTGGGTGGTTTCTAATTCACTTGGGCCTCAGGATGAAGGACTTGGAGGGGTTAGGATATGAGGATAGGGTTTCATGTACTAACTATACTCTCAAAATTGTCATGATTGTGTCAGGATGGCTCATCCCAAAGCCAGGCATATTGTTCTAATGTCTTGTGAAATGTCTTCATTGAGTCAGAACTGAGTCTTATTCTCTTAGCATCTTGCATTTATGGATAATTGCTACATAAGGGAGTGTGTTGGATGTGGTAAATTATAATGATATGTATCCTACTCTTTGAGCATAAAACTCATTGTCCATATTTGTAAAACATACGTGTTCAGTTTTATGGATTTCAATGATATACTTGGAGGTTCTGATTCAGCAGATCTACAATGTCACCTGGGGGTCTGTGATTATATAAATTCCACAATTGACTCAGATGTGCCACAGTTGAAAAGAGCCACAATATTTGAAAACATCATTCATTATGTTATCTGGTTCCCAAACCTGTGCAATACAGGCTATGCTATACTTAGGTCCATGGATTTTATAGATTTTGGTCCAACAGTGAAAACTCCTAGGCAAATTAGCTGTAGCAGTTCACTAATCTCAGTTCTCACACATTGCTCCCTGTTCATTCTAGGTGGCCTTGTTCAACTTACTAATTTTAAAATACTTATTTTGCATTATGTCCAAATTTTCAAAGCCTTTTCAAATGATCTTAATAGCAGTTTAGTTAAAATGTCTAAATACATGTAGTCATACACATGATGATGTGGGAAATGAGAATAGAGTTTTCCTTAACCTTGCTAAACCTCATTTTCTCAACTTTAAAATTGGAACTATATGGATTAAAATTGAACTACCTCATGGAATAATTTTTATGATTAAATGAATTAATTTATTTAAAATACTTAAAATTATGCCTTAACTTACATTGGCCACTCAAATCACAGTTGTTATTCATGACAATAATATATTTGATTTTACTGAGAAAAATATACTATTTATGCCAAAATCCATATAACTGTCTTCCAAAGGGAGCTTTGGAGTGGGGACTAATAGTTTTATATTCTAACAGATCTGTTTTGAGGATTATGAGGTGTCAGATTTGAGAGAATATTTCCATTTGTTTTGGTAAATTTTTTGAAAGGGTGGCACACTACTTGCTGAGATTGCTATTGTAACTGAAAAAAATAAACTTGAACTAAAACTATTATCAGAGTCTATAGGGAAAAAAGGCAAATAGTGTTTCTTAGTCAATTTGTTTTCATTCAGGCACTAGCATACATTGAATTTTTAATTTTATTAAGCATTTTGCTTCAGGTTCTTTGAAAAGTAGTACAGAATTAGAAGATGGCATTTCCATCACACCATACTCCAGGCCCTGATGCCACATGGACTTTACAATCTGGATATACATAGCTTCCATGTTTGATGTGCACAAAGAAATATGCGATAATCAGTGCAAACAGCATATCTAGGATCAAAAACTTAGAAACAGCCTCTCAGGAATTCCCCTCAAAATAATTTATTTTAAGGCCTTCTATGCATAAGAACAATGACAGAGAAGACCAATTAATGTATAATTGGTGGTACATATTGTCTTAAAAGTAATTGTTTTTTGAACTTATTATTTCACTATGATTCTCCTGGAATCCAAATGTTTGTAATTATTGGACCTATGATGATGTGACATAAGTTAATAGGTTAAAATATTATTATGGTGATTTCAAAGAAGAAGTCTTTACTATTTATCACAAAGTAGAGAATGAATAAATATTTGATGAACAAAAATAGTGGAAATGTAAACTAAAATTCAGATTGGCTTAATAAAAGGTATGGGGTACCTAGAAGAGGCATATTTATGCAGATGCCAGACTGGGCCCTGGATGGAGAGACTGGAAATAGGGAGGTAGGTGGTGCCAGGAACAAGCTTCTCTTTATCCTCACAAACCCCATCTTGAAAATGGTTCCTCTTCTCTCTCACCATCTTAACCTTGTCAAGTTCTGAAAATCCAGGCTATAATGTAACCACATGACTTTATTTTTAATCTATATAACTTGTTTTATTTTATTTACTCCTAAGACAATTTTATTTCACTGTAAACACCAGTCTACTGTGAAATACCCTGATCATATGTCCTGCCTGCCTTATCAACTGCTTCATATTTGTCTTGTGATACCCTGCCAGTGACTACAACTATCTCTTGAGATCACTAGCTTTGGCAGAAGGGTGTGTATGAACTCCCCATATGCAGTCAAAATGATCTAGAGAAAAGTCCCACAGAGCCTCAAGAAGAGACCTAAATTATTAGGAGAGTAACTACTTGTTATATAGCATCAAAGACCTCAGTTTTCTTTTTCCAAATCCAAGTACAAAGAGTGAGAAATATTATGATTATAGAGCAATTCTAATTTTTATAATATCCATGGCACTGTGTAGCTGATGTAATGGCCTTTTTTGCACTCACCCCCATCATCCTTGTCTCCTATCCAGTTCCATAGGGCATTGTCAGGTCACTAGATCCACAAACTGATGAATTAATTAAAGGGTTAAAGACTGTTCAGAGCTTAATGAGATACATGTCCTCAGAGTAGCATAAGGGAGCATGACTATTTTACCCGTTCCTGGTTTGGTCTCCAAGCTAAACCTAGAAAAATCTCAATAACAATATTTATTTTTGGTGGCAAGAAAATGTTAAATACATTGTCAGGAATTATCATTCATGAGCAAAGTTGCGAATGACAGCTGAAGATGGATGATTTGCTCCATCCATTTTTTAGTGCGGCAGTTCTCCATTTAGCTCAGGTGCAGGAAAAATATTTCCTAGGCAGATGGGCAAACTGGAGATGGGTATTTATAGAATTATTGTGCCCAGTCACATCACCACAGAAAATGCTCTGTAAGCTTGTCACCCAAAGACTTTGCACTTCTGTGGTCTTTTCAGAAACACTTTTCTATGGATTGCCACTATCTAGATGGCAAAACATCTTTTAACAAATTATCCTGAAGTAACCTTTTCCATGTATTTTGTATTTTGTTTTTTTGGCCTGCTCTTCAAGCTCTGTAGCTCAGCTACATACTTATTTAGCACAAGAAAACTACACCTGAATTTTATCTTTTTCTTGAGTGTTGAGAAGCTAAGAAGAGGGAAGGAATGTGGTTTGTAATTGAAGGTATTTTTATGTGTTAGGTGAATTTTATTGGAAACTTCTTGAGAGAAAGATCAAAGTACGTTGACACAGTAATTTTCTCTGTACAGTATTTAGGAGAATATAATGAACAATTAAGCAATTAATACAATGTTTTTATTATAATGCCATTCTAAATGATTCCCAAATGAATGCATTATAACAAAGACAGCGTCTTCAAGTCTTTAAACTGTATTCCCATGGAGATGAGACTCAGCTTTTCAGAAAGGGCGCATCACTAAAATAATAGCCTAAAATGAACAATGACAGTATTAAACACAGAAAACCTGGTCTAAGTATATTAACTTCTTAAATTTAGCATATTCTGATTTATATATGCAGTGTCAAGAGAACAAAAACCCAGTTAGATTTTCTTAAGTGTACTTTTCTCCACATTCTCTCACCCTTCATTCCTGCCCACGGATGATTGAAATTGAGCAAGTGATTGTCACTCTAATATGCTGTTTTACCTGGCACCATTCCACCCTGAGTGTGTTATCTGCAATACAGTAATCCTGCAAGGAAAGCATTATTATCATCTTTACTTAGCAAAGGAGAAAGCTTAAATTGAAAGACTTTAACATGTGCAAGTATTATGATTGGTAAGTGGTGAAACCAAGTTTTGCACTTAAGTCTCCTTGATTTTAAAACCTTGCATTTTCCAAACTGAGCTATGATTGCCTCCTTAGGCTCCCACTCTGCATTGGTAAAATAAAAAGTGTTTAATAGACACCTACCATGTAAGCAAGTAAGTACATAAATCAATAAATACATCTCTGTCTTTATAAAAGGCTCCTTCCCTTCTTTGTAGGAATGGCTTCTGCCTTCATGTCTGGTGCCATCTGCTGCCATTTTAACTGTTTGGTTTAATGGCTTCACATCAATTTTATTTTCTGTTTCATACATGTTATATAATATAAATCCACTGTGAGTGAATGTTCTGTTCCTAAACTGAAATGAGAAGTTTATGTTATTACCTCTATGTACTTAGTAAAAAGAATTGGTTCATTTAAAGTGTGAAAGTAAGTAAATAGGACTCTGAGGTAACAGCCATACCATTTTCTTTTACTTTACTGCTGCTTAATTTTAGAATGACTTGACTCTTTCCCCCATTTTAGTCTGGGTATATTTTTCATCATTTAAAATTTAAGAATTTTTGGATTATGATATTTTGAGGTCAAATTTGGCAACATTTCTATAAAGAATTGTTCTTTGTATCATTGCTGTCTGGCTTTGGAAAACTTGACTAATAAGCTTTTATCTTACACAGTGTATGTATTAGGGAAGGAAAGAAAAAGAGGAGAGAGTATTTCTTTAGATTATTTCCTTTAGGAATTTCATAATCAATGTATAGTATACTTAATTACAAGCAAGTTGACTCTTTTATTAGAATTATTAATGTATTAGAAAGGTAAAGCAAGATAGAATTAGAATTTTAAAGCTCATATGCTGATGTAAGTTGGCAGAAACTTTTTGAAGGACAATTTTGAAATATCTATAAAATATTTAAAAGAACATGTATTTTGACCAAAATTTTGTTTTCAAGATTATATCACAAAGATATAATGTGAGCCCTAACCGGTCTGGCTCAGTGGATAGAACATCAGCCTGCGGACTGAAGGGTCCCAGGTTCGATTCCGTTCAAGGGCATGTATCTTGGTTGCGGGCACATCCCCATTTGGGGGTGTGCAGGAGGCAGATGTTTCTCTTTCATCGATGTTTCTAACTCTCTATCCCTCTCCCTTCCTTTCTGTAAAAAATCAATAAAATATATAAAAAAAGATATAATGTGAAACATGTATATGGATATAACTATAAATATGTTTATTGTTAGGCCCAGTGAAACCACAAACTCACGAATATCAAACTCATAAAGCACATATTTCAACTAATTGATAATAGCTAATTGACTAGAAAATTTACCAGTGGAATAGAATAGTATTTAGCCAACAAAAATAATGTCTATCTATCAGCCTAATCTGTTCACATAGAAAGATGCTTATAAATTAAAAAGGGGTTGCAATATATTATGTTCAGTATGATCTTGTGCAAACACACAAATTTATGTGGTAAAAGTATGAAATAATATAAAACAGGGTGTTAAAATGTAATATCTATGGAACTATGGGTTTTTTCTCATTAATCTATTTTTCCATTTTTATTTCAAAGAACATGTGTGGATTTTGTATTATAGAGAATCTTCTTTTGTAATCTTCTCTTCATAACCAACAAATATTCAAATTGGCCTAAATTTTTAATTATTTTTCTGCAAACCAGGTTGGATATACTAGTATATGATTCTCATTGATGAAATAATATAGATATAGAATTTGTAAAATCCTAGAACCTAGAGCAGAGATAACTGATAAAATTACACAATATTTTTCACTCAGCAAATGAATTAGGTTTTTCACTGCTTATCAGTTTCAGTGGTCTTAAATCTCCCTATTTAAAATGTGTTTGATTTATATTAAGTAGATTAGCTCCATAACAAACTCCAGGGAGCATCTGTTCACATTCTATAAAACACTAACATTTACATCTACATTCATACTCTTTATTCAGCAAAAGAATCAAATCATCACATGCAAAGAACTGATAAATATACCAATCATTTTTTTGTTTAAAGGATGTCTGTTGTCCTAGTGTGTGAACCTAAAATCAGTGGGAGACTTAAATGAATTAGGGTCAGCATCATTATACTTTCCCAGTGTAAGATGTTAGGGTTTTCTAGCACCTGCCCTATTATATGCATGGTTTAATGGCAAGACTTATATAACTCCAAAAATACAAAAATGCCTCTGGAAGTGCAGAATGGCACCATTCAATACTGAGGTCTATTCATCAAATGGACATTCAGCAAAAATGAGTTTAATAGCGTTCAAGTGATTTGGAGAGGCCTTTCTTCACTTGGGAAGTAATAAGAAATTCAGTAACTCTGAGCAATGAAAAATGGATCAATATGTTTTCAAGGCAGATAGATCAAAATACTGTTCCATAGCTTTCAGGTAAAAAAGATTTGTGCCAGAGTCCCCAGCAGCTGGTTGCCTACACAGCTCAGCTTAGATGATACTTGGTAATATAGTTTTCCTGTAATTTTCTCTTGGTTGTCATAAAAGTATCATCTAATAAGATGAAATTAGAAAATGTCTAAACTTCTAGAAAAGTGATGTCCTTTATTTTTGTGGTAATTTCTACTTAAATTACCAGTACAGATGCAGTGAGATAGGTTGATTCATTGTGTCCTGTAGTCAGATCTCTTCTCTCTGGTGATCCTCATGGGATCTGAGGCTCATCATTTTATACCCCAACTCCATGTTTCCTTCTTCTTCTGCTCTGGTTTATCCTAAAACATAATTGAATGTCTTGGAAATGCAGTAGGAATTCATTGTAGCTTTCTAAATTCATTATGTTAATTCATTATTAACTCAAATATATCACCAGGAGGAATCGCCTTCCACTATTATGAAAAGAATAGCAAAATCACAGGCATTTCCACAGTTCTCCCCTATTCAGAATGTGCTCTCACAAGATGAACTCTGATATTGCACTGCAGCACAATTTGATGGGAAGAGTTTGACTAATGCTATTTGGAAGATAGAGTCATTGAGTCATTGAATGTCACTACCTGCTGGACAGTGTCAGAGCAGCAAAGACACTCATCTCCCATTCAGTCTTGATGAGTGCCTAATGTTGTCTCACTCTAACTTCAGAAACATGTTCATAGTTTTGCAGTTTTCCCACTTTGATTTTTATCCAATTTCTCACATCTCCATTGTATTATAAATGCATTCATGGCTCTTTGATTATTGGGCACATTTGTCATAACGTGAAACTTGTTAACAACCACTCAGATTTACCTGAACATATCGCTATACACTCTACATCCAGTTTAGACCATCTTGTGATTCAGAGGGAGTAAAACCTGATATTATCATTATTCATGGAACCCTACTTCTTTCATTTCCTTTTGTTTTCTCTAAAATAAACTCCAAAGGTGGTACTAACTTATAAACTGCATGGGAATGATAGCTAACAACTTGTTTAAGTGTCATATCTTAGTTTTCTAGGAAATTGACTTATTTTTGACCTATTGATATTTGTCTGCCTCTCAGAGGTGAGATTTGTGACTTATGTTTCAGACCTTGCTCTTTTCCAAGGCTTTGGGTTGTTTATTGGGGCGTATTTCAGGTATTAAAAGGCCTACATGTTGAAAATTTCAGTTAGGCTACATTTGGTACTTAACTCATTGGGATTCAATTAATTGAGGGTAAATAGACAATTGAATATGCACATTTTAGCTGATTTATATTTTATAGATAAATAATAGTGACTTTTGTAATTATTGAAAATTTGATACAAGCACTTAATGTATCTGCAAGTTCAGGAAAAAGCTGTCATTAATTTAAAAGTTTCTTATGCCTTTTATAGATGATAAAAATTGTGGCTTTGGTTATACAAAAGTTTTACCTAAAACTTTTATTAGAGAGTTAAAAGTTGATCCATTTATCTAAATTGATTACCAAATTATAACAGGAATAATCTTTCAGGAAAGATGAACATTTATTTTAAATATTATATGTGATTAATATATTTTATAAGCTAGTTTTATAAGATTAATTTATATCTCCAGAGTGATTCAAGTTTGATTAGTGATGAGAGGCCATCAAAAGGTGTGTTACCTGATGTCCTTTCCAGCTGGCCTTGGAACTCTTAGTTAGGAGTTACCTTCATATATATTATTTTTAACCAAGTCACCTAGAGAGGGCAGGTTCTGATGCATACTGCCCTAGTGGGGGTGGGAGGGTAAGGGCATGTCCTGGGGGTGGGAGTGGCTGGGGAGAGGTCAATGGGGGAAAAAGGAGACTCATGTAATACTTGAAACAATAAAGAATTTAAATTAAAAAAAATTAATTAAAAAAAAAACAACCAGAAAAACGCACACGGCATTTTAGAAAGATCAGCAGACTGATATTGTTCCTAAGTGTAAAGAAAAAGATGAAAAGCAATAAAACCTTGAAGCTGAGGTCAGCCACATTAACAGAGAAAGCTCTGTGCAAGTTTAAAAGCTATTTGCATAAAGAATTCTGTAATTCAAAAGCAAAATCAACATTTATTGGGATTATTTGCACTTGATTGTGTGTCTATGTGGGGATTTTTATAACGGCATCACTAAATGGGGATAAGAACTAAAAACAAATTCTCTCTGTGGAAAATAGATAGTAAAACAAAACTTGTCCAATTTGTTTCAAATTTTGGATTGCTTCCTTAGAATAAATCCTAGGGATAGATTAAATCAAATGTCCAAAACACCAAAATGTCACTCATTGCCTGACATTCTAATACAGCCTCTTGCTTGGAAAGGAATTGATGCCTTTATATAAATGCTTGTTTCTCCAAAGGCCAATCATCCAAGATCCTTAAGGAGGAATGAGATAACCTCAGGTTCAGCAGTTAATCAGGTTAATCAGTGCTGGGAGGGACCGTGACTCTAGATAGATACATAGTCAGGGAGGGGAAGCATCACTAAAGATGACAGGCATTATGATGGAGATTTAGAGAATGCTTTGGCTGAAGAATCACTGGTTCTACAAGGCGGCTCCAGCTCAAACTTCTGCTATGCCAGGCCTTGGTCTATGTATAGGATAGTAAGCCTGACATGCTCACATCTGATCTGATGAAACAACTATTTTGTATGCCTGTGTTGAATCCTAACAACATAAAATTCTAAAGTGATTCATCTCTTTTGTCTCCCCAAACAAAACCAGAATTATAGAAAATGCCTGGGATAATCTAGTTCCTTTCCAAGTGTAAGCCTATTATTAATTCCCCTTTTCCTTGCTAAAGACACTGGATGCTTTTTCTTACAACTTGATGAATAAGTAACTTTTAAAAATATATATATACACTTTTGCTTGAATAATGCCAGTCAGGGCAGAAGCAAGGGCTACAAATTCCCTGATGAAATCTGAGACTTGACTGCACTGGATTTGACTTGGTAGCTCTTCTGTTAGTGGGGATAAAATACAGTGAACTCTCTAGAGAAAGGAATGAGAACACCGAGGGGACAATAACAAAAGCACCAGACAGTGAATTAAAGGGCTGAGGTCTATTCTCCACTTGTTCGATAACAAGATGGTGATTTCCGTTTTCTTGTTGAGTTTAATGTCTATTTTGACTTTAAACATGGGCATTAGAAGCATTTAACAAATCTGTTAGTCCCAGCTAGAAATTACCATTTTTGAAACGAGAAGAAAGCTGGCAAACGAAAAGGCATGCATTCCTCCTTCAAGTGTTGTTTTTTTTAGCACTATGGTGTGTTTTCTATGTAAATTGCTCCCATGTCCACATTAACAAAGAAAGACAACCCTTTACCACAAAAAACCAGCCCCTTGCTTATAACATCATTGATGAAACTGAGCTTAAATTGTGACTCATAGTCTCAAAATGTGAATGTTCTTAGCATCGTATTTCCACAGAACTAGGCACATGATTCCTGAGTCAATTCATTCCCTCATTCCCCTACACACCATTAAGCACAGCAGCTCACACATCAAAGTTCCTTAAGTCCCTCAAAGTGAATCTTATTACTTCCCTTCCTCTCTTGTTTTCCTGGAGCTGGCTTCCCTTTCCTCTTTATTCACTTGGCAAACCCATCCATTGGTATTTAGAAATAGATGTTATTTCCTTGGCAGTCATTTCCTGAACTTTCCTGAAATGAATTAGGCTACCCTTTTAAATGGTTTTTAAATCTCTTATGATGTCCCTAGCCTATGACTTAGGCTACTACAATGTTATAGTATATCTATTTATTTGCATTCTCTACTCTAAAGTTGTCACTACAGGAGTGGGATATAACCACTGTGTGGCTCATTTGATCCCTTAGCCTCAGAGGTACTTGTAAAGCTTGGGTAGCAGAGAGGTGTCAACATCAGCTCCACACACACTCATCTCTTTTTGTTTTTTAATTTTATTCTCTTGCTTAAAAGTATTACAAAGAGTAGTACATATGTCTGCTTTTTTCCCCATTGACCTTCCCACGGCTTCCCCTACCCCCCAGTATCTTGCGTCCATTGGTTATGATTATATGCATGCATACAAGTCCTTCGGTTGATCTCTTACCTGCCCCCACCCCATCCCCCACCCAACCCTCTCCAGCCTTCCTGCTGTAGTTTGACAGTCTGTTCGATGCTGCTCTGCCTCTGTATCTATTTTTGTTCATCAGTTTATCATGTTCTTTATTATCCATAAATGAGTGAGATCATGTTGTATTTTTCTTTCATTGACTGGCTTATTTCACTTAGCATAATGCTCTCCAGTTCCATCCATGCTGCTGCAAATGGTAAGAATTATTTCCTTTTTTTTTTTACAGCAGCATAGTATTCCATTGTGTAGATGTACCACAGTTTTCTAATCCATTCATCTGCTGATGGGCATTTAGGCTGTTTCCAAATCTTAGCTATTGTAAATTGTGCTGCTATAAACATAGGGATGCATATATCCTTTCTGATTGGAGTTTCTGCCTGGGATATATTCCTAGAAGTGGAATTACTGGGTCAAATGGGAGTTCCATTTTTAGTTTTTTGAGGAAACTCCATACTGTTTTCCACAGTGGCTGCACCAGTCTGCATTCCCACCAGCAGTGCAGGAGGGTTCCTTTTTCTCCACATCCTCTCCAGCACTTGTCCTTTGTTGATTTGTTGATGATAGCCATTCTCACAGGTGTGAGGTGGTATCTCATTGTTGTTTTGATTTGCATCTCTCAGATGATTAGTGACTTTGAGCAGGTTTTCATATGTCTCCTTTTTTTAAAATATATTTTTATTGATTGATTGAGAGAGAGAGAGAGAGAGGTAGAGATATAGAAACATCAATGAGAGAGGAAGTCATCAATTGGCTGCCTCCTGTACAATCCCCAGTGGGGATCGAGCCCGCAGCCTGCACATGTGCAAAGACCAGGAAACAAACCGGTGACCTCTTGGTTCCTGCACATGTGCAAAGACCTCTCAACCACTGAGCCACACCAGCTAGGCTCATATGTCTCTTGGCTTCCTGAATGTCCTCTTTTGAAAAGTGTCTATTTAGGTCCTTTGCCCATTTTTTGATTGGATTGTTTATCTCCCTTTTGTTAAGTTGTATGAGTTCCCGGTAAATGCTGGAGATTAAACCCTTATCGGAGATAACATTGGCAAATATGTTCTCCCATGTAGTGGGCTTTCTTGTTGTTTTGTTGATGGTTTCTTTTGCTGTGCAGAAGATTTTTATTTTGATGTAGTCCCATTTGTTTATTTTCTCTTTAGTTTCCATTGCCCTAGGAGCTGTATCGGTAAAGATATTGCTTTGATAAATGTCTGCTATTTTGCTGCCGATGGCTTCTTCTAAGATTTTTATGGTTTCCCATCTTACCTTTAAGTCCTTTATCCATTTTGAGTTTGTTTTTGTGTATGGTGTAAATTGGTGGTCTAGTTTCATTTTTTTGCAAGTATCTGTCCAGTTTTCCCAACACCATTTACTGAAGAGACTGTCTTGTCTCCATTGTATGCTCTTGCCTCCTTTGTCAAATATTAATTGAGCATACTGGCTTGTGTCGATTTCTGGGTTCTCTGTTCTATTCCACTGGTCTATATGTCTGTTCTTGTGCTGGTACCAGGCAGTTTTGAGAACAGTGGCTTTGTAGTATAGCTTGATATCTGGTATTGTGATCCCTCCTACATTGTTCTTCTTTCTCAAGATTGCTGCATCTATTCGGGGTCTTTTTTTATTCCAGATGAATTTTTGGAGAATTTGTTCTAGATCTTTGAAGTATGCTATTGGTATTTTAATGGGGATTGCATTGAATTTATAGATTACTTTGGGTAGTATGGACATTTTAATGATGTTGATTTTACCAGTCCATGAACATGATATATTCTTCCATTTGTTTATGTCTTCCTCTATCTCTTTTTTCAATGTCCTGTAGTTTTGCCAGTACAGGTCTTTTACATCCTTAGTTAAGTTTATTCCTAGATATCTTAAATTTTTTTCGTGCAATGGTACATGGGATTTTTTTTTCACTTCTCTTTCTGTGAGTTCATTATTAGTGTATAAAAAGGCCATAGATTTCTGGGTGTTAATTTTGTATCCTGCTACTTTGCTAAATTTACTTATTAGGTCCAGTAGTTTTTTGATGGAGTCTTTGGGGTTTTCTATGTATAGTATCATGTCATCTGCAAATAAGGACAGTTTTACTTCTTCTTTTCCAATTTGGATGCCTTTTATTTCTTCTTCTTGTCTTATCACTATGGCTAGCACTTCCATTACTATATCGAACAGGAGTGGTGAAAGCGGGCATCCCTGTCTTGTTCCCGTTCTTAGGGGAAATGAGTTTAGTGTTTGCCCATTGAGTGTGATGTTGGCTGTAGGTTTGTCGTATAAGGCTTTTATTATGTTGAGGTATGCTCCCTCTATTACCACTTTGCTGAGAGTTTTTCTCAAGAAAGGGTGTTGGATTTTGTCAAATGCTTTTTCTGCATCAATTGATATGATTATGTGATTTTTGTCTCTCAGTTTGTTTATGTGATGTATCACATTTATTGACTTGTGAATATTGTACCATCCTTGTATCCCCAGAATAAATCCCACTTGGTCATGGTGTATGATCTTTCTAATGTAATGCTGAATCAGATTTGCTAGAATTTTGTTGAGGATTTTAGCATCTATGTTCATCAGGATATTGGCCTGTAGTTCTTTTTTTGTGTGTGTGTGGTGTCTTTATCTGGTTTTGGAATAGGGTAATGCTGGCTTCATAGAAGAAGCTTGGAAGTATTCCTTCCTCTTGAATTTTTTGGAATAGTCTGAGGAGGATAGGTTTTAGTTCTTCTTTGAATGCTTGGTAGAACTCCCCTGTAAAGCCGTCTGGACCAGGGCTTTTGTTTGCTGGAAGATTTTTTATCGCTGTTTCAATTTCTTCCATAGCTATCAGCCTATTTACATTTTTTGATTCTTCTTGGTTGAGTTTTGGAAGCTTGTATTTTTCTAAGAATATGTCCATTTCATCTAGGTTGTCCATTTTGTTGGAATAGAGTTGTTCATAGTATTTTTTCATAATCTTTTGTATTTCTGTGGGATCGGTTATTACTTTGCCCCTTTCATTTCTGATTTTGTTTATTTGGGTCCTCTCTCTTTGCTTCTTGGTGAGCCTGGCTAGAGGTTCACCAATCTTGTTTATCATTTCAAAGAACCAGCTCTTGGTTTTATTGATCTTTTGTATTGTTTTTTTGGACTCTATGTCATTAATCTCCGCTCTGATCTTTATTATTTCCTTCCTTCTGCTTACACTGGGCTTTTCTTGTTGCTCTCTTTCTAACTCTTTGAATTGTAGGGTTAGATAATTTATTACCATCTTTTCTTGTTTTTTGAGATAGGCCTGCAGAGCTATGAACTTCCCTCACAAGACTGCTTTCGCTGTGTCCCATAGATTTTGGATTGTTGTGTTTTCATTGTCATTTTTTGCCATGATGCTTTTTATTTTTTCTTTGATCACTTTGGTAATCCAATCATTGTTTAAAAGCATGCTATTTAGCCATCTGGTATTTGACTTTTTTATTGTTTTTATTGTAGTTGATTTCTACTTTTATGCCATTGTGATCTTAAGGATGCTTGATATGATTTCTATCTTCTTGAATTTGTAGAGACTGGGCCTTTTCTGTTAGACAGCATTACAAACCTATTTCACAGGCTGAGTAGGAAAACAGAAAGTTGAAGAAACAATACTAAGATAATAAAAAGTTTAACTTCTAGTCTGATATTTTAGGAAAGCTATTTGTGACTTTAATTTAGGAATAAAAATGAAGTTATACTGTTAATCTACTCGTATGTGAACAATGGACAAGGACTACTTCTAGTTCTTATCTACTGGCTCTGTGACCCTGAGTGAGTTGTTTAAATTTTCTCCCTTCAGGTTTTACAAATGAAGGCAATGGTAGCCACTACCTCATAGGGATGTGTGAGAATTAAATGAGTCAATGTATGTATGTTTAAAACATCACATGATACATAGTGAACGCTCATCAAATGTTGGCATGATAATTGTTGTGGTTGTAATAGAAAGGCTGCCTTTATGCTCCAGGTGCTTTCCATAGGAACTTAGAGATTAATACTAGTATCAGCCAAGAACAATCTTGCATGTATGAGTTAAAGGTACAGCCCTTCTACATGGAACAAGTTATGGAATGCTTACGAGAGAAAAATTTTATTTACAGCAATACATTTCTGAATTGTTTTAAATTCCAGGTGTTTTTTTTTAATGTTTTTTTTTTTTTTAAATAGCATCTCAATCTTAACAGGAAAAAAAGATTTAACTACCTTCCATAATTAACCACACTTTCATTGTCAAGGTAAGGTAGAAAAGGTGAAAAAAAGGGAAAGGCATAAATAGAAGGAGGGAAAAGAATTCGCTGTATCCTCATGTAGTATGAAGGCTGGGAGGAAGTCATGGTTCAAAATAAACAGATACAGGTCAGGACCATTGTAATAGGAATAATTTCAGCAATCTGGAGCCCTTCAATGGAGGCTTAGAGAGTGGAGGGGGTACAATCTTCTATTACCTCAAAGACTATTCCTATGAAGTGCCTGGTGTTAGAATCTCTGTGATTCCCCCATGTGGTTTCCAGATGTGCCTATTGAGCATGATGCTTGCTGGTTTTTCTGTCATAAGGCTTTCTTGATGACCATCCATCACACCTCAATTTCTTTCCTAGATTTATCCCTCCTCTAAGACCAGGTTCTATGCTTAAAATAATTTTCTTAATTTCTAGTAATAAAAGACAATGGAAAATTTTCAGTGTGTTCTTTCAAAGAATTGCTCTTCTGTGCCCTTAAATCATTAAAATAATGTGTTAGCCATCATTCTGTTTATTTATTTTTAAAAATATTTTTTATTAATTTCAGAGAGGAAGAAAGTGGGAGAAATAGAAACATCAGTAATGAGAGAGAATCATTGATCAGCTGCCTCCTGCCTGCCCCCCAACTGGGGATTGAGTCTGCAACCCAGGCCTGTGCCCTGACTGGAATAGAACCATGACCTTCTGGTTCATAGGTCCGCTCAATCACTGAGCCATGCCAGCCAGGCTAGCCATTGTTCCTTTTAAATGCTTTCAACTTACTCTTTAATTGTCCCGATTCTACTACTCCACATAGATAAGCAGCACTCAGTATTCTTGATCTTTCTTCTTGGTTTCCATGACATGGCTTTATGTCGATGTTTCTCTTTGTTGTCTGACTCCGTCCCTCATCCCAACCGCAAACAGTATCTCTCTCCCTAAACTACAGCCTTGAACATCTGTTCCAACCTCTCAGCGCTCTAAGAATTTCTTGGCTTCTGCTTTCTTGGCTTTTGCTATTCTCTGTACATAGATGACGTCTCAATCTTCATCTCAGCCGTAGCCTCTCATAATTTCAGTTGATTAGAGGACATTTCCATTGAAATGCTCTAGCACAGGCAAATTGTGAGAGTACACACAGAGCTCCGTGTTCCTCTAAGATCAGGATGCAGTTTGTGAGTTAGCTGAAGATGAATATGAGCATTTGTATTCAGAAACATTGAGAGTAGATACAAGAGGAATTAAGGCTGAAACTATGGGGAAAAAAAGAGTCAGGGAGAAAGGGAGCAAGCCAAGAACAAAGGACCAGAAAAGGCTCAGGGCATTTATATACAGCAATATTTACTTGCCATCCAGCTGGTTCATTTTTCTCTTTTATAGTTACAAAATAATACATATTCTTTATGAAAATATGGAAAGCATAGAAAACTGCAGAATGAATAGGGCACTAAATTTGCCTGCGATATTAATACCTGGAGTTAATGGTTGTTCATATTTTGATGTGTAACCTTCCATACACTCCATTTTACATTTACAAATATATCATATTGTAACCTGCTTTTTAAACAAAATATCATAAACATCTTCACATACTGTGAAATATTCTAGAATATGATATGTTTGTGGCTTAAAATAGACTTTACATAATTTATTTAACAAATACCTATTGTTGGCTGTCTAGGCTATTTAAGAGGGTCCTTTAAGAAAGTAAGTAACCGCCCTAGCTTGTTTGGCTCAGTGGATAAAGCGTCGGCCTGCAGACTGAAGGGTCCCGGGTTTGATTCCGGTCAGGGGGCATGTACCTTGGTTGCGGGCACATCCCCAGTGGGAGGTGTGCAGGAGGCAGCTGATTGATGTTTCTCTCTCATCAATGTTTCCAGCTCTCTATCCCTCTCCCTTCCTCTCTGTAAAAAATCAATTAAATATATATTTAAAAAAAAAGAAAGTAAGTAACCATTTCAGAGACCCATGGAGATTTGAGTGGGGCTTTAATGGCTAAAGTGGAGGAGAGGGAGTGTGATCTGCTGAAAGGAACATAGTGACAGGAGCCTGAAGACAATGGACTTCCAGGCCTGGCATTTCTCTGACCACCGGTCTGGCTGGATAAATTACTGCACAACTCTGGGCACTTTATCTATAAAATTAGAGTTTTGGCTTATTAGATTCTTTCAATCTGACATTTTAACATTCAAAGTAACTGAAGATAATAAATGAAGAATAGTTGGTTGTGTAAAATGGGATGCTGATGGAATACCAAGAAGACTCATTTGTAAATTAGTTTGACACTTTTAGACAATCCATGTGTTAATAGAATAATGAAATAAAGAGGCCATTAAAAAGCAGAAAGAGCTTCTGTTAGGTGCCACTGTGGGTGATCTGTTTACCACATCAGCACCCTGGCCTCTCGATGATTCTACATATTGCTAGTTTGCTTAATTTTTAAACTTACCCAGAAATTTAACTAGTTATTTATTATTTTCTGTTACTATTTATTATAACTTGTAAATCCATGCCACCTTTGATGAAGATTTAAAAACTCAGATTTTTTCAATAAAATGTATTGAAAAAGTTGAAGTATTCTCATTGGTTGCTTTCTAAATTATGCCCAGTCTACTTCTCTCCACTCCTACCCCTTGTTTTCTCATCCAGAGTCTGAGAAGCACAGTTGAAGTCATTCACTGGAGTCATAAATTATATGAATCTCTTTGAAAAGTAAGGTTAGGTTTTTGCCTTAGGTACATTTTGGAAAAAGAAAAGAAAGGACCATTTACTAGGCCCAAACTTTATAGTGAGTGAGCCCTCTCTAGGTGGTTCACGCTGCCTATGTAGGTAATTCTGTGAGGTAGGTAATTCTGCTCATCTCTCTCCCTTGAGGAAACAAAGGTACAGAGAGGTCCAGGGCAACCAGCAGAGGATACATACTACATTGTGCCCAACTCCAAACTTCTTTCTGTTGCACCATGATCATATGCATACACCACACTGCTTATACCTCTAAACTGTGTGCACAACTGAAGAAGTGCAGTGTGTGAGCGTGAAAGGGATGACTTTCTGAAGGTTTTGCATAGTAACTGTGAATGAAGTTCAGATACCCTTCAACATGGTAAAACAAAAACCAACCAATAAACACACTTTAATTATCCAAACTTCATTTAATACAATTTCCTCACTTATCTAGGATTATTTAATCCCTTGCAAAAGTCCTGTTTGATAGCTATTAATCCAGTGAAAATAGCACCCAATTCTCTTTTAAAAGTGTCCTGGTTTCTATGATACATAATGTGATCGGTAAATAAATCTATTTAGATTTCTCTGTAATCATTAAAATCTGTATGGTCTTAGGTTGGAAATCAATAAAAGCCCAAGAGATCACATTAACGAAGAGATCCCCAGGGCCTTGTAGTGTACAACTGCATGAAGACATCTTCTGACAGTCTTTGATGTTGTCCTCATGTTGTCTTGATAGTAATTACAAGTCCTGTGCATTCTGCTTCTAATGATGACTTTCATTGTTTCCTATCACATCTTCAATGCTCTTTTGATATGAATTTAGTTCTTTTAGCAGTATAAGGCAACTTAATGAAATGGAGTTTTTAACATTTTAATTCAATTAGGAAAGCAAAAATAAATTTCTAGGCATTTTTAAAGTAGGTTAGAAAGCTGTAAGCTGTGCAAACAAAGGAGCAGTCATCTGTTCCCCTTGGGACCTACTCTTCTATCACCAGACCATTGGCACATCGCAACTCCCTGACTGAAGACTTCTCTCATGCTTCTGTTGCAATTAAGTTATTACTGCTAATGTAGTGCTTCTCTAAGTGTGGTCCCCTAGCCAGCAATATCACTTGGGAGCTTGCTGGACTCACTCCAGATCCAATGAATCAGAATCTCTGGGCCTCAGGCCAGCAATCTGCTTCAACAGTCAATTCTGAGGCATGCTCAGGTCTGAAAACCACCCCTGTAATTCCAAACGACTTTCGAGTCAGCTGTCTCGGTGAATGAAATAATATTACGTGTAGTAAAATAATTTTATTTACCCTTAGTAACTAAGAAAGGACATGGTTGCCTTATGATATGTGCAGTTGGTTGAGAATTGCACATGCAGTAACTAATCATCTTGAGAAATCTGAAACTAGCACCTAGGCCAAAATGAAAGCAATGTTCGTTCAGTTTTTTTATTTAGAACCCACTACATAATGAGCACTGTTCTAGAAGCTAAGGGGCAAAGCAAAGGTCCTGCTCTCATGGAACAGTTGGTTTCTATTGGGGGGGGATCACAGACAATAAACACATATCAAATGAATATGTCCTGAGTAGTGTATAGTGTCAAGGTTAGTGGTGAGAGGTACTAGGAAGTACTGTGAATGTGATCAAAAGGATGAGTAGTGCTTGAGGTGGGAAACACTGCTAACTCAGCTGGCTGCATAAGCTCTCTGATCAGAAGGCATTTAGATGGAGTGAGGGGTAGCACCATGCATTTACCTGATTGTGTCCTGGGCATGGAACTACAGGTACCAATGCCTGGAGGCAGGAATGTGCTGGGCATCAGAAACACATGTACTGCATTGTTTTATAATTGGGGTGCTGGTGGGTTCTGTTGGTTTGTGTTTGGGAGGTGGAAGAAATTATTCCATGCAATAGTAATTTTGTAAACTTTCTTTTCTGTCACTCATAAATATGAAAAGAAGAACTAAGGAAACCTAAGAGAGGTCACGTGGAGCATCAGGGGTGCCTTTTATTTATTGACCACTGATCTCTAATCTGCCTGCAAACGTGATGTGGAGGGTGGCTACAACATGAATTAAAAAAAACTCAGTTGTTTACTCTCAGGTCTGCTCCTCTCTGTGTGCTATTTCAAGCACAAGATTTCAACCAAGTTATCTCGTGCTACCTTTGATCTCATCTTCTTTTCTTTATCCCCTTTCCTCCAGTCTAGCTTGAGTGCGTCAGTTGTGTATCCTGGATGCTTCTGTGACCTTCTTCCCGCCCTCCCCTCAATAGTTTCACTTGGATTATTCCAACAGTCTCCTAACTAGAGTCCCTGCCTCCAGCCGTTATCTGCTCCAATTCAGCATCTACTTTTCTGCTAAAGCTGGATGCCAAAAACATGGCTATTAATTACAATCCTTCTTAGAAAGTTTCTCCATTGACACAATGTTCTATTCCAGTCTATTCAGCTCCCAAATCAAGACCCTCCATAATCTGCCCTAACCTGCTTTTTTCAAACTCATTTCCCACATCCCCCCCTTTATACCAGTTCAAAACCCAAATAATCTGTCCCTCCTTTGTAATACAGTTTTCAAAATCCCTTCCACATCAAGGTGTTGCTCAAATACCAACTCTTTCATGCAGGATTCCCTGATTTTCCAACTAAAGTGGTTGCTCTTCTCTGTTCTACTGTGGCGGGTTAGTTTCACTTCTATTTAGTGCTTTGTACTACAGTTAGGTGTTGATGGATCTGTTATCTTTCATTAGATCATGACCTATTTTAGAGTGAGGAACCAGTTTTACATCACTCCAATTCTTAGGACTTGTTAAACTTAATTTAATTAAGCACTGGAAGTTGGTGTGATGTATGTTATAAAATAAAAACATGATTTAGCTCTTCCTTGAGCAGAGTATTTGACTTACTGCTACACTCCTGTTCCACCAAAGCTGGAAAACAATTATGATCTTTTTCTTGTACCATATTACTTTCATACTCCTATGTTTCTACTCCCTGATAACTTTTTTCTTTCCCTTAAAATATAATTCTTTTTGGTTTAGGGTCATGCTGTTTAGAGAAAAGTTGAGTAGCACACACAAAACTCATACAAGCAAATGTATTTTTTCTAAGGATGATGAAAAGCAAAAAGCTAAATGGAACGTTCAATGAATTTTTAGAAAATTACAACCCTTCAGATATTTGAATGACCGCTTACACATGACAGTTGATAACAGGCATTATGATGCTTACTTTAAGAAGCAGATGTCCTCTTCAAATTGCTGTGATTATATTTTTTATCTTGTGGTTAAGATACCAGAATAAAGAATTTAAAGTAGAAAGATAGGTGTTTATATGAGCCTTGCAATTAGCTTAGTCATATATTAATGTGTCATGTCTAATTATATAACACAATTCATGGTAGTGCTGCTGTAACAGGTCTTTTAATCATGGTGAGAATGTACTATAAAATACAAACCATCTTTCAAATAACTAGGATATTGACTCAGGGACAATATGTTTTTCAATAAAGGGTATAATTATAAATTTAGCAAAGTGTGTTTATTAGCTCATTTTTAATTTCACATACTAAACTTTATTTCCTGTAGTTCCTGTAAGGTTCAGATTATTTCTCATAGCACAATTACATTACTTAGGAAGTAAAATAGAAATTGCACAACTTACAATTTATGGGTTTAAGTAACCAGTAGCTAATGATTCAGTAATCTCTTGTGGTTTATACCAATTTTTCCAGAAATTAGATGAAAAATAAGCAGCAACAATCACACACAAAAGATTTTGTTATCTGTAAATTTAAAGAACAGAAATCATCAAGCTCATTGACAATAATAAGTTCTCTGCCTTGATATTCTTCAAAGACACATTAAAAATTAAAATGTGGATTTTTATTAAGATTTTTGCTGTAAAGTATATACTGACATTAACTTTTTCCATTCATTATTCAATTTTTCATTTATTCGTTTTCCATTCATTAAAATTTTTAAAATAATTTTCTGAATATACAGGTTGGAGGGACTATACATTAAATGCATGTAATTGTCACCTAGATTCAACAGTTATTGGAACTTCCTTCTATTTCTTTAGCTACTTATTTGTATACAAATATACATATACACACACACACACTTGCTGTATCATTTAGGAGGGAATTTTACAACATGACATTTCATTTCTAAATATATTATCATGCATCTTCTTAGAATAAGGTCTTATTCCCATGTAAGCACAACACCATTATCACATGTGAGACATTAAATAATTCATTATTATCATTTAATATCTAACCCATTATTGATATTTCCCCACATGTTCCAAAATATCTTTCATAGATGTATTTCCTTCTTTTCCCCTTCCCTTCCACTGTTACTGTCTTTGATAGCTTTATTTATTTATCTTCACAAGAGGGTATGTTTATTGATTATAGAGATGTAGGGAGAAAGGGAGGGAGGGAGGGAGGGAGGGAGAGGAAGAGAGAGAGAGAGAGAGAGAGAGAGAGAGAGAGAGAGAGAGAGAGAGAGAGAGAGAGAGATCAGTTGCTTCCCATGTGTGTCCTGACCAGGGATCAAACCCACAAAGTAGGTATGTGTTCTGACCAGGAATCAAACCCGAGACCTTTTGGTATATGGGACTATGCTCCAACCAACTAAGCCATACCAGCCAGGTTTTATTTGAGCATTTCATATACATTCATTTTCTCTCCTTTCTTTGTTTATAAATTATACTTATGTTTTAAAAACATTTTTATAGTTGCCCAGGAATTTGCTGTGTATATTTACAATAGATGTAAATCCACTTCAAATAACACTATACCACTTCATGCGTAATATAGGTAACTGAGAGTATTCCCACTCTCTCCTTCCTGTTGATTATTACATTGCTGTTACTCATGTCACTAAAACTCATAAGTTGTAATCACCTCATATGTTGTTTTTAGCAATATTTGAAGAAACTTTTTATCTACTAGATAATTAAGATATAAAAAAATTAAAGATTTACCTTTACTTTCACTTATTACTTTTCCAATTCTCTTTCTTTATGTAGATCTGAGTTTCTCACCTATATTATTTTCCTTCTCTCTAAAGAAGTTCTTTTAGCATGCTTACAAGGTATAGATATGAATAGGCATTTAATTAGAACCCAAACTAGGTAAACATATAAGATTTTTTTATATTCACTCATCCTAACTTAGTGTTGAAAAAGTATTATGCTCAACGAAATAAGTCAGTCAGAGAAAGACAAATACCTTATGATTTCACTTATATGTAGAATCTAAAGAACAAAATAAATGAACAGACAAAATTGAAACAGACTCATAGACACAGAGAGTGAACTGGTGGTTGCCAGAGGGTCTGGGGATTGGAGAACTGTGTGAAAGAGGTGAAGAGAGTAAGAAATAAAAATTGGTAGTTACAAAATAGTCATGGGGATGTAAAGTATAGCACAGGGAATCCTATATAATAAAGAGGTAATATGCTAATTGACCATCACTCCAACACACAAGATGGCCACCCCATGTGGTCAAAGATGTCCACCCCCATGTGGACACAAGATGGCTACTACAAGATGGCTTGGCAGGGGTGGGCAGTTGGGAGGGACCAGGCCTGCAAGGGAGGGCAGTTGGGGGCAACCAGGCCAGCAGGGGAGGGCAGTTGGGGGTGACCAGGCCTGCAGGGGAGGACACTTAGGGGTGACCAGGCTGGCAGGGGAGGGAAGTTAGGGGTGACCAGGCCTGCAGGGGAGGGCAGTTGGTGGTGACCAGGCCAGCACAGGAGGGCAGTTAGGGGCCATCGGGCCAGCATGGGAGCAGTTAGGCATCGATCAGGCTGGCAAGGGAGTGGTTAGGGGGTGATCAGGCTGGCAGGCAGAAGCAGTTAGGGGCAGTCAGGCAGGCAGGCAGGCGAGCAGTTGGGAGCCAGCAGTCCTGGATTGTGAGTGGTATGTCTGACTGCCCGTTTAGGCCCAATCCCACTGGGCAGTTGGACATCCCTCGAGGGCTCCCAGATTGGAGAGAGTGCAGGCTGGGCTGAGGGACACACACCCCTGTGCATGAATTTCGTGCACTGGGCCTCTAGTATAATCAATAATAGTGTGATAACTATGAACGGTGCCAGGTGGGTGCTGGAAATATTGGGGGGAACACTTGGTAAAGTATATGATTGTCTAACCACTACATACACTTGAAACGAATACAAAATAATATTGAATGTAAACTTTAATTAAAATATAAAAGTAAAAATGTAAAAAATAAAAATAAAGGATGCCTTTTCTTACGCACATAGGCCAGTTCCACTAAGCTCTGAATCAATGTGCTAACTCAGGGATAGCAAGTAGGAATCACTGTGTCAAACAATTCCAATCAGTTGGCAACAGCTGCCTATGGCCCTCTGTCAAGAAGACTAGTGAGGCCAAATAACTTATGTTAATGGATTATATCTGCATATTAGGAAGAGGCAGCATTCAGGCTCTATCTTTGCCAGCCTTACTCTGAGTGAGGCCACCATTTGTGAGATGTGGACATACACGTCAATTGAGTGTTTCTTCTTTGTGTCCTGAGCTTTGACTCATAATGTTTTATGAGCACCACAGCTCATGTGATTTTGAAAAGTTGTTCTCAAATAAAAAGTTGAGAAAAAAACCGTGAGACAGAGCTCTTTTAGGGGTAATTTATTAATCTTATCATAAATGTAGCTTATGTTTGGGATGAGTAATAGAGAGAACTTGGCAAAATTTTACAGTTAGAATTTTTCAGTGAAATAATTTCAGGATGAAGTTCAAAAAGATGAAAAAATAATAGGTGCAGTGCAATATCTAATTAGCTCTACTGAGAGGCTCCCTACTAGAAAATCCAGGTAAATCTCATGAAGGTTATCATGAGAAAAATTCTAAGGCTTGCTTACCTGTTTACCAAGCAGCTTAAGACTAACCACTTTGTATACCTGAAACCGATACAAAATAAGCAATTTAAGACTAAACCATATTTATAATATTGAAAAATATCACTGAACAAATGGAAAATGAATCAAACTGATGCATGTTTAAGCTTCAAACCAACAAGCATATAATTATATACACAAAAATACATAAGCATGCATATTTAGGGTTCAAGAAAGCTTTATTTATTAAAGAAATAACTGTAGAATTTCATCATTGAGTTAATTATCCATCTCATAGAGTTAGAAAATAGTCATTATGAAATTGACTAAATATTTATAATCTAGGAAATCAAATGTGCATCACACTTCCTTATAATCGAAATAAATTTATAAAATTTTCCTATTATCTTTCAGAAAAGTGAAAACTGATGAATAACTGTTCTGTAGGAAGGACATAATGATGGAAGATATAAAAATCCACTTTACAATTTTATCTGTGCATTAGAACTTTTATTAATTATAAATTTAAAATTTGAAAGTTTTATGTATTTAATACAGTGAAATTTACAAATAACGGTATTTCATAGAGGACAGTAAAGTACTTGATTATTTTAAAGCCCATTGACTCTTTCAAGTAGATACAGCTCTTTAGAAAAAGTACCTTTGAAGTGGTTAAGTGATTATCAAAAGGTTCTTTTATCAGTGACAAAAGACAAGTCACTGTAGTAAGACTGAAAGAGTTGTGTGAGGGGTGTTTCTCAAGCAATCAGTAAAATTCAAGGTTTGCCTGACATTAGGAAGTCAGATCCAAGGTACAGTTACACAATGGAATACTTAGCCCTAAAAAAGAAGGTAGCAACAGCATGGATGGCCTGGAGAGTATTATGCTAAATGAAATAAACCAGCCAGAGAAAGGCAAGTATGTACCATATTATCTCACTTATATGTGGAATCTAATGAACAAAATAAACTGAAGCACAAAATAGAAACAGAGGCATGGGTACATGAAACAGACTGACAGCTTTCAGAAGAGAGGGAGGTTTGGGGGAAGGATGAAAGAAGGTGAAAGGATTAAGCAAACATATACTCACATATATAACGTGGACACAGATAACAGTGTGGTGATAGCTAGAGGGAAAGGGGGGTAGGTGGAGGTGGGCAAAGGAAGGATAAATGGGGAAAGAGACTTTGTTTTGGGTGATAGGCACAAGATGCAATGTGAAGATGAGGCTTTTTTTCTTTTGAATTGTGCATTTGAAACCTGTATGGTGTTGTGAACCAATATCACCCCAGTAAATTAAAAAATATCCTATATAATAAAAGGCCAGGGACCATAAGCGTAATGACAGGAATGACTGCTTGACCAATAGTCATGAGGTGCATTGACCACCTCTTGTTCCAGCCCCCCCACCCTCCTGGCCCACGCATGGTGACTCACGGTCGTGGGCAGGGTGGCTCGTGGCTCACGGGGGCGCGGCTGGGCAGGGCAGCTTGTGGCGGCAGGGTGGGGCAGCTTGCGGCAGCTCATGGGGGCTCAGCTCACCCCGCCCATGCGCAATTTCGTGCACTGGGCCTCTAGTATATATATAAAAGCCTAAGCAACTGGCTGACCGGTCAACCATTAGCCTATGATGTGCACTGACCACCAGGGGGCAGACACTCAATGCACAGGCATCGAAACATGGAACAGACTGATGAATCTCAGAGGAAAGAGGGGAGGTGGGAGGGTGGGAAGAAATTAAACAAAGATCTTATATGCATACTAGAGGCCCGGTGCACAGATACTTGCACCAGTGAGGTTCCTCAGCCTGTCCTGTGGGGATGAGCTGAAACTGGCAATCCGACATGTCCCAAAGGGTCCCGGATTGCGAAAGGGTGCAGGACAGGCCAGGGGACCCCACCAGTGCACGAATCCGGGCACCGGCCCTCTAGTAAACAAATAACAGAGACGAAAAAAAGTAACAAAGTTTTATCTCAGGGCATGAAGTCTTCAGGCACAAGTTGTCTCTCTGTGGATAAAAAGTCTTTATCTGTATTGGGTTGAACTTACTGAAAAATGTCAGTTTGTTTAGTGCTGTTTATGGCATTAATTAGTTTTTCTGTCTTCATTTCTTTTTTCTGAGCTATCTTGACTAACTAGCCACTAGCTTGTGCTCCAGTTGCATATTTCTACCTGTCTTTCTGACTGTGGTTGCCACCTCTGCAGTTAGATGTGCCTTCTTTTGTTCATCATGCTATGGCTAACTTCTGATTTGATCACCATTAGTTTCCATGTCTGCTACAACCATCTAAGATCCTGCTTCTTCACCTGTCTTTGCTAATGGCGCAGGATCCTTCTTACCTTCCCTATTCTAAACTGTTGTATTTCCCATCTAAATTCAAGTTCCTCTAAAAACTTTCCTTATGGCTCTTAAGCAAGCAATATTGTTTTGTATGCATTTCTTTTATGGTTCTAGGATGGGAATGAAAAAAAAATCAAAGCTATTCACTCAACATTTAACAAATGTGCTGGAATCAGTTGCAGGCATAACAATATAAACAGGAAAAGTGCATTCCTATCCTAATGGATCTTATGCTCTGATGGAGAGAGATGATCATTTAACCAGTGACTCAGGTAACCTCTGCAGTGACTTTGCCTTAAAAAATATTAATGAAAATAGATTTGTCTTCCTAGATATGTTTTTCACAAAAAAATTACATGTTACATTCACATTGATTAATATAGTAAATACAGGGTGTCCCAAAAATGTATACACACTTTGAATAATTATAAAGGCAGGGTTTACTATAATACATTTCATTTCAAAATGCAATAGAATCTACAGATATTACGTGTATACACTTTGGGGGGGGGCACCCTGTATTTATTGAACATCCATGTGCAAAGCACTGTTCTAGGTACTGTGGATAATTGTGGGGGGTGGGGAGGGGCAAGCAGATGAAACCATGTTCTTATGGAGCTAAGATTCTAGTAGAGAAAAAAAATGAAAATAATTTAAAAAGATAAATCTGTAAAATTAAGTGTTAAGGGTTGCTATGAAAAAAATTAAAGCAAGGAAGGGGGAAAAGAATGATGAGACAATGACTTTCTAAATATGTGGTGGTCAGAAATAGTGTCTCAGATAAAGTGATGTTTGAGTAGAGACTTAAGGGAATGAGGGAGCACTAGATGCCAGAGTTGCCTGTGGCAGAGACTGGCAGCCTGAGGCAGGAGTCCACTGGGCATGTTTGGGCAGAGCAAGGAGACTGGCCTTCCAGGGGCATAGTTGGGACTAAAGACTGTTATGAGACAAGGTAGCCAGGGCAAGAATGTGGCGTTTTTACACTGAGGATTTTTAGTACGGGGAGTGATATAATCTGAATTATGTTTTCAAAGAACAAAGATTGTACATGCAGATCAGACTGTTTTCCTGTATGTGACCAGAGTGGGATTAGGATCAGTAGTTAGGGATCTTTAAAATAAACTAAATCAGAGGTGCAAATGGCTTAAATTAAATTGGTAGCAGTTGAAGTGATGGATAGTGATTAAGTCCTAGATATATTATGAAGGTAAGCTGACAGAATTTCCTAACAGATTGGAGTCATGGGGGGTGGAGGTGGGGGAATTAATTTCTTAACCTGAAATTGGATTTTTCTATTTTTCTGTGTGCACATAGATCAGTCATTAAGAATCCTGAATGTACCACGGGTTGAGTAGAAGTTGAGCCTCTTGCTCATCCTTGCAGACTTGGCATGGGGAAAATGCCAGAGCCTGATAAGTAGCTATTTTGATAAAACTTTGGAGAAAATTACAACCCAGCATACATTTTCTTCTACTTTAATTTTTTTTAAGGTGCATCAAAAACCCAGTGCCTATCAGTTTATGTTTTGAGTAATTTTTATTGTGAACTGAATAGTAATAACTGTTCAAAAATCAATGTATAGCATTTTACAGGATCATTTTGAGCTGCAAAAAATGCTAGAGATAAAGATGAAAAACACATACTTTCAGGTTTCTTCATTTGAACCATGGATTTTTTTTTTCCCAACAAAGAAAAAGCTATTTCCCTGGTAGATGTTCTCACACCATGAAGGACAGCACTAATGCATTAGGAATATGTCATCTGTGATTAATGCTGATGATTCAGTGAAACACAGCAAGGTACCAAAATAATGGGATTTTGCTGCATTTTCAAAATGTAATCATTGTAATACTTGGTTCGTGAGATATTTTTGAGGGTGTGCTAAACCTTTTTTTTCCTTAAAGCTATTTAACATGAGAATTTGTTGTATGAAAATAATAAAACACACATAACTGTAACTCTTATTTTTCTAAATATAAATCACATGCACACATGGGAATTCAATCAATTTACTTAATTAAAGCTAACTTAAAAATTGCTAGTATGTTTGGGATCTCTCTCCATAGCTTAAATCCTTTTAGAGGTTGATGAAAAGTAACCTGATCAAAGCTATTTTCTAAAGCAAATTTCTGAGATAATTTTGTTGTTGTGAGAAATGCTTGAATTCATGATTAGTTCTTAGACACTCATAATTACTAAAAGGACTTATTGATACAGCTATTTTTTCACATTTTAAGTGTTTGCCTTCTTTAGTCTATAAAATTACAGTTTAATCCATAGCCCACAGAACTTTAAAAAGCTTTATATTTAAAAGAATATTTTTTGTGCTTTTCTTGTTATAATTATCCAGATTCTGTGATGCTATCTGCATAGATGTAATTGTAATATTTTCACAACTCAGGCCTGTTTTCCCAAAACATATTTTTTCTTAAATTTTTATAAACACATGTCTTCAGTGCATTTTGTCGTCATGATTTGTTTCTCAATTCATGTATGTACCTCCTAAAACAGGCCCCTGCCAATGGAAGTGCTACATTTCATAGGAGCTGGTGATTCTGATGGTCTGTGATGTAGGTTAGCATGAGTTAAATAATAATGAAATAATGTAGAGTTGAATGAATACCTTCTTTAAATATTATTAAATACTGTAGTTGGAAATGAGTTTAAGTAAAATCCCTTTTATTCATTTATATCTGAATGCCTTTCAAAGAATAGCAATTTCATGGGATTCCCCCATCTTATTGAAAAGAATGAAATTGGGAACTAGATAGATGGAAAAAGTGTTTTTTAAACATGGTTTATCTATATTTTTTAATGTTCATGGTAACAATAAACAATATATTAAATTAGCCAGGTTCTTAGAAAATTTATGACTACTAAAATGGCATATATATATATATATATATATATATATATATATATACAGTTATTTTCTTCCACATTTTCAGTGTGAAATACTTAGGAGAAAAATATAAAACTGAAAAGCATCACAGTGTCAGGCCTTTTATAAAATCAATATAAAAAAAACAGTCATATATATGTACTAGAGGCCTGATGCACAAAATTCGTGCAAGGGGCTTGGCCCCCTCCGCTGCCGCAGCTGCCTCTGCCTCTGCCTTGGCCCCCGCTGCCGTGGCTTTGTCTGGAAGGTCGTTCAGAAGGATATCTGGAAGGACGACTGGTCTAATTAGCATATTACACTTTTATTATTATAGATTTGAGGGCTTATTACTTCACATGCATTATCTCATTTAATTCCCACAATGATGCCATGAGGAGGAAGATATTATCTTTATTATATCGATAGATAATATATTATACTGATAAATAATATGCAGTTAACTGGGCCTCCTATTTATACCTTTTTGGGTAGATCCAGGGTTAAGAATGAAAGACATGAAAATGTGGTGAGTTTTTTTTTATTCACTACTGATTTTATTTCCTACTAGAGGCCCGGTACATGAATTCATGCACGCTTGGGGTCCCTCTGGGTGGCCTGCAGGAATTGGGCTGAAACCCACAGCTCAGCTCAATGCCACCTGCAGCTACTACCTGCTGCTCCTGCTCATCCTGGCCCCACTGTGCCTGCCGCGGGCTCGTGCCCAATCTGTTCTGATCAGGAGAGGCTTGCACTGCTGCAGCAGCGCTTGCCAGCCATGAGCCCTGCGTCTGGCACTCTCCCAAGGGGAGTGGCCTGCGGGATGGGGCTGAAATTGGCTTTCAGACATCCCCCAAGGGGTCCCGGATTGCAAGAGGGCACAGGCCAGGCTGAGGGGCCCCACCAGGCCACAGAAGGACCAGAGGAGGGCTCCAGGGAGTGTCCGGCCCATCTCGCTCAGTCTTGATCGGGCGGATCCCAGCAGCAAGCTAACCAACCAGTTGGAACATCTGCCCCCTGGTGGTCAGTGCATGTCATAGTGACTGGTCAACCAGTTGACTGTCCCCTGGTGGTCAGTGCACATTATAGTGAGCGGTTGAGCAGCCTTAGCATATCATTAGCATATTACCCTTTGATTGGTTGTTCAGTTGTTCTGCTGTTCGGTCTATTTGCATATTACCCTTGTATTATATAGGATTCCTAGTAAGGACCATATTTATTTTAAGTATTTAAAAGTAGCTTTCAATGAGTGTTTGAAAACTGGACAAAGGCTTGAATTAATAATAAATGAATGTCACATGTCCCCAAAATAGTTCAATATTTAGTGGACTGTTTTACAATTTTTGTATAGATACATAACTAACCTTTTGCTATAAGTTAATTCCTTTTTTAGGAATACTGAATGATGCTGGCTTGGAAGGATCCCCAAATGATTGTGGGGAATAAGTGGCTGCACAAAAGTTTATTTACATCCTAACAAGTTACTTCTGAAAGGCTCTTTATCACATTTATAGCTCCAAAGAGGCACTGCCAACACCAGTCATATGAACTGTTGGAAATAATCGATTGATATGCTTTTGTGTGGGCATCTGGGTTGATGGAGCCCATCATTTTTAGGTAGAAAGTTCATGCGTAGAGTGGCTCTGCACAGCATTATTGCATTGGAACAAGTCAGGTATATCATGTCTCTTAAGTAATGCAGGTTTATACAGGAAAATATTTTTTCCATCTACTTGCTGGAAGATTGACTTGGGTAAAATGACTTAATAGGTCCTTCTGTAGATTAAACCAAAATAGGATATTTAGATCAGACAATAAGCCAGATTTTATTTTACTCAGTTTTTCTTTTTTTCTCTGGGACAGGGTAGGCCAACTATATTCATAGCGTATCTCAAATAGCATGAGTAATAATAGGCTTTTTGTCTCTATAATATATTCCTTAGGTTTCTCTGAGATTCAGCATGTCTCGCTCTCAAACATATTTAAAATGCAAATTTGCACTTTTAGATTATCTGTGAATTGTTGTGATCTATTTTTTAGAGAATATTCAACAAGTTAGACACTCATATAAAAGATGTTATATCTTAATTCATCACTTTGCAGGGCGGCAGGGTGTGCACACTCTTATTCTGGCACACTGCAGTATTCAAACCTTGTTGGAAATTCTCTTTTGTAATTGTCTTAGCACATTTTAAAATGTTTTCATAGTGCCAAACCTTAATATTTTGAAGATGAATTTAATTTTGAAAACAAATACTTTTAGATAGAAACCTATTATGTAAAATGGAAGACACAATCTGAAAACTATTTTTTAATTAGAAATACATATTTGATGTGTTCTTTAACTATAATAGCAAAATTATATAAAATAAGCATTGGAATTCGAAGAGTTAATCTAGTTTGTTTATATCTGTTATCCCATCATAATCATTACTAACAACACTGCTCAAAAGGAAGGGTTCTCTCTGAATGTCAAGCTTTATGGTCACCCTACTACCTGGTAAAATTAGAGGACTTTGTCTTATTCTCCAGGTAATTGATGTCTACCCGGAAACCCTTAGCACGGCTCTGGGTTTGAGTCTTTTAAACTATTTCTCTCATTCCATCTTCGATCCAGTGACTACACTAATGACCTAAGGAGCCTCCTTTATACCTAAGGCCCCTCTTCTCTTTTCAACCATCTTTTCTTCTCCAAGATTCTCTCAAATAGGGAGTAAAAATGACCATAGTAGCTCATTCTGTGGAACTTAAGGTGGGCTCCATCAAAGGTTGGCATTGCCAACTTGACCTAATGCCTTTCACCAGCGTATCTCTTGCTACTCTGGCTAATGGAGGGGTTGACTTGTTCCATTTCTGTCCTTCTTGGCCACTTTGGCCAAGAGTCTGAGGAGTTTGTATTTCTTTTGAAGAGTTTTCCTAATTTTTAATGGACCCCTTATGGCCCCAACTTGAACTAAGCTTGAGAATCAATTGCTTTATATTCTCTCTCCCCAGCCTAACATAATTTTGAGTATATCTTTTTCATTATTACAACTTTCTCTCCTGTGCTTTTCATCCTCTGATCTTTATCAAACCTCCACTTTGCAGTTCTTGCTTTACTAGGGTGTTGGGTAGAGTCCACCTGAATTTTCCATCTTTGTCACATGTCCTGAATAGGTTTGTTCCAAAACGTGTTTATCTTCACCCCATTCCTTCTGAGTCCTGCCCTGTGTTTGAGACTTAGATGTAACATTAGGTTTATATATTGATGTTTTCAACTTTTCTGATTGTTGTTGACACTTGAGAGGGGAAAGCAGTTGATAAGGGAATAACTTCTATGTGTGGATTTATATTTGATTTGTCAAAATATTTCAGGGCCTTGGAAGAAATGGCTGTCTTCTAAGAAATATCTCTTATAGGCTCCAAAATATTCAAATAACTTGTTGCAATGGATCAAGTTATCTTCTATAGAAAAGCCTGTAAATATCTGTGTTTTCCGATGGTCTTAGGCGACCCTGCTAGTGGTTCTCAACCTGTGGGTCGCGACCCACCAGTTGAGAACTGCTGCTGTAGAGCCTAAGACCATCGGAAAACACAGATATTTACATTAAAATTCATTAACAGCAGCAAAATTACAGTTATGAAGTAGCAACGAAAATAATTTTATGGTTGGGGGTCACCACAACATGAGGGGCTGTATTAAAGGGTCGTGGCATTAGAAAGGTTGAGAACCACTGCTATAAAACCTTAGAATGTCTTCTTGCTGTTTCTTGTCTGAGTAATATTACAAAACTAACCCCAAAATCCATATAAGTCAAAATATACTAGCCTTTATTCCAGCAGTACTTTTAAGTAACAAATTATTAGAAATAGTATCTTGTCTTTTGTTTTTTTGCAACTTATTTAATTAAATCAGACTTTATTACACATTTATCTGTTTATGAGACAACAGTGTGTTTTTTCCCCTACAGCATGCCAGGAGTTATGAGCTGGCTTTACTCACAGGTATTTAATCCTTTCAGTCCTTATAAATAGTAGCAATAACACTGTGAGTCTTGGCACTTCTAGGTAGTAAAATGTCCTTTAAAATGTTATTGGTTGACTTGCTACTGATGGTGGGCAGCTGTTTTCTCTGCAACCAACAATTAAATGTTGACTGATGGTTTAGATTGGAAACTGGAAGTCTCTGCACTTCTGATGCTTTTTCTTGTTCCACGTCACCCTTGGCTTGTAATACATGGCTCTGCATTGTCGTCAAAGTGAATTTTCATATTGTTTTATTTTTGACATCTCCTTTTCATCATCAACCAGTTCTATGTAAAGGGTTTATTTTGTTAATCTATGGGGCATCTTAACTTTGTGCCCAAAGAAATGAGAGACTATCCCCTATTGCCTTCAGCCTATTTAATATTTGCCTTTATCTGCTTTATTTTGTTTATCCTCTTGCTATTTCAGTTTCAGGCCTTCACCATTCTACTCCAATTTCTATATATATAATGCTGTGCAATGCTAAAGCATACAAACAAATATCACACCAGCTTTCAAAGCTATGGAGATCTGGATGCAAACAATAGCGCACTGGGGAGAGTTACTTAATCTCTATGATCCTCATTTTTTCTCTTTTGTAAAACAGTAATAATAATGCCTGTTGTGAAATTTATTAAGGGGACTTTAATGAGATAGGGGAAGTAAAATACCTGTTTCACCAAATAAATCATAATTTCACCCCTTTTTCATTTGTGGAAGCAAGCAAATGGTAAAGCTGAAGTAAAAAGTCATAGTAAATGTTAGTCCTGTTTTTTAATTTATTTACCAAACACATGGGTAATACTTAATAGTATAAGAAGCAATTTACAAATATGAATTTATTTAATTTTTATAACTAACCCCAAAATATTATTTTTTCCCATTTTTACTATTTTAAAAAAATACAAATCAACTTACATTAATTCCCTTGTGGTCAATTGTAACCCATCTGCCAAGAAGATGTGATATACTTTCACATGTACACACTTGTAACCCCACCTTTATTTTTATTCTTGAGAAAACAGAACCGCTAAACAGTTAAGTATCTTGTTGAAGGCCATAGTGCTATCAATCCTCCCAGATAGGATTTGAGCGAGGAAGTCTGGCTATGGAAGGTCATGGTCCTAAACAAATCACGACCCCTCCTTGCTGGTCATGCTTTCCTTTTACTTCCTGCTCAAGAGAACAAGATTTGAGCTGATGTGTTTTCTTATATGAGGATTTGCCCATCGTTGTAAGCTATTAGTTTTGTCCTTCAGCTCTGTGTCTGCTTCTACCATTTAGAAGTCCATCATACATATTGGCTATTTCTCCAGGAAAGTCTCTACATCATTTTGTAACAAATTCAATGTGATATAAATAACAAAAGCTAGTCTTTGGACAAGGAAGGAGGGAAAGCTTCTCAAGGGAGACTCATCCATTATGGAGGTACTGTCTTTCTTTTAATACTACACTACCTCTTAGTGGCTCACAGAGGTAATTTACATTTATTTTAACAGAGATACTCTGAGACAAATTCTGGCATTTACTAGAATCATCATTATTTTCCACAAATACCTAATGAATTCAGATGATATTATCAGTTGAATAATTTAAGAGATGCCCCCTAGTCTGGCTTTGCCCTTAATCCTATATTAATGCTTAGAAAGCTCATTTGGTATTTAAGAGCCATCTCTTTATGTTTTTTTCATATATGCAAATGACCTCTTTTTCCCCCCAAAAAAATATAGTTTGCTTTGGCCTTCTAAAGCATTGGGAATTGTCTTTGATAACAGTGTTTTCTGAATGCTATTTAATGACACTTCTGGCTTCATGGATTTATGATTACAGTGAGAAACTAGGATGAGCCTTCAGTTCCTCCATGCAGATGAGGCAGACATAATTAAAGAATATGATTATAGTAGGACAGAAATGTCAAGAAAATGCCACATCCAATGTCCCCATTCTACACAGATTATAAGTAAGTGGAAAATTCCATTAGCAAGATAAGGACAGCCAGGTTTTTGCTTGGAGAATGCAACTCTATTAAGAGGTTGTTTGCCTATTGCAGCTAGATAGTAGCACTAAACAGAATAAGTTAAACCCATCACAAAGCACCCCAATTTTTGTTAACCTGTTTAAACCACCCTTTTTGCAAGAGAGATGAATGGCAGGTTAATCTTTTTTACCTTAGTGACATAAATTAGTTACAGCAAAAGCTGGCTTAGCTGTTTTATTTCTCTCAAATGGAAATTTTAGCTCACTAGCGTTTTCTTTCTTGTAGGGAAAATTATATTCTAGTTTTTCCACTTGAGAGCTGGGTTGTTACTAAAGTTTCTAGCTAGCTGATATTTAGCTGATCTTAAGATTTAGTATGTAAGTTCAAGAAAATTCGAGCTCAATTTTGCTTATGAACAATGGGAATTTATTGGCTCACATAAATGTAAAGTCCAGTTTTGATTCAGTGGCTCTGAGATGATAGCAGGGAACATGTTTTGCTTTTGCTTTTGTCTACTTGTTCCTCTTTTTTTCCAATCTGCCTTCTGTGATATTGGCTCTGTTTCAAGGCTAGTTCAGTTTCTGTTTGCAAGATTGCTGTCAGAAGTTTTTGGCATCACCAGCTTTCTTATTCAGCTCGGAGAGTATCACATTAACAAGAATGAAAAAGAAAGGGAAGGAAGGAAGGAAGGAAGGAAGGAAGGAAGGAAGGAAGGAAGGAAGGAAGGAAGGAAGGGGGAAGTGGAGGGCGGGGAGGGGAAGGGAGGGGAGGGAAAGGGAGGGGATTCAGGGACCTTTCTCTGATTTGATCATCTTAGTTCACTTGCCCACCTTGACCAGGGAATGTGATGAGGTGATGGATGGGTTTAGGTCTAAGGTAAGAAGTCCATCACTGAGCATTTAGACCAATTTGGGATCAATCTATATAATTGCTTAACAATGATATTGTGTTTTAACCAGTTAGTCAGGAAGATTTTATCCTCAGGGATGTCATGGATGACTGTGCTAGGTGTGGAGTGCAATCCTCCAAGAGGGATCCTTCCTAGGGAATGTGATGTATTGGTGCCCCCTAAAGTCATGCAACAAAGCGGCTCTGTTTCAGATAGCTGAGGTGTATTGTTTTATGGTAGTTGATAGTTTCAAATATAGTTATTCAGCTTTGCAGTTTCTTGTATGGACACCCCAGTCATTAAAACTAGTTTATATTAATGAACTTTAAATACTCGGTGTATGTGATTGCAGTCTAGAGGCATGCTGCTTAGTAAACTTCGAGTCAAACAGTCCTGGGGGGTCTGGCTCTGACACTTGTCAGCCGTGTGACCTTGAAGAAGTTACTTAGCCTTTCTGAGTCTCAACCTCCTCTACTACAAAATGGAGAAAACAATACCCAATTCTGAAAGTTCTTATAAAGATTACGAAACACATGTGAGTCCTGAGAGTGTACCTCAGACTAAGGATAGAGATATTCCCTTTGGGTTGAATAGTAGATACTATAACAAATTAAAATGAATTAACAAGGCACAAATGGTTTATTAACTAGACTTTAGGGTTGTCAATAGCACAGTGTTCAATGATTGTAATGAATTATTTTGCATGGGATTTTTTTTTATAATTATAAGTAAAAATAAAAATTTAGATTTTAAATGAATAGCTAAGGAGGCAAGTATGATAGTAATTAGCAAATGAACTAAACAACCTCCACCACCAAAATGGGACTTCTTTATCAAGTATACAAAAGAAAGTAATAATTACTGTGGCAAAGGGGAATATTTCCAAGCCAACCTGCATTTTTCTTTGTAAATGATGTTGCAGTTTTCCTTTGAAAGAATGACTATATTTTATTTAAAGGTATTAAAAGGTTTCCATGACTACAACCTTGGAGGAAGGGGCTAACTTTTTTTAAACATGTGTGTGTATTATTCAGTTTACATTATGTACCAAGCCAGCTGGTTAAATGCTTTCTCAAGAACTTTAAAAACAGAAATAAGGAAAGTAAAATTAAGGGCATTTTCTGATGTGTCCCATCAACTACAGATAGTATGTATGAGAAAGGTGAAGATAGTTTTCCATTTTAAAGGGAGAGAAGCTACAGTTTTAAAGGGTTATTTGTGCAATCCTCCTATCAAGTTAACATTTCTGAAAATAAATTTCAGATCTCCAGTTTATCATTTTCTTTGTCAAATCTGCTCTTTCTCTGAACCACATCCAGCACGGCCAGTATCACAGAAGGCAGATTGGAACCTGAGGAGGGGTGGTGAAGGATTAAAGAAAACAGACAAGAGAATATAGTTGGGGCCAGGTAGATCACTGTGCCTGGATGAGGACACAGTGACCCTGCCTGTAAGCCGAATCTTTATTTTATAGTCACATCACACAAAGCAAAACAAGGGAGTGATCAAGATATTTACAATGTTCTTACGAGATACAAATCTGCTTCTTTCCTGTTATTGCAATTCTCTGAACTTTATCAAGCTTTGTTTGGGCAACACTTGCTGTACCTCCTGCAGCCCACATCCCTTAGCTACCTAGGACTACAAGGTTGGACTATAAGCTTACATACAACCATAACCTTTGGCTATAATTGTGCTGGGAGGGCTTTGCCCTCCAAGCTGGGACTTGTATGTGGCTTTGCCACAAGAGGAATGTGCCCTCTCGTCAGTCCAAGGCTTGATCCTGTCCAAAGGCTATAGCCGCTCTCCACATTTCTCAATACAATTGAATCTCTCCTCCAGCAAAGGTATCCCTATGCCATAATTCTTGGGTTTGACTTACCTACTCAAAAGAAAAACCCAAAAAACTTTGAAGGAAAGACTTTATGAATAAGACTAGAGGCCTGGTACATGAAAATTCGTGCACTGGGGGAGGGGGGAGGAGGGTGTCCCTCAGCCCAGCCTGCCCCCTCTCACAGTCCGGGAGCCCTCAGGGGATGTCCTACTGATGGCTTAAGCTGCAGTCTGGTCTCGCTTTGAGGGAAGCGACCAGGATGATCAGGGGAAGGCGCCACCCCCATTCACCGCATCACTACTGCTGCCTCTGGCCTCCCTCTGCGGGAGGCAACCAGGCCCATGAGGGGAAGGTGCCACCCCCATCACCCCACTGCTGCTGCCACTGCCGGCTGCCACAGTGCACCGGGGCTTACGGTTGCCTGAGCCCACTGCTGCCTGAGCCCTTGGCCTCGCAGCCACTGTGGCTTTGTCGGGATGGCCGTCTGTTCTAATTAGCACACCACCCTTTTATAACTATGATTGTATATATGTACCACATCTTCTTTATGCAGTCATCTACTCAAGGACACTTTAGTTGTTTCCATGCCTTGGCTACCATGAATAATGCTGGAATGAACATAGGGGTGCATATATCTTTGCAAATTAATGTTTTCAAACTTTTTTGGGTAGATACCCAGAAGAGGTGTTGCTGAATAATATGGTAACTCTATTCTTAAGTTTTCAGGAACCTTCATACTGTTTTCCAAAATGGCTGTACCATTTTACATTCCCCAAAGCAGTGAATGAGGGTTCCTTTTTCTCTACAACCTCTGCAACACATGTTATTACTTGTGCAGTGGTATCTCATTGTAGTTCTGAATACCTTTTCATATATCTGTTGGCCATTTATATGTCTTCTTGAGAGATGTGTCTGTTTAGGTCCTCTGCCCATTTTTAAATTGGAATGTTTGTTGTTGAATTATGTGAGTTCTTAATATATTTTGAATATTGACCCCTTACCAGAGGTGTTGTTTTCAAATATCTTCTCCAGTTGATTGGTTGCTTTTTGTTTTGTTGATGGTTACTTTGTTGTGCAGAAGCTTTTTTAGTTTGATATAGCCTCATTCATTTATTTTTGCCTTTACTTCACTTGCCTTTGATGTCAGCAGACAACAGTATGGTGGTTACCAGAGGGAGGAAGGGAGAGAAGGGAAGGAGCAGAAGGGTAAAGTGTAAAGGGGGTCAAATATATGGTGATGAAAGAGAATTTGACTTTGGGTGGTGGGTACACAATATAATATGCAGATGATGTATCATAGAATTACACACTTGAAACCTATATAATTTTATTAACCAACTAGTAGCCCAGTGTATGAATTCATGCACATTGAAAGGAAATTAATTAGAAGAAATATTTTAATATCGCTATTTGCCTTTCTCTATAATAGAAGTGTCAACCAACTTGACGATCAACAAGGACAGATCGAATGAATGAGAAGAGAGATAAAGGAGCCATGGGAGAAACTTAGCTTAGCAGTGGTGTTCTCTGACTCTTTTGCCATTGGGTATTCTTAATATAAAAATACTAGAAATCTTGAGCTGTGGGGCCTTCCTAAATGGTTGTTTTGTTTTTTTTTTTGCTTTAAAAAATAGTGTGTCCAGTAGTTGCTATAAAAATAGGATTTTATACATATAACAGTTAAAATGTTATGTAAAAGTTCGATAGGTTGGAAAAAAATTCAAGAAGTATTTTTCAGGCTTTTTGTCAGATTTATGACAATGCTCCTAATAAATTAGGCATAGCTATTACATTACAATTTCACCTTTACTCACGTATATTCATTTATCATCATTTCTGAGACAATATTTATCTACTTAGCGTTATACTGTCACTTGTTTGAGAAACAGAAATTGGTCGTACTATGTAATCAATTATAGTTTCCCCTCCAGGTCATCAGTCTTAGCTAATAAAATGCAAACAGTAGGCAGAGAGTTACAGATTCACAATATGGCCATTGACCCAGTGACTCATCTTCACTACAGTGGTAGGTGAACTTCAAATTCAGAAAACAGTAATGTTATCTCCTGTTACCAATGTGCCCAATTTTTATTGGAAGAGTATTAATTTATCAGCTTTCCCTTCTTCTAACTAGGCAGCAGGTATTTATTGTGTCTAGTGGCTTTTAATGTGACATGTGATAGATTTTGTGGAGGATTCAAAGGAGATCCAATGACATCATGAGCAAGACATGGTCCCAGCCCTTGAAGATAATATCATAGAAAAGAAGTACAGATGCATAAACAAGTCCATGTGCAGGAGCTTTCAAGAAACACTCTTGATTTAGAGTCTATGAAAGGAGAACATTTAAGGAACATGCTTGTTTATTTATGACTTGCAGTGTTTCCATTGTTTTTCTTGCCATTTGTTTCAGTTATTCATGAGAAGGAATAAGCAGAGGTTCCTCCCACACAAAATAAAAGTTCCCACCACATGACCTTGAAATAATCATGCTTTGCCTGTTCTGCATAAGCTTATAATGGTACACACTTAGCTCAAAAATTTTACCTTTAACATAGCCCAAAGAGAATTACTATGAATACAGTTAAGGAAAATATGGAACAGTTATTCTCAAACTTACTATGTACAAAGATTTTCTGAGAGTAATTAAAAATCTCTCTCTCTCTCTCTCTCTCTCTCTCTCTCTCTCTCTCCTCCTCCCCCCCCCCCCCCGGCTTTCCTCTCTCTTTCTAAAAATAAATGTATTATTATTTTAAAGTTACCTTTTGGCATTTTGATTCAATAGACCCCACCCTCACATTCTTATTCAATAGAAGAGGCTCAACTAGGTCTGGAATAAACATTGGAAATGTAAATTTTAAGTTTCATTCTACATGACTTTGTTGCAGGAAGCCTCAGGCCACCTACTGAGATGCTCTGCTGGTGAACAACCTAATGAATGTCACAGAAATGTTGGCTTCATACTATTTTTCAAAGAATTAAGCATTGCAGCATTGTGTCAATGCTTGGTGTTCTTATTCAAAGACTGAATTAGTTAGCTACTGATGTGAATTTAAACTGACTGTCCAAACTTGCACAGTTCTAGAATGATTTTCTTAGGCATTCCTTCAATCCTCTTCATTTTTAAGATTTCATTTTCTTTCTTTTTTTCTAGCTTTATTGAGACATTATTGACATATACTACATGTAGATTTTTGGTTTACATGATGATTTGATACATGTATGTATTGCAGAATGATTACAACAATAAGGGTAGTTAACATCTCTATCCCATCACATAATTATCACTTTTGTGATTGTGTGGTGATAGCATTTAGAATCCACTCTCTTGATCCAGCAATTCCACTTCTGGGTGTATATCCAAAGGAAATGAAGTCATTATCTGGAAGGGATGATATCTGTACTCCCATGTTCATTGCAACATTATTCACAATAGCAAAAAAATATATATATAGCTTTAAAACATCATCAAAAGGATAATAATACAAATAATAGTAAATTTTCTGCCTTTTAATAAATTTCCACTCATTAAAAAATTTTCAGGTCATAATAATATTCTGCAGGTGGTGAGAGTTATTGAAGACTGGTGAGCTAATAATTAATACCTGCTGTCCTCATTTCCCCTGGATAGCAGCAAGTGAAGCATCGAAAGAATGGAGGCAAGAGACCAGTTGCAATTGTCTGGACAAGAAATGAGATGGCCCAAACAGATAGAATGGACAACAGGGTCATTGTAGTACAGGGGGGCACACAGGACCTTGGACTCAAAAGTGGGACAGGAAGAAGGAAAGGCAGAGTAAAGGGGTGGTAACATTACTTCACAGTTTGACCAGGTACTAGCACTCCCTCATGCTTCACATCCTAAAGTCTTTGCCAACATTTGGAGCTGCCAATCATGGATTAATGTCTCTCCTCTAAATTCATTTTGAGCATTGCTTATGAAGCAATAGAAACTGAATATTATTTTATGGATTTGCCAACTTTACAGGTGAGAGTGGTTTTTCAGTGTTAACAGATCTGTCATAGGCATGGGGTTATTTATTATATTTTAATTCATTAATTTGGACCCATCTGACACTTCTATTTGATGCCCTTTGCCATTTCTTTTTTCTTGTCATAGTCAGATGGATGGAGGGAACATGATCCCCTAGGAACATACATGTAGTCACATATGATAGGATATTAAGGGAGTGAAATTGATTTTCTTAAGCTATACCACACATCTTACTTTGGAATTGTGTCTCATATGTGTTTGCATATCAACAATAGTAGTCCTGGGCAAATGCATAAAGATTGCCTCTGGTTATGAGACTGGGAGATAGAAAAGGCTGAACTCTAAATCATAGCAAGCAAAAAGGATAGTTCTGATCTAATGCTTCTCAAATGAGAAAATGCATGCGAGTCTCCTGGAAATCTGGTTAAAATGTAGATTGTGATTTGGTTTGTTGGTCACTCCAGCTTCTGTGTTTCTAACACGTGTGGGATAATGCCAAACTGCTGTTTCTAACAAGTTACCAAGCAATGTCAGTGCTGCTGGCCTGGGGGCCACATGTTGAGCAGCAAGGCTCAGTTTGTCTTTTTTTTTTTTTTAAATATATTTTATTGATTTTTTACAGAGAGGAAGAGAGAGGGATAGAGAGTCAGAAACATCGGTGAGAGAGAAACATCGATCAGCTGCCTCTTGCACACCCCCTACTGGGGATGTGCCCGCAACCAAGGTACATGCCCCTTGACCAGAATTGAACCCGGGACCCTTGAGTCCGCAGGCTGACGCTCTATCCACTGAGCCAAACCGGTTTCGGCGTCAGTTTGTCTTTGTACTTAGTTTTTCAACTATTTCATCCTCTCTCAGCTCTCATTCAGTTTCTCCCAAGGTTCTGTATTTTCTTTCTTTTCTCATTCCTCCTACCTTTGTCTAACATATATGGTCTCTCTTTAGTCCTTCTTTCACTCTCACCTCTGCTTTATTTGCCCAATAAAGGGTAACCATAGTAAAATCCATTTACTTTGATAGTTCATTTAAACAGCAAATTTAAGTTTTGAAATTAGACATTCAAGGGAAAACAATGCATATCTCTTTTGTTTATATTTTGTTTTGCATTTTACTTCTCAGATCTAATTGCAGATTTGAGTACCTGATTGCAGACACGGGGCATATAGTCCCTCCTTGGGGTTCCATATCTTCTTTAGAGCTTGGAAACCATCAGTATTCATGATGCAGATTTCTGATTATAGTTCTACCTATTATCTTGATTATCTTGAACATATTGATTACATTTAGCTATGGTTTCATTAGTCTCCCAATTATATGTCATTCTAGCAACAGTCTAATTTTCTACCTCTAAAATGAAATAATGAAATCTATAACACAGAGAGAAACCACAAGAACAGAGGAAGAATATCTTATCTTTCCTCCTCCCCCATTTTTTTTTGAAGCATCTCAACTGCCTATTTCTTTGTAGTCTTGAAGGTTAGTGTTAAAATACCTTTTCTTTCTTTTTTGGAGGGGGGCGGTAAACTGAATAATATAAGTACATCAGGGATCTTTGTTTTAAAAGACTACCAACTGTGGCTCCTTTTGTAAATCCAATAATAGTTATAATAGTTACTCTACATGATGTTTTACTGTTTAAGTAGCACATGAATATTATGTTTTTTATCTCATCAACTCTAGGGGATATACAGCTTGGGCTTCTTTGGTGTTTGTATTTTGTAGAGAACTGAAGGTTAGATCAGAGGGAATCTAATTAGTGCATGGGGAAGCCAGCAGAAAGCTGCAAATCTCCCAATAAATCTAGGCCTTGTCCGTCCCACCTCATGGAATGATTGCTTCCTATATAGCTATTGGGAAAATTCAGATTCACTCTCTTTTCTTTAAAAAGTATTTACTACTATAACATGATAGTGTTACCTAAATTAGAAGTGTTAAATAACAGTATGAAATACCATAGGCGTGTGTGTGTGTGTGTGTGTATAAAGTGAGATATTAACAGTTAAGATCTATATCTGAGTTTCAGTATTCATATTAACAGCGTAATTTATCATGTGAATTTATGAACCAATGGGACATTCGCTTTACCTGGATAGAGATTTTTCATGCAATTTTTTTCTTTATGTCTGGGAAATTGGTGGAATTGACTTCTTCCCTAAGGGAGATAAATTTCAGGGGTTGCAAAGAAAAGATGAAGTAATTTGAGATGATAAAGTTACAATATTATTACAGACACTATACTTAATTTCTTCCTGTATTTCTTCCCTCTGGGTCTTTACCAATGAACCTATTTGCCAAGTACCTGAATGAAAAACAAAAATGAAAATTGCTTCTTGCCCCTCTGTTTTATATGGATAGAGGTAAGAAGTGGCTATATTTAGTTTACATGTTAATATGAGGTTTAATTTGGTGTAAATATTCAGTTAGCAAATAAAAGTTAACTTTCATAGCAAATAGCTCCATCAAATATCCATGCAAATGTTCCTAAATCAAATGTGTCTTTCCTGTTATTTGGAGAGCAAAAGGTCTTGATTCCGAAGCAGTCATTTCAGAAATGCATATGCTATGAAAACAATTTTTACCACAGAAAATACTATGAAATGAATTGTCCACATATTTTTCTGCTCATTATTGCTCACTCATGTCTCATCTTTCTTTTAAAGAGACTTGAATTTGAAGGTGGTGTGTGATGTGCGTGCAACACTGTCACTAGAGCACATATACTGAAATTTAAATATGTATATATTTTATAATATTTAAGCCATTTTTTTATTTTATTGACATGAGGCAGTAGAATGAATTATTTTACAGGTAATTTGAAGAATTTCATTCCTTTATAGTTTCACAAGAAGGCAGCTTATCCATGGCTGAGAGAACAAGACATAAAGCATGGTCAGAAAGAAGGTGTGGATCTGCTACCTCTGAGGACCATTGAAGCCACATTAGATTAGCATTTTAGAAGCAAAACTATTTGTGCTGTAGACCAGTTTCTAGGCAGTTGCCTTGTAGTTCAAGGGCATGCTGGAAAGTTGTGGAAAACAACTTTGAAATATTGCTGCGATTTTTAGACATCCAAAGTGAAAGTGATCTTGGTGCAGTGAACTTGAGCTTGCTAATCTGGTTTGCTAGATCTACCCACAGCCTCCACCTGGAAAGGCCTTCATCAGCACTAAGTAAAATGCCTCAGGACAAGTGACATTTTGTCCAAACGAAAGAACTGAGAAATGTTAGCTCGATGGTTGACAAAGACCACAGCAAAAGTGTCTCTCTCATTTTTATTTTGGAAACAATCCTTATTTCACATTCAATTTGGAGAGTCAAGGGTGATTATCAACAGGGACCAAGGTGATTAACTCTATTCCTCTTACTTTAGCCACTCTTCTTGAAGGCTAAATCTATTTGAATCCTAAGCATTTTTTCCAGACTCAGGCCAAATGTTATATAACTGAGAAACCCAATAGACACTCTCAGTACTTATTTGCTCTGGCCTCTGAACTTCCACAGCTGTTAGAATTTGTACCACTGTTTTGTTACAGTTAAAATTTTCTTGTCTTATGGATTATGCATCTGCAAACACACATGTGAATATGCACACATACACAGTTTCAATCAATTCTAAACTGTTCAGCCAAGTCCCTACAGGGACTGTGGGAGCATAGCTTAGTGTATCTGTTTTATATATTAGACTCCCTATAACTATTTATTGAAGAAAGTGCTCTGTAGTTAATAGAAGTTTGGAAACCATTAGTGTCTCACATCCTCATTTTTAGTTTCATGCAAGTTTAAATGTAACTTACATTTTTTCTACTGCTAACCCCTCCCCAGTGCCTCATACATTGTTGATGCTCCATAAATATTTACAGGCTGACTCATGTTACTAAGTAGAGCAACTCATGGTCAGGCTGGGTCAAGGTCAGGCCCCATCAGGTCTTTCTGTGGTACTGTCAGGGATGGGAAAACTTTCCCCTTTGCCAGTAAGTTCTTCTGGATGGTAGAATTATTAAAATGACAGAGGAATATTGACAAGAGAAAAATCAAGTTTTTGTTGTTGTTTGTTTTTTATTCATTTCAGAGAGAGGAAAGGAGGGAGAGAGAGAAACATCAGTGATGAGAGAGAAACATTGATTGGCTGCCTCATGCATGCCCCCTACTGCCTCCTACTGGGGATGGAGCCTGCATCCTAGATCTGTGCTCTGTCTGACCTGGAGTCAAACCATGACCTCCTGGTTCATGGGTTGAGGCTCAAACACTGAGCCACGCTGGCTGGGTGAAAACCAAGTTTTAATACGGGTGTAGGAGAGAATCAAAATATCATACCCAGGTCATAAAAGGAGGCTCAAAACTGTTCAAATTATGCACCTTTTAATAGTTTTTAGACAAAGAAACAATACACTTGTGAGAAATTGACAGGACAAAGAAAGCTAGTGCTCATTAGAAAGGAATCTAAACAAGGTTTGGGTGCTCATTAGTGAGAAATCTCAACAAAGTTTGGGCTTGGGTAGTAAATTAGTAAAGGTGTTATAAGGTTTGTTTATATACACTTTTTTATGTCTTGTGATAAGGTTGTCTCTCAGTCCTTCAGGAGCTGGGAGGACTGTAATACTGATTTATTTTCTGCTTTTAGGGGAACAGAAGAGAGTCAGAGAGCTCTTCCTGCTCCCCCTGCTTCTCAGGTGATTTTAGTTAAAAATAGCCCATACCTTTGTGGAGTATCTTGGGACAGCCTGCCCACGGCCCCGACAGTACAAAGAGATTGGGTCTGACATCATCTGCTTCCCAAATAATTAGATGGCACATTCAGTTCTATAGGAATGCTCTCAGTGCTCAACACTGAGCAGTAAAACTTAATCTAGCCTTGCTTTTATCTGCTTCTTCAAGAAATTAGAAGAGGCCTGTTTTCTAACAAGCCGACAGTGCTGTAATGGAAACGATGTTGGAACACAGAAATTACTAGAGCACTCTCTAGCTATTTACTCAAACTCAGTTAGTCTTTACTGGTTGCGACATAGACAGAGGTAATAGATGTCTTGATCTAAAATTCATAGTACTAGGTAGGTAAGACCTAGCAACCTGGTAATTTGCCGAAGAACATCTCATGGCACCTATAGCAGTGAAAAGAGCTTTTAGATAAGGGGAATCCAGGATAAATATGACATCACCTAGTTGAAGTTCAAGGGTACACTCGTCTGTCACTTTGCTGTCCAGTCCATTCCTCTCTGCTGGACCAGGATGGTGCCCAGATTTCCTGTTGGGTAAAACAGACACTCAGAGTGCTCAGCCCATCATCCTGATTGAGTAGAGAGAGTTGACAACTGTGTGTAATTAGTGGAATCAAAAAATAAATAAATAGAAAAAAGTGAGGAGAATATAAAAACTCTGTACAGATGAATCTGAAGAAAAGATGGTTTTCAATCTAGGGGAATATGATTGGTAAAGGTAGGAAAAAGTTTTGAGATGATGACAGACTTCTCAAAATGACATGGAACACTGTCCATTACAGTGATTCATCTGCATGTTTTCATTAAGAGCTTTCTATCTACTCCACTGAGAGCCTTATCTTTGTGTGCACTGTACAAATCTCAGGGACCGGAAACCTGGCAGAGGCAATGTGAATCCTATTTCCTCCAAGCAGCTTGAGTGCTATTTGACATGCCAGGAAATAAAAGACAGCAGGTAGTTGACATAATAACTCTAACTGTCTATGGAAACAACCATAGAATTTATTTTTGCCAATTATGTCATTTGATCATTTAAATTATTACTCTTATGCCATAGATATACCAACCTAGAACAAAATTTATTTTTTGCTTTGTACTTAGTTCTTTCAGATAATGGAGGCAGAAAAGAAAGGAGAATAAGAAAGGGGGTAAGGTGGTACTTATGAAAATAGGAGGAATAATGTTTTAAAGAAGAATCTAGAGAAGCCTTGCCTTTAAAATCTAACTTCATGGTGTATAAGGAGAAACATCTGATGAACATAGAGGATAGCAAACAATCTAACATTGAATTTGTAGCAGAAAGCCTGTCTCAATCTTAGTACTTATAAGTTACCTTCTCATTCTTAATCTTCTTATTTATGAACTGGAATAGTAATATATAGTTTGCATGCTTAATTTAAGAATAAAATAAAAATATGCACAAAATATCACCCAATGTTCAACAGAGTAGGCACCTTATAAATGTTGACAGGGTTTAATTTTAAAAAATTGTATCAGATTTATGAAGCACAAATTATCAAAGTTGAATAGTTTTATTAATATATCTAGAAAACTATGGTGTAAGTAGTAGATATGATATTTTGGTCATTGCCAAATATTTAATAGGTGATTCAAAGAAATTTAATATGAAATTTTAGTGTCCTTGATGTATTAAGAAATTTAAAGAGGATTGAAGCCCCACCAGTGTATCTCAGTGGTTGAGTGCTGACCTTTGAACCAGGAGGTCATGGTCAGGGCACATACTCAGGGCTGTGGGCTCAATCCCCAGTTGGGGGTGTGCAGGAGGCGGCCGGCCGATCAATGATTCTCTCTCATAATTGATGTCTCTATCTCTCTCTCCCTCTCCCTCTCTGAAATCAATAAAAATATATTAAAAAAGAAGGATTGAAAAGGATTAGCATTGCCTGTGTTATAAAAGCTGTTATTAAGAACAACACTGATAAGTGAATAATGATGATAATGCACCATACTGCTCTGAGGACAAGGTCACATACTTATCAATTGAATTCCAAATTGGAAATCTTAATAAAATCCTTTTATTATTTGAGGATGATATCAAATCATATATTGGTGAAATCTGCAGACTGGAAATTACCTAGTTTGAGAACCCAACAAGTTTGAACATTTATAAAAAGATGATTAAATGTTGACATTCATCTCTTTTAAAGAAACTGGATATTCATCTTCTTATAAAATATAAGTTGACTCTCATTCTTCTACTTCATTCCTTAATGTTTCTAAGCTTCTAGTCTCCATTTAGTTCATACAAGTGATGCTTTTCTTATTAATATGAAATTATATAATTAGAAATTATGAGTACTGGGAAAACAGAATTAAATTCTCTCTTTTCCTATTTCTACTGCACCTTAGGCCAGCCCTGGGTGGCTGGGCAGCCGCCATCCGAGGCTTGCCTGCACCTTGGGCTGGCCCTGGGTGGCTGGGGGGCTGAGGGGACTGGGGGACTCCGGAGGCAGGCACGCGGCAAGGCTGTGCCCACCGGGCCCAGCCTTGCCGCGTGCCTGCCACCCTGATGGGGCTGAGGGGACTGGGTGCCACCATCTTGTGACTGTGGGCACCGCCATCTTTGAGGGCATGACAGTCAATTAGCATATTCCCTCCTTATTGGCTGTGGGCACTGCCATCTTTGAGGGCAGGACTGTCAATTAGCATAGTCCCTCTTTATTGGCTGTGGGCGCCATCTTTGCAATGGCGTGAGGGTCAATTAGCATATTCCCTCTTTATTAGATAGGATACTCCCTTTGTATAATGTATTTTGTCCAAAATCCATGCTGTTGCTCTAGCTATTCTCTTTAATTAGAATCCTCATTCTTCACTCCGACTTTAACTGGATTTGATGTGTTTTACATATTGAAAACCTACTTAACTTTCAAAGCAGAGCTCAACTCTTTTCTCAGAAAGAATGCCTTTCTTTTTCTGCAATCATGCCAGTTTTCAGTTTGGCCATTTTTTCCCTTCATTTTCTTTCTAACTATGCAGATCTATTCTTCTCCCATTGGCTTGAAAATTTCTTAAAAGCAAGACCTACATCTGTTTAATCCTATGATCTAACATAGTTTTAAAGTTGAATTGGACATTGGAGAGCAAAACCTGCTGAGGAAAAAGACATTGCTTAACCAGCATTTCCTTCTGAACTAAAAGATGAGGTTGTGACTGCATAAAAAAGATATTGCTGTCTGGGCCAGTGTAGCTCAGTTGGTTGGGCATTGTCCGGTGCACTGAGGGGTTGCCATTCAATTCCTGGTTAGGGTACATACCTGGGTTGTAAACTCCATCCCCAGGCCACCAGGTGGCAGCTGATTGATGACTCTCTCTCTCTCTCTCTCTCTCTCTCTCTCTCTCTTTCTCTCTCCTCTCTCTCCCTCTCCCTCTCCCTTTCCCTTTATTTCTCTCTAAAATCAATAAAAACATATTTTTAAAGAAGATATTGCTCAGAGGCTGGGTCCAACGATACAAACTTGTTAGACATTAATGGGTTATCAGTTACTCAAAGTTGAATTGAATGTTTCTCAAACACCTCACTCTATGTTTAGTGTTTACTGATAGAATATTAAAGACAATAAAAGTCATGCTTTGGACCACTAAGGACTTCACTAACTAATGGAGAAGATCAAAATGGCACAAATCAACACAGATTAATACAATATCCCTATACCTGGGATTCCTAAGTTAAGTTCCTCTGAGAATGGCTAATATTGCTAACTTATAATTTTATTCAGACCTAGAAAATACCTTAAGAGTATCAGTTATGATGTATTCAATACAAGTAACAGAGTACCCAACTACTAGTAACTTAATCTATAAAAATATGTATATTTTCTAATTGGAACATATGAAGGGAGGTTCAGAGGCTTCATTTCTGACTTAGAAACTCAGTTTTTCCTGTCCTTATTGGGCACCTCATAGCTACAAGATGATTCCCAGAGCTCCAGTCATAACTTACCCATACTTATGTCCCAAATAGGAAGGAAGGGGCAAGGCAAAATAGATTATAATTTTACCAAGAAGGAAAAAGACAAAAATCTTTTCTAGATAAAATCAGTCCTTTTATCACACGCACTTTCTCCCTCTAGAAGACTTTTCTTTACATCTGATTGGCCAGGAATTGGGTCCCATGGCTGCAAATTTTCAAAGGAAAGCTGGGAGGTACGTTTCTATAAAGGGGAAGTTGACTAAGCCTTAGTTGTGTTTCATTACTTGGCATCGAGCAAATTGCCACAGTGAACAAAATTGGAATCCTATTGGCAAAAATGGATAAAGAGCTGTTTGGTGAAAAGTGTCTTCCACACCAACCAACTCAAAATATTTTACTAACCCTTCTTTAGTTCTTTTTGATAAATTAACATCCTAGGGGAAAATGTAGGCACTTGGGGAAATTCATGAACTCTTTTAAATCCCCATGGTACAATAGCTAAAGAACATTCATTTCTCAGCATCAATGTGCCTTCACTGAATTTCTTTTCTGTTTACGTTTCAGCACTTAGCAAATTAATAGTATCTGTAAATGGCATTAATTTACTGAATAGTCCCCCTGTGGTCCCAAAGAGCAGTCCTTCAGGTTTCTGCAGGCCTGCAGTTCAGCAACTGTGACAGGCCCTGAGGAACAATATGAACACAACTTTGTAGACAGACAGGACTACCAACTGGTACTCATCAGACTGTGTCATCATGGCAGTGACTGTGTTAGGGAATTGGACAGAATTCTGGATTATCACTAAGCAAGTTTTCTGGAGTAGAAAAATATTGGGCCACCTTCTCACTTTATGGCTGGAAGTCAGTCTCCTCAACACAGGGTCCAAGGACCACATCACAGAAGAGACAACTGAGGTACAGAAATATTAATCTAAATGTAAGGTAACCACTGAGGAGTTAGGAACAGTGCAAGTATCTTGTAGTCTCTCATATCACTCCTGTAACTGCCTCCCACTCTCACATACACATAAAGTAAAGAGAAAGCAGATCAATCTCCTCTCTTTTACATGTCTTCAAATTCTTGTAAATGAGACCATTATAGTCACTTGAATTAGTGCATGGAACATTGAGTTAAAAAGAACAGGGTTGTAAAGTTGAGGGAAAATTGTGTTTTCATTTCAAAACTTCAAGGCAAATTAGAGCTGATATATTGCCTATTCTAGGAAGTTTTGGTGATTGTATCAGTTAGTAAAACTTTTGTAAACGTGAAAATTTTGTGTCAAACTTATTTTATTTCTCCTCCCTTATAAAGAGAGAAAACCCTTCTAACATTTGGTTCCTTGTTATTAATGAGTTTTGTGCATTGGGAACTCATTTAATATTTCTAATGAACTCATTTAAATATCTGCATTTGTAATTAAGCTGACTACATTAGAAAAAAATCTAGATGATCTAGAAGTCTGCCCCTTTGATAGTGAAAATGTTATGCAGCTATATCAATCCCATCAGTTACTTCTTTTCTTTCTTCTCTCCCTCTCCCTCACCCATCTCTCTGTCACACTTTTCTCTTTCTCTGTCATCCCTGCAGAATTGTTTAACAACATTAATTCTCAATAAGCATTTGGCATGCTATGTATTGCATAATGAAACCTGCAACACTTTAAAATTCACTTTGATGATTAATAAATTAACTACTGATAATAAAAAATAAACTCAAATAATAATATATAATCACCCCTCCAAAGATATTACGACATAATTTTGCTTCATCTTGACTTGCTATCCATCATTGCTAAATTTAAGCATATTTAAAGGACCTCTTGAATACAACTCTTAGAGTTGAGGAAAGACGAAATAGTATTGGAAGTGTTTGTAAGTGGCCGACTTGGACACTGTTGCCTCTGAACAGAGTTTTCCTTCCTTTAAAAGTAAAGCTTTAACATTTTTATTTGAATTAATACCCCTTAATTGACCTGGAATAAGTCCTATTTTAAAGGGCTTTTTTTCTCCACCATTAAATTGCCTGTATTACTCCTATTTTTGGAGACAACTCATTTTAAAGAAAGATTATTTCTAGGCTTATTAGAGAATCTCACCATTAAGTGATTAAAAACTCGGCACTAAAGAGTTCTTCTCTAGATATAATATATAATTGCCACATTAGGTTTAATGTAAAAAGAGATTTGTAATAGTTAACTCTCTAGATCAGATAGTAGTGTTTTAACAACCATAAATGACACTCTTATGCTATTTATGGGAAGTAATATGTAGAATAGATTTTTATCAGATCTGTATTTCATATGAGTGCACCTATGTTGCATGTTATTAATTTCTCTTTCTAATATTGTACAACTAGAGGCCCGGTGCACGAAATTCGTGCACAGAGGGGGTTTGTCCCTCAGCCCAGCCTGTAACCTCTCCAATATGAGACCCCTTGAGGGATGTCCGACTGCCCGTTTAGGCCCGATCCCGGTGGGCAGTCGGATCCCTAAACGGGCAGTCGGATATCCCTCTCACAATCCAGGACTGCTGGCTCCCAACTGCTTGCCTGCCTGCCTTCCTGATTGCCCCTAACCGCTTCTGCCTGCCAGCCTGATCACCCCTAACCACTCTGCTGCCAGCCTGTTTGCCCCCAACTTCCCTCCTCTGCCAGCCTGGTTACCCCTAACTGCCCTCTCCTGCAGGGTTGATCACTTCCAACTGCCCTCCCTTGCAGGCCTGGTCCCTCTCAACTGCCCTCCCTTGCAGGCCTGGTCCTTCTCAACTGCCCTCCCTTGCAGGCCGGGTGCCTCCCAACTGCCCTCTCCTGCTGGCCATCTTGTGGTGGCCATCTTGTGTCCACATGGGGCAGGATCTTTGACCACATGGGGGCAGCTATATTGTGTGTTGCAGTGATGATCAATCTGCATATTACTCTTTTATTAGATAGGATAGAGGCCTGGTACAGGGGTGGGGGTCAGCTGGTTTGCCCTGAAGGGCATCCCCGATCAGGTGGGGGTTCCCTTGGGGTGTGGGGCGGCCTGAGCGAGGGGCCTGTGGTGGTTTGCAGGCCGGCCACGCCCCCTGGCAAGCCAAGCAGAGGCCCTGGTATCTGGAATTTATTTTCCTTCTATAATTAAAACTTTGTAGCCTGGAGCGGAGCCAAGCCTGGGGCTCCCTCTGAGGCCAGCAGCCATTTGTGTTTGGGTTATAATTGAAACTTTTTTGCCTTAAGCGGGTGGGCCCGGCCAGGGTGTGCGGAAAGCTTTGCTTCCCCTGTTGCCGGCAGCAACCCTGGCCTGCTCTCTCAAGCTCCATTCTGCCACCATTTGTTTGAATTTGTTTACCTTCTATAATTGAAACTTTGTAGTTTGAGTGGAGGCTTAGGCCTGGCAAAGGGCAGGCGGAAAGCTTGGCTTCCTCTGTTACCTAGGAAACCTTGCTCTCTGTGGCTGTAGCCATCTTGGTTTGGGTTAATTTGCATACTCGCTCTGATTGGATGGTGGGCATGGCTTGTGGGTGTGGCTTGTGGTTGTGTTGGAGGTATGGTCAATTTGCATATTTGTCTATTATTAGATAGGATAGTTTTCTTTTCAGGGAAATGAATGAAACTCCAAATAGAACCAACACTATTATGTGATACTGATTACCTATATGGACGAAATATAACTTTAACACAAAATTAAATGTAAGATAATTAGCAGAAATATGCAGTCCAACCATCTTTAAAAGATTAATTCTAAGTGACTTTCCTGAATTTTGGGGACCTTAGGGATGATGAAATCCATTAACAGTTCCTGGCAGTATTCATGTACTTTCTCTTTGGCACCTTCAGCAGGCTCAGGCAGTCATTCAAACACATAGTTACAAAAAGGTAAAAACAAAACCAAACCTTTTTTAATTAAATAAAGATTGTACGACTAGTTTGTGCTAGGAAAGGTTTTTGAGGACCTAGTTTGTGCTAAGAAAGGTTTTTGAGGACTAAGGAAAGCTTTCTTAGAAGAAGTGATGCACTTGAAATTGAGTAAAGGCCATTGGTGATGTTCGGGTGGTGTTCCAAGGAGTTATGGCTCCATCTTTTCCAGTGATTGGAAACTATAGAAGGGCTTAAAGTAGATTGATTGAATATAATTTGAATTCTTTTTTTTTCCATTTTATTTTTCAGAAAGCATGTGGTCTCTGTTATAACTGCTCTACTCTGTACTATAATAAGAAAGCAGCCTTAGACAATATGTAAATAATTGGGCATGGCCTTATTTTAATATAACTTTATCTATAGAAACAGACATCAGTCCAGGTTTGGCTTGAGGGCCATAGTTTTCCAATCCCTGATTTAGGCTATTAAATATGCATTAAAGATTAAAAATTGACTGTTAAAGCTTGCTATTTACAACCATGTTTAAAATGGAATTATTCACCAGAGCCAAAAAGTGGAATAACTCAAGTGTCCATTGACTGATGCATAAGTAAACAATATAATGTATATACATACAATGGATAATAGTTTTGAAAAGGAAGTTCTGACACATTCTACAACATGATGAACCTTGAAGACATTATGCTAAGGAAAAAAGCCAGTCAAAAAAGGACAAATAATGTATGATTCCACTTATAAAAGATACCTAGAGGTCAAATTCTTAGAGACAGAAAGTAGAATAGTTATTGCCTGAAACCGGGGGAGAGGGAATGGAGAGTTAAACAGACCCATAGTTTTCGTTTTGCAAGATGAAAAATTTCTAGAGATGGATGCTGGTGATGTTTGGACAACAGTGTGAATATACTTAACTAGAGGCCTGGTGCATGGATTCGTGCACATTGAAAGGAAATTAATTAAAATAAATATTTTAGAGGCCGGGGAGGGACTGCGGGAGATTGGCTCCAGGGCATGTCCAGCCTGTCTCACCCAGTCCCTATCGGCCGGACCCCAGCAGCAAGCTAACCTACCAGTCAGAGTATCTGCCCCCTGGTGATCAGTGCACATCATAGTGACTGGTCGAACAATCGAATGGTCAGATACTTAGCATATTAGGCTTTTATTATATAGGATGCCATTGAACTGTTCACTTAAAAATGGTTCAAGTGGTAAATTGTATGTTATACATACTTTACCATAATTTAAAAACAACCAATGATTGAGTAAAAGAGCAAAAAGTCATTCACTATTTGCTTTATTCCATTTCCATTATGTAATGACTATTAGACTAGGTGGCCACACAGGATTATTGCAGGAAAGGGGGTGAAGCCTGTGCTATGGCAGTGATACAGATGGACTATGGCACAGAGGCCGGGGCCCAGACTCCACTTGCATTAGTTTGGATGATTTTTGACTGCAGGTTACAGAAACTCTGAATCAAACTTAAACAAAAAGAACATGCATTTTTTTTAAAACATTGCTGTAAGTCCAAAGTAAATTCAGGCCACATGGCTGACTCAGTAGTTCAACTATGTTCTCAAATTCCATCCTTCTGATGTGCCCATTTCCCTGTTCTGTCATATGCAGAATTGGTAGCAAAATTTCTACAGCAATTCCTGGCTCCATAAACAGAAGCAACATCCAAAGGGGAAATGAGATTGTCTCTTCCTGGGACTATTTAGAAATGTAAACTAGGTTCTCAAAGTCCTCTGAGTTTATTGGCCAGAACTAGGTCACATGGCTGATGCTAATTCTGTCACTTGTGAAGTGCATTGGATTGACCTTGGATCAATTCAGTGGAAGCTCATTTCTCAATTTGGGGGTACAGTCATGTCCTGAAGCACTTGGCTGGCTAAGGTGAGGATAGGTACCTAAACAAAATTGGATTTGGTTTGGGAAGAAAGGAATGTGGTTTGTAGAGAGGGGTGTTTGCATATTAGATAGACAAAAATAACATATACATACATACTTACTTTGAAAAGTGGAAATTAAACTTTTAGGGATATATTATGTGTCAAATATTATGAGAGAATCTTTGCATTACCCCATTTAATCCTGAGAAAATTTGTGTGGAGTAGAAATTCCCCAACCCCTCTTTTTTAAAACAGATGAAGACAACTGGGGCTTGGAGGGTTTGTTTAAGAACTCACACTACTTTGACTCCAAAAACCTCCAAATATTTTACTATATGGCACTGTCTTTGAAAATAGATAAATAACTTCTCAATTGTAAAGCATTCAGTCCTTCCCATAACCACATTTTTCAGGTAGATTTTTTGTTTGTTTGTTTAATAATTTTTAAGGGAGAAGACTGAGGGGTTCAGGGAGCTTAAGCAAATGGCTAATTCATACACTGGTAAGTGGCAGAGCTAAGATTGAAACCCAGCTTCTCTTACTCTAGATTAGTGTTTCCCAATCTGATACCATTGACATTTTGAGCAGGGTAATTCTTTGATGTGAGGGGCTTTCCTGAGCATTATGGAATGTGTAGCAGCATCCCTGGCTTTTATCCACTAGATCCCAATAACACATCTCCTCCATGGTGACCACAAAGGTCTGCATGGGTTGCCAAATGTCCCATGTGGGTGGGAGATCACCCAGAGTTGAGAACCACCGGTCTTTCTACCAGGCTGCTCTTATTTCTTATTCCTAAGCAATTTACAGTGTAGTAGATGGCAGTGGACAAATGCAGAGTATTTACTGAGAGTTAGTAAATCTAATGGTTTTAATGGCATAGACTTTCCAGTTAGACTGCCTTGATTCAAGAGTCAGATCTAGCACTTACTAGCTGCTATTCATGGACGAGATATTAATCTTCTGTGCCTCAGTTTTCTCATCTATAAAATGGGAATAAAAATAATACCTAGTACAAAGTAAACTCTTAGTACAAATTAGACTATGTGCAAGATACTCTCCTTGCTGTCAGGGTAGAAAGCAGAGAGGAAGTGGCTTTCTCTTTTGAGACCACTGCCTGCTTTTTATTAGCTCTCCAGGTTTATTTCCATTATTCTTGCCCTGAGGGCTGGAGCTTATGTTTCTGGCCTCATTACAGAGAGAATAGCTGTTTTATAAGGGCATTTTTCTGGATGGAGATTAAACAAGTAACACCCATATCTGGTTATACAAGTGTGGCTTTTTGCTCTAGTTTGTCCTAGACATAAGTGTAGGAGTCCCAGACAATTTGCTAGTTTAGGTAGTTCCTTTATAGGCAGGAGATGCTCAGGCTCAGGGAGGAGTGATGATCTGCCTAGGGTCACAGAAATAGTTCCTAGGAGCCTGGATTGGGACTGGGGCCACTGATTGTCAGTTTAGTACGTTTCTTATTTATTTTCAATTGCAGGTCAGTATATTTCTTAACACCAATTATCAACATCTTCTAGGAGAGAGAGCTTTTGTAGATGCATAAGATACACTGGAGAGTGATGATAATTGGATGTTCTGCAGCTAATAGCTATGTTCCATATATTTAAAAAGTAGCATCAAACATGAACCATATTTGTAAAGTAAATTTTTATTTCTTAATAATTCTTGGGTGTCTAAGAATAACACTGATTTTTAACTAAAATTTATTTTACTATTTTCCCAGAATAGTTACCAATGTCACTGACTCCTGCTCTATTTAAGGGAATAAAGAGCAGACATTCCTTGAGATACTAAGCTGGCTTTTCCCTAGTCACTGTGTGGTGATAGCTAGAGTAACAGTGTCCACTGCTGGCAAATCAGATAATTGCACATTCTTTACACAGTTACTGTATGTGAGGAACAACATTTTACCTTCATCGGGATGCATTTTCAGGTAAGGATTTTAAGGCATATATCCTGAAAGGATACCACGGTATTTTAAAAATATATACGTTTGTTTTTATTAGTTTAAAATCAATTAATAATTTGCCTCTATAAATCAAAGAATACAAACATAGCGACAATTTCTATTTTAAGTTAAATGAGATTTCATATTGTAGAGGGTAGAACATATAATTTTACACAAAGAGGATTACACTTGGTATTATCAAATAAATAACATCAATTATCATTTTATGGTGATGGAACTGATTTTTTAAAAATCATTTTAAATAAAAATTTACCAGAAATTTACTTGGGTTTATTCTTTTCAGGTCATTTATCATAGGTTTGGAAGAGGTTTGAATAGAAGATAATTAAGAAGAAATATTTTTCCTTAATTTACACAAAATATTTAAGGACAGTTCAGTTTGATAAACATTTTAAGAAATTTTGTCATCTAAGACTTAAGTCTATTTAGCTGGACAGTTGGATAAAATTCTAACTAGAACTGCCCTCTTTTTAAAGATGTCTTTGTGCTTTAGAAAATCGTCTTGTGTTTCACTGCCAAAATCAGGCAGCAGAGGGCCTAGCGTTTTTAACTGTAAGAAAACTTGTTGAAACTGAGGACAGATTTATGTTCCTTTTTTAATATTTCTCCTTAGAATTTTGGTAAAAAGTACAGGGTGTTTTTTGTTTGTTTGTTATTGTTGTTGTTTGCTATAGGAAAAAACTTAGGATGCATGGATAAAATGGTCTTATCATGTTGGTATAATTTACAGAAATCAGCAATTAGTAATTTATTCTAGTCATAGAAATCTAGCTTGGATAGTTAAGAGCTAGTGCAGAATTTGAGTGTTTATTAACTTTGAGATTGAGTAGTTAGAGCTGTTACAAGGAGCATGCTTCCTATGTGCAGACTATGCGTATTGATAACAATTGCTCAGTTATATGCTTCATTTGTTCTTGTTATGAATTCCAATTGTTGAGATTTGAAACTGTTTACCTCTAGGCACCAAGACTGGGTAGGCCGATAATAGCAATCTGTCCATAATCTTACTGCTTTCAATTCACAAGGTTATTCTTTCGTGACTCTCAGGTCTCACTTGCTCTGCAGGATCTGTCTCTGTCCCCTTTCTAGTCTTATAGGCACCTCTTACTGGTAGTCTTTTTTTAAAAAAAAAAAAAATCTTTATTGTTCAGATTATTACAGGTGTTCCTCTTTTTTTTTCCCCCATAGCTCCCCTCCACCTGATTCCCCACCCCACCACATGCCCTTACCCCCCGCTACTGTCTTTATCCATAAGTGTAAGATTTTTGTCCAATCTCTTCCCGCACCCCTCACACCCCCTACCCCCTGAGAATTGTCAGTCCACTCCCTTTCTATGTCCCTGATTCTATTATATTCATCAGTCCATTCTGTTCATCAGAGTTTTTATTCACTTGATTTTTAGATTCACTTGTTGGTAGGTATGTATTTGTTGTCATTTTGTTGTTCATAATTTTTATCTTTACCTTTTTCTTCTTCTTCCTCTTCTTAAAGAATACCCTTCAGCATTTCATATAATCCTGGTTTGGTGGTGATGAACTCCTTTAGCTTTTTCTTGTCTGTGAAGCTCTTTATCTGACCTTCAATTCTGAATGATAGCTTTGCTGGGTAGAGTAATCTTGGTTGTAGTTTCTTGCTGTTCATCACTTTGACTATTTCTTGCCACTCCCTCTGGCCTGCATAGTTTCTGTTGAGAAATCAGCTGACAGTCGTATGGGTACTCCCTTGTAGGTAACTAACTGTTTTTCTCTTGCTGCTTTTAATATTCTATCTTTGTCTTTTGCCCTTGGCATTTTAATTATGATGTGTCTTATCTCCCTAAGGATTTTATGGGTTCTTACTATATTCTGTTTCTTTTTTTCTATCTTCTAGATCTTTCCACATGCAAATGTTATTTGTAGCTTTGCTTATGCTTTTATTCATCCAACAAATATTTACTGAATTTTACTCTGTACCAAGGGCTGGGAAGAGCAATAAGCCTAGGAGGCCTAGGAGGCCTCTGTTCTCATGGAGGGAGAAAAAATTGTAAGTGCCTAAAGATAAAAATTAAGATGAGATATCATACTGAGAAAAGATCTCAGTAGGCCAAAAAAAAAAAAAGGATGGGATCTAAAGAGTGGAAGGTAGTTGCTATGGATTGGGTGGGCAGGGAAGGTCTCTCTGAGGAGTTGATATTGAAGTGGAAACCTGAATGTACAGTGAAGTGGCCGCCTTGCTATGTATTTCAGGTAGAAAAAAATGGTTTGTATTGAAGCCTCAAGGTGGGCACAAGCTTTGCTTTTTGGAGGAATAGAAAGTAGGCAACTCTATTATCTCCCTTTACTGTTTCCCATTTCACCTTGGAAAGGTGAACACAGGGAAGACTTCACTCTCATCTCCCACTGGAGAAATATGGCTCCATTGAAGGCCCGTGCTTCCCTTCCTCTCTTCTTCACTGCCTCGCTCTGTAGTTCCAGAGGAAGAGGTAACCTTGTTTCACCCTCCCACACACTCTTTTAAATTGCTCCACTTCAGCCTATATGTGAAAGCCTGCTTATGTAGACACTGATTACTGAATTTCTTGCTAGCCAACACAAGGCACAGATAGAACTAGATATTCACTGCCTAGACGTACTTTAATCAAGGTCATTCAAGCAAAGTCTGTTTTGCAGGTCTAAAGAGGGTAAGTGACTTGGCCAAGGCCCTTTTGTCAATTTAAGGAGGAAAAGAACCTAGGAATTCTGCATTCCACTCCAGAGCTCTTTGAATTATCTTGTTCTGTCTATTGTACTATATTCCTATGCAACATCATTTCTCTCCTCTCCACCTTTCCCCTCTTCTCTTAGATCTCATGGTTCTTTCACTTTCTGACACTTCACATGCTATTATTTCCTCCCAAAGCATGCCAGTTCTTCACTTCATGTCCATTGAATAGGAGTGTTTGGTGACCTTTTGACCCAAAGAGCCTATTTTTTCTTCTAGGAACTGTATTGAATATAAATAGTAAGGCCACACACATTGAAACCTCTTCTCAGTAAGACTACTTCAGATGGACAGTGCAGCTGTACAAAATCAATTGACATTTGCAGTCTGTGAATCAGGAGCAAGAAAGAAGATGGAAGTGCATGGTGAAGAGAATTTTGCAAAGCATTAGTACTAAAGATGCAGACCTGACAATGGCTAATGGTGTATTTAAGGTCATGTGTTAACTACCCAGGCCTTCCTGGCCTAATTCCAACCTCTTCACTCATCCTTACTCAAGGTGAGAGTTGGGATTACAATCAGGGATAATGTATAGAAGGGATGTGCTTTCACTCTTGGAATCATGGGAATTCAAACGAAAATAAAGGAGGTGATGGACTAAGGTTTTTTAATAAGCCAGCCACAGCTTCAGGTCATCTCTAATTATCATTCAATGAGTATGTATATTGATGCTGTTAATAACTTTAAAGCTATTTCCAGGAGGATTGGATAAGCTCTGCCACCAATAATCAGAGAAAAAGAGGCCAAAGTCAAAATGTCTAAGAAATGCACAGAATTATATTAAGCAACTATTTCTCCAAAACTGGAAAGTATACCCTGGGAAAAAGTTAGAGGTCAATATAGAACTTGAAACTCATCAGACTTCATTCATTCCTCAACTGTCCACTTCATTCATTCCTCAACCATGGCTTTACCAAGCATTTCTAATTCTGAAAATATGCCAGCTCTACAGCCGAGTTGTTCAACCTTGGCACTACTGACATTTTAGGTGGATAATTTGTTGCTGTGGGGAGTAATGTAGGATGTTTAGCAGAATTCCTGGCCTCTATCCACTAAATGCCAATAGCATCCATCAGCCCCAATTATAACAACTAAAAATGTCTCCAGACTTTGCCAAATATGCCCTGGGGGATAAAATCATCCCAGTGGAAAACCAATGCTTCTTTTTTTTTCTTCTTTTCTTTCTTTTTTTTTTTTTCAGAAGGATAATTCGTACTCATTATTGATGTTCTATCTCATTCCAGAAAAAGGAGTTGAAGAAGCTCATGGGGAAAATAATAGTTTGGCATATTTATTAGTTCAATGACTAAGTATTGAATAATATGAAGTCATTTAGGGAGAGAGACATACCAGAAATCTAGGCCGAAGATACCAATTATATTAGAACAATACATTTAGCTTTGAGATTCCAAGGGGACATATTTAAAAGGAAAATATGTTACATAATTCTTATTGACTAATGAAAAATAAGTTCAGTTTTATTTGAGTGAGGCTTTCTTCCTGGCTTTATTTAATTAATACAAACATGCCATGACATTATTTTAGTAATAATTTTATCAGGAACTAAATAAATGTTCTTCCTATGCTCATTTCTATTATCAACTCAAGAGATAAGAGCAGAGGGGATAATTATAAATATCAGTATCATGAATACATTCCCTACCAGATGTTCATCCTAGTTAATTTTAACAGTTGTTGGTTAAGAAAAATCATTCCTGGTAAATACACATGATGGGCCTTTCTCTGTGCTGATGAGTTTCATTGTTGTGTATTCAACAAACGGCTGAAAGTGGTGTCTGGCTCTATGGGGATGGTGCTTTATATTCACAAATGGATGTACTTCCTAAGACCAGACTTCAAAGTCACAAATGAAAACCTGATGAGTTGCTCCTTCTTACACCCATTGATGCCAACATGGTAGTACCTGCTGGCAGAACCAGTGAAGGGTCTGGCCTCTGTGGCACCTTGTCAGAAAGCTTGTTTAAAGCAGTCACTAGTCCAGGCAGTGTCACCAGTGTGAAGGCTAGCCTGCTTGACTTTAGAGTTTTTCCTTTTAACAGAAGACAGTCTGTTTTCAAATAGTATATTAGTTTCCTAGGTCTGCCATAACAAAGTAGCATAGACTGGATGGCTTCAACCACATAAATTTATCTTTTCACAGTTCTGGAGGTCAGAAATCCAATATCAAGATATTGGCAGGTTTGGTCTCTTTTGAGGCCTCACTCCTTGGCTTATAGATGGCCACCTTCTCACAGACTCTTCACATGGTCCGTCCTCCAGGCAAGTCCTCCTGGTGTCTCTCTATAGGTCCAAATGTTGTCTCTTTAAAAGAACACCAGTCATACTGGATTAGGGCCCATCCTAAGAGCCTGATTTTAACTTAATCGCCTCTTTAAAGACCCTGTCTGCAAATACAGTCACATTCTGAGGTACCATGGGTTATGGCTTCAACGTATGTTTCTTGGGCGAGTACAACCCAGTCCATAATAAAGGCTGTGCATGTTAATGTAATGCAAGTGATGAATTATTCTCATACAGTCAATGTCCTCAATTGCTTGTATTAATCCATTCAAGAAGGTAGATGCAAAGAGGGAATTTTATACATAGTGACAGAGGGTTTCAAATCTTCCTAAATGTCTTTTACGGCTGAGGCAGGCTTGGAGGTGCTGTGACAAATTTGTGCCATCTTTTTTAGCAAGGGGGATTTATATTTCAAGTTGTATAAAACAGTCTTCATTCTGTTGGCATTCCAGGAACTCTCATCTCCACCTTTTAATCTGAACCCTCTGTACTCCTGCATACTCACTACTTTTCCCAGTCTAGAAAAAGAAAATGTATTTGCAAACATCCCATAGAGGGTAAGTTAAGGTTTTGTAGCAACTGATTTAACCATGTGTTCTGAGCATATTCTCTCATTCAGTCATCCATTTACTCTTCCAATAAGTATTCTGGACAATCTACTGCATATGCTGAGTATTGGGGGTAGTGAAAAAACAAAGAACATGACTCACTTTGCTCTGGAAAATAGGAGATCTATAGGAAGAAAGCAGTTAGGATCCCTGATAATAGATTTCTGGTGCTAACTTGGCATAGTGGCCCTCAATTCTTTTGGATCAGACACTAATTAAAATATTTTATTCCATGATTTCCAGAAGTAGTTGAAATGTTCCCAAAATGCTTACATTTTGCTATCTGCAATGGTCTGCATCTCATATTTCAAAAGATGATACTTGGGTTCTGGAAATCATATGACTGTATTACTCAGCACTGTGTCGGGAAATGGGACATGACCTGAAACGTGGCCTTTGGGGATTTTGGAGGCATGTGGAAAGATGAGCGCATCCCTCAAAACTCAACTCTTGTCAATAAGTAACTCCTGTAAGGATCCTTCCAAACAAATACACTGTGAAGTGCTTTTCATTTCTGGACTGCATAAACATGCACAGCCTTCATGGTTTGGACATTTAGTAGCAGGTTTGATCTGGTCCCAGAAGACAACGAATTCTCTGACCCCACAGAATACTTGCTTTTCCCATCTGGCTAGTGGAAAAGAATCTCTCCTTCCTAAGGTCACCTCAAGGGTTAAAGGAGATAATGTCTGTTACTGTGGCACTCAATAAATCTTAGTTTATATAAGATGTTTGAGATCCTGAAAGACTCTTTTCACCAGTACCATCCAACCTTCAAAATCTCCCCATTCACTAACCTGCCACAGGTCTACCAATCCCTTATTCTTTCAAGAGTAAACACTATGTTTAAAAAATCTTTTATTAAGAATTACAACATCTTACCAATCAAGAAAGAAAATGCTTTTAGTGCATTCTCAGATTAACTAGTCACAATAGTTAGATGACAACTTAGAAGCCTGGTGGGGAAAAGAGACAATTTCTTGAACAGATGACTGTATATCAGGACCAAGAAGCACAGGGCAGGTCTATTGGAGGATGTGAGGGGTCAGCCTTGCCTGTTTAGTCTCAACAATGAATATTAGGAGCCCAATAGGCTGCTGAATGCAGCCCTGAAGTGATTGAAAGGAGGAAATTGGTCTGACTTCAACTCAGTCACAATTTGCCTATGACTAATTATAGAAAGTGATGAGCTTCTGTTATCAGTTCAACTTTAGTAGAATTTTTTAAAAATATATTTTTATTTATTTTAGATAGGAAGGGAGAAGGAAGGAGAGATAGAAACATTAATGATCAGAGAGAATCATTGATCGGCTGCCTCCTGCACGCCCCCTACCTGGGACTGAGCCTGAAACCTGGGCATGTGCCCTTGACTGGAATCAAACCCGGGACCCTTCAGTCCACAGGCTGATGCTCTATCCACTGAGCCAAACCAGCCAGATCTAGTAGAAAATGTTTTATTAAAATGTATTCTTGGGCCCTGGTTGGGTGGCTTAGTTAGTTGAACGTTGTTCTGTACACCAAAAAGTTGTGGGTTCGATTCCTGGTCGAGGGCACATACCTTGGTTGCAGGTTTAATCCTGCCTCAATGTGCATTTGGGAGGCAACTGATTGATGTTTCTCTCACATCAATGTCTCTCTCCCCCCCACCCCCTTCCTCTATCTAAATACATATCCTCAGATGAAGATTTTTTAAAAATGTATTTTTGTGAATCATTGAATTTACTTTTATTTTCTTCAACTCCAGTGTACTGTATCTGTGGTTCTGTTTATGTGTCTAAAACAAATATAGAATTGATTTTCTTTGTTACAGTTTGGACCGTGAAACCAAACCAACCACCTGACAGTCTGTAGCAGGAGGACATTATATCCCCCAAATCTCCACCTATAGTCAGAGGGTCTTTAATTGAGACAATAGAGAAGTGATGTGAAGATGACTTGGGGTACAATGAGAAAGTTCAGATTATGGGCAATATGAACTTTCAGAGAATATCCATGTGCTGTAATTGTGAGAAGGGCTATAGGCTCATTTGAGTAGATGCTTGTGCTATTGTTGTTTCTTCTAATAGCACTTTATTTAAGTATAACATGTGTGTGTTATACGCCATTGAGTCAGGTCTGACTCCTGGTGACCCTATGAATGAGTGATGTCCATAAAGTCCTGCCCTCAAGGGCCCTGCTCAGCCGTAGACTCATATTTCTTACTTCTTTTATGGAGTAAATTGTGCTACATTTGGTCTTCCTCTTTTCTTTCTACCTTCTATTTTCCCAGAATTACTGTCTTCCAAAAAACCCTGCCTGCTCATGATGAGCCCAAAGTAGGGCAGCTTCAGTTTTGTTATTTTTGCCTCCAGCCATGTTTCAGGCTTCATTTGCTCTAGGACTCTTTTTTTTTTTTTTTTTCATCTTTCTGGAAGTCCAGGGTATCTATAGAGCTCTCCTCTAACATCATCTTACAAATGAATCAGTTTTTTACCTATCAGCCTTCTTCACTGTCCAACTTTCACCTTCATACATAGTAATTGGGAATACAAGGTTGTGGGTGATCTTAACCTTGGTCACTAATGACTCATCTTTGCTCTTGGAGATCTCTCTTAATTCTTCCATCGCTGCCCTTCTGAGTCTCAGCCTTCTCTTGATTTCTTGGCTGCAGTCTCCATTTGAATTGATGACTGAATCAAGGTAAGCAATATCCTTAACAATTTCAATGTCTTCATTGTTTATATAAAAATGTGTATTTCTTCTGTAGTCATGATTTTTGTCTTCTTGATATTCAAATGCTTTGCTGCTTTGGCACTTTCTTCTATCACTTTTATGGGAAGTCATTTCAAATAATTGCTACATTCTGCCAGTAAGATGGTGTCATCTGCCTATCTTGTTATTGATATCTATTCTTCCAATTTTCACTCCTCCTACCTCTAAGTCAGGCGTCCTCAAACTACGGTCCGTGGGCCACATGCGGGTGTTTTTGCCATTTTGTTTTTTTACTTCAAAATAAGGTATGTGCAATGTGCATAGGAATTTGTTCATAGTTTTTTTTAAACTATAGTCTGGCCCTCCAACGGTCTGAGGGACAGTGAACTGGCCCCCTGTTTAAAAAGTTTGAAGACCCCTGCTCTAAGTCTAGGCCAATTTTTCATATGATATGTTCTGTGCACAGATTAAACATTAGGGAGATAAAATGCATCATTGTCTTACACCTTTGCCTATAGGAAACTATTCTATCCATATTCTGTCCCAACGGTGGCTTCCTGTATACAATGCAAATTAAAAACCAGGTCAATTGAGTGCTAGGCATGCCCATTTCTTTCAGAACAACTCATAGCTCTTCGTGATTCACACTATAGTCTACAAAGCACAGACTATCCTTCTGAAATTCTTTGGAGCACTCCAGCATCCAGCAAATGCTCTCATTTAGATTTCAAGTGGTTCTTCATTTCTGAATCCAGCTTGAACATCCGCACTTTCTGCTCTATATAAGGTAGAATCTTTGTTACATCACCTTGAGCATCACTTTACTTGTGTGGGAAACTAGATCAGTGGTCCTAAAGCTACTACTAGAATACTCCTTGGCATCTCCTTTCTTGAAGATTGGAATATATATTAAACTTTTCCAATATGTGTATCACTGACTTACTCAAGGTTTACTTCCTTGCCTTAGTGATGAAACAAATTAAAAGTTTGGAATTAGCAAGTACATAAAATGCTTATCTTCCCTTGGCTATTAGAAAAGTCATGTTGGATATGGAAATTTATAGTTTCACGCTCTGCTAACAATAACAATCCAAAGTAAATTGGTTGTGAAATTAAAATGTGTTTTCTACTCTGAGACATACTTGTAAAAAACAAATAAAAATGTATGTATATATGTGTGTGCGTATAACCTGCATATTTGTGTACATAGAAGCAATAATAATACTAATATTGAGTTACTTAAATTGCAAAGATTAGTATAATCTGCAAACTTAGAATCATCAATTAATTAGGTAAATATACTGATAGGTAATTAATAACATTAATTCAATCTAATTCAACAAACATATTCACAAAAGAGAATCTTGTAGTGAAAAATTATTTATTGCTATTATAGAATTTGTTTTATGTGCAATGGGAGTTTAGAGATAAAATAGTGGGATCTGACTACAAATTGTGTTTTAAAGAAAAAGAATATCAGTAATTTTGGTTAGTTTTAATCTACTTTTTGAACATATTTTTTGGGGAATAACGATAATTGAACTCCACTTTTAAAAAATGGTAATAAGAAAATACATAATATCAACAATGTTTTTAATACTAATTTAGCTATTTCTATATTGTGATCATTATGAGAAATAGGGATGGACAGAGTTAAAAATTAAGGCTAAAAAATTGTTTTATAAAAAAGGAAAAAGAAACAGATGTGAGAGAAAACAGGACTTCAGGCGTTGCTGTAACTGGTTAGCTGTTCCATCTTCCCTCGGCTTCTATCTTCTACCTTAGAGTCATTTGACTGGGGTTTTCCCTTCCCTCTAAATGTGTCCCCTGTGTTAAACACTGAGGCAAAAAAAAAAAAATGTCTTGACCTGGAATTTCAGAACCTGCTTCTTGCCCTTAGAATTCTTCCTAAGTGCTTTATTAAAAAAAACAACAATGCACTGTAATTAAATTTTAAAAAGAGCCTTAGCAAAAGTAAGGGCAACTGATTGACAAATAACTTCATTTATTTAAAAAATTATTTTAGAAAACTTATCCACGGCCTAATTCAACTCAACCAGTAATTACACGAGAGCCAAGAAACTTCGGTTTCTTAATTATTCTCATGAAATTTTGTGATAATATTGTCTATTTTATGTATTTATGATTTTCTTTTAAACAATGATGAAAAGAACAACATTCCTTCCCCCCACCCAATAGACTAAAAATAAGGGCCAGATTGTCTTTCATTAAAAAACTTTATTTTCCATATGAGAAAAATTATAGAGCAAGGCTTATGTGGGTTGGCCCTTGAAAGAAATCAGATGCTTCACCAATATCTTTGAATAGCTACACTCTTTTAATTTTAATGGAATTTTCTGATCATTGACCTAATGAATTAATATTTGAAATTGATATTAGAGGAGTGTTTGAGAAGATTCTCATACTTAGAACATTCCCATCCCCAGAAATTCTTTTTAAAAGTTGTGATTCTCATGAGCAGCAGCTGTGGAGCTTGATTAGACTAAAATAATAATCTAATTTATAATAAAGTTCAGAATGGATCAAACGTGTTCTTTAGCCATTTGGCCCAATGAAGGGTACATACCATTGAGTTATTTACTGCCCTACTTGTCTCTGCAGTATGAAACTCTGATCTGAAGGTTTAATCAGTATCCTGTCCAGCATGCCCAGAGCATATCAACCTTCCAAAGTTATACAACAGTCACTGGATCACTTCTGGGGCTAAGGTGATGCTAGGTGTTGGGAGCAGTGAATAAAATAGACAAGTTCCCTGATGGAGTGAAGCTGAAAATCTCCCTCATTCTTCTAACATGGTAGAGGAGGAGCGTGGTGAGCAGCCAGTCCATAGATTTTAAGAGCATTAATATAAAAGCAACTTTATTTTTGACGTCTCAATATGTTGTGACGTCTCATAACATCCAGATATAAGGAAGGGAAAGAGAAATTGAGAGTGAAAAGGTTCATTTGAATTCTAGAAACAAGCAGAAAATGTCCACAGACAAGCATAAAAAAAGCCTAAAGGTTTTGTGTGACCTTGTTGATAGCTCTCATGGATGAGTCAGTGCCATTTCAATGTATTGAAACTAGAGGGACAGAAATAGAGGGGTATGTGTTGTAATAAAATACTTAAAGACTGTCATGTGGAAGAGGGAAACATTGTGTTTCAGTGGGTAATACAAAATTAGGCTTTGGGCCCAATCCTGATAAGAGCCTTCTAAAATTAGAGCCATCTGGAAAAGGAGAGGGTGACTCTGGGCCTGGTGAGTCCTAAATCATTGGAGAATTCAAGAGGAAATCAGACGTCCTCTTAACAGCATTGTTAGAACCACATAGGACTTGGTGATTCAAAGGCCCCTTCCTATGGAAATTCTGAGCAGAAGAGCACATGTGAATTTAACAAGCTGGTCTCTGGAACTCTGTGTGGAAGCAGTTATCTTTATTTTCCTTGACAGACCCAGAGGGTTTAAGAATGTTTATTTAGCTGCGTGTGAGTTTTAATCTAGACTGGATGTGCAAGGACTATCACAGTATAAAATAATTTACTTCTGTGAAGAAAATGAAATTGAACTATTATCCCAACTAGCCAGGAAAATTGATGGAGGGAACTTTGCAAGTGACTCAGTCGCTCTAAGGTAAAAATAATCTGTGTGATAGCATAACCACACAGAGAGCATCATGAGAACGGAGTATCCCAGTGACAGAGATGATTTCTGTGGTTATCAGTGCACAATTAGTGCTGAAATATGGGAACATGAGTGAATTATAAATAAAATCAGGTTGTTAACCCAGGAGCCAATGCATGGCCATAAAGAGAGCAATACTTTATTGCAGGAAATTAATTTTGCTCTTTATGGCACCAACCTTTTAAATATTTGCAACCCATAACTTATATTACCCATATCCAAAAAAGCTATGTTGAAGATTGTCTAAAGACTGCAACCTTGCATTTTTGCAAGGAAAAAGGTATTATTGTTTTCATTGATTTTTATTATAATGATTTTATTGAAACAGTAATATTTGACATCTCAATGCAGAAGGGGAAAGGGATAGATTTTTATATTTAAGTATTCGAAATGCAAGGCTTTTGATGCCACATAAATAGAATATGCTCTCATGTTAAAAGGTGCAACAGGATTATATGAAAATCGGAAAAAAGAATAATCTATTCAGGTAATGGATATCCACAGCTAGCTCCTCAGCTAAACATAAAGACTTTCCCCTGATATCTGTGTTTTCCCAGTTTCTTCTAAATCAACTTCTCTGTTTTTTTTTTTTAAGATAACCTTTTATGATTATGAAGGTAGAACATACTCCTGGTAAAGAATTGGTTGGAGGAAAAATACCAAATATATATATATATATATATATATATATATATATATATATATATATATATTTGTGTGTGTGTGTGTGTGTGTACATATATATAATACATCCTATTTTGTGTACATTTAAACTCTAATGACCCTGTCCCTCAGATTAGTAAAAATGTATGGGGAAAAGGGAGTATGAGAATAGTGTGATGACATGAAAATAACCCAGGTAAGTGGGTCACATTGCAAACCTATATGGAAAAACATATCTCTATGAATTAGTACATAATATTTATTTGCTCTCCTAGTTCTAAAGCTGATGCAAACTTCTCCAATGACATATGATTCTTAACATGGTCACCAGGTGAGGCTCTTGGTACATGGACTGGGTGTGTTTGGTGCCAAAACTGTTTTTACTGACCTTCACACATTAAGCTGTGTCTTAACTTGGGGTTTCTCTCATTTGACATTTTCCCTCTGGAATCTCCTTGTCCCCTTTGTCTGCCTGGCAAATACCTCCCATCTTTTAAATCTCCGTGTGAAGTGCGACTGTTTCCAGGACGTCTTCCTGACTCTCCTCAGGTAGAACTGACTTCTCTCTCCACTCATGCGCCATCTTTACACTCAGCATCTGTAACAATTAGTTCCATATAAGCAGGCAGTGATCTTCCCCTATACTCTGAGCTGCTTGAGGGTAGAGTCATGTTTTAATGTCTGAATACTGGGTCAAATATAATGATGGAGAATTAGTGCTCAATGGACTTGCTAATTGACTGACTGACTGACTGACTGAATGAATGAATAAATGAATGAAGGTTGGTCATGTAAACTAAAATATATGCTTTTATGAAAAGTATCTTTTTATCAATATATTAACCAAAGGGAACCTGTTTTCCAAATATCAGAAGCAATAATTCATAGGCAACTCAGGTTATTTAAGAATAGTATATATAACTGCATAGAAGAAAAGGGAACAAGAAGGAAATGAGGATAGTTTTGTTCCAGAATTGCTCTGGGGACAGCAGAATGGACACTCTTCTCCAGTGTAGCCAAGCTCTTCTAGGTAGTGGAGAGGTGTAATCAAGAGGTCCTCAGCAGATGTGGAATCCAGGCCTGGAGCTGCTTCCTCTTAGCTTATGAATTCACTAGTGAATTAATTAACCTCCTTAGGGTTGAGTTTATTAATCAGTAAAATGTGCTTATTAGATTATATCATCTTTAAGGTTACTTCTTGTTCTGATTTTTTAAAGATAGGGGATAATGATATAATGTAACAAATTAAGATTTCAGTTCCAATCCATAAATAATTAGAATTGAGGAATAAAATATGAGTCTGGTGCACATATTAGTATTTTTTCCTACTTATTGAGATTAACCAAAATCAGGGGATCTGAATACCTCCCTCCCTCTTCCACAAGACTCTTCCCCTTGGGCCCTTTTTATTGCTTCAGTAGTAAGAGTAGCTTCTTTCAGAGATGGTATTGGGTATTGTTTCCACATCCTTTGAAAAGTTATAGTGTTGCTGGGGAAATGGGACCCAACGTAGGTATATTTTACTGTTGGGTAAAGAATTAAATAGATCAAAAGTCTAGAACCCGAGGCTATTCCTTTTTGATTCTCTTCCTCCCTTCCACAAACACTAATTGAGTACCTATAGTGTGTCAGCATATTCCAGGCCCAGGGGTGGCTGGGAGTTTTTCAGGAGCCAAACAGAGCATCCCAGGAGAGCTTGAGAAGCTGGGAGTAGGTGGGCATGAATTTATGGAGAGATGGTGGAATGTCCCTCTAAAGGGCAAGTAGAGGAGCGCTTCACAGTCAGGGTCTGGAAGTCAGGACACCTGGTTTGTCTCTGCCTAAGGGGGCCTGGAAAGTGAAAAGGACCATTTGAATATCTGCTCTGACTCTTACAGAAGGACAACAAGGACTACATTTTAAACTTTATAGTATTAAGATATGTTAAAGTCCTTTCTCCTGCTTGCAGTCAAGAGTCCCTGATATAAACTACCTATGAGACTTGTCCTGTTAGAACTAAATCTCTTGAGTGGACCACTAAGCCCATTTTATGGAGAGATGAACATAGACCTATGAGTGTGGCCAGAGCTACCCTTTCTTTCGCCCAGCTGATTGCACTAATTAGGTATCTGGGTTAGAATAATTCTGTTTGGATAGTTTATTCTTGCCCATTGGAAGAGATCTGTGCACTGAAATACCTTGGTGTTTCAAGTTTATATATCTATATAGGTATACTATATAACTATATCTGTATCTACCTGCAAAATAGAATACTTGCTATTCTTGAATCACAGCCAGATATTTTTTCAATCATTGGGTACTCTCATCTCTGGAAATCAGTTTCAAATCCCTGGAGGGACCCAGAGGAAGGAAAAGTAAGTTACAATATAAAAGGACAAGAGGGACAAAGGAGAGAGCAAAGAGACTAAGAGACTAGGGCCCGAAAGTTTTGCTTATGTAAAACTCTCCATGGTGTTTCACCTGAAATTATTCCTTTTTTTCTGACATTTCTCCTCTTTCTGTTCACATCAAACTGTGAAAAATATTTTTGACTCCTTTAAAAATCATTGACATGAATGGCATCTTTCGTTTATAGTTAGTTATTTAGCGTTCAATCTATAGTTAAGTCAAATTCTTACTTACGGAGCTAGTCTACATTTCAGAAAGAAAATAGCAATTATGTACTGCCCCTATTGTTACATAAGAATGAAAATGGAATGGGGGAAAAAAAGGATTTTCAGAATCTATTTCCCTCATTTGGTGATAGCCTTAGGCCCCAAATCTCATCTTGTGGAGCATCACCTGTCTAGCTTTAGTTTTAGTCAGCTCAATTCTATGGCTCTAAATTTCATGAAAAGCATGTTATAAACTCAAGAAATTAAATTCTCCATGGATTTATGTGGGTCTCAGAAAATGCATACTCATGACCCCCAGGGGAGCAAATGTTTCCATATCTACTGAGAATTGCTGTACATTTCTTTCTGAGAGATGTGATAAGTAAAGTCAAGAAATTTAGTTAAAAGGGTGATATCAGAGACACCCAGCCAATAATAAGACATTATTCTGAGCAGGGAGTAAAGCAATGGGAGTACAGGGGCAGGCAGTCATCAGAGATTCAACCAAGTAAGCAGTTGGTGTTAAAAAAATATCTATGTATATATAAAAGCCTAAGTGACCGTTACGACTGGTTGACCAGTTGCTATGATGCGCATTGACCACAAGGGGGCAGATGCTCAATGCAAGAGCTGCTCCCTGGTGGTCAGTGTGCTCCCATAGTCAACCTCCCGCTGCCTGCCAATTGCCCGTGGTCCCTCCCCCCAGCCGGCTGGACCCGATCAACCCCTATTGGGACTGGGCGAGATGGCCCCAATTGCCTCGATTGCCAGCCAGGCCAAGAGACCCCACCCATGCATGAATTCGTGCACTGGGCCTCTAGTGTGTGTGTGTGTGTGTGTGTGTGTGTGTGTGTGTGTGTGTGTGTATTTGCAAGAAGAAGGAATCTTAATTTAAAAGCTAACATTCTGAAGCAATTATCCTGTCATGGTAGTGGATTTGGGTGAATGATTGTCAAATGCTAAGGTAAGGCTCTATTTCTGTGTGCTTTATATATAGGGTAAGTATGGAAGACTGCATAATAACCCCCAAAGATGTCCAAGCCCTAATCCATGCAGTCTATTAATATGTTAGTTGACATGATGAATGAGATTTTGCATATGTAATTAAATAAGAGACTTTGAAATAGGGAGATTATTACAAATTATCTGGGTGGACCCAATGTAATTATTAGGGTTCATATTAGAGGGAGGCAGGAGGATCAGAATCGGTAGTAAGAGATGTGACAACAGAAGTAAGAATTTGGGAGGATGCAAGGAAAAGACCATGAGCCATGGGATGAAGTTGGCCTTTAGAAGAAAAAACAAACAAAAAAAACTAGCTTATTCTTTCCTCAGAGCTTCCAGAAGGAACCAACTCCACAGATACCTTGACAAAACCTAGTGAAACTTACTAGGGACTTCCTACCTTCAGAACTTTGAGAGAATAAATATATTGTTTTAAGCAATTACTTATGTAGTAATTTGTTACAGAAACAATGGGAAGCTTTTTGTAGGTTACTGGAACTCAGGGGAATAATTAAGGGTCAAATTTTCAGTTCTTACCTACAAAGTAGGGCCGAGACTCAAGAATCAATCTATAATAATAGAAGCATAATATGCCAATTAGACCGGACAATCGAACGACCTTCCAAACGTCATTCCGGATGTACTTCCTGATGAAGCTGTGGCAGCGGGGGCCGAGGCAGAGGCAGTTAGGGGTGATCAGGCAGGCAGGCAGAGGCAGATAGGGGTGATTAGGCAGGCAGGCAGAGGCAGTTAGGGGTGATCAGGCAGGCAGGCAGAGGGGTTAGGGGTGATCAGGCAGGCAGGCAGAGGGGTTAGGGGCGATCAGGCAGGCAGGCAGAGGGGTTAGGGGCGATCAGGCAGGCAGGCAGGTGAGTGGTTAGGAGCCAGCAGTCTTGGATTGCGAGAGGGTGCAGGCCGGGCTGAAGGAACCCCAACTCGAACCTGTGCACTAATTTTGTGCACCGGGCCTCTAGTTTATAATAATAACATTTCTTAAGTACAATGCACTTTGGAAATTGCTTTTATATACATCTTTTAGAAATAGATTACATGATCAAAAACAGATAAATAGCAACTTTTCCAGAACCCTAAGGTTTAAGGTACTTAGCTATATTTCCTAAACTCTGAACCCTAAGACAAGGATTGGTCCCAGAGTTTAGAAGGAAATAATCTCTCTGAGTTGTAAAGAGTTTTTGGAGGTGTGTAGAATATAGTGTTTTCTGATGGACTTCCAGGTCATACACTTTAATTAAGAAATGTTATTATAAATTGATGTCACATTCATGAGCCGAGTTCCTACTTAATACATAAGAACTGAAAAATCTTAAATTACTTCTCTGAGTCCTAGGAACCTACACTCTTAGATGGTAATGAAGATAGTTTTCTAAAGGTCTTGAGTTGGGAATCTTTCTAAGAGACTTGAATTGCAAGTTGTTTTTCTTTGGAAATCACTAATGTTTCACAGTTATATTTGCTAGATTCAGGAATTTAGTTAAGTTTTATGTTGCATGCATGTGTGTATGTGAGTGTATGTATGCATGTGTGTGCAGATGTATATGTTTATATACATGTTTAACCCATATATACAAAGAACATAATCAACCTAGAACAATTAATTGTTATGAAAGTGATCATTCCAGTAATCATTAAATAGGAATTGGTCACAATGTTAAATACTGATAAAATTATATCATATATGCACACAGAATCTTTGCATGGAGATTATAAATGAACATTAATTTCTCAAAAAATCTTTTTAGAAATTGAGTAAAATTTTTATTGAGATATTCAAGTAGTCTTTTTAAACAACCAATTCACTGATATATCCTTAAACTTGATGTTATCATCTCCCACTACTGATATAGAATAAGGAAATATAAGTCAATATTCACAGTTCTGAAATGAATGTTATACACATTTTGGATTCATTTTAATATAGAAGGCTGGAAGCCACTGAGAATATTTTTCTAACATATTAGTTAGATTTAAAAAATACACTAGATAAGTATGTAAAGCTAAGCCATCTGCTATTATCAATCTGGTATTGCTTCTATCGGGAAGAATGTTCACAAGTTTTTGGTACCAATAGTTTTCACTTTTTCTTTATTGAATAAAAATATTAAGTAACATTAAATTCCTTCCAGGTTTTTTTTAAAAAATATTTTTATTAATTTCAGAGATGAAGGGAGAAGGAAAGAGAGTTAGAAACATCAGTTATGAGAGAGAATCATCGACTGGCTGACTCCTGTATGCCCTCTACCAGGGATCAAACCTGCAACCCTGGGCATGTGTCCTGACCAGGAATCGAACTATGACCTCCTGGTTCATAGGTCAATGCTAAACCTCTGAGTCACATTGGCCATGTCAGGGTGTTTTTTTTTTTTTTTGGTTTGTGTGTGTGTGTGTTTTAATAGATTGAAATCTGCTGCCTACTAGAAATAAATATATTCATCAAAATTATTTAATAAAACTCTTATAATGCAATCACTTCCTAAAAAAATCTAATTTAAAATATTTTAACATTTATTTAGATTATCCTTTATACCTAAAGATCAATAATACTGTCACAGAAAATTATAAAATATGAATTTGAATTGTAATGAGTAGAGACACAATCTTAATTAACTAGCTGAAAGTTTGTCCAAGTACAACTTAACATTTCTTTTTTATGTTCTCCCAAATGAGTGAAAAATGTAAGGACATTAGTATTTCCTTCATTCTCAGATTATCTCGTCCACTTTCAAATAGAACTCATTTATCCAGAATAAAGTTAAAAACATAAGTGCCAATATATCCTAAAAAGCCTACTATAGCTTACTCTATAATAACTTTGTTGTGTAAAAAAATGTTGGACCCTGAGATTTTATCCTTAATTTAGGAGATGTTTCAAATGTTCAAAAGTGATGTACCAAGGAGACCATGTGACAAAAAGTGGGCTGAGTCACTCACTGTATGGAGATAATCAAGTAGGTAGACAGGGAACATTTGGGGAATATTTGTTTCTACCCCATGTATCTCTCCGATTTAGAGCCACTTTGAGATAAAGGAATTAAAATGATAACAATAAGAAAACTAAAGATGTTTTAGAACTCGGATACTCTGAGGCACTTAAAGTTTTTTTTTAGCCAAAAGATTTGTAATGTCTAAACAAAATATAGTAAAACAACTTAATAAGAGTACAACTCACATTTATAGACTTACAAAATCCCATTAGATGCAATTTCACTACTTCTAAAATGCAAAAACATCTCTGAAATTGGTATAAATCTTATAATTTATGGTATGATATAATTTAATAACGTGGGTTTTTTTTTTTCCTTTTCTTGTCTTACCAAAAATAATGATGCATCTTAAATGATTTCTTAGATTTGAGGAATTTGGTTAAGATCAAATAAATGGCTATGGCAATGGCAGAAATAAAAGAAAAAATAGACAGATTGTTACTTTGTTAAAAATAAGAAGTGAGAGCATTTAATATAAACATCAATGTCACAAAATATGTTCTTTGGACTTTTTGTTTATTTGAAGTTGAAATAAACACTAAATTATGTTTATCTGAAATAAATACAAAATTATTATAGAAACGTATCTATTTGGCACTTAAACAGTCTATGTATCAAAATCCACTGGAGCATCACAAAAACCCAGAAGACAATGGGGAAAAGGCTTTTTAAGTAATTTAACCAATATCAATAAGGCTGTATTTGTATACATACTCTCTTCCCTTAGGCTTCGTTTACTTTTGTATTTGCAGATAATTCTAATGAATATGTTCATCTAGTTTCCAATTTATGATGAATTCATGATGGATTTGATGTAACAAATTTAAAAAGGGGCATATTGTCAACTGGCAACCTGAAAGCAAGGGAGAAAACAAGGTGCAGGGAGATGAGCCACAAAGATCAGTAGTGTAGTCCTGTCCAGATCAGGTGGAATCATCTCCCATCCTCAGTAAGCCCCTAGCACAGTGATTTTCACACAGTGTGCTGCAAGGATTTTTAAAACATGCAATACCTGACTATTTAGTCAAGGGCACTAACCTCTTTTCCTTTAGATTGTTAAAAAAAAAAAGAAAGAAAGAAAAAGAAAAGAAAAGAAAGAAAGAAAGAAATGACAACAGCCAACACAAGAATAGCCATTTGGTGTGAATGAATCAACATTATACTTTTTTTTGTCAAGTCAGCAAAAAATATATATTTTGGTGAACCGCAGAATTTTATTAATTAGTTTATATGTTCCATTAGATGAGAAAGGATGAGAATCGTTGCCTTAGGTATCACTGTTGGAATTCAGAACTCAAACTGCATGCCATGTTAGGTTAAGCCCAAGTTCAACAAGCAAAGGCTAAGGTACTCTCTGTATATCCTATTCATGGGTTGAGATTGTGTGTAATCCACACAGAATTTTAGATGTCTTGGTGCTTAAAGAGTTTGAGCATCAGAGGGTAATTCATCTTTGAAAGACATCACTAAGCAGGATTTTCTGTTCCTCTTATTTGGTATTAATGTCTGTATATCTATGTATGTATCCAACTTATTAATGCTTTCAATAAACAAATATTTTATTGAGCACTGACTCTGCCTAGCACCATGTTAAGCACTGGGTATGTGGCAGTAGACAAATGAGACAAAATATGTTCTCTCAGAGGCTTATATTTTAAGAGCAAGATAATCCAAATAAATAAAGGAAATGTACAGAATTTTAAATAGTTGGAAGTGCTAAGTAGAACTGGAAAGCAGGGAAGGAAGAAGGGATTGACTGTGTTTGGAGGTTGCAATTTTAAATAGATTTTTTAGAGAAGATCTCACCTGAGATGATAATATGTAAGCAAAGGACTGAAGGAAGTGAGAATGTCATGGAAGATCAAGTATAAATGTCCTGCCATAGGAGCATGCCCGATGGTTTGAGAAATAGCAACTGGTGAATGAAAAGAAAAAAGTAGAGCCCAGCCATTATAGCTCAATGATTGAGCATCGACCTATGTTCAGCTCATCATTAGGGCACATGCCCTGGTGGGCTTGATCTCCAGTAGGGGGGGTGCAGGAGACAGCCGATCAATGATTCTCTTTCATCATTGATGTTTCCATCTCTCTCCCCCTTTTCCTTTCTCTCTGAAATCAACAAAAATATACTTAAAAAAAGAAGAAAGAAGTAGAAATATCAGATACCAAATGAAGGCACATGTGAAATGCAAATTATACTGGGCACTAGAGGCCCGGTGCACGTACTCGTGCACCAGTGGGGTCCCTCAGCCTGGCCTGCACCCTCTCACAATCCAGGACCCCTTGGGGGATATTGAACTGCCGGTTTCAGCCCGATCCCCATAGGCCAGGCTGAGGGACCCCACTGGTGCACACATCCATGCACCGGGCCTCTAGTATGCATATAAGATCTTTGGTTAATCTCTTACCGCCCTCCCCTCTCCCTCCTTCCTTCTGAGATTCATCAGTCTGTTTCCATGTTTCCATGCCTGTGCATTGAGTGCCTGCCCCCTGGTAGTCAGTGCATGTCATAGCTACCAGTCAAACGGTCTAACTGTTGCTTAGGCTTTTATATATAGAGATTGTAGGTACTGTGAGGTTTTAGGTTTCTATTGAGGTATAGGATTTTGAGCAGTAGTGCGATATCTGATTTATTTCTTCAACACGTTAGCCACAGAACTGAGGGCATATCGAAGAAAAGCAAGGTTGGATCCAAAGAGACCAATCAGGTAGCTCTTGTGATAGTCTACATGATGATGGCCAGCAGAAGTGGAGATGGTGAGAAATAATAATATTTTAAAGACAGAGATATTGCTGAGGAATTACATATGGGATATTAAAGAAAGAAATGAGATTAGTACCTTGTCAAAGTTTTGGGCCTGAGGAACAAGAAGATTGGAGTTGTCATTCCAGAGATGGGAGGATTGAAGAAGACCAGGTTTGAGAAAGAAGAATGAGAATTCAATCTTGGCTATGTGAGGCATGAGATGCTCACTAGACATCTTCACAGAGATGTCAATGAAGGACTTGGTCATTGATAAAAGGAAGACCTGATGCAGAGTTAAGTGATTACCAGTAGCTATTATCTACTGGATTAGCACTTTGTGGAGAGCACTGCTTTAAGTGTTTTACATATATGTTCTCATTTAATCCTCATAATAGCCTTAAATTATTATGGCAGTTTTACAGAAGAGGAAATTGAGACCTAGGTTTAAATGGATTGCTCAAAGACACACAGTTAAGGTTATGTTTACCTTACTCCAGTTGTGTTTTTATCAAGTTTTATATTACCAAGAGGGGTATGGACAAGGGGCAATAAAAATGTCCAGGCAGAGGGAACAACATATGCAAAGTAGAGGGGTCAAAGGGAGCATGACATCTTCAGGAGACCTGAAAGTACAGAGAAGTAGTCAAATAAATCAGCTTCTAGCAAACTCATGCTTTTGTGGTACATTACAGTTTAGACCTGTTTTCTCATAGGTCACATATTAATCTCTGTAAGGAAGGAAAATGTTTTTATTACCAGTATTCAATGAGTAGGGAAGTAGACTTACAGAATGGAGTTCATAAATTTAGTGAATGATAAACTGAGGTTTGAACTTGGACTCTTTCACCAAAATGTGAAGTAATTTTTAGGTTTCTGATTGTTTTAAGTCTTACCATGTACCCATTTAGGAGGTGAGAAATATGCATGAGAATACATATATTTTGATATTGAAAATTGGAAAAAAATTAATAGAAATGAGTGATCTGGAAGATAATAAAAATAATAGCTGTCATTTTGGAACAATTAGGATGTGCCAAACACTGTACTAGGATCTCTACATTCACTTACTAAATTTGATCTCACCAAAGTTGAAAAGGAGATTCTATTAGGATCTTAATTTTAGAATGAAGGCATTGAAGCTGAGAGAGAGTAAAGCAACTTGCTATAGTTGTTTTATCATATGGCCAGGCAGCAGCAGAATCAAGACATGAACCAAGACTGTCTCAAATCAGAGTTCGGACTCCTAACCGGTTGGTCAGCAGCCACTCTACCTGGGTAGTACTTCATTTTTGTTGTTGTTGTTTTCAAGTCAGTGGTGAAATTAACAACTGCAAGGAGCTTCTTGTGAGTGAGAAATTACTTTCTAAGTGTGGATTTGTGTTCATCCACCCTGAACGGCTTTTCACTCTAGTTTTGCACAGGCTTTTATCACAGCTTAAGACAGCAGATGGCTCTCTTGCGTTTTCTTTCTATTACCTCTATCTGTAAACAACAGTGTTCTGGGAAGGTAAAAGGGAAACGCAGGGATTAAGCTAAAAAAAAAAAAAAAAAAAAAGACCTTGATTATCCCACGCTGCCCCCACTCCAAGCTTCCTTAAAAACAGGAAACCACGTAAAATAGAAACGACTGCTCAAAGCTTATGAAATTCACAGTCTGAATAGAAGCGCTGAGACTGAGGAGTCCGCTGTTTTAGGCGCTGCACCAGGTGGTCGGAATGCATCAGGAAAGAAAGAGTATTTCTCGGTTATCAAAAAACTGAAAGGCTTTGTGCTCCAAGGTGTGTGTTATTAATGTCAGTTAAACTGTGGGGATTAATTCCCTTTCCTTCTGGGGGGCGGCGGGGAGGGGGAAGAAAAATGGTAGGTAGCGCTCTTTAGGGAGGACAATTTCAGAGACCGAGGACAAAGCTCCTACCCTGGGGGGAACTTGCTTCTGCTCTGAGAGCTGTGGCTGGGGCGGGATCCCTGTCCGTGGTGCTGAATCACAGCCTTGTCTATAGGTTGCTGGGGCAATAAAGGAGCCCAACCTCCCCCGGCCCCCCCCCCCCCCCCCGAAATTATCCAAACCAAGGAATTGGAGAGACTGCAATGTAGGAAAATGCCTGGAAATAAAATAACTAAAACAGCTATAATAGTACGAAGCTTAATCTCACTCTGTTCAAATTACTATAATAGCCACATATAAAGACAAAAAGGAACAACCTTGCAAAGTAGACTGGGATATGTTGATTGAGGGAGTTGTACTATATTTAACAGGCCAATAATACTTAACATTTTGCTTCTTTGAAAAACTCACCAGTGGCTTTAGGCAAATAGGTTTGCTTTAATTGTAGAGTCATTTGAATATTCGAAGCCATAACATCCTAAATGTCCTAATGACCTGTCTTCAATAATGGAAGGCAGGAGTAGCTACTCTTCATGTTCAATTGGACTTATTTTAGTGGATTTTTAAAAAGACATACTTTAGTAGCCTTTTATTAGAGGTATCCATCTCTGCAGATGGCCTTTTTAAGAAGGGGCATGACCACACAACTTTAATACATACTTAGTAAAAATGTAAGAACAAAGATATGTAAAACAGAAAATAAAGTGATAGAGATAGAGCAAAATAGCTAATACATCCTTTTCCTCATTTTTACTATCTCACGGTGATTAGGGATTGTAAATTTCTGGCAAAATTACTATATTTTTGTTATTTCTTTCTTCTTTTTTTTTTTTTTTGGTTAATCCACACTGAGGATATTTTTTCCATTGATTTTTTAGAGTGTGGAAGGGAGGGGGGAGGAGAGAGAGAAACATCGATGGAAAAGAGACCCATCCATGGGTTGCCTTCCACACGCGCCCCGACCAGGACCAGAGGTGGAACCTGCAACCCAGGTATTGCCTTCGACAGGAAATCAATCCTGTGCCCCTTTTGGTGCATAGGCCTATTCTCTGTCCACTGAGCCACACAGGCCAGGGCCCCATTCCTTTTAATATTGTGGTTATTTTGTGGATATAACAAGAGAGGGAAAAGAAGCTAACAGAGTATGTTCTTTAATGTTAAATATGATATACCCGGTCCTGACTGCTTTGGACCCCAATCTACATGTACTCCCTTTCCATTAAATGATCTTCCCCAAAGGAGACTTGTTAGCAACAATGGAGTGAATAGGACACAGACCAGCTCAGCAGTAATCACTTGCCTGGCGAGAATGTGGGAAAGTTCTGTAGAGGAGAAGGTGTCTAGCCTCTCTGTCATCAGCCCTTGGCTGCATTTCTTTCATTGGCCTGGTTGCAAGTCCTTGTAGTACTTTGCTGCTTATTCCTGAAACAAAGAGAAAGTGTGTGCTGGCTCAAAACTGCTCCCTGGGTTGCTTTTAGACGGTGCCTCTTCACTCCAGCTCTAAAGCAGTTACCAGAGAATTGATTGCTACAAGTCTCTGACTACCAAATGAGTCTCCTTTCCTCCATTCTTCACTCTGGACGGTGAGAAGTCTAGTCTGGCATTTCTTTTCTCCATCTCCCTGTAATGACAAGCAAAGCAGCTAAGAGGGGAGAGGAAAAGGTAAGAAGCCACACTAGCAAAAGCTACACTCGGTCTGTCACTCAGAGTGTATCCTAGAAACCATGGATCTGTCTCATCCAAGCGTGAAGTGTTTTCTTTTTTTTTTCCCCCCCCAAACCTCCTTTCCTAGGGTGCCTCCCACTGGATCCCTTCCTCGAGGGCCTTCAGATTTTCAGTTATCCAAGACAGAACACCGCGGGGGCCACAGACAGGGACTCTAGGAGGGGAAGCAGCGCTGTTGTACATGAATTTCAGACACAGTCCACCTGGCTTTGCCCTCTGACGGAGTTTCATTGCCCAGGGCCACAAAGTCGGGAGCTCAGTTTGGACTGTCCTTCAGTCTGGCGGCTTTTTGTTGCCATCGGAATACTGTGACATGCCCCCCCCCCCCCCCCCCTTAACATTTCCGCTGTGACTTCTTCAGTTTTCCTTAGGCTTTTATCCTATCCAGCTGCTGTTTTGTAGCAACCACAGGGGGCTGTGTCTCTCCCTCTGAGTGCCAGAGAGCAGGTTTGGAAAGGGGTCTTCCGTCACTTTGCCACATCTTCTCACCTTCCCCCTCCTCCCTCCTTTTTGCTCCGTGTTGCCTTTTCAAAATGACAAGCCTACCCTTCCTGGCCGCAGAAGGGAGAGTGCAGCAAGTTTGGGTGGACTAGGTAAAGACTGGAGGCGCCTCCCTCCTCAGGACACGCTCTCCTCCCTCCCAGCCTCTCCGCTTCCTCCTCCTCCTTCCCTGGGTGGGGTGGCTTTGGTGCCAGAGGGATTACTGGGGAGGGCGGAAACCACCTCACCCTTTCAACCGAAGCTCAGAGTTTCTGTGAACCGGGAGATCCAGAAGCCCCAGCTAGGCCACAGACGCCTCGGAAACCTATGAGTTTGATCTAAGAAAAAGCGCGGCGGTAATTCCTTCAGTTCCATCTGCTTTGGCTCAACCTCTTAGCACCACACCTCTTGCAATCCATTTTTTAGCTGTCTTTATTGTTAATAATATTTTTTAACATAGTATTATCTATGCATACTTTTTTCTCCTTCCTGAAGAGAGGAGGGGGACGTGAGGTGGGGGTAGTGGATGGCAATGCAGCGCTTTGATTAGAGATCTTCAAGGAGAAGATTGCTTTCTCCAGATGCTGATTTTCAAAGCACTTGACAATCACCGGCAGAACCCCAGAGCGGGCGGCGGCGGCGGCGGCGGCGGCGCCGGCGGCGGCACCGGACCCGGGGCAGCTCCAGCCAGAAGCTGAGTCCCACTCCAGGAGCCCAGATCCGACGGACTCGCCGGGTCCCGGCCGGGACCCGCCTCCATCCCGTGCCCTGGAAGAAGGCGGCGAGTTCCACCGCCTGCCGAGAAGGTGGGCAGGGCAAAAAGGCAGCGCGAGTGGCGGTGGCGGTCCCCGAGAGGGCTCCCAGCGTTGTGTGGTGACCGCGGCGGCCGCAACCCCAAACCCACTCCCGGCTCCAGCGCGGCCAGAAACCTGCGGACCGGACCTCGGGCTCCTCGGGCTCGCCCCGCCGCGCCCAGGGCGCATCTGCGCACCTGGCCCCGCGACCGGTGGAGAGGACCATGGGTCCCAGTCGGGACTGAGCGCCCCTACCCGTCTCCCCAACCCCTCCGGCTTCCCCCATCCGCCTCCCCGAGGGTGAGCCGGGGTCCGCGCCGCCTCTCCCCTCTCCCCTGCCCCCGGCTCCCCTTCCCTCGGCCCGCCACCTCCTCCGGACCCGTTCCCGAGCCACCATGGCTGCGGCCATCGCCAGCGGCTTGATCCGCCAGAAGCGGCAGGCTCGGGAGCAGCACTGGGACCGGCCTTCCGCCAGCAGGAGGCGGAGCAGCCCCAGCAAGAACCGCGGGCTCTGCAACGGCAACCTGGTGGATATTTTTTCCAAAGTACGCATCTTCGGTCTCAAGAAGCGCAGGTTGCGGCGCCAAGGTCTGTGTGGGTCACTGTTGGGTGGTGCGCCCTCGGATCTCCCCATCTCCCCGCCTGCATTGGACCTCTGGGGGGGCTTCCCCTTTCCTCCATTAGCCTCCCAGTCTCCCCCACCCTCCCCGAGTCTCCCTCACCAGCGCTCTGAGCGCCTTCTGACCGCGGGAGCCGGGAACCTGCTCCCAGGCAACCTGTAGCCCCTGAGAACTCAGCCCCGCCAGGAGCCGGCCAGCTGGCCCGCTCTGCCCGCTGCCTCTGGGGTCCCATTGGAGCTGGGTTCCAGAGACAGTCATTCGACTCCGGAGGGGCTTGGTTTCCCCCCCGGGGATAGAGTCTGACCCCAGAAACACTGGGGCAAAGATCTCTGCTGCGACCCCTGGGGTCGCGCTGGCTGCTTCCATTCTGATTGGGGGGTGTCAGGAATGTGTGTGTGTGTGTGTCTGACCTCAGGTTGGTTCCCCCAGGTTGTCTGGAAACCTCCTTGGCTCCTAGACCTGCATGAAATGGGGTGATCCCCACAGTGCCCTCCGCAGGGGCTGGTGTGAGAGGAGTGTGTGAAGGGTGTACGTGTGTGAACTAAGGGCCAGTTCGGTTGGGATTTAGGGGAAGCTGCCTAACCTGCGGCATTGAGCCCTCCCAAGCCCCTGAGTCACACCTTCGGAGAGGGGCGCAGAGGAAGGAAGGATGAGTCTTAATTAGAGGACTGGCGAGGTACACATCCCCCCCTACGTGTCGGTTTTAATTCAAGGACTTGCCAATTACGTGAGGCAAACCAAGCAGTTACTACACTTCAGATGACTACTGTCGCTGCCATACCATGCCTTAAAAATGTAGGAATAACTAGTGCCCAGCATGACCTTCTTTTTGCTACCTTCGAAATGTCAGGGTCTGAGAGAGCCACTCACTGAGGAGCCAGAGCCCAGCGGCTTTTGTTCATCTCCACATCCAGTTGCTAAGGGCGGTTGCTTTGAGAGCTTGTGGGGTGTTCTGTGGGAGAAATGGGGATTGCTTGCTTTTCATAACTATGTGGGCTTGTCAGGAAACATCAAAGGATATATTTACGTTAATAGGAGTATATGTTTGCCCAGCACATTGTATTCTCAGCTCCCAGCTGTATTTGTTTTAAATGTCCTGTTGTTCCAAAGACAGGAGAAGAGAAGCATATGTTATACATGTGAATCTATGTGAGTGTTCCACACATTTACAGATTTATGACCAAAAGTTTTAATGCTCTTTTTTTTTTTTAAAGGCTAAGCTAAATATTTTTCAAGGACATTACCTTATTGTCACAATAAGAAATTGGAGGTTACTTGCTCTTAGAATCAAGCTTTAAAAATTTTGAGAAATATAACAGTGGCTGTGTGAAGGGAGATAAAATTATATGAAAGTAATAATTATATGAATGTAATAATTATATAAATATAATAATTATATAAATATAAGACTTTTAAAAGTAAAATAAAAAATTAATAAATCTAATACTTTTAGATGAAGTTTTTGGGGACAATATTTTTAGAACAGTGTAGAAGCTATTAAGAAAAAATGGATTTTAATTTTCCACTTTAGCTTAGAGCTTTATCCAACAAAACTTTGTATTAGAAGACTCACTGGACTATTTTAAATATTTTTGATTCATGGAGGGTCATGTTATCATGGCTTAAAGTGTTTGTTTCTCCCCTTATTTCATCAGATTATCTTTTAGAAAACAGTTCTCAGCAGGTAGAGCTACAAATTTGCCATCTACTTGAAGTAAACAAACATATTCTCTTCTAGATAAGATTATTTTAATATAAACAATGATTAAAACTTATTGTGTGTTTCTTTAAATACACAACCAGTAGATTATTTTACATACAGTAAAATAATACAGTAAATGTTTTGTGTCATATTGGGTGATGGAGGGTTTGTTTTACACTTTAGAGTTTTAAGATGGGATTATACTTTTTCCCAGATGTAGTAAGACAGCTGAGCTCCCCAGTAGTCTGTTTCACCATTTCAACCATGACTGCACCCTTGGTATTCATGAGTTAAAAGTGATATACATGCCTCAGTGATCTGTAAGAAAAATATACTTGAGGTCACTTTTACTATCTTATTTTCTTATGGGAGAATGGAAAATAAGATAGGTGGAAGGAAATTTCATCAGAACCTCTTTTTTTATCCTCTTTATATTTCTTATATATAAACAAATATATCAGTTAGTGAAGAAAAATATAGCTATATCTCTTGAGTATTGGAAAGAAATTCTTTTCTTTAAAAATATATTTTATTGATTTTTTACAGAGAGGAAGAGAGAAGGATAGAGAGTTAGAAACATCCATGAGAGAGAAACATGATCAGCTGCCTCTTGCACACCCCCTACTGGGGATGTGCCCGCAACCAAGGTACATGCCCTTGACCGGAATCGAACCTGGGACCCTTGAGTCCGCAGGCCGACGCTCTATCCACTGAGCCAAACCGGTTTCGGCATTTTCTTATTTTTAATTTAAGCAAAAGAAATATTAGAAGTTTATAGTATGTAAATTATATATTAATATACTTATATGAATTTATATTATATATAATTATTTTAATGTTTTATTAAATACTCTTGGAAATATTTTTATTCAAATTTACCTTTTCCTCCAATACTCATTCTTTGCATAGGTATCACCCAAGGAATTTTTAAAAATCTATTTTGTAAATTTAAAGATACAATTTTTAGGTGTGACAACACTGTATATCTTCATATTTGAAAATCATTAATTTGATAAATAGTTATTGAATCTTTATGATATGTCAGGTCTGTTTCAGGTATTATATGTAAAGCAGTGAATAGAGCAGATGAAGTTCCTTCCATCCTAGAGCTTACAAATGTGGGGTAGGAAGTTATTGCAACTGGAAATGAAGGAATTACAAAACTCAAAGTCCTATAAAGCATAAAGAGGGCTGAGGTAGAGATCCATGAGGAGAGGGACTTAATCAGAACCAATAGTTCTGATTAAGTTAGGATGGGCCACATTGAGAGTAACAGGTTGAGGGCTGAACTCTGAGATGGATACAAAGATTTCAAGAGTAATGTGTGTGTATGTGTGAAGACCATGATGTGGCAAAAATCTTAGCCTGTTAGGAGAAGCAAAGGAGGTGTGGAAACTAAGTACACTTTCATCTTCTATCATAGTCCATTTTGGCTGAATTTTATATTTTGACTGAAGTTTACATTTTGACATGCAAATACAGATACATTTTACATTTTGACAAATGGAATAAAAGAGTAAGTTCATATTTTGTTGGTTTGGGAAAGGTAATATACATTGCTTAAGTGTAAATTTTTTTTCTTATTTTTAATGCTTCTTTAAGTAGTAATTAAATCAATGTGAATAGTATGACATATTCACTTATGCCCTTTTGGGTAGAGCCCTATCCCCCACTCTGATCACCTCCAACCCCTATAAAAGAGTGATTTTTGTACCAGTTGAGTACCAGTTGTACCATTTTGTATTTATAAAGGACAGGAATTTGCAAGGTGACATTTTGTGGTTGTGTGGGCACCATGACTCTATCCCACTTTTCCAGATTCCTCTCTCTCTATCCTTCCCCTGCCTACTTGGTCCAAGCACCATTCAGATTCCCCTAATTAGCCACATGATTGCAAATCCCTGTGCTTTTGTTTGTGCTTTATTTTGTGCATAGAATCTTCTGTCTTCCATCTTCACCTGTTGAAATTATCCACATTTCTTAAAGCTTGGACAAAATGCCATCTCCTCTGAGAAGTATTTGCTCGTTGAAGATAAGTAAAAATAATATTCCTGTGGCATTTTATACCTCACTAATGCTGTTTAACCCAGCACATATTTTCAATAGGTTGTAGTTAGGAGCAAGTCTATGTTACCTGCACTTTATAGACTCTCAAATATTGATTGAGTGTCTGCCATGCTCTAGACACTCATCATTGACCTTGAATTGAAGTGAATTAAGAAAGGTCAACAGGTGCAAAGCTAAAAAACAAGTCCTTGAACCACAGTGCTCTATATGGGCCATTTTAGAAATATACTTTTAAAACTTTTATATCTTTTTACTTTCCCTAAATATATACATATGTAATTTATCCCATTTTTAAAGAATTAGGAAGTGATTATATAGTTGGAAGTTATTCTAAAAAATGCAAGAATATGACCAACCTCATTTTAAGACTTAATTCATAATAATATGTATTTAGCTATACGCTAAATTAACTAAAGAAAGAAGGCACAAGGCAACAAACAATAGTTTTATTATTTGAATCCTAACAAAAAAAAATAAAACTAAAATAGAAACTGCATTCAATGATGGATAATGAACATGTTATCCTAAAGTGTTACATTTTTATTGTGAGTTTTTAAACTAAGCAAGAACCTTCATTACCTATAGGATAATAACCTTTCAAAATCTTCAGTACGGCTAATGCAGTTGCTTCTTGCAATCTACTTGTTTGGGCTACTGTATAAGAACCATGGTATCATGTGTCATTTGTTTTCAAGTTATTCTGTACTATAAAAAGCACAAGTCCATCACACCAATAAAAACAAAACTGCTTTGCTCCAATGTGCTAATGAAACCCATCAGCTATCCTAAAAAAAAGTGCTCTTCCTTCCTATAAGACACTGGATAAGGCAGTACTTGTCTACCTCTCAGAGAATAATCAACAGCAGAGAGTCTTCAAAAAGCCACCTTTCTTTGTGCTACTGCTGCAGAGCTATTACCATGTGAAAATACAAAGACCAAATGGATATTTTGTCTGTTTAGGTAAAAATAAAACAAGATGATATTTTTCCCCAAAGGATCACGCTTCTTTTCTTTTGGAAGTGTATTGTTTAGCTTTTTAAGCAAGGCCAATTTGTGGGTGTCTTCTTCTATATCCTTTGATAATACCTGTTGCTAACTTTTTGATAAACAGAGTTGTATTATTTGTTAGTAGTATTAAGGTAAGACAAAATTATAGTTTTTCTAAATTGAAATGTCCATTTTTTAAAAACAAGGGTATTTTGTTAAATGCAGGGTTTCTAAGTGAGAGACTTTATGAGAATACTGGTAAATAAAATAATGTTAAAGATTTTTAGAGATGCTGTCCTTGCTTGCTTATGTATATTTTTTGAGGTTTACTTTTCATGATTTCAGCATTCCACATCTTCTACAGGCTTCTGAAATGGTTAATGCCACAGTGGTGCAATAACTTCAGAAGTGGTGTGATAAGTAAAATGAATCTTTAAGATAGCTAGTAGGTTAGGTACATTGTAAGGTTAAGATGGCTTGCTTTGGGTTGTGTCAGATTCAGAGACTGAATTGAGTTTACATATATTGAGAAAACAGTATTGCTAGCTGGTGAAGATATCCTTTGGCATTTCTTAATATAAGATTTTAGAAGAACAAACTCCTCCAAAGCCACGCTCCTGGTTACCAGTATTAGTCACAGGTTTCACTTTATATTTCAAACTGGAGGCCCGATGCACAAAATTTGTGCAAGGGGCTCGGCTCTTGCAGCCCTGGCTGCCTCATGGCCCTGGCTGCCTCGTGGGCCCACGGCCCCGTGCACTGGTCATTCCCGAAGGTCATCCCAGAAGGTTGTTCCGGAAGGTCATTCCGCAGTCCGGTCTAGTTAGCATATTAGCTCTTTATTATATAGGATGAGTAGAATTATTAGTATAGTTCTGTGTTTGGCCCCAAAATTCTGTTTTTCTGTTAATAATTTTATTTTAAATAATGCTACTGTAAGAATTTTTTTCCAAATACACATGAACCTCCCTCTCTTCAATGTAAAATGATGTATTCTAAATTTTATTTACTTAATTTAAAAATATTGGCAGAAACTTACAGGAAAATGTAGATGAAATATTTTTTAATCTTATTTGTTCATTTAGTTATGGAAATCTAGGTATCTTTCTAAGTATGCTTTATATTAATTTCTCCCAAAATACTGAGGAACTTTAGCCAAAAATGACTGTGTGTTTTGATAACACCAATCCTATCTAATAAAGAGGGAATATGCTAATTGACCCTCACGCCGCCGCAAAGATGGCAGTGCCCACAACCAATAAGGAGGGAATACGCTAATTGACTGCCCCACCCTCAAAGATGGTGGCACCCACAGCCACAAGATGGCGGCACCCAGTTCCCTCAGCCCTGCCAGGGCAGCAGGTGCACAGCAAGGCTGGACCTGCCCCCAGGCGGTCCAGCCACTCTGTGCGCCTGCCTCCAGAGTCCCCCAGTCCCCTCAGCCTCCCAGCCACCCAGGGCTGGCCCGAGGTGCAGGAAAGCCTCAGATGGTGGCTGCCCAGCTGACACCCAAGGTGCAGGCAAGCCCCAGATGTCAGCTGCCCAGCCACCCAGGGCCGGCCTGAGGTGCAGGCAAGCCTCAGATGGCAGCTGCCCAGCTGCCCAGGGCTGGACCGAGGCACAGGCAAGCCTCAGATGGCGGCTGCCCAGCTGCTCAGGGCTGGCCTGAGGCACAGGCAAGCCTCAGATGGCGGCTTTCCAGCCACCCAGGGCTGCCCGAGGCTCAGATAACCAGGGTTGGCCAAGGCTTGCACTGCCGGGAGTGGCAGCAGCAGAGGTATGATGGGGCATCGCCTTCCCCTGATCACCGGGTCACCTCCTGCCCCTGAGGGCTCCCGGACTGTGAGAGGGGCAGGCCGAGCTGAGGGACCCCCCTCCAGCGCATGAATTTTCATGCACCAGGCCTCTAGTTGTATATGTTTTTTTACATATTATTGTTTTAGCACTTAAGAACTAAAAAAACAAAAACAAAAACATAACCCAAACAAAAATATAATGGTACACTCAAACACATAAGAGACCATTTTAGGGGGATTGATGCAATTTAGTCAATCACACTTGTTGGCATAACTAGAAAACAGCTGATTTAGAAATTTTATTTATACTGATTTCAATTTTCATTTTAAGACACTCAGATTACATAAATATGTCACAATCTACTGTTTACTGGGAGTGAGAGGCTAGTAGTAGGGAGTGTTAGTAGAAATCTAGACACTTAACAAAAATATCTTAAGCTAATGACTACTTTGTCATTCAGGGAAAAACTCTTTTCATAAAGCTATATCGTCTGAAATGTGTGTGTGTGTGTGTGTGTGTGTGTGTGTGTGTGTGTGTAATATGTGTTTCACCCTATGCTTTTATAGTTCTAGATATCAAGTTTAATAGGGATCCATATAGTATGAAGATGGAGGACAGCCACTTAAAAGTCATTGTCTCACCAGTGCTTGGCATATAATTAACATTCCACAAGCTTTTTTTGAGTTAAAGGAAAAATCCTGTATTTCCAAAGATTTACATGTAGAAATTGCAGAAGTGATAAAGAGTGACAGCTGAGATCAGTGGGCACATTACAATGGCTATAATTGACTCAGTACTTATTATTACGCTTTACCACTAATCTATATGACACTGTGTATGAGCCTTTGTTCCATTGAATATTCTTTTATCCTCACAACAAACTTATGTAGTAGATACACTACATTACCATCCATGGATACATTAAATTAATCTATGATACACTAATATTCTCCATCCATCCATTTTATAAATGAAGAATCTGAATACTGCCTCCTCCCTCCTCAATTGAATAAATTGTCCAATACCATAAAACCTCAGAGAGTTGGGCTGGGATTAAAACTCAGGTTGCCAGGCTGACTCCAGAGTACCAGCTCTTAACAAAATCCACTTCTCAATTGCCATATTTTTTATTATCTCGATTAGTTGAGATTCATCACTATTTTATAGCAAAGGAAACTGAGGCTCAAAAAGTTTGTTTTTTCAGAAGACTTAAACCTAGCTAGTGACACAATTAGAGTTAAAAAAAACAATCTGTCTGTCCTTAAATCTTATTTTCCCCACTACTTTACACTCTCAATTCTTCATGACATTGTGAACTCATAATTAATGGAATACCTGTTACCACAAGGCAAGTAGATGTTCAACATATGCTGTAGTGTATTACGTTTTGTTGTTTTTAAAATTGAGAGTGTAAGAAGGTCTGTCTCAAAAGTAGAGACGTTTTTGTGGACTTTGGGAGTAGAGACAAAAAAGTGCTGAATTTTACCAAGCCTTTTCTGTCATAGGACTGTAGCTTTTTCCCCAAAAGTGTTTGGATGTGAGACATGTTAATAATGAATTGCAACATTGACCCCAAAATCTGAAAAGGATTAATTTAGAGTGCTTTCATTAGCTCATAATGAATTTCATGTTAAGTCTTTCATTAATTTTTCATGACTATGTATTTTAGACATTCTCATTTCTAATAAGATGACTTATTGGTTACATTCATTATTGGCCATATTGTACAAGTAAACCATCAAGGTTATACATTAATCACAAAAATTACAGACGGTTAGAAATCTAGATACTCTATGTTACATGCTGCTTTTGATTTAACACATGGTTCAGAGTCCTTTTCTAGTAAGTTCTAGATACTACTGATATCAGAAAACATAATGTAGTCAAATCTAAGTTGTTTGTAAACTGTATTATACACTTTGTAGAAATTGCACACAGATTAATATTTTACTCTTGGACAGCCTTACAAATCTAGTCATACATTATTTGATTTACCTGGCTTTTATTTTCTTGTTACCTTACATGGTAAAACGACTTGGTTAATTCAACTGCCAAACTACTTTGTGCCTTCACCTACACAGTTGATTTTGGCTGAAGAGAAAACACACATATATATGAATTGAATCTACTTTAAATCTATAATCAAAAACATCAAGTGGACCCAGGGTATATTTTTATTTATTTTATTTTATTATATTTTTATTTGAGTCACCAGAAAGATTCGCTTGTGGTCCAAGTCAAATGTTCAGAATCACAAAAGGCCAGGAGGATTTGATCCCAAGTACAAGCCCACGAGGGAGGGGACCAAACAAACCAAGGAGAGACAATCACCTGTATTAAAAGGTGAATGATGGCTTCACACACACGGATGACATGTTCGGACAGAGGCAAATCTCACGTGGTCATTTCTGTTTCTTTTTAAATACAGGTTTGTGAGGTGGTATTTTTTGCCAGTTTTTTTTTTTTTTTTTTTTAAAGGCCCAAAAGTGCATACGTGAAGGGAAAAAATGCAGAAATTCAGCAATAAAGTAGTTTTCCCTGGAGGCACATGAGGAAGAAAACAGGAAGCAGTGTTGAGAGAATTCACTTTTCTCACCATTGGGCTTCTTGTATTTTATTATTGGTCCACTAACGACATTTTCACATTCTAGCTTTGATGTATGTTCTTTCCTGGGATATTGGCTAAAATACTTCTATGAACTGTAAGAGAAGACCAGGGCCTCAGCCCAGCCCTCAGGTTCTGTGCTCTTCTAGGGATGGATCGTTCTGGAAAGGAACAAGGACTCCCAGCAGCCCATGGGTCCCTCAGCACCAGTGTGGTAGTCCCTCCTCTCTGTGGGTTGTATAAAAAAAGGTCCCCTATTTTTAGGATGGGAGGAGCAGAGGGCCAGGCAGCAAGATTCCAGTGGCTGGCTTGTCTTATTTTGGAAGGAAAATTAAGCTTAGTGAAAAGGCTATTTCTTGCTCCTCCAGGACCTCCTCCCACTTCTCACCACCCTCCCAACTGCAAGCCCTCCAATAGAATGTGTCTCAGACCTTTGGTCTCAGAATCCATGTTGTGCTTTGAGGTCAAGAGGAAACCCTCCATCCACCCTCACCTGACTGGGGCCAAGCCTCGGCCTCCCCCAGAAAGGTTCACACCTGTTCCTCCACAGTCATTTCCTGAGTTCTCTGATTTGGGGTAAATATTCCCAACTTAACTCACAAGCAGAGAGGACTCGATTATACCTGCAGCCACCACTTTAGTAGATGCTATTTTTTACCTTTTTTCTCTTCAAAACTCTTATACCCCATTCCCCATCTCCATTATCAAATATGGCCTTACTTCCATTTCTCTGAGAAAATAGAAATAATCAAAACTAAATTTTCACATATGCTACAGTTGCTTTTACAAACCTATCTGCAGATCTATTTTTTTTTTTTTACTCTTCCTTTTTTACTTTTTTTGAGCTTGGGGATGAGCTCTTAGAGTACCTATTTAAGATGAAGACCTCCTCATATTAAGAAATAAATCTTTTCTCCTACTCAAGGACATCAGTTCAATAATTTTCTATTCTGCATCATATAACTTTTATATCCCACTGTCTTATTATAATAAACATACAAATATGCTGTAATATATCCCGTTTTGAAAAAATAATCTCCTCTTGGTCATCCACTCCTCTCTAGCTATTAAACCACCTGTCTTTTATTGGCAAAACTTCTTGAAAGAGGAATCTCCAATTTCCCATCTCTTGCCCTCCCTTGAACCCTTTCAAATCAGAGTTTTTGTCCCAAACAATAAGCCGCTCCTGTTGAGATCACCAATGACCTGCAAATGGTCAAATCCAAGGGTTTATTCTCAGCCCTTATCCTACTTGTATAGGATTTAGAATTCAACTTTTCACAATTAATTTGTAAATTTGTACAATAATGTGCATGAAGTTTCCTTCAAAATACTTTTAACATATTGTTTACCCCACTAAACAGGTGATCGATCATCTTTTCATATTTATGAGATATCTGGGTTTCTGAGTATGTTAATGTTAATTATTGCCATCATGTGACATGCACATCATCCCGTGCATGGAGAGGTCGCTGGTTTGCCCCATTAGGGGATGTGCAGGAAACAGGAACTAGGAAGCAGCCAATGGATGTTTTTCTTTCTCTCTCTTTCTAAAAAATTAATTAAAAAGAACACAAACTTAGTGTTTTCTTACTTGTGAAGAATATTATTTTTATTGTACATATTTGTATTGGGGCTAGGTGACATTTCCACAAAGTAAAATATTTGGTTTATTTGCTAAATTAAAAATATCACTCAAATTCAAGCATTATATAGAAAGAAACAGTCATAAATGTAAGAAGGGCCATTTAACATAGCTTATTTTCTGTATGTGGAAAATTTTCACTGATATGTTTGGTTTTAAGTAAGATGTTCTCTTATGTATGTGCCTATTATATATAGGTACCTAATAATGAACTCTGGTGAAAAGGTTAACTTTTTCACATTTGCGGTTTTGATGTTTTTAAATCTCCTGTCAGAATGACAAAGAGCTTTTGAGGAATGAGAAATGGCAAAGTGCTAGCAATTGGAGTTTAAGAATACATTTTTAGATATCTTTGCTGGTTAGGGTCTCCAGGGTGATATGTAACTACAAGGTTCAGTGGCTAACCCATGAATATGCTCTTTTTTTCTCAGGAAACTCTTGAATTTTTGATGGGCAATTATTTGTTTTCTTCAGAATCCAATAATTTTCTTCCTTATGAAAAGGTCTTCAAAACAGTCAGAATCTTACTGCTTAATGTCTTTTTTTTTTCTGCAACATGCCTCATTTTATCTCTTTAATTTCTGTAAATAATTTCTGCCTAGCCTTTGCTACAGTATGCCCTTTAAATATTTGTTCATGGCTTCTTATCCTCCTTACCTTTTGGCCAACTTACAATTGTTTAACTCTATTAATCTTTCTGTATAAGTAAATGCCATCAGTGCCTTAATCATTTCTGTGGCTTTGATTGTTCAATAATTACCTCATCCTTATTCCATCAAATGAGATGACTGCTGTTTTCATGAAAAGAATTTTATGCCAGGGCCAACTTTAGTGTAGAAGACTGAATGCATCTGCTCTATCCCTCCTCTCTGGGGGTGGGGTCAGATTTGAATGGAGGAATGAGGAAATTGGACCAGTTTATGCAACATAGAAGTCTTGACTTCATGCCTGACATATAAAAGAAAAATGTAGGGAAAGTAAGCAAACATCTTCATTGCATCTTCTGGGGTTGGAAGCACTGTATGCCACATCTCTTACTTCTCCCAGTCACAGGAAAGAGTTGGTATTGTTTTCATTTTCATAGGAGAGAAGAAATGAAGTAATTTCTTCAGTGATTTATACTTGGCAGAAGTGATCTTTGATTGCAGGCCTAACAGATACAGGGTGTACATCTTTAAAGTTAATTCGGTGGACCCTATATAATAACAATATTCAACATCATATTCCAGTGCCTTTCTGGGTTCATTCCTGGGGGGGGCTAGAATGTCAATCACAAGGTTTGCTTCTGTTCATTCTTATAGCCTCTATATGAGAGAACAAGGCTGCTTCAGCAACCACAGTGACCAGCAATGCTGCGCATTTGAACCATCTCACATAGAAGTGATGTCATCAGCTATGCACCCACTTTTCCATTTCTGTCCAATGCTTTGAACACCAGGTTAACAAGCTGCATGGGACAGCAGAACCCAGTCACGATCATTCCATCATCTCTTAGACTTTCTTCTTGGAGCAAGCCATCATGGAGCTTGTGGCAATGTTGAAGTTTTCCTGTAAGACTTGGAGCATTTTATGTTTGTAGAACTTTCATATTTTTCACCCCAAGACCTTTGCATTTTGGAAAATTGTAAAAGTAATAAAAGTTGCTGAAGTTTTAAGAATATGGCAACAATAAGCAAACATTTCCTCTTTTCATGCCACTGCTGCTTACCTGATGCGATTTTTACCATTAGAAATGTCCCTGGTATCCAAATGCTCCCATGACTGTTATCATTTTCACTTTCTTGATGGTTTATTGTTGTACAGTCAAGGAAAACTGAGAATCACAGTACAGTATTAAGCACTTTTTGCAACTTCTACACCAACAAATCAGCCTAAAGGTAAAATTTTCATATCTGTGTGGGTTTTTCTTTGTCCCAGGATAATAGTAGCAAGAGATTAATTCAGCACAATCTCCCTAGCTGCATTCATTTATAACATAAATATTCTTATGGGTTCACTTTTTTAAAAAAGGAAACAACAGCACTTTGCAAAATCTCTTTTGTTGTTGCAATCACAGCTTTTTAACGTGAACTGAAATGCTGTCAGAGTTGGCTGGCTTATACTACTGTTCCGTTTCTTCTACTCTCCCTTATAAATGTCCGTTGTCTTCTGAGGTTGTCCTGTTGATTTTTTCATAAAACATGAATGAAAGGAAATACCCAAATCTCACCTGCACTGCCTCTCTCACACACTTCCATCACTATTATACACCACTATCTTTATCCAGTCCAACTCTCCACAAGCAGCACCCACCCTTCCAGGTGCGCTGGGGTAAGGGTGAGAGTGTGGATTCAGACACGAGAAATGCTAGGTTGCACTGTATCTCTTGCCGGCTGAGTTCTCAATGCCTGCGCAAACTCCAGCGCGTCTGTTACTAAGTGGACACCTCTATGCAATGAGCAGGTTGGATAAGATGCTTTGGAAGACACCTTTTAGTTTTAAATTCTTCTTTTGCTCATTTGTTTGTCTCAGAGGTTACATTTAAATTAAAAGTCCATCCTTCTACGGAGCAGAATTGTCCTCTCAGTGGTCTGTTCTCAGTGTCAGTCCCCCTGCTCCAGAATCCCATCTCCTCGTGCTTCTAGAACCCCTGTGCTTTTGGGTTTTCTCTGGTTCCAGGCTTTATGTTGGCTGCTCACTAAATACAACTTGAACGTAGTTGGTGAATTATCCTTGTATGTTACATTTATTCTATTTATTCTACTACGTATTCATTATAATCAAATAATTACATTCTTGTCTATTGTTCAAGTTTGAGACAACAGAATCTAAAGGTGTTTCTGTGTGTGTGTGTGTGTGTGTGAAAAGGAGAGAATGTATGGTGTGTGTATATATAAATAAAATGATTAATGCAAAGCATGCTATATGTTGCAGATAAAACAGGAGATATAAAAACTGCTAAGAATGTTCAATTTAAAATTTATATATATACTAGAGGCCCGGTGCACGAAATTTCATGCACTGAGTGGGGGGGTCTTTCAGCCCAGCCTGCGCCATCTCGCAGTCTGGGACCCCTCACTCCTTGGCTCCTGCCACAGCAGCTGCACTTGGCAGCCATGAGCCCGGCTTCTGGCTTCTGGCTTCTGGCTGAGTGGCACTACACCTGTGGAAGCGCACTGACCACCAGGGGGCAGCTTCTGCATTGAGCATCTGCCCCCTGGTGGTGAGTGTGCATCATAGCAACCGGTCATTCTGCTGATTTGCATATTAGCCTTTTATTATACAGGATTTCAAGTTGGTGTGCTCAGCCCCCTCACTTCTCACCCCTGTAATTATCCACACCATCTTTATGCAGATAAAAGCTACAATTCCCCTATATTAACAGATATGAATATTCAGACAAAATGAAAAAGAAGCTTACTCAGGTCTCTACCAAAAGAAGCTTACTCGGGTCTCTACTAAAAGTCAGTACTTCTAGAACTGAATTCCTTTAGACTTTATTTATTTATTTATTTATTTATTTATTATTTATTTATTTTTACCTTAACAAACCTCATCATATTTTTCTGGGGTTGACATCTGCACAGATTTTTCTTTGAAAAAATTATAGCTTTGGTACACATGACACAGTTACATTAGGTACTAAATTGAAGCTTATATGAAAGGAATAAAGCTTCAACGAGGGAATGTGAAAACAATGAGAAGCCTAGAAAAAAAGGTGTAACTAAAATGAATAGACACACACACACACACACACACACACACACACACACACACACATCTGCAACTTAAATTAATGTCAGGGTTCCCATAGGGATTTCAATCTTCAATTTTAAGTTTTGTTACATAGTATTGAACACATTCCTCAAGAACAGCATACCATGCCCATAAATAGCAACTAGAATGCATTTAAAGAGTGCGATAAAGAAACTTAAACAGAAAACTGGGAAAAGTAATCTAATGGCAACATTTGAAGGACTAGAAAAATAAGATCATTGGATATTAACCAGTTAAGTAGAGACAGCAACCCCTATTTTTGGAAAGGATGGAGAAACACTTAATAAGTGATGTTCTCCATTTTTAAAGGTTGAATTAATCAAACACAGGATTAAAGCTATTGGATTTGTATCAAAAGGGCTGGTTTTGAAAGTAGGCTAGACTAAAGTGTTTCTGATTAGCCAGTGAAAATTTAGATTCTCAAAAACCATGACAGGGTTTGGAACAGGAGAAATAACCTTTAGTAAAAATCTCAGTAAATAGTACTTTTCCTAATGAAGAAAATAATTATAACTCAAGAGGATTCCTTTATGCTTCAGGGAGATGGTTATGTGGTTATTAGCTCTGGCATCCAAGGTGATTCCATTTAAAGAGTGCATTAGATGTAAGTGGTTTGATTAAATATTCTGGCTTAATGGCTGCTGTATTGGCTGCAAGCATCTTATTTAATGAGGGAAAATGTGAATGATCCATCTACTGCATATACTAATATGGGATTTCAAGTTGCAGTTAAGATACTGCATCACAGAAAGAGGAGTTTTTGATACTTGCCTGATGGGTTTATTCTTAAAAAATATATCAGCCTCTTTCATTCAAATATTTCTGACCACCCCCCAAAATAATAAAAAAACAACAACTTAAATTGAAACACCATCAGGAAGTTAAAAATAGTATAGAACAAAAGAGAAGAGAGAAAGAGAGAGAGAGAGGGGGCGGGGAGAGAGAAAGAGAGAGAGAGGGGAACACAGGTAAAACATAGAAGCTGTAGTCAGCAAGCAGAATTCTAAAGGTTGGGGACCTTGTACACTCTTGCATGTATTGCTCTGGCCAAGTGGTTGTATCTTTAAGCATCTGTTAACCATAATCTAAGGGATTGGTAAACTGATAATCCTGAGATATTCTCATTGTTGCAAATAAATATAAGACAATAAATATCTTAGCTGATCAAACTTTACTGTTATCTGCATTGAACCTCATAAAAACTCTTTAAAGTAGACCACATTATGGCTATTTTTCATGAAAGAATGGAAGCTTATGGATATTAGTAATTTTTTTCTGGGTCATTTAGTCTATATTAGAGGAGTAGTAGGATTAACAACCTTGTGTTTTTGGATTTCTAGTGTGAAAGCTGCTCTCTTATGATCCAACTACCTTCTTCCCTGAAGGTTTCTTGATAATGAAAAGTTCTTGTCCCCCATTCTGGAAACAAGTTGCAAGTTGAGAGAACATTCTTCCCAATCAGGGTTGGATGTCTGCCCTTGGAAAGTGGGAGGGAGATGATAAGAAATATAGCTCCAGTTCACCTCCCACCTCTTCTTTCTCTTATGTGCCTCTATATAATTATGAGCAATTCCATTCCATTTATTTTCAGAAAGACTTGCTTATTTTTATTGCTTTGTTAAATTTGCAAAACTATGAAATCCAGGAGACAACCTAACAATAAATATTCTTCTCCAACTTTTGGGAAACAGTATAAGTCTTCTCTTTGTCCATCTTTAGCTTTCTTTTTTTTTTTTAAGGTTAGTTTTTCTGTGGATTAGAAATTCCTCTAAGTATTTCTCAGGCAAGACTACAGTTAAAAATCCTCTGAGTGTTTCTCATGCAAGACTGAGTTGAAGATGTAAAAAATTCCCAGAGTGAAACATGTAAGAAGGGTTATTAAATGTCCTATAAGTTGCAGGTGATATGTAAGTTGTCTAAGATTATTTCATATATTATATCACAATTTTACATTCAAAATGCTATTTCAATTTCAAGATAAGTATTTTATTGCCATATTACATGCACAGTGAAAGGTGCACAAATCATATACATCATGAATTTTCACAATATATAAACTTGTACAGAGACCATCTGAATCAAGAATAGAACAATGCCCTGGAAATCCCACTGTTAATGTTTTTCCAATCAATGAACCCTAAAGGTAGGCACTATTTTAACTTCCAACACAGTATATTAGTTTTGCATGCTTCAAAACTTTATATAAATTATGTGTTATTTTTTGTGTCTGTCTTCTTTTACTTAACAATATGTTTGGAGATGCATTAATGTTAACTCTGGGAGTAGCTCATAACATCTATAGCAATATCATCCATTTTCCTGATATTGATCATTTGTTCCTTTACTCTTTTTATCTTGAACAGTTTTATTAACATACTAGAGGTCCAGTGCATGAAATTCGTGCACAGGGGTGTGTGTCCCTCAGCCCAGCCTGCACCCTCTCCAATCTGTCACTCTTTGAGGGATATCTGATTGCCTGTTTAGGCCCAATCCCAGTAGGGATCCCAGTCGGTCATCCCTCTCACAATCCAGGACTGCTGGCTCCCAACTGCTCACTTGCCTGCCTTCCTGATTGCCCCTAACCACTTCTGCCTGCCAGCCTGATCACCCCCTAACCACTCCCCTGCCAGCCTGATTGCCCCTAACTACCCTCCCCTGCAGGCCTGGTCACCCCTAACTGCCCTTCCCTGCAGGCCTGGTCACCTCTAACTGCCCTCCCCTGCAGACCTGGTCACCCCCAACTACCCTCCCCTGCAGGCCTGGTTTCCCCCAACTGCTCTCCCCTGCAGGCCTGGGTACCCCCCACCAACTGCTCTTACCTGCAGGCCCGGTCGCCACCAACTTCTCTGCCAGCCTGGTCACCCCTAACTGCCCTCCCCTGTAGGCTTGATCACCCCCAACTGCCTTCCCTTGCAGGCCTGGTCCCTCCCAACTGCCCTCCCCTGCTGGCCATCTTGTGGTGGCCATCTTGTGTCCACATGGGAGCAGGGTCTTTGATCACATAGGGGCAGCCATCTTGTGTGTTAGAGTGACGGTCAATTTGCATATTACTCTTTTATTAGATAGGATAGAGGCCGGGTGCACGGGTGGGGGCCAGCTGGTTTGCCCTGAAGGGTGTCCCGATTCAGGGTGGTTTGCAGGCTTGCCACACCCTCTGGCAACGCAAGCGGAGGCCCTGGGATCTGGGATTTATTTATCTTCTATAATTGAAACTTTGTAGCCTTGAGTGAAGGCCAGGGCCAGCGAGAGCAGGCGGAAAGCTTGGCTTCCTCAATCGCTGGAGAAACCCAAGCCTCCTGCTTGCTCCGTGGCCGGCTGCCATCTTGGTTGGGTTAATTTGCATACTCAATCCTGATTGGCTGGTGGGAGTGGGTTGTGGGTGTAGCAGAGTGATGGTTAATTTGCATGTTTCTCTTTTATTAGTGTAGATATTGTTTCATTAGTCTTTTCAGAGAGCCACATTTGACTTTCTTGATGTTTTCTATTGTACATTTTTGTGTTTTAGTAATTTCTGTTCTTAACTTTATTTCCTTCTATTTTCTTTAGACTAAATTTGCAGGTTTTTAAACTTGTAGGGAATATAAATTTTAAGCTTACTAAGTTTAAGCCTTAAGGAACTTAAGCATACATTTAAGAATATAAATTTATCTGTAAGCATGGCACCTGTAAGCATTTACATTTAGCTGCAATGAATAAGTTGTGCTGTGCTATATATTAATTTTCATTTAGTAAAATGTTTTCTAATCCGCAGTGTGCTTTTCTTCTTTGACTCATGAGGATTTAAAAGTCTTTAATTTTCAAATATTTAGAGATTGTCTAGACATCTTTTTATAAAAACAAATAATTAAATTTCAAGGTTAAATTCACCACATTCAGAGAACAACGAATTATGTGAACATTGAAAACAAATCTTTTTTCAGATGGCAGGTGCAACATTTTATGTATATTAATTATACCAACTTAGTTAATTGTGTAATTTAAATGTTCTCTTTTAAAATTGATTTGCATGTCTCCATTTTTGTTAGTTACTGAGTTAGCTGTGATGAAAACCTCCCATATGACTATAGATTTTCCACATCTCCTTTATGTCTGTCAGTTTTTGTCATAGGTTAATATGAAATTATTATTATATCTATTGGTACATATGCCCTTTTATCATACTGCCCTGATTTTTGCTTTAATGTTTACTTTTAGTATAACTATACCAACTTTCGTTTGGTTTAATATTTGTATGGTGATTTTTTTTCATAATTTAAAATTTTTTATATCCTTATACTTAAGGTGGGCACCCTATAAGCAAGGATTTATTTGGTTTTGCTTTACTTTTTTTGTTTTAAACACCATTTAACATTCTCTGACTTTTATTTGGAATATATAGTCGATTTACATTTAATGAAATTATTGATATAATTGAGTTTAATTATATATATTTTTTTAATATATATTTTTACTGGTTTCAGAGAGGAAGGGAGAGGGAGAGAGAGATAGAAGCATTAATGATGAGAGAGAATCATTGATTGGCTGCTCCCTGCACACCCCACACTGGGGATCAAGCCGACAACCCAGGCATGTGCCCTGACTGGGAATTGAACCATGACTTCCTGGTTCACAGGTAGACGCTCAACCATTGAGCTACACCAGCTGGGCTTAATTATATCTCTTAATATTTATTTTCTATTTGTCCAACCTATTTTATGTTCCTTTTTGTTTTCTTGTATTCTTTTAATGTGTTAAGAATATTTTTATTACTCCACTTTCCCCTAGTATTAGACCGAAGCTTATAAATATATTGCAATATATTTTAGTGAGTACCCTGGGTATTACTACATTTAATATTGATGTAACAGAATGTAATATAAGTTTGAATACTTAACACTTTTAATACAATGTGAGAACCTTAGTATACTTTGTCATTTAGTGTGTCATTTTTTTGTTCCTTATTGTCATGCTTTTATTTCTAAGTATATTTAAAACTCATATAAGTTATTGCTTAATACACTCAATATTTATTTAGATATTTTCCTTTTAATTACTCTTTATTTATTTCTACATTTTTGTATTTTATATGTGATTTTCCCCTCTGCCTACTTGTCTTATTTTTTATTACTATTATTTTAGTGCAGTGTACTTGTTATAAATTCTGTCAGTTTTGTTTGCATAACAATATTTTGTTTTTATCTTTGAATAGTATTTTTACTGGGTGTAGAATTCTAGATTGGAACTTATTTTCTTTCCTCATTTTAATGATGTCATTCCATTCTCTTCTGACTTCCATGATTTCCTATTGAAAATTCAACTATCATCTTATCATTTCTCATTTGAAGGGAATATGTAATCATTTTTCTCTGGATGCTTTTATGATTTTCTTTTGTCCTTTAGTTCAGCAATTTTATGATGATGTGACTAGCTGTCATTTTATTTGTATTTATCTTGGATAAGGTTTGCAGCACATTCTGAATCTGGGATATAAGGTTTTGTGTCAGTTTTAGATTTTTTAAAATTATACTCAAACTAGAGGCCTGGTGCATGAAATTCGTGCACTGTGTGGGGGTGGGGGTGGGTTTCCTCAGCCCGGTCTGCACCCTCTCACAGTCTGGGACCCCTCGCTCCTTACTGTCCACCTTCTCGCTGCTCCTTAGTGCTGCCGCGGAGGCAGGAGAGGCTCCCGCCACTGCCGCTGTGCTTGCCAGCCGTAAGCCCAGCTTCTGGCTGAGCAGTGCTCCCCCTGTGGGAGTGCATTGACTACCAGGGGGCAGCTCCTGCATTGAGCATCTGCCCCTTGGTGGTCAGTGTGCATCATAGTGACCAGTCGTTCTAGTCGTTCTACCATAAGAGTCGCTTAGGCTTTTATTATATAGATATTACTTAACCCTTCTCTCACTTCTGTCTTTCTAGGACTTCAGTTACATTTATGTTCATTCATTTCATTATGCCCCACATGTTCTACTCTCTCTTCTAAATATTATACATTATCATGCCCTGTGCTTTAGTCTGGATATTGACAATTGAGTTACTTTTCAATTATTTAATCATTTCATCTTTTGGTGTTAACACTCATCTATTGACATTTTTCTTTCAATGATTTCTTTTCAATTTTAGAAGTTGCATTTCATTATTTCAGTTCTGTGGTTAGCGCTCCATCATTTCTTCTATTTTCTTAAACATATTGATCAGAGTTATTTTAAAGTCTGTTTCTATTAACCATAATATCTGAACCACCTAAGCATCTGTTTTAATTTCTCTTTTTCTCTTCAACATTTTTGTATTTTCTTTGGTAATTTTGGCAGTTTTTATTTAATACTGCACATTTTGGATAGAAAACCATAGAGGCCGTCTATGATTCTATCTTCCTTATAGAGTATTGGGGAGGGTTGTAAAGAGTAGGGGCAGGAAACCCCAAATTATTCTAATATGGAATATATTTGAAGATTATTTTCAAGTGTGTGTGTGTGTGTGTGTGTGTGTCTGTGTGTGTGTGTGGTCTATTTCTAGTTTGTTTGGTGTGTGTTTTTTTTTGTTGTTTTTTTGGCTAATGTATACCTTTGAAGGGGTTTCAATTGAAAGTCTGGATTTGCCAAAGCTATTACTACTCATTGGCAAGCATGAGCTCCAATTTTTGGCTCCTTAGCATTGTGGATTACCAAATCCTTTGCTTTGATCTTTAGCCTTTTTCCTTCCTCCACTTCTGTAACAGCACATTCTTGAGAGACAGAATGTGAAATATTGGCCTATCAAGTCTTGGTTGCCTGGGAAGCTCTATAAGGCATTCAATAAAATTTATTTCTTAAAAAAATCTAGCTTTCATATTTGGTAGGAGAATTGATCTTATACTGATTAGTTGTTCATAACTCAGAGGGAAATTGTTTTCTTAATTTTAAATCTAACTTTCAGAGAAACGGGCAATTAGAAATTATCTCCCTTTTTGGTTTCTATTTCCTTAATATAGAAAGAAAATCAGTATTGTGAGAGAAATTGAGAGAGTTTTGTGATTAATAAGTATGATAAACTCTTCAGTACAATTTTTTTTTGGTAAGTCATTTGGATTTATTGGGAGAAAAATTTTTTTTACCAGTTTTTAAATTTTATTTGACCTATTGATTGAACTCATTTCCAGTTCTAATTTCTCATAAAATCTGGGCCAAAGAGGGACATTTTTGTCAATAATTATTTCTGGATATACATCTTTTGTATAGTATATCTGCCATGCTACTATACTGCTAATATTGTCAGCTAGAGTTATCCTAAACCTTTTGTGTTTTATTGTAAAAATTGTATTCTTTCATTCTTCAAATTTGTTCTCTAACAGTTGCTAGCAACAACAAAGTTGTAGATTATCAAGCCACCTTCTATAATGTTAAAAAGAAATTGTGGGTTTACCTTTTAAAGAGTAATATAAAGATCTGTGGGTGTTCTAATTTGTGGGTGTCTAATTACAAGAACGATGAAATAGTAGATTCCAAGATCCAGGCTGCTATGAATACTCCGGGCAACAGTCTTATTCTTACTCATATATACTCTGAAGAAATTGGAGTACTCCTGACAAGAAATTGAGTATTTCTACTTGAATTCAATGGCACTTTTTGATGCTGGTGCTAGTTCAGGACCCTCCCATAATTGCCTTGGTGATGCAGAGCTCTTTGGATTAGTTGCTGCATTCTTGCCTCTACATTTTAATTTGCTTCAGTTACTTCTCTTGTACATCTGTGTTTGCATCTTTGTGCCCCTTATCATGAGAGTAATTATTTTTTACTGCCTTTAAAAGGTTTTACAAATTTGAATGATTCTTTGCCTAAAGAGAAAGACTATGTTATATTTATGTCCAGGGTGAGAACAAGGCATTTCTACTGTGCAAAACCAACTTTGAAAGAATGAATCTGGGAGAAAATAAAGGGGGAAATGAAGAAGAAATTAATAAATGCTTCACCTGATAGAATTACGTACTGAAATTGATGGCCTTACTTTGTGAAGGACTCAAGGAATTTGAAAGTAAATTAAGTGATCAAACTTCGAAATGTTGAAAATCCAATGGATTTTTTTAAAAAGACAATATGCTTTGGTAAAAGTAAAATGATCCTTCCCAAATAGTCATTATGAAATGAATAGCATAAAAACTCTGAAGCATATTCCCACATACAATTATGGCAAAATGAAATACATTTAGACCTTGATGTAAGGAAATCTAGTGGTAGATATTAATATTAACTGAGTCTTGAAAAGTTAAATTATCAACTATATATTTAGGAAATAATTTATTTTAAAAGTCCCAGATTAACTATTTGGGAAAAAATGATCTATAATAGATAAATATTTTCTCTTTGTCCCTTAAATGGGAAACATGCTTTTTAAATCTATTTTACTTTGTTGTCTTAGGTTATAGTAGAGTTAATATTTTTCTTTCTTCCATACTGGGCTCTCAATGTTATAAATGCAAATTGTGCTGGAAATACAAAATTAAAAGGTAACTAGTACTAGAGTAAAGAAGCACAAATATATTTCACAGTCTTGATTAGTGATACCATGGTTATTGAGTTGAATTCTTCCTCACATTTCTACATTCTTTAAACAGCAGGTAGCCAATGCAGACAATAGGCCTTGAATAAAATCATCTTACTTCCTCCAGAGCTCTCACATCTGTGCACTCACCATCCCATTGCTCCTGCCTCTGAGAAATGCCCTGCCATCTATGGTATGGTCACAGGGATAGTATTTTAACTACATGCATCATATCTGACAGTTCAGTGACCAGACAATACATTAAGCATCTCCCTAGGGTCTTGTCCCTTGCCTACTTTAACTTATTGACCAATCATAGTCTCAGGATAAAATTCATTTTGATGTAATTAACCAGACTTCTTAAGTTTTGGATAGTGAGTTACCCACCATTTCAGCCTTATTCCTTGGTTTTGCTCCTCACTTCTTTATTTTTTTAAATGTATTTTTATTGATTTCAGAGAGGAAAGAGAGGGAGAGAGAGAGAGAGAAACATCAATGATGAGAAAGAATCATTGATCGGCTGCCTCCTGCAGGCCCCCCCCCCCACCCCCCTCACTGGGGATTGAGCCCGCAACCCAGGCATGTGCCTTTGACTGGAATCAAACCTAGGACCCTTCAGTCCACAGGCTGACGCTCTACCCACCGAGCCAAACCAGCTAGGGCTCCTCACGTCTTTAAAATAAGGTATGCAATTCATGTGGCATCCTGTGAAATTGGTTGGCCAAGTATTTTTATATCCACTGTACAGAGAGATTTGGGAGGCTTTAATTGACCTCAAACCACACAGCCAATATATGGATGATGCCCGTGTTTTTCCCAAGGGTGTGGTAAGGCCAGTCCATTGCCAAACTACAGATTTTGTTCCTGGGGAGTTCAGGGATATGAGGACAAACTGTCCCCCTGTTTTCTGATAATTCATTTTCCCTGAAACCAGATAACACTGGGATTGTTTTTTTTTGGGGTGGGGGGGGGGTGGGGGGGGGAGGGGCATTATAGTGAGTCATAACAAGTTTAATTCCTTTTACTTCACATGTTCAATGGCCCACTTAATGGCAAAGCATAGGCACTTCCTCTCTACTGTTAAGAGAATTATCCAGTTAGGAATGTCTTGATCTTAATTAGCTTTTACTAAGCCTTTTCTGATGCCCAAATAATATATGTGGCAAACTGGTAAACAATTCTGTGAGGATTATTTTCCTTTGTTTCTCAAGTACTCTTTAAAGACTTTACAAAGATAACGTATATGGAAATCTTCATAGCAAAAGTTTTTATGTGATATATGGCACTTTTCTTTCAGAGAAAATTATGAGTTTTAATAAGGGACACAACTTTTTAAAAAATACACAAAGAAATGTAAAAAGGAACCTGTTTGTTTTATGTCATTGAATTGACTATGAGCTGTCCATTTCCTTATTATTTTTTCCCGGCTATGCAAACTCTAGATGTCTTAAAGTTTAACCATTGATACTATTAACAATTGTGCTGCAAGTCATATGAAATAACTGGATAACTTTTATTTGTCTATGTCTCAGTCTCTTTACCTCTGACATGGACACTCTCAGGCTCTGCACTTGTACATACAGCTCTCAGTCCGCATCCTCTCCCCCTATTTCTAATACAATCCATCAGAAGCATTAATTAGGAGATTTCTTTGTGACTAGTAGAATAAATGAAAACTCTGTAATTATTTACTACTATATCCAGCAGCTTTGAAAATAGGGATTGAAGCCTAGATGTACATCTTACTGTGTGAATACTGTCAAATTATTTATTTGGTTAAATCTCAAATATTTATTTAAATAAATAAAATTAAATAATATTAATTGATTTGTGTTCTTAGTATTGTGCTTAACACATACTGAATAATGACTAAATCAGGGGTCCTCAAACTTTTTAAACAGGGGGCCAGTTCACTGTCCCTCAGACCGTTGGAGGGCCAGACTATAGTTTAAAAAAAAACTATGAACAAATTCCTATGCACACTGCACATATCTTATTTTGAAGTAAAAAAACAAAACGGCAAAAACACCCACATGTGGCCCACGGGCCGTAGTTTGAGGACGCCTGGACTAAATGATGGCTGTCATTATTATTATTACTATTTGCATCACCACAACATTTTGGAAGATCTGAACAAAACATGAGGACTGTTCTTTCTGTGTGGATCATAGAGGAATGAGGAGAGAGAAGGACTCATGCTGCTATTTCTGGACATGAGGGTGCATTTTGGAAGTAGGCTGCAATGACCTGTTCCTCTGCGATGCTCCTGTCTGAATGCTGGGAGACAAAGGGACCCATCTCCCTGAGGAGCATCCACACAGCTGGGGAGAGGGATGGGTGAGGGCTTTTTGAGGGTCCAGGTGTCCCGAGTGTGGTGACCAGAGGTGCTCTTGTAGAAGAAGAGGCACAGACAGAGGCTAGAGAGTCCCCCCACACAAACTACTCCACTTCACTTTATTATTGTTTCCAATTTCACCAAAGATTTGGAGATTAGGGATTCTAATTTAAATTCCTATAAAGGGAGTAGTGAAAATAAATGGTAGAAGGGGGGTACCTCTGCTTAGCTTCTCCTAAGTGCCAGGTGTAGTCCTCAAACCAGTATGTACCTGATCTCATTAGTGGGCCTGCCTTGATGGGTGGACATTACTCCGCTTGTCTTCTTACAGATGCAAAAACAGGCTCTGAAAAGTTAGGCATTTATCCGACAAATGAACCTGAGAGTACCTGAGCCCATCCATCTCTGCCCCAAATCCAGGCGTGTTCTCTCCACCCCAAATCCCATTCTCTCTAGACTCTAGAGTAAGACCTGCAGGTGTCTGAGCAGAAGGCTAGAGGAAGTGCTTGGATCTCTCTTGTCCTGTGCAAGGCGTGGCCAGAGGATCACTCGGTTATAGGGTCCCCCATTGCTTTGGTTTGCTTTCATGAATTTACAGACATGTGAACTCTGAGCTCTGACTGAGAAGCATTTTGTTCCAGCTTGTCATCTGTGTGGAAGTAGAGCATTGTTGTGACAACCCATATTGTTATAACCTATTTTATGCGGTCCTCTCTGGTATCGGAGGGTTCTTTTTTATTAGTTCCAATTTTATTTAAAGCTTTGCCTTTCTGGGATGACCTTGTGAACTGCAGATTTCATTTGAATAGAGGGACTTACGTGAACAGCAGTCACCAAATGGCTCTCCCTGGCACACCGCAGAGCGAAGCCGATGTAAAGGTTTCGAGTCCCGGCAAGTCGGCATTAGTTCATTCATGAGATCGGTGTTTTCTCAGGTGAGCCAGGGAACACTTTTTGCAAATGGAACTTACTGGTATTTCACAGATGTGAGCTGATGAGGGTAGAAACCAAACTATTGTACAAGAATGCCCCAAGCCACTCCCAAGAAAGCCACTGAAACCTGCACATAAGCACTTTTTGCCTTGTGTTCAGGCTGTGGCCTAAATCAAGACTTCTATCAGAACTCAGCTGTGACGTTTTTCACTTTGGAGAAGTTATGTTTTTGTTCTGTTTTACGTTGTATTGTCTAAATAAACTGAGCTTTAAAATTAAACAAAGCTGGTTTAGTAAAATATCTAATCAATGAAACAAGGACTAGTTCCCCATATGGAGGGTAAAAGTACATTTCATAAACAGTGGGATATCTGGGTGAGGCCTTGCTGTAGGGCAGTATTTCAGTAGGTGTAAAAGGAAAAGGAAATAGTTTGAATAAAGATGCATATATTAAATATGAGTATGTGTAGGCAAAGAAGCACCACAAAACAAAGGTACTCTCAGAGCCCAAAACATGCCAGACTTAGAATCAACTCTCTCCCTAACTGGGCAATGGTAGGCAATGATGTGTGTTCTCAGGGACACGTTTTCTTCGTGTATTACACGGGTTGGGCTAAAATGGAAACAAGTAGAGTTCATTAAAAGTTTCTAGGTCAAATAAGCATATACCAAAGCTCTATTTCCCTTTCTTTTATCTAATGAAAGATCAACTTGACATTTTGCTTTTGAACTGTGGTTTGTAACTTACTTCCCAACATGGAAATGGACAGATTTCTGCAAGTGTGGCTTTATAAACATGTTCAGTTGTGTCTCTTCTTTTTACTTATGCACCCTTGATTAAATTTGGGGGGATAAGAAAATTTTATAATTTCTTTAAATTCTGTAGAATACATTATATTACTGATATTGAGATACCGCATTTATCTCCAATTCATTTCTTCTCATATGTTTCTACATGATAAAAGACAACAGCTCTCCAGGGAGGTGAAAATTGTAGCTCAGTTTTTTCTCATCTGTTTCTACACTAAGTCAGTCATCATGATATTTAAATTTTATTTTTTTAATTGGTACTCCCTTTGAAGCTTTCACACAATAGTACACAAGTAAGATAAATAAATCTCTTAAGAAGTGTTAACCTAAAAATAAAAGGCTTTTCAAAATGAGAGGCAATAAGCATTTATTTGGGATCAAAGAGAATAGATATGTGGACACACGGACTGATCCAGCCAGAACCCAAACAGTGATCCAATTAGGAGAAAAAAGCGAGATGTGTTGATGCGCAAGGGAAGGAGCAATTCCATCAATAGAAGTAAAGCATTTCTGTTGGGGCAGAACATAGTGATGTTTATTTACTTATTTATTTAAAAACCTGTTTTTATTGATTTTTAGAGAGAGTGGAGAGAGAGAGAGAGAGAGAGAGAGAGAGAGAGAGAGAGAGAGAGAGAGAGAGAGACATCGATGTGAGAGAGATCTGTTGCCTCCTGTACACACCCTGACCAAGGATCAAACCTTCAGTCTGGGCCTGTGCCCTGACTGGGAATTGAACCCACCACCTCTGCGTGCACAGGATGATGCTCAGCCAACTGAGCCACATGGGCCAGAGAGTAGAGATGTTTATTTTAAAGTGTATTTTTAATCTTCAGTCTGGTAGCCATTAGTCCAGTAGTCACCATATTTGCTTTGTTGTTATCCTTGCAAACCATCCTTTGGGACACAATGTTGCTTTAGGTCCAGTCCAGAGGTGGTTTTGCCCATTTTAACATTCCAAAGGTGCAAGGCAGTTTCTCTGGGATGGTAGTTCCAGCTCCAGTTTGAAGTGGTTCTGTTTATGCGTTGTTGTTGTTGTTGTTGTTTGTGTGTGTGTGTGTGTGTGTTTACAGAAGTACCTTTTGGTTGTTGTTTCATCAGAAGGCAATCTCAAAAAAGAAGACATGGCCTTTTAAAATTGTCTTCCTTTAATTTGGTCAGGGAGATACTAATTTGCTTATAGGCATGAGAACATTTCAGAAATATGTTGATAGGAATTTAAAGTTTTTTTCCTATCAATCATCTTATTATATATCATTACTTCATCTTATTACATATCATTACTTCATAAAACATTACTCTCTCTCTCATCCCCACTCTCTTAATATTACTTAAATTAATCTCTGGTGGAAATGTCCGGAAGAATGATCTTGAATCATTCTTGAAATCACAGCATTTTAAAAGTCTTCCAATACCAGACTATATCCAGTCTTTAAATTTCATCACACACACACACACACACACACACACACACACACACACACACACACACTTCTAAAATTCTCTACTTCAAAGCTTAAATTTTGGATTTGACAATTCAGAAATACAAATTAATTTCCCAGGTTAAAATTTTATTTTAGCCAGCATTCATTTTGTGTAGAGCAATCGTTTGCCGTTAATGTTCTCAGAAATGTCACACCATCAGATCGCTTCTCCATTAAGGAAACCAGAGAAAGCATCTTCCTATCAGTCCACTGTTTAACATGCCAACCACTTAGCTTGCGTGTCATGTCTTCCCGAGCCAACTGCAGACTGCCTTCAGCCTTATCTACTGTTACCCCTAAACCCTGAACCCATCTGTCAGTCAGAATGTCTCCTGAAACTACTTCCCTCATGAAGACATTTCCCTCAGCTGTAACATAATTCCTCATTCCATCATCCACATCCTGTCACTGGCTTGGCTCATACTCACTTTCTCTCTGAAGCCTTCCATTAACCACAAGGTTTAGAATGACCATCTCTTACCCATGAGTTTATGTCTATACCATGCATTTTTTCAGTTAGTTATGAAGGATACCCGCCTTTTTTGGCCAGTGGCATTCTATACATGAATGGTTAAGCCTTTTTTTTTATTTTTATTATTGCTCTGTTTTCTGTCCACATAAAGCTGTAAATTCTGTAATGAAGAAAACACCTTATACTGCCTGGTAGATCTGTCTTTTGTACAGAGTTGGAATTTAAAGAATTTTTAAATTTATTTTATGCACATGTGCTGAAGGGCTAAACTAAGATTTTTAGATTGGTAAAAATATTGGAACTTCTACGTCCTACCAAGTTGCATTATAAAATAAAAGGAAAGAGCAGGCATGGGCATGCCCATAGTTAAGTGATGTTTCTGAGTGCGGTGTCATAAAGTGTTGCTTTGCCTTTTTCTCTTCCTATTTTCATCCTTGGAAACCAGGCTCTCTGAGGTGTGACTGCAAGCCTCCCAGACCCTGTCCTCCTCTGTGGCTCCAGGTTACCCTGGCCTCTCTGGTTTTCTACAGGGCACTGTGATTTTTTCCCAGCACCAGATCAGTTACAGGTCAGAAAAATGTTTGGGTCAAGAAGAGCTTAATGCACTGAACAGAGCTGCAGGGTGGATGACAGTATGGAGCCTGTGGAATAAGGAATAAGCAGTTCTCTTTGCCATTTCTAAAGGAGTGTGCCAAAATGTGCTCTCTGCACAGTGCCTTTCCTAGGATTTTTTTTTTTTAAATTAAAGGTTTGGATCAGATGCCAGAGCCACAAACCACAATTCCAATTTTAGCAAAGAAAATCAATATACATAAGTGTATATTCAGAAGAGGTGGGGTGGGATGGAAGGAGAATCCCATTCTCAATTAATTCCCCCACTTCTCTTCCTCCCACCACCCTGTACCTGAAAGCATGTCCCAACAGCGAGATTGCTTATTAAATTAGCACACTGTGTCTATGTGACTATATTTGTGAAACAGTTAAAGTAAAATTTAAAAAATATTGAAATACAAAAAAAGAAAAAGAAAATCAACTGCAAATTTTCTCCTAGATTTGAGTAGATTTAACTCCCTTGAAAATGTCCTTTGCTTGTCTACATCTCCACACCCCACAGTTTGCTTTATGAGGTATGGAAACTTCTCAGTCTTTCAATTGCTATGGGTTTCCTCTTTCTAACCTTTTGCCCTACTAAGCAAGGTCTGTGTGTTTTCCTTTAACAACTTAGTGAGAAATAGTTTCGCTTTCTCCTCCATGGTCCCTCATTTCTGCCCACTCTTCCTCACTTCTCCGGAGTTCATGGCCCCACCCACAGGGAGAGGAGAAGGCAGTGCTTGCCACACTTCACTGTGTGTGAGGAGAGGGCAGCGGTCCTAATCCGGTCCTTTTCAGATGGTACTAGATTTTCACATTTTTTATAAAGTTGGCTTTTTATCATAATTGTTTTGTATATTCAGATAATTTGTTCAAAGCAAGCCTGTCATTAGGGCAAAAAGTAGCAATTCTTTCCTTATTTCTCTTAATAAATAGCCAGTGTAAGAAATGACCATATCTCCCACAAACTCACTGAACATTGAGTGCCTGGGAATGTTCGGTGAATCTGTGGGAGATTCAGTCATTTCTTACACTGGATAATAGAGTTGGAAATTTCCCTGTTCCTATTAACTTATGGGTTCATATATTCGTTTATGTATTGAGAGCCTAGTTTATGACAGGCACTGTGCTAGGCACCTGGGATATACTAGTGACTAAAGAGATGACAGTCACTGCCCTTATTTATATTCAGTACTGGTATCGCTCTAGTTATTTGTTCCATTTCTGTGTTCCAAAACAAAATTAAATAATTCTACTCTCCTTTTTCATGACAGCCTCACAAATATTGGAAAATGAATACATTTTACCTTCTTCAGATTAAACATTCTCCGACACAGTTTTACCAGGGCCCATTGTGTCAGTTGCTCTCCTCTAATCTGTCTGTGTCCCCTCCTTGTGCACTTTCGGTGAGTCATTGTGACCTCGTGTGGTCTGGGCACACTGGGGTCTTCAACCAGAGCCTGGCCGAGTGGCACATGGACAGGCTGGGAAGTCAGTCCAGGGGCATCAACTCAAGCTCCATCATTTCCTTCTGGTGTTACATTGGGCAAGAATCATACCACTCTGTGCCTCAGTTTCCTCTTGTGTAAAGAGATAATAATGCCACTTACCTCAAAAAGTTGCTATAGGATTAAATGAATTAATATAGTTAAAAGATTTAAAGTAGTTCCTGGTCCAAAGTATATGCTCAAGAAATGGCAGTTGTTGTTATTATTTTTATAATTGGTATGGATAGTACCTTTCTGTTTATGCAGCCTTGTGGATTTAGGACCCACATCATACTATTGGCTTACTGGTGCTGGGAATAATGGACAGCAAACTGCTTTGGCTCTAAATTTATCTCAGCTCTTAGCAAGGAGCCTGGGACAAAGTACATGTCTAAGAAATGGTTGCTAAATAAGTAAGTTAAGTATTGGGCTTTTGAAAATATTCTTAAGCGGAACATGAGAAGAATTTTTCCTCCTGTTTTCCAAGGTAAATTGCATTGTTGAGTTTTTGTGATTAAAGTGCCATTAAGGATTTTTGGGGGAAATCGTTATGATCTGCCATTCATTTTAAACCTTAACTAAAAATGGAAAGGCACCATTTCTTGGTGATAAAATATTCAGAAGGTTTGGGTTTTCAATATACATACACCTGGTCACAACAGAACTCTGAATTAGAGACTTAATTTTACATCGTTATTTATGGAACTTCCACATTGATATCCACGCATTTTTCATTTTTGCTGCCTTAAATGTTTCCCCCTGTCATCGAAAGTGCCCATGTCCACTGTGATGAATAGGTATCCCTGATACCTTCTTCCTGCTCCTTCCCCTGCTGCTCTGTGGGTTTCGGAGGAGGGGCACTGGTTAAGGATAGAGTTTATGACTTGTCTCTTCCTACTAGCATCTGGAAGGTAAGTGTCCGAGACAGAAACTTAGCAGGGAGCATTTGCACCTTCTTTAAATGGAAGTAGCCTTAAAGAATTTGTCAGCACCACTTTCAACTATTTGCACAGCCAACTGTGTCCATTGTGTGGAGGTCTCTTTGCAATTATTTTCTTAGTTTCATCCACTATCTTGATGATTCTCTTGGCATAACACCTCTAGGGAAAGGCTGCCTGACCCTAAAGCCAACGTGTGCTTAAAAAACTGAATTTTTTTTTTTTTTACTATGCAAAGTTAGCAGTCTACTGCTCTACAATTTCTGTTACAAAAACTAATAAAAATACACATCTACCATAATTCTTTCCTTCATGCAATATGATATATCCTGATTACCATGTAACTTTCACCAAAAGACCTTTGATACTGGATTTTACTTAAAGTAATGCACATTCACTTCAACAGACGCCCTTGATTCTTTAACATCGTACTTTGACGTGCTAATCCTCATTTCAGATAATATAATAACAGCTGGAGAGCAAGTTAACACGGCCTGGTATTGGATTGACTGGCTGTGGAAATTCTACAAATGAGTCAACTAGTAGTTGTTTTCAGATCCCTCACATTTAGAGAATGCCATTTCAGTTCCTGAAAGGAGATGTGAATCACTTTGCAGCAATTTAACTGTTTTAAATTTAATATATAATACTACAAGCCTTAGACTTTCCCCCTATATTCTGATTTTTTATTTGTTATGTAATTTTTAAAGAGTGAGTTGAAATATCTAATTATAATCTTTGATTTTTCTATTTTTCCCTGAAGTTCTATCAGTTTTTGCTTCATGTACTTGAAACTTTGTCAGTAGATGAACAGTATCAACGCTTGTTATGTATTCTTAATGAATTGAATCCTATGTCATTATGAAAGGATAAAATCCTCTGCTCAGAAATCTATTTTGTCCTTTATTAATGTTGATTGGTTATTCTTAGCATTGTTTATTACTTCCTATTCTTTTACTTTTATTTTTAATAGCTCTACTAAAGTATAATTATCATGAAATATTCTTTACTTATTTAAAGTGTATAATTTTATGAGTTTTGACAGAGGAACCATTATCATACCCAAGATTATGAATATTTCCATCACTGCAAAACTTTTCTAAAGCTCCTTGATACTTCTAACCTCCTGGCTTCTTCTTGTCCATTCACCAATCCCCAAATAGTCACAGGTATTGTTTTTGTATATATTTGTTTAGAACATTATACAAATGGAAACCTACAGTGGGTATTACTTTTATTCAGCATAATTATTTTGAAATTCATCCATTTTGTTGCATCTGTCAATAGTTCAGTCTCTCTCTCTCTCTCTCTCTCTCTTTGCCAAGTAGTATTCCATTGTATGGATATATGCAGTTTAATCCATTCGTCTGTTGAATGGACATTTGGGTTTGGGCTATCCTATCTAATAAAGAGGGAATATGCTAATTGAACCTCACGCCTTCACAAATATGGCGGCGCCCACAGCCAATAAGGAGGGAAATATGCTAATTGACTGCCATACCCTCAAAGATGGCAGCACCCACAGCCACAAGATGGCAGCGCCCAGTCCCCTTAGCCCCACCAGGGTGGCAGGCGTGTGGCAAGGCCGGGCCCACCCCCAGGTGGGCCTGTCCACTGCTCATGTCTGCCTCCGGAGTCCCCCAGTCCCCTCCACCCCCCAGCCACCCAGGGCTGGCCCGAGGCACAGGCAAGCCTCGGGTGGCAGCTGCCCAGCCACTCAGGGCCACCTGAGGCTCAGGTAACCAGGGCCAGCTGAGGCTTGCACTGCCGGCAGTGGCAGCAGCAGAGGTGTGATGAAGCGTCCTCTTCCCCTGATCGCTGGGTCACCTCTCGCCCCTGAGGGCTCCCGGACTATGAGAGGGGGCAGGCCGGGCTGAGGGACCCCCCTCCAGTGCATGAATTTTCATGCACTGGGCCTCTAATTACAAATAAAGCTGCTGTGAATGTTCTTGTACATGGTTTGTATGAACTTATGCTTTTATTTTCTTTTGAGTAAATATTTAGGAGTGGAATGGCTGGATAATGTTGACAGGTTTATGTTGAAAATTTTAAGAATTTGTAAACATTTTTCCAAAGTGGTTGGAGCATTTTTTTCTTTCTCTCATTATTTTATTTGAGTTTATTTTATTCACATTCTTGCCAACAATTGGAATGGTATTCTTTTTAATTTTAATCTTCTAATATGTGTAATTTTATTTCATTGTGGTTTTAATTTTTATTTCCCCAATGATGAGTGATTTTGAACATCTTTTTATGAACTTCTTTTTCATCCATAAGTATTCTCTGATAAAGTGCTATACAGTTTCACCCAGTTGTTTTATTGTAATGTTTGTTTTCTTGTTATTGAGTTTTAAGTCTTTGTATATTAGTAGATACAAGCCTTTCATCAGATATAAAACATGCAAATATTTTTACCTAGTCTGTGACTTGTCTTTATAGTCTCTTATCAGTTTCTTTTGAAGATAAGTTTTGAATTTTTATGAAGTTCAACTTATCATTTTTTTCCCAATGGATCGTGCTTTTGGTGTCATGTTTAAAGGCAGGACCAGGTATATAAAATCCAGGAGACCAGGACAAAATGAAAATGATTCTATTGTTGAAAATTATTAAAAATTTCAGGATGGTGTAAGCAGAGCATTAAACGTGTGGCCTTACTAATAGCATGTATAATATATATATATATATATATATATATATATATATATATGAGACCATATAGTATCCATTTATTTATTCCTGCTATTATTTATATTACTAGGGGCCCAGTGCATGAATTCGTGCACCTTGAAAGGAGCTGTGGGCTGCGAGGCTGCGGTGGGCACAGGGTGGGTCTCGGCCCATCCTCTCCACCCTCGCCTGGCCCCTCCCGCCTTGGCCCCTGGTCCCTTGTCTGCCAGCATCCCCACTCCCGCTGCTCCCACATGCTGAAACGCTGGCCCCTCTTGCACCTGCTGATGGTGTGGAGCTGTTGGGGCCGGAGCCAGCAGCGGGTGCGAGTGGGGCTGGCACTGGCAGCAGGTGCAAGCGCCTGGTGGGACCATGGCATGCAGGAGCAAAGAATTTTCAGTAACTACTAGAGGCTCGCCCCGATGACAGTGACTGGCGCCCCACCTTGGTCTGGTGCCCCTGTTCACCTGCTCCACCATCCCGCCACAGCCAATGCCCGCCATGCTCTGTGCACACCTCCTGGTGGTCAGCGCACATCATAGGGACCAGTTGTTTGGTTGTTTGGTTGTTCCGCCGTTTGGTCTATTTGCATATTAGCCTTTTATTATATAGGATTGTTGTCAGACATTTTACTTTTACATATTTTATGAACCCCACATTACACGGTTATTATTTTTGTTTAAACAATCAATTAGCTTTAATATATACATGTACATATTAACCTGTGTATTTAGCATAAGGTTCTTTGTTTCTTGGTTTAGATCCATATTTTTATCAGGTATCATTTTCTTAGTTCCTGGAGGACTTCCTTTAACATGTCTTGTAGTGAAGATCCTCTGATGATAGACTCTCCACTTCTGTATGTCTTAAAACATCTTTATTTTACCTTTGTTTTTTAAAGGGATGTTCATTTTTTTAGAATTTTAGGATATTATTTTTCTTTCAGTATATTGATGATGTTGCTTCATTGTGTTCTTGCTTCAGTTGTTACAAATAAGATATTTGCTGTCCTATCTTCGTTCTTCTGTATATACTGTGTTTTTTCTGTTTAAGGGAAAGATGATATTGTCTCTTTATCAATAGTTTTGGCTACTTTCAATATGATGTATCTTGGTATGGATTTTCTTCTTGTTCCTTGTACATGGAATTAACTGATTTGGATCTTTAGTTTTCACCAATTTGGAAAAATTTCAGCCATTATTTTTTCAAATATTTTTTCTTTTCTTGCCTCTTGATACGCTCTCTCTGGAGACTCCAGTTAAATATTTATCTAGTTACTTGAAGTTATCCCACAACTCACTGAGGCTCTGTTAAGTTTTAAAAATTCTCTCTTCTCTGTGGATTTCATTTGGGATTATTTTTATTACTGTTTTCAAGTTTACCACTTGCATTTTTCAGTTTCTAATCAGCAATCAATCTTATCCAGTGTGTCTTTTCCATTTAACCAATTGTGGTTTTCATCTATAGAAGTTGATTTGGGTCCTTCTTCACATTTTCTATGTCTGTACTTAACTGTTTGAATGCATGGGATACAGTTATTATGATTGTGTGTATGTCCTTGTCTAATATTCTAATACCTGGGTCAGTTCTAAGTCCCTTTTGACTCATTAATTCTTCCCCTTGTTTCAGGTCACATTTTCCTGCTTCTTTTCTTGTGTACCATCATATATTGGATTCAAAATATTTTGAACTTTACTTTGTTGGATGCTTGATATTTCTGTATTCCTATAAGTATTATTGAGCTTATTCTGGGATTCAGCTAACTTGCTTGGAAGTAGTATATATACTCTTTTTAGATCTTCTTTCAGAATTTGTTAGGTGAGACTGAGTCAGTGATTAGACTAAGGCTAATTTTCCCCACTACTGATGCAAGACCCTTATTTATACTCTGTATCCCATGAATTTATTCAGTCTTACTAGTGGGGAAAGGTGCTATTTCAGGTCACCGCTAAACTCTGATCTTCTCAGGTGGTTTTCCCCAGCCTGGAGTGGTTTCTTCACATAAAATTGCTGATCAGTACGCAGCTGAATCTTGAGGGAATCTTCTGTACATCCTGGAAGTTCTGTATCTCTGAAGCTCCGCTTCTCCAGTGCTCTGTACACTGTCTACCCTGATCTCCTGGGACTCTCAGTTTAAAGAACCCATTGGTGTTCCTTCCTTTACCATATCCCGGAATCTCTGTCAAGGCTTTGGGCTCAAGTAATAGTAGGATTTACCTTATTTGTTTCCCATTTCTTAGAGATGGCTGTCCTTCATTTCCTAATGTCAAATGTCATGAAAAATTCAATTTGTCAAACTTTTTTATTGTTTGATGTCAGAGGGTCCTCTGGTCTCTGTTAATCTATCTGTCAGAAGTAGAAGTCACTTAGGCTTTTAAAGAAAGTTTGCATAATTATTAAGCTCTCAGATTATGGGGCAAGATTCTTGTAACATTCACATTCTTCTCAGTTATATTTCCAGCATTGAAATTTGTTCATGATGGTAGTATGTGACTATAAAATATTAGCAAATGGTAATAATATTCCTCAAGCCATTCAGTTACATTTGATTAGCCTCACACGTTATGAAGAACATAGTGAGAAGCATGATTAATATTTATAATATGGAGTTATATTTTGTATTGTGATTCGTATAAATGACCTTTGTGTTGGGCAGTAAGAAATGAAAGGATTGTGTATTCTTTATTTTTATTTTTCTAAATTAAATTTATTGGAGTGACATTGGTCAATATGATTATATAGTTTTCAAGCGTACACTTTTATGATACATTATCTGTATATTGCATTGTGTGCTCACCACCCAAAGTCAAATCATCTTTTGTCACCATATATATGACCCTCTTTACTCTCTGCTACTCCTCCCACACCTCCCTTCCCTCTGGTAACCACCATATTGTTGTCTGTGTCTATGAGTTTTTGTTGGTTTCATTGTTTGTTCATTTGTTGCTTTAAGTTTCACATCCCATATATGAGGGAAGTCATATCGCTCTTAACTTTTTCGGTCAGACTTATTTCGCTTCGCCAGATATTCTCAAGGTGCATCATGTTGTCCCAAAAGTCAGTATTTCGTATTTTCTTATGGCTGTAGTATTTCATCATACAGTTGTAGGATTAGCTATTAAAATTAAAGAATGTAATTTTGGTCACTTACATGGTAAAGTAAAAACATTTTCTTCATCTTTGCTATTTGTTGCTCATGCGTAGGTGTATGTGTGTGTGTGTGTGTGTGTGTGTGTGTGTATTTCTTTATTGTGGCAAAGTATCACAAGTTAAACAGAATTTGTGTTTCGAGATGGTACAGTTTCTTTTCAGAATCAGTTATTCAAAAAGAGGTCTGCATTAGTTATTGGCATAGTGATTTCCTTAGGAATAAAAAAAGAATCCTGTAATAAGCAATAGAAATAAGATTGTTATTAAACATTTAGAGACTTGCTGAATAATCAGGGACTATTGTGGTATTTAATATCTAGTTATATGTGCTTATTTGCAATAAAAACAGCATTAGGAACACACCAGAATGTATATATAGAGTTAAAAAATAGTAACATGCAGATAGCAATTACACTAAAGCATCTCATATTCCACTCTTTCTATGGTAATAGCATTTGAAAATTTAAGTAAAATGCTTAGCTATTTGCTTAGCAACCTAGGATATATTATACTCTTTGTCAGCTGGCAGCATAGTCCTTGCTAATATTTATGCTAATATAACAAAGAAGATATAAAATGTCTTCAAGGTAATATTGTTTCTTTTTAATATTTCATGTCATTGACATGCTAACGAGGAATCTGCACATGAATAATGTGCTAGTACTTCCACGTGCAGCAGATGCTATGCAGAGTGACACATCAGCACACTGAATGAGACAGAGCATACCGCTTCTCTGCACATGCACTTATGTGTTCTGGCAAGCAGCAAATAAAGTCATTCATAAATTAGGAATCCCTGGCACAGTGTATTATCAGGAAAGCATTCTCTAGATGTAATAATTATAATGAATTGACTTAGGTCTCAATTATTGTCACTAAAGGACACATATTTTTCTTATTTAAGTATTCACAAGACTTTTGTATATTGCCTTTGCAATTATACAATTAACATTTAAAATTTAATTTTTAAAATTATTTAGTTAAACTTTAGATGGAATAAATTAGTGGAATAAAGCACACAATGGTTTATGATGTAATTATTCACCTTTGTAAGTGATTAATCAATAAGGTAGAACAATAGATCCAACATTTTGGCCATTTTATTGTCCAATTCTGGATTATGTTGGGATTCTAGTAGCTCTAAAGTGTCTTTAGTGTGGAATGTTGTAATTAGAGAACCTCACTGGAAAATATTATTCAAAAGAGGTGCTTTTCTAACTGAACTCTAAAGATCTGCTTACTTCTGGAGCTTGTATATCCTGAATATATATTCATAAAACTAGCGAGAGTGAAACCCTTCTGAGGTCTGAGGTCTGCCTGCTCCTTGGAACTTCTGAGGTCTGCCTGCTCCTTGGAACTTATGTCAAATCTTACGCAGGATCTTTCCTGCCTGCCTTCCTGTTAGTGATCTTCTCAAACATTTTCCCCAAGAAGAGGCTTTACTCGCTTTTGTTTTCTTCATGTACTTTATATAAAGGGACTTTTTTGGGGGGAACAAAATAGAAAAAGTGTTTTAAAGTATTGGTGTTTCCATTTCAAAACCCACATTTATCTTTATTTTAAGCATGCTCAGCTTCTTCAATTCTTAAATAAGATATTAAAATGCATTTTGCCTTGAATGCCTTTCATGGCTTATATATAGACTCTTTTAGAAACTCAAAGCAAATGAATTTAGTTCAATAAGTATTTGTTGAGCATCTGCTGTGTGCAAAGCATAGTGATAGGCTATTTTGAATAACATATGCTGCAGACTATCAAGGGGTTTATAATGTATTTGAAAGGAAGGAAGACGTGTAAACCCAATAATTTAACACATGATTAATTGACATAAAGCCATATCACAGGTTTATGGGTTCTCCCAAATCTCTCCTCAATAGAAAGCAAGCTATTTGAGGGCAAATCTGTTTTTGTTTTGTTTTGTTTGTTTTGTTTGTTTTGTTTTGTTTTGTTTAATGCAAGGTTTATCCCTAGAGCCTACAGGCATAGGATTCTGGTAGGCAAAGGTGGCAATTAAAATTTAACAGACATGATAATGCATTGAATTAAGATGGTAGGTTTTGAAGTGGCTGAACCAACTTTCCTAGCCATATGGGGCTCTCAAAGTAGCATGGGGGTCAGTCCCTAGAAGAAACTAGATGCCATCCTGAGGAATTAACAACAACAACAACAAATAGCAAATTTCCACATACCTTCAATTTTATTTATCGTTATTCTTAGTGCTCCAACCCACCTTTTCCCCCTCAGCCCTTTGGAAGAGTTCCTGGGCCTGGCTTATTTTTATGATTGAATTATATGATAATTTAAGGCTCTGAGTAAATTGTTTGCAATACTATGTTCTGCTACTTAGGAGTGCCAAATCTGATTAGATTTACCACAAAATGTATATTTTAAAAGTTGCTTTCTACCCTGTAAAAATCTGATTTTCCATGGGTAATAGAGAAGTGATATTCAAGAACTTACACTGATAACCAATTAATACCGCAATTTATATGTAAATAAACATAGTATTTGTGATGTGTACAGATTTATATATTCGGTATATAAAAATGTGTGTATGCTATACATTTTTCTATTTAAATAGTTATTAAAATGTATACATCAGTCTAGGGGTTTTCCTGATTTCTCTTTTGTCAGTCTTGCATATTGGATGAAAACAATTTGTGACAGTGATTGATTTAAATGAAGCCACTTCTTAGAGAGTGATTGTTTTAATGAAAATGTTGGGTATTTTCCCCCTATATCTGAAGGCAGCTGGACTGATTTGCATTTCTTTCAGTTCTGAGTGTTGAGGCTAATATATTATGAAACATCTTTTTTTTTTCTTGGTGTACATGGACATTAGCTTTCATTATTTCTATTTTAACTAATATCAGAGAGCATAGAACAGAGTGTCACATAAGAAATATCCTTAAAATACTTGAGGCACAGCAAATGGAAAATAAAATAAAAAACAGAGGAGAAAATTAAATGAAGACAACCTAAGTTTTCTTATTTTCTTAAGCAGAGTGGATATGTTGAATGCATAAATGTTTTTGGAAAAGAATAAAGAACTCTAACAATTTAATGAATTGAAAAATATTTTGCAGTTTTACATGGCTAACTCAAATATGGGTGTGGAACTTCAGATATAGAAGTTTGGAATATATCAGTATATTGAATACAAAATCCTTTTCTGGTAGGTCTTATATTTAACATTTATTAGAAGAATATCACCAAAGCTTCTTATCCCATTATTTAAAGAAAAAAGTGAGCATGTACCTCAATAAAAACTTTGTTCACACATGTAATATTTTTACTGTTTTATAATATATCAAGGCATAATATTCATTTAGGGTGATGTTCCATTTTTAGGATAGTAGATGTATTTCAGATTGTCTTAACATTTTAAACTCTTTTGATTGAGTTCCTATTAGATCTGACTAGATCATCATTGCTTTGTTACTTATTTTGTGTACTTTTTTATATGATTATTTTCTAATTTTTATATTCATTGTTGAATTGATAAAATGTTCATTTTTATTTTTAATTTTTAAAATTTTTATTTATTGGGGTGACATTGGTTAATAAAATTTATAGATTTCAGGTGTACAATTCTATAATATATCCTCTGTATGCTGTATTGTGTGTTCACCACCGAATGTTAGGTCTCTTTCAGTCACCATTTATCCCCTCTTTTCCCTCATCTATCTGTCACCACCTTCATTTCTTTCTGGTAATCACCATACTGTTGTTTTTGTCTATGGGGTAGGTATTTTTTTTCCTTTTTCTTTTTCTCTCTCTCTCTCTTTTTCTTAATCTCATCACCTTTTTCACCCAAAATATTCATTTTTAAAAACCCATATGGTTGTTGATTTTTCCTGAACACAATTAAGGAACTCTAAATACCAATCCAGTAGTTCAGGCTGAATGCCAATATAGTTTCATGTGATAACTTTCAAAGAAAATTGTTGAAAGGTCAGCAGTAGTTATGGGATGGTGAACAAATATTGCTACTAACACTATGCTTGGCATTACAATGCTCAAAAATGTTATTTCACTTTCCTTATCTCTGTTGTCTAGTTTACGCAGGGCTAAATCCACAATTCTCCATAGTGCTACCATCTAGGGAAGTTTGCCACCTTTTGCTGGGAGGTAGAGTCTGGGCTCCCATATTATCTTGCTTCTGGTGTAACTGCCCCAATTCCACTCCTATTTTACTTGGTTATTTTAATAGTACTTTGATTTTCCTTTTGGGAGCCACTCTTCTCTGATACTCAGCCTATAAAATTTAGGGGGATGGTACCAGGGGGACCCATGCCTGGCTAAGGAGCACATTCAAACAAAATGATTCTTACCTCATCATACTTGGAGCTTATCTACCCTTGGACTTACTGATAATGTATTTTTATAAATTCCATTTGTTAGTAATCAAAGACTTGTGTGTATTTGTTCTTAACCATATAATCCATGCAGCAGATATATACAAAGATATCCTATTAGCTATATTCTTGGTGTTAACTTTTCCCCCCAATATCACCTTTAATCCACACTATCTCTGTTTTTATATGTTTTCCCTAAATTAAAATAACTTTAGTTAAGCTAAATAATATGAGTTATACGTTTACTTAGTCAGGAACACATAAACTTCAACATATTGCAAAGCACTCATTAGCAACACGACTGAGAGCCAGGGTCACTATGTCAGCCCCTCAGAATTAGGGTGTGACCCAAACTGCCTCAGGCATTCCAAGGACCCAGTGTGACATGTGACCCTGAGAACTTCTATGCCAATTCGTGTTAAAGGATAGCAAAGCTAACATTTTTTATTTTTGGAGATAATAAATGAACAGGAAGTTCTAATCCTGGGTCTTCACACAATGCAAGGGTTTGCTATTGTTTTGGAGACATGTGCTATTATTGTAACTGCCCAGTCTGGTTCCTGTCCGCTGACATTTGTGTGAGATTTTCTTAGTCCCTTTTTTTCAACTTTTCTAGAGTCAGGAAATAATACATGAAAGTGAGCTGTCCAGCACATATTAGACTGAAGTTAAGTGCAAAAATGAAGTGTTATATCCTTCTATACACAGGAGATCTGTAAGTTTTGTAATGTGTTTGCTTTGCCTGACTGCACATAACTGATGTAGTTGTTTTCTCAATAAAGCAGTTTTTTGTTTTGTTTATTTTTTACTATGTTTATTTGGCTGCATACTTTTTACCTTGGGGGAAAGTTTTCTTTTCCTTTTATTTTAATTATTTGAAAGAATGCCCTTCAAGTATAAATGGTCATGTTGCATAATGGTCAATTTTATAAGTAATAAAGAATCATAGTGAAGGTTTCATGGATTGTGACTATGCACAAAAAGAAACTAATAAATTTAATTTTTGAAAATTTGGGCAACCAGTTAATCTACACTGTAATTACATTTAGGTTATTTGCATATATGCATGCAATATTATTTGCAAGTATGTATGGAATTATATTTTTACTCATTTCTTGGCAAAAGGCATTGATAAATTTTATAAAGTATATTTTTGTTGATTTTTAGAGAGAGAGGAAGGGAGAGGGAGAGAGAGATAGAAACATCAATGATGAGAGAGAAACATCACTGATCGGCTGCCTTCTTCAAGTCTCACACTGGGGATCAAGCCTGTAACCCGGGCATATACCCAATTGGGAATTGAACTGGCGACCTCTTAGTTCACAGGTCAACACTCAACTGCGGAGCTACACCATTCGGGAGGCATTAATACATTTTTATTAAAATTTCTACATTTTCATTATAAATGTATCATGCCATCATTATAAGAAATTTTGCAAATAATAAACTGTTGAAAAATAAATGTTTCAATAACTATCAAAATATCATTAAATTTAACATTTTGGTGTTTTCTCTCCCATGTATTTTTATTTATAGATAGTAATTTTTAAATAGTCATGTTCATGTTATATATATGTATATTATTACACAAAACTTTTTAACACTGAAAATTTATTTTATTATTTATTTATTTTTTATTTTTTCTTAATTGGTACATTTATTGAAAATATAGACTAATGGTCCTGTGCTTAAATGTTGTTGTGGATGTGTGCTGGATCCCATAAAACATAACTAATCATAAGGAGCTCTTCAGTATACTCCTGACAGAAGTAAAAAGGTCACTAGAAATGACTGACAAGACAGGGCCACTGCAGACATAATTCCCTTATATAATTAATAATTGCTAGAAAATGGAGTTTGACATTATTTACAATTATACCAACATCCATGGAGGCTGAGTACCACAGGCATAAGAAACGTGTTTTCTGTTTTAGCTATGAAGATCAGTTACCACAACCAAACTTGTTCTTCACAAGTAGAAATTTTATGTCCATTCAACCAAAGTCTCTTACATCTTTCTGGGCCTATTCCTTTGCAGAGTAGAAACTGTCACCAGGTTCTTCATGTCATGCATTCACATGGAATGTCCAATCTTTATCTGCTGTCCAATTTCTTTAAGATAAAAGGAGTGACTTGCCGCAGGGCTACATAGATGAGGAAGTTCCTGGCGCATCTTCCGTTTCATCTCCTCGGGGTCCAGCTTCCGCGTGAGGCCCTCCATAGGGAACATCGCGGCTCTGCCTCACCGGCTTCCACCGGTCGCGCTCTGCTCTTCTCAGCCAGAAAATTTATTTTTAAGTAAGAAGTCTGGGAAGTACAGTTGTGAACATTTTTTATTGGTTAATTGATCATAGAGCGTCTGAGGAAGGAAGAGAGAGAGAAACATTAATTTGTTACTCCACTTATTTATGCATTCATTGGTTGTTTCTTGTATGTGCCCTGACCAGAGAGAGAACCTGCAATCTTGGCATATCATGATGATGCTCTAACTAACTGAGCTACCAGGCCACGACAAATCGTGAACATTTTAAAGGCTTTTTTTGTGATCATCATCTTGCTTTTTATGTTGTTACAATTTTCACTTGTACCAGCAATGTATGAAATTACAAATTACCTCATCAGAATTCATGTACAAAATATATATTGCATAGCTCCTATTTAACTAGACCCTGAAGATGTAATGGTGAGCAATATCATACATTTCAATTTTCTTCTTGAAACTTGCAGTCCAATTTGGAGACAGACATGAATCATATAATTGCAAAAATAAATGTGGAATTAAAACCATGAATTATAAAGCAAAATATTAGCTTCTGTTTAATCTCAGTGGTGGGTATATGGATGTAGGTTTCATTGTTTTCTATATCTTGTAATGTATTAAAAACATTTCAGCGTGACATAATTTTGTTCATTAGATTTCACATATAAGTGAAATCATATGGTACTTGTCTTTCTCTGACTGGCTTCTTTCATTTAGCATAACATTCTCCAGGTCCATCCATGCTGTCACAAAGGGTGAAATTTTCTTGCTTTTATGACTAAATAGAATTCCATTGTCTAATACCACAGCTTTTTTATCCCCTCATCTACTGATGGACACATGGGCTGCTTCCAAATCTTGGCTATTGTAAATAATGCTGCAGTGAACATAGGGGTACATATATTCATTGAATTAGTGTTTCGGGTTTCTTCGAATAAATTCACAGAAGTGGAATTACTGGGTATCATTTTTTATTTTTTGAGGTAACTCCACACTGCTTTCCCCAATGGCTGTACCAATCTGCATTCTCAGTGCACCTGGGTTCCCTTTTCTCCACATCCTCACCAACACTGTTGTTTGTTGATTTATTGATGATAGTCATTCTGACAGCTGAGATATCTCACTGTGGTCTTAATTTACATTTCTATGATGATTAGTGACATTGAACATCTTTTCATATGTCTATTGCCCATCTGTCCTCTTTGGAGACGTTTCTATTCAGGTCTTTTGCCCATTTTTTAATTGAATTGTTTGTGGGTGTTTTTTCTTTTTTTTTTTTTTTTGATGTGTGTTGACTTTTAGAAGTTCTTTATAAATTTTGGACATTAACCTCTTATCAAGATGTATTATTGACCAATATGTTCTCCCATTCAGTGGGCTCTGTTTTTTATTTTTTTGATGGTTTCCTTTGCTGTGCAAAATCTCTTTAGTTTGATGTAGTCGCATTTTGTTTTTCTTTTGTTTCCCTTGCCCAAGGAGATATATCAGAACTATTAAGCAAAATAAAGACAGACTCATAGATAGAGAGCAGGCAGACATCTCTGGTGGGGTGGGGAGGTTGTTGGGGGGTGAGATTAAGCAAAAAACGAGAGAGAGAACTAACGGAAACCGTGGTGATTGGAGGATTGGGGCGGGGGGTTTGGGGGAAGATAGAGGAGAGCATAGAGGGGATAAATGGTGATGGAAATTTTTTAATTTAATTTAAAAATAAAATAAAAGAGATAAGAGGAGTAGGAAACTTGGGCACAATATATTTGTTTAAAAATTTGGATCATACTGAACATCCAGCGTCTGCCCTGCCTTTTCAGATAACTTGAATGTTTTTCTGTTATACAAAAAAAAAAAAAGTTTTGCTCATATAAAAGAAAAATAATTTTGATGCTTAAAAAATAAGTTACCCCTTTGAAAAAATGCTGCCATAAAAGCATTCAAGGAGGAATCTGGCTTTGTCTGAGGTGTTAGGAGAGTGCCCTAGAGGAAGTGCTGATGGAGCTGACCTTGGCAAGGAGGAAAAGGAGTTAACTATGCAAGGATGTGTGTGGGTGTGTGCGCACAGATGTTCAAGGGGCAGCTTTATGCAGGTGGGCGTATTTGACACAGGTAAGGTTGAAGGAAGAGGATGAATGTGGGAGATAACGGAATGTTTGCAGGCAGTCCACAGTGAGCCAGGTTGGGCTACAAACAGGGCACTGCGTGGGAGCAGGAGAAAACAAGGCCAGGCAGACAAGATGGGGCCCCATGGCTGCAGGGTGTTTGAGTAATTGAGCCGGCAGCAAAGAGTGGCTAAGTATTTCAGGATCTGATGGATTAGAACAGGCACAGTACAAATAGGAAGACCACCTAGGAGAGGAGAGGCCCTGAGGGGTTTAGCTGCTACCAGCTGTGAAAATGGAAAAAGAATGAAGGAGCTTGGGAAGACAGTATCTGTAGGTATTAGACAGCTCATTAGGGGAAATAAAAAAAAACAAAAGCAAGCATTGCCCAGCTGGGTGTGGCTTGGTGGGTGAGCTTCGACCTAAGAACCAGGAGGTCAGGCGTGCAGGAGGCAGCCAATTAATGATTCTCTCTCATCATTGATGTTTCTCTCTCTCTCCCTCTCCCTTCCTCTCTGAAATCAATAAAAATATATATTTTTGAAGTCAAGCATGGAGTTGATCTTTAGGGGACAGATACTGTTAATATAAGTAGTCATGTCAAGGGCAGAAATACCTTTTGGATGGAGTTGGTGAAGATGATACTGGAGGAGGTTTAAACTTACAGTATTAAATTGCATGGGTAGAGAGATTTATTGGAAATGCAGCCAGTGGCAAAGTGGGATGGATTGTGGAATAGATTTTCAAGAACTTTGATTCTTTCTAACTTCATGTTATTGCTTTATATCACAGATTTGGCTGCAGGTATGCAGGATTTGGGTTTAGATACAATCGTGGTTGATCTTTAAACACCTAGTTTCAGAAAACAAACCAGATTGGTTTCCGTTTTATTTTAGGTTTTTAAGTTGGTTTATTTTGATTCTTCAATTTATAGAAGCCACATAGGGTCGTAGTGAAGTGGGCAGGAACACGTTAAAACCCAGCTTTGCACTTGTTAGTTATGAGCTCTTCGTCAGGTTACTTACTAGCCCTGTGTCTCCACTTCCTCATTGTCAGAAAGGGCTTCCTATTACATAACTTGTGGTGAGGATGCAATGAGTTAGTCCCGTGATGTGCTTAGAACAGTGCCTGGCACCCGAGAAGAACACAGGGCTGTTATGGTTTCTAAAAAGAAAATACCAAGTAATATGAAACTAGGTAAATAGAAATCAATTTTATTTTGTTTTCTTGGAGTTAATTGAGAACTCAAAAACCACAATCCCATGTTTTGCTTACACTTCCTTTATCAGAAATAAAGTGAGGTCACGCAGGGCTCTCTTAGGATGAAGTCCTCCAGGTTCATCCATGTTGTCACAAATGGCATGGTTTCCTTCTTTTTAAAGCGCAATAATATTTCATTGTAATATTTACGTGTTCTTTCTTTATTTACTTGTTGATGGTCACACCTTGTTTCCATGTCTTGCACATTGTGAATAATGATGCCATCCATGAGATGGGGATGCAGCTATCTCTTTGAGATCCTGATTTCCTTTCCTTCAGATAAGTCCCCAGAAGTGGAATTGCTAGATCACATGGTAGTTCAATTTTTAATTTTTTGAGGAACCTTTTTTTCCCCAGTGGCTGCACCAATTTACATTTCCACCAGCAGTGCATGCAGCTTCCCTTTTCTCTACATCCCCATCAATACTTGTTATCTCTTTTTATTCTGATAATAGAAAAATCATAAAAGTAGGGCTCTCTTCTTGCAAGTGTGAGGGAGCGTGTGCCTTCGCCCTGCGTTGGCTGACCTAGTTAATTCAAGTTCAGAAGATATAGTAGCTAAAACATGCGATTATTTAAAATAAGTGATTCAGGACATAAACAATTTATAGAAAAATTGCCAATCTCTAAAATTCTCTATGTTTTTGTAGCAATTAAGAATTTGCCTCCCCTCCCCTGCTTTTTTACTTTTGTTCTCTTCTATGCTACTGTTCTCAGTGATGAGCAAAAATCTGATGCAGCAAACCTAAGAAAAGAAGTCCTCAATACTTAGAGGGCTGATTGCCCAGTCAAGTCTTACTGAGTGATGGGCAGACTAAGGTGCAAGAGTATTTTTTTTCCACTAATGCATATCTTAGAGTGATGTGATTTTTAAAGTCAATATACTACAGAATAAGGCACCTGCATAACATGATCGAATAATCACTTAGATCTTTCTTTTTTAAATCCTAGACTTCTGAAAACATTTATATTCTAACTAGAGGCCCGGTGCATGAAAATTCATGCACTGGAGGGGGGGGGGGTCCCTGAGCCCAGCCTGCCCCTCTCACAGTCTGAGAGCCTTCAGGGGCGGGAGGCGACCCGGCAATCAGGGGAAGGCAATGTCCCCATCACACCTCTGCTGCTGCCACTGCCAGTAGCACAAGCTGGCTGGCTCTGGTTACCTGAGCCTCGGGCTGGCCCTGGGCAGCTGCCATCCAAGACTTGCCTGTGCCTTGGGCCTGCCCTGGGTGGCTGGGCAGCTGCCATCCGAGACTTGCCTGTGCCTTGGTCCTGCCCTGGGTGGCTGGGGGGCTGAGGGTGGGTTCGGCCACACCGTGTGTCTGCCACCCCACCCGTTGAGGCTGAAAGGACTGGGGGACTCCAGCAGGGCTAAGAGAACTGGATGCCGCCATCTTGTGGCTATGGGCACCACCATCTTTGTGATGGCATGACAGTCAATTTGCATATCCCCTCTTTATTAGATAGGATACATTTAATCACACTGATATGGTGCTGTGGTGTTCATACATTATGTTTCAGGTTTTCTATAATGTTATACTAACTGAAGAAAATCTGTGCACCATGGAGTCATTTTTCAAGTTATTAGTATTATCAGATGTACATTTAAACAGATATTGGCATTTTTAACTTCTTGAGGACTAAACAAAAGGCTAAGACTATTCTACTTTTGAACATCTTTTTCTGTTTTTGTTTTTGCATGTGTGTGTACTGTGTTCACCTTTTTACAAATCCACATTTTTTTTCTTTATAAAAAACACCCTATAATATAGCAAGGAATATTTTTTATTTTTATTGAATTTAGTGGGATGACATTGGTTAATAAAATTACATAGGTTTCAGGTGCACTATTTTATATCATCTGTGTGTTCACCACCCCGGTAGGAGGAGACTTGAGTTGGAGTGGCGACCACGATTTTTCTGTTGATTCCAAGGTGCTAGGCTTCATTGTTCTGTGACATCTATTGTTTGGATAGCATGTCCCTTTCAGCAATTGTGGAGATGGTGAGGATTGTGATATACCACATCAAATCTAGTTCTGATATGGGCATGGCTTTTGAAAAGCCACCGGCAATATTTATTTTCAAAGATACAGCTGGCTCTGTGTGAAGCACTGGATCACCAGAGTGGTCCTGTTTTCACTGAATCGTTAAATAAGAAGTGTGTTCCTATGTAAGTTCCATTTTTATTTTAATAAACTTCCATTGTCCTCTACCTCAAGACCTTTTGGCCAGGAACCATAATGCCTATTGATAATTTTGCTTTCCTTCTTAGTTCTATAAGTGGGGATTATCTATTAAATTCGTCTGGTTTGTCTAGATTGTGGCCAGAGCTGACCTCACAGCACAGGCTTGTTATTTGGTCTCAGCCTGAGTTCAGAAGCCAGCTTCCTCGTTTTCCTCTGGATCACGCATAAGAGCCAAAGAGACCTCCATGCAAGTTAGAGTGACCCTTTAGACATGCAGGCAACATTCCCCATATTGGGGCTTTTTCTAAGAATGTTCATAAAAATGTTTGTATGATTTTTGTTGTTGTTTAAATTTTTAATTAATTTTTAATTATTTGTTGATGAGAGAGAGAGAGAGAAGAGAGAGAGAGAGAGAGAGAGAGAGAGAGAGAGACTTGTTGTTTTTCTAATTTTTGTATCCTCTGGTTGACTCTTGTGTGTCCTGACCAGGGATTGAACAGGAAACCTTGATGTATGGTTAAGATGCTCTAACCAACTGAACTATCTAGCCAGGGCCAGTATGACTTTTAAAAAAAAATACAGGTTTTTCACACTTTGGGGTTACTTATTAAATTAAGTTTTAAATTCCATTCATAGGGCTTTAATATCGTTTGTTTGAGTCTGAACTTTATAAAACTCTTGTATTGACATCCTGAATGATAGTAGCTTAAACTACTAATTATTTTAGGACTCAACTAACAGCTAAACTAATAGATTAATCAGTTTAATCGTTTTAACTAATATTTTAAATGCATGCATATTGGTTTTATAAAATGACCCATTTTCTGCTGCTGACAGATGCAGCTTACAACAATGTTTTCTTTGCCTTCTATGCTTAGTATACTCCAAGTTTCACAAATACAGAGAAACCTGGGAGATACAAACTATAAGATGCTACTTCTCTAAAATGCCCTCTTGGTTCTTAAAAAGAAAGAAAGAAAAAAAAAAAGAAAAAGAAATTCTATTGTGATACATGGTGAGGCTTATGAAAACTGTGTTTGCCTTTCAGATCCCCAGCTCAAGGGCATAGTGACCAGGTTATATTGCAGGCAAGGCTACTACTTGCAAATGCACCCCGATGGAGCTCTCGACGGAACCAAGGATGACAGCACTAATTCTAGTAAGTGCCAGCCTCAGGCCTCCAGTTGTTAACACAGTTGGTAGAAGACAGGCCGCTACTGCTACTTAAATGACTTTTTAAAAAAACACATTTGCAGTTTTTTGGTTATGTTGGCTCATTCTTACAATGTTGCAACTAGAATAACACTTACAATTTTACTTGGACCACATGGATAAAAATATTAATAGAGCAACGAAAGAAACCTGCTACTTTAAGACAGTCCTGTTAATATCTTAAGCATTTTTCACACAATTGTCATAACTCACATATTATCATTACTTTTAACCTCATTGCCCTAAAAGTCAAATAAGTACACTAGAGCTTTAAAATAGAAGTTGATTACATGTTTACTTTGGAAGTGTTATTTTTATCAGGACTGTAGCTTATTAATGATAATTCTGGAAACTCAAGGGCTACAAATTGGTTTAAGTCCGTGGTTGGCAAACTGCGGCTCATGAGCCACATGCGGCTCTTTGGGTGTGGCTCTTCCACAAAATACCACGGCCTGGGCGAGTCTATTTTGAAGAAGTGGCGTTAGAAGAAGTTTAAGTTTAAAAAATTTGGCTCTCAAAAGTAATTTCAATCGTTGTACTGTTGATATTTGGCTCTGTTGACTAATGAGTTTGCCGACCACTGGTTTAAGTAATAAAAATTTAACTTTTTAAACATTTGCATTCAACAAGAAAGGATCTCTTTATAGAGAGGACTTGAAGGCTGTGTGCCTCTAAATACATTGTATACAATGTTTGACTACGATATAGAATTGGGTCTGTGATAAAATTTTTTAGTAAAAAGCCACACACTTCCTATCATATTAATGTCTGTCTTCATTTTGTTATTTTTTTAATATATAATATTTCTTTGTATTTGTATTCTGGTGTTGCTCCTTATTCAATTTTTATGTGTTTTTCTTTCCCATTTTCTATTTACATGGGCATCTGATTTCTTTTAATTTAGCACATCAGTTCTAAAATAGACACACTTTCTACTGCTCAGGAAAATTAGTGAAAAGCAAAACCTGATTTTATTAAAAATATTTAACCATATATTACCAGTGGATCAGGAATGGATCTGAAGCTTTTCATCCATTTATCATTTATTCTTTTTTTAATTGCTATTATTGCTCACCCAAGGATATTTTTCCGATTGATTTTTTTTTTTTTAGAGATAGTGGAAGAGAGGAAGGGGGGGGGGGGGGGAGAGAAACATTAATGCGAGACAGACATTGATTAGTTGCCTCCCACATGTGCTCAGATCTGGGCCAGGGATTGGACCTGCAATCCAGGTACATGCCCTTGACCTGGACCCTTCAGTGCAGGGGCCAACGCTCCAACCAACTGAGATTTCTGGCCAAGACTCATTTATTCTTTATAGAACTTCATTCCAATACCAAGAAGGAAGGATTTGAATGCATGTAAGCCAATTATAGGCATTTTTTATTTTAAATTCTAGTAATCAAAGTTTCACTAATATTGATTCTGAGAGCCCCTAATAATATGAAATAGAATATTTTTGCAATTGAATTACTGTGTGAAATATCAATATTTTTAAAGCCACTGTGTTTATTTTTTAAACTTGGATATTGCTTCATTTTCCTTTTTTTTTTTAAACTTTAAAATTCTTTTTGGTTTATCTACACTTTACTCTTTTTCAATTTCTAATAGTTTTCCCTTTATGTATCTATTATATCATCCTTTCTATTTTTAACTTTTCCCTATCATATTTGCTCTTTGGTTTATTTTTGTTTTATTTCATTTTTTGACTTAAGAAAAGAGAAGGTAAATTAATTCAGACAGAAGAAAGAGGAGGCATTTTTATTAAAAGATCAGTGTCATTGTTTACTTGGCATTTTGATAATTTGGTCAAATGTTTTTAAAATTATCAGTACTTGACTATCTTTGTTCTGTAAAAGATGCCAATTTCTCCTGGTTCAAGTTCACACATACTTCTGCTTTTTTTTTCTTTTTTTTTAATCTTTAACTCCTTGCCAATTATTTCAAAAAAGATGCTCCCTTTTTCTTACATCTCACAGTTATGGGGGTCATGAACTTTTGATATAAATAAGTTCTGATGTCTTCAATGTTCTCTGATTTCCTTTGACCAGAGTCTAGTAGAGCAAGGAAACTAGTTTTCCTAACTCTGATCACTACAAGAGCCGGCTCTGACTTATCAGACTAGAGGCTGTTGTCATCTATTCTGACAAAGGTTTTTTTTAAAAAAGGAAATAAAATACAGCTGTATGAAGATGCTGCATAATTGGAATTCTTAGAAAAATAATTTCCTTCAAATGAATGTTTTATGATTTTTTCCTACCTTCTTCTTTTGTTTTTATAATGCCAAATGAATCGGTTCCTTTTAGTGATGAGAATCAATATCAGATTCAGAATGTTCAAGTAGACTTCGTTTAAAAGCATAATCCTTCAGAACTGAAGAAGTAGCACAATCTTTTCTAAATTGTAAAGTGCAGATGTAGACATTGTATACATCCACACATAATTATGTCTAGTTATCTGAATAATATCACACACTAAACTGGAAAGCTCACATACTCAAAGATACGTGACGTTCTGTTCTCTAAATGTATGGGCTTCTTCCCTCCTATTGTGTAACTGCATCAGAAGGAACATAATCTCCTGGTAACTCTTGAGATCACCTCTTATTCCCCTAAATGCTGCAGGTGAACAGTTTGGGGCATGAAGCCGGGACAGGAGCCCCTGTGTAAAAGCAAGTCAGAACTAAATCACCTTACCCACACTCAAGGGAGTTAAATTCTTATGCAAAGATCTGGTCTGCAGCTTCTTTTCTTACAACTTTCATTGCATTTTTATACACTGTAAGCCAATTTGGCTGGTTTTGTTACCATTTCAACACTGGCAGAGCCATAGAAGAACAGTATAAAGCAGGGTGAGAAACAGGTTCTCTCCTCAAAAAGCTATAAAAATTGTATAACCATAAAATTTAATAAAACTTGGCAGAATTATAGCAGCTTTACAAAAGCAGTAGGAATTACTAATTAACTCTGCTTTTGTGTACTGTCACCTTTTGAACTAAAGTATACAGTTTTGTTAATGATGAATTTTAAGATATTTTCTTTTCTCGGGTTCATTGCAGTAGTCTCATGAATCTTAAGAAAATTGTTAGCCCAGAAAGGTATTCTTTAACTGAGAGCGAGCATTAGAGATGGCTCCTGATGAGAGCATTGTCCTTTTGGTTGGAGGAAGGGTGTGATACAAGTTTTCACCAACAGGTTTCAGTTTTATGATAATTCTCTGACCACCAAACAAGGTTTAGTCATCCATAAGTAGGGAAAAATAAGGGGAAAGCACCTAAGAGTGGCCCTGATACCACCTACATTTACTAACAGGACAAGCCTGAGGCTTAAACCTTCCGATCTTTGTGATTTGAGTTCAACACATATCCCACTTTTAAATGTGAAATTATTTAGAAGTAGACAAAGTCAGAAGCACCCTGCTAAGCTGCATTTGTCATACTTTTTAGATAAATTAAGAAGAGGAAAAGGCCAGCAGGTAGTTGAAGCTGACACTAATGTCATCCTAGGGTTTCCAGCCTGGGATCCAGGAGCCTCTGGGAGGAAAAAGTGGCAAGCAACAACAACAACAACAACAACAAAAAAGCTTGATAATAGAGAGGATGCTGCAGCAACTTGACTGTTTATCACTGACTTCTTTATGCCCTTGAAGGATCTTTCACAAGATGAAGTGAACACCCGGTTTGCTTCATGACCACACTCATTTTCAGGGGGTACTTCCTTAAAAATGTGATATTATTCAGATAACTAGACATACCATGAACTATGAACCATGGTAAGTAGTAGTACCATGAACTATGGTAGGTAGTAGTACCAGGAACTATGGTAGGTAGTAGTACCAGGAACTATGGTAGGTAGTAGTACCAGGAACTATGGTAGGTAGTAGTACCAGGAACTATGGTAGGTAGTAGTACCAGGAACTATGGTATTTGATTAGGTAGTGGTTTTCTTTTCTTTATTTTGCTTTTGGGGATGCCATGCAGTTTTTTTATGCTGCCAAACTCCATTGTTCCAGTTACCAGACCTAATAGATACTGCAAGCAGACTAGGACTACAGAAATATCAATAGGCTAGTAACGATAGCAATGTTTAAACCTCACACAAACCAACCCCTCTCACCTTAGAAATTCTCAACATAATACCTTGATATGTAAAAACTAGCTTTCCCGTTGCAGGAAAATTCCTGCAATGGGATTTCCTGCTGCACTCTACCCCGCCTCCACCCCGCCCTTGCCGCCCGCCTCGCCTTCTCCTCCAGCCCGCCCGCGTTTCCCTTCGATCCCGGCCCCGCCTCCGCTCCGCCCTTGCCACCCGCCTCGCCTTCTCCTCCGGCCCGCCCGCGTTTCCCTTCAGCCCCGGCCCCACCTCCGCTCCACCCTTGCCGCCGGCCCTGCCTTCTCCTCCAGCCCGTCCACGTTTCCCTTCGCCCCGGGCCCCGCCTCCGCCCCACCCTTGTCACCGGCCCTGCCTTCTCCTCCAGCCCGCCCGCGTTTCCCTTCAGCCCCGGCCCCGCCTCCGCTCCACCCTTGCCGCCCGCCTTGCCTTCTCCTCCAGCCCGCCCGCGTTTCCCTTCGCCCCCGGCCCCGCCTCCGCCTCCAGCCTGCCCGCGTTTCCCTTCAGCCCCGGCCCCGCCTCCGCTCTGCCCTTGCCGCCGGCCCTGCCTTCTCCTCCAGCCCGCCCGCGTTTCCCTTCGGCCCCGGCCCCGCCTCCGCCTCCGCCCCGCCCTTGCGGCCCGCCTGGCCTTCTCCAGCCCGCCCGCGTTTCCCTTCGCCCCCGGCCCCGCCTCCGCTCCGCCCTTGCCGCCGGCCCCGCCTTCTCCTCCAGCCCGCCTTCGTTTCCCTTCGCCTACGGCCCTGACTTCGCTCCTCCCTTCTCCTCCCCCCGCCCCCCTGGCTTGCTTGCTTCTTCGAAGCTTTACTCCCCTTTGCAGCTCTTGGCTTCTTTCGACACTGTCTTGATATGCAAATTAGCCGCCATCTTTGTTGGGGCAATTTGCATACTCGTCCTGATTGGTTGGTGGGCGTGGCTTGGCTGGTGGGCGTGGCTTAGGTGTAGCGAAGGTGCGGTCAATTTGCATATTTGTCTATTATTAGATTAGATGGTTGATAGCTCTCAGTGACCACCACCCCACAAAGCCTTAGGATGGCGCTCCTCATCTTGGCTGTAGCTTAGGGTCCGTTGAGGAGCTTTCAGAATAAGTGTGTTATGCCCTACACCAACTTCCTGAAATTCTGATTTTATCTGGGATTGGACATGGCTGTCCTAGTTTTAAAGTACAGCCAGCATTGAAAATCACTACTCTGCGGAGACCTAGAGTATTCCACAGAGTAAACAAAATAACATGAACTTCTTCATTATTTTTACTCCCCTAAACTTTGTGGCATTGCTTTATAATTATGTATAATACAAAAATAATTAAAAAATATAATGTCTCAATTAATGTGGGGACCCGTGGCTTTAATTAACACCATGTATCCAACATGGTCAGCTCTGGACAGTCTTCCACATGACAGTGATTATTGGATTCACTTTTTATTATCATTTCATAAATGATAACTTGTATTTATAATTCAGGTCCAAAACAAAATCCTGGAAGAAAAACCCAGTGTGTTAATTTTAGTATGGTCATTTTAGACTATCCTTTATAATTTTTATTTTTCCCATACACTTTTATTTTGGTGAGCTCATGAATTATACCAGCTGGTCTATACCAAATATATGGAACCTACAAATACCGTTAGGGATATGAAATTTAGAGTAATTAAATTTAAACATATTAGGTTAGACTAGTTTGCATGGTCAGGCATACCAGTATGTTTTCCCTAAAAAATGTTTTGCACATAAATTAGGAATTATCCTGGTGCCCATCCTTTCAAACTATGAGGAAGATGGAACAGTGCAGATGTTCTAGACAAGAGTGAAAATGGCCAATGGTCTTCTACAAACAAAGAATACTAAGAGCTACAATGACACAAGCACCTCATAGTACTCACCAACTCCACACTCATGTTTAATATTAAATAGTAGAAATAAGCAAATATAAATCTCATTCCTCAGTTTGAACATCCCAATGTTAGTTTGTACCAGGAAAGCTAATGATCTACCCAATCATATATGCCCCTGAGTATTCTTCTAGAGAAAATTACCTACAGCCATCGCCTGTCTTTTATCAGTTGTGTAGCACAGACATCTTTGGATACTGGGATGGGATGTAATACCTGAAAGAGAAGGTGTAACTTTGTCTACCCTATTAAAAATATGCCTCCACATTAAATAGAGCACAATACATATCTATATATTGAGTAGACCCATAGATTGAAGTCAAAATTTCTCACATTTTAAAAATTATTTATCTTTTATGTAATACAGTTAATAAACAAAAAGTGAAAATATTTATATATTTACTTCAGCATTTTACTTCTGTCTTGACTATTCTGGTCTGGTTCTATTGCTTAGGCTTAGACATAAATTAAAAAGAACTTGGATGGGAGCAGACAAACTCACTGTGGATAATCAATAGTTCTCTTATAAATGTATCTATAATAAAGTCTCCCAAATCATCAAATGATTACTAAACATGGTGCCAGAAAACCCACTAAACAGTCAACATGTGACACCGGCATGGAAATGTGTTAATACTTTTTATAAAACCAATATAACATTGCTTTCTACACTCTGTAAAAAACACACACATATAAAAACACTTCTTTATCAATAAGGGAAGAAACAAAAACATGGTAACAAATGATCTTTTTTCTCTAAGGTGGGTAAAATTGAGAACTTTTTCCTCTTTTATTTTAGTTTTCATTAATAGTTTTATGAACTATTAATAAAGAGTATTTCTTTCTAAAATTTGCATTGCATTCGGTTTGATTAGTTCTTTCTAGATTTAGCACATTATCAGATGTACATCTTTCCTGGGCTCTGCTGGATTATCATGTTGGTTCAGCAACAGTAATTGAGTTTTGGAATTGCCTTTTTAACTCTGGGCTGTGCTGCATTGCAGTGATTAAGCACACCTTCTGCAGGAAAGGCCAGGATAAACAGTCAACTTGGACTTTTTAAATTCTCCTCTTTGAGAACCTTTACAGCTGATTACTTTGGTATCAAGTGGTGTCAGAGACTGTGACACTAGAAGCATAATTATAGGCTTGGTTCTGCTCATTTTCCCACCAGCTCTTCAAAATGCTATAGACAGACTGCTAAGATCTACAAACTAAAGTTCAAGTGCTAATTCTATTCATAGCAGACACTATGAATTAATTTCTTAATTATAAAGAGAAATAAAAGTTAGTTAATTGGAACTTCTCAGGAGGTTGTAACAAAGATGATGTTTCTTAAATAAAATAAATGAGAGATAGGTGATGGCAGTGCTTTGTGACTTTCTGCCCATTTGTGACAGACCATGTTTATCTTTCCAGCACTGTTCAACCTCATACCAGTGGGACTGCGCGTTGTTGCCATCCAGGGAGTGAAGACAGGGTTGTACATAGCCATGAATGGAGAAGGTTATCTCTATCCATCAGTAAGTAGCATGCCGTAGTCATTGGTCCTTCTTTCAATGTTTGCAAAATAGCAATAGCATTAGCAATAACAGCAATAACAAAATGAGAAAGTCCTGTCTATTGCCTCTGTTTTTTATCTTTGCTACCGTGTTGTGGGAGCTGTTTATTCATTATTCATCAGTGTTTGTTAATAACAGCATATCAAGCAGAAGAGTGACATTATTACCTTGTAAAATTGTGTATTTGCATATTTTAAAAAGTGACCCAGTTTATAGAAAATTGAGCAATTTTGAAAGAGTTTATGTTAATATAATCTTTTTATTTCTATTTAGAAATGTACTTGTCTTTGAGAACCTCTTGTAAAAGATTATTTTATAAAAAGAAACAGACTTAATGTGAATTCTGAACAGAAAAGAGAAACATTTAAAGGGACTAGTTCTTTTAAAAATAAGAATTCAAAATGTGTAAGCATTTTACTAGGAACAACTTCTAATATCAAAATGTATATTGCTTTTAACTCTAAGCAAGTCTCCTTGTTTTGCGTTTATAAAGTTGAGCACTTTTCCAGACATATAACCTCTTCTGGAATATTTACTCTTTACAAATAATTTGCATTCAGATGTGCTGTATACATACATTATAATGCTGTTAGAGTTAATTTTCAACACAGGTTCCAGCATTAGAGACTTAGATGAAAGTACTTCTTTCTGCTTTTCTCTGAGCAAAAATCAATAGATCAAAGTCATAGTGCCTCAAGGAAAAATGTTTTTATTTGCTTTTGTTGTTGTTAAATACTAGTTCTGTTGTTGTTAAATGCCATCATCAAAAAAACTACATGTAAATATTCATACAAATATTATGCACAGGCACACACATGCACACAGAACTTAAGCAGAAACATTCTTTAGGGCCTCCCATGAGGAGTGTATTTCAATGTAATAAAAATTTGATACATTTTATTTAACAAATCTGGAAAATCTGTCAAAGAAAATAAAATGTGAGTTGTGGATTCCTTTTGTGGTGAGGTGGGAAATGCTCTTGCTAATTTGGAACCTTCTTCTGAGTTCCCTGAAGGTGTTCCTGCATGCAGACCTGGCCCCAAATTGTGCAAATTGCATTCTGTTACATAAGATGAATATTCAACCTCTGCAAGCATGCTCAAGCTAGAATTCCCTATCCCCCTTGAGGAAAAATTCTATTTAGATGAAGATCATTTTCTAAAGATGTGTTATTTCAGATACAAATCAAACTTTATTGATTTGACATTTATTCTGTTACTTTTGTTTCTCTTCCCCCAAGTAATCTTTGAGATGCCTAAACATTATTAGATTCAGTATCTGCCATAGCCTCTAGTCTTTGGTTTCTGTTGATGATTTTTAAAAAATTCATATTTATTGTTGAAAGTATTGCAGATGTCCCCTCCCCCCACCTTTGACCTCCTCCCCAGATTACATTGTTATGCTCTGATATATGTGTTGATGTCAGGAGAAATTTAAATGTTTGTTTTACTTTTGCTACTGAGAAAGATACTTTATATTTTTTTGTGATGATGTTGTGCGAGTGTGCTATTTTTTTTTAAATAATATATTTTATTGAATTTTTACAGAGAGGAAGGGAGAGGGATAGAGAGTTAGAAACATCAATGAGAGAGAAACATCAAGTAGCTGCCTCCTGTACACCCCCTACTGGGGATGTGCCCGCAACCAAGGTACATGCCCTTGACCGGAATCGAACCTGGGACCCTTTAGTCCGCAGGCTGACACTCTATCCACTGAGCCAAACCAGTTAGGGCGTGTGCTATTTTTTTTAAAGGTAGGAGTATGTGCATTAGCCTAAAATGCAAGGGAGTCCTGGTTATATTTGTTGCAATGTAAGCAGTGCAGCAGAAATACAAGTGAGGAAGGCACCAACTGACTGGCCCAGTCTTCGGCATCTTAAATGGGACCTCCCTGCCCAGGAATCACATCTGTTGGCCACAGCCCCTGCCCCAGGAATTGTCCCAATGGCAACTCCAGGCATATTTTCTACTCTAAACTCTCTGACTCTCCTATTGCTTGGCTTCTGGACCACCCTTTCTTTGGTGGCTTGATTCTCTGCTTTGCGGATCTTGGTTTTCTCCCCTTCCCATCTTTGACACTGTGCTCTGAGACCAGGATCTGGTAAGAGGCACTCTATTCGCCCACCCCTACCCTAAGAGATCCCCTCTGCCCAGACCAGGCCCTTAAAATGTGAGTGGTGGATTCCTTTTGTGGTGAGGTGGGAAATGCTCTTGCTAATTTGGAACCTTCTACTGAGTTCCAAATAAGACCTCCCTGCCCAGGAATCACATCTGTTGGCAACAGCCCCTGCCCCAGGAATTGTCCCAATGACAACTCCAGGCATATTTCTCCATCTTGTAGGAAAGGGACTTAGATAAAAAAATCAAATGAAATTCCCAGTTTTTACTAATACTCTTTAGTTAAAGTGTCCTGTGTATTTCAATGTAATAAAAATTGAAGTTCAAATATTTTGGCAAAAAGAATGTTTTCTCACATTCACTCATTTATTCCATAATTAGTTACTGAGAGCCTACTAAAATAATAACATAACAGCACAATACAACAGTTATTATACTATGCAATAATAGTTCTACTTATAAAATAATAATAGCCACTATATGTATATAGTGCACTCTGCCTAGCACGGATTTCGGCACTTTATAGGTTAGATCATTTCATCCTTGCAGCAACCTATTAAGCAAATACTGTTAAAATGATGATACTGATGTACAGAAAGTTTGAGAAGCTGTGTGAAGTCATCCAAGTAGAGCAGACAAGATTTGAGCACTATTAGTCTGACTCACAGTTTACTTTCTAACTGTTTCACTATACAGTATTGCTTCCATGTGCCAGACATGTTCATAATATGGTCTGGCACCCATTCTAGTAACAACTTATAAGCATGTGTTGATGTAATGAAAACCATTAGGGATTGGGTACCTTGGGAAGAAACTTCATTTTAGATATTAAAAAGTATAATTTGAAACGATCTGTTTTCTTTGGAGATTCTCAAATAAAACAATACAAATCATAGGGAATTCTATTTATTCAAGAAATGTTTGATATTAAATACTGGGTGTCAAATATTCTTAAAGTGTATTACACGTAATGTTTGGGCTTTAAATTTAAAAGCCAGGGTGGCTAACCCAACTAAGAAATTTTGAACAAGTTTGAGTAAATTTTTTTAAAGGAGAACTCCAAGCTCAGGTTTAAAGAAAAAAGTTTAAAGATTTAAGTCTGGGAAATGGAGGAATCTGTTTTAAGCTTATACCCACTTTAAAATGATCAACTTAATGTTTCTGAAGTGTAAACCAATGTCTAATATGGGAGCAATTTTTTTTGAGAATGTAGGCAATAAAATACTCAGAGCAAAGTGAATTCTGTTAAATGAAAATCACACCAGTGATTTGACTCAAGGTAGATGTATTCCTCTGCGTTTCAGGAAGTAACTCTCATCATCCCTTGCCATCCAAATAAAGATATTGAATTTGTCAGGTAATTCTGCCTCAGTGGGACAAAACAGTTATCTGACAGAGATGTAAATATCATCTTTCTTATGCTGAAGCTACTTGTCACCTGTGGAATATTTTCTTTAATATGACAGCAGTGATTTCATTTATGGTCATAATGATTGTAACATGTTTCTTGAAGATGTACCTCAAGAGATTTAGTGTTAGATATAAACAGTTTCCTTGAAGGTAAACTGCAACGTTGCAGAACAGAAACTGACAAGGAAATACTTTGTTAGAAAATGAGTCTGAAGTGATGTTTAGGATAAAAATGTATTTTGATCAACTATAAACTATTTATGGTGCTGTGAGGAACAGTTAAGTTTTTTTTTTTCCTCTTCCAAACAACCTATGATTTAGAAAGACTAAGAGAATCCTCTGAAGTAAATTCTGAACACTGAAGAAAAACATGAAATGAGAAAAAAAAACTCTGTCATTCCTTATTTGACCAGAGATAAAAGAATAGTTATTCTGATGTAAGAAAGAGGTGTAGGGAGAAAGGGAAGGAAAAGAGACTGATAATACAATGGGGAAAGCCCTGGGCTTTTATCAGAACACCTTCATCTTGGATCTTGGATCTGACAGCGGATTCTTGTGTTGTGTTATCATGTCCCAGACTCTCTGGCACCCAGTCTTCCCATCTGTAAAATGAAAGGGTATCCTGGATGCTTTAAGTTAATGTTGAAGTTTAAAATGTTGGTGTTAGTCTGATTGATTTTTCTGGATGATGAAGTAAAAAATGTACATAAAATGTATAAAGATTCGTTAGTGCTGTCTTACCACTGGCTGGCATTTATGAGAATATTAGTTTCCAAATGGTGCTCTAAATGTTTCTATTACCTAGATGCTGCCATCTGGGAGGCAGTAAGCCCTGGTATTCTCCTGAAATTAATATTTCAGCTGAGTCTAATAACCAAGAGATACAAGTAGAGAGGAAGATAATCCCTTTTCATGTAGGTTTTTATAATGAATCAAGAGAATGCTCTGCTATTGTGTTTTGCAAATAATAGGGCCCAAAAGAATCACCTGGAGAGAGGAAAAAGCCGATTCCATGGATCAACTTCCAGCTACTTCAATTCATTAGGTCCTGTGCGAGGCCCAGGAATCTACCTCTCCCACCTGCCCACTGGTGGGTGATTCTACAACTCAACAATCAATAACCACACAACAAGCATCGCTGCAATGGCCAGTGGGGGAGATGATGACAGCTTTAGACCAACTGGTGAGAGTAGAGTTGGAGACAGTGGTATGAAGACTAACCAGGCTCAAAGACCATCATGGAATAAAATAAATCATTTGGTTTTCCTAACTTCACCTCCTACTAAGTTGAGGTTTAGAGAAATCCCATACTTCTTCTTAACTAATGCAGCAACCCAGAAGCTCTGGGGCACCTGCATACTCTCACCTCTGTATGCTGGGATCAACCCATCCAACAATATACAATGAATGTGAGCACAGTGATGAAATGATCTTTAGTTTAAGGAAAAAAGACAAATGCTACGTATTATGCAAAAAGCATTTGCAAGACCTTCCAAGTCTTATCTACTTTATATGAGATAATTTTCTAATGTCACAGTCATATTTCAGAAATACATTCATAAGCCTCTCTTACAAAGCTGGTTCCACCTTCCCTCCTCGGTGCCAGCAGACATCTCTTACTGATGTGCCTTGAATTGTGTTGCTCTCCATCCGTAATTTTTCAAAGCCTCCTAGACAGGAAAGCCACAGAGCTCCTCGCCTCATGTTACCATTAATTGTATGTCTCCATGTAGAGTTCACATTCTAGCCAAATGGGTTGCAACAATGTCCCTTCTTCTTAACATTTGCTCTTGTGTTCATTGTTCAAGTTTGGGCCATAGAAATAGAACTGCTTTGATTTTTCAGTGTGGTACTTAATTTTCCTCAAAATCTTTCCCTTTTTCCCTGAGAGTTACTAACACAAAGCATACACCATCACACACCTGTATGTCTATGCACATGGAGTATTCTTTGTGGTCTTTGTCCATCTCTGGTACCCACCCTGTCTCTTTGAAACACATCTATGGACTCTGTCCTCAGGAAGCCACTCATGTTTATTCTAGTGCAGGTAGGCATATCCTATCCATGTCTCCTAGTGTTTTTTTTTCTTTAGGTACCAGGCAGTGCATGGGATTAAGCACATAATCTGGGCTATAGTGACCAGCACTGGTAATCAATATCCATTATAGGGGACCAAGGGCATTTGATGACTGCTTATCCTGAGGACCAGTCTTTTGTTATCTGATGTGACTCCTAGGAGGAGGGAGGCAAAACTATAACCAAGCAGGATCCCAGATTTCTCTGGATATAAAGAGGTACCCCTTTCAAAATGGATTCTTTTTTTCATCTTTCATCCCTCATTCTTCATTTCTCTGAATGGTGAGTTCTTTATCTTAAAAAAATATATTAAATTTCAGGATTATTCATGTCTCTTTTATTCTAGCAATCTATGACTTTGACTCTATACGCATGTTTTTCTACAGAAACAGTATCTAACATCTATCTATCTAAATATATATATATATATATATATATATATATATATATATATATATTTGTGTGTTTCATTGGAATTATGCATGTGCTTAAATACACACATTTATTCACATTGTTATACTTCTGGTCAGAGTGTTTTTATTTCCTTTTATAAATGTTAAATAATAGCTTTTCAATTTATACATATTTTGAAGCTTTACTTGCTGTGCTTAAAAATATTTTTTATTAAGTTTTCCTATACTTTTGCCCACATTATTATTATTTGGATATATTTCCCAGGTTGAAAATGGCTATTATCTGTTCTTGGCATTTTGACTAAGATAATTTATAGCAATAAAGAAGCAAGTACAGTACTTCAGTAAATTTCCCTTCAGTATTCATATAATTCCTACAACATTGAACACCAATGTACAGTACACAATTGATTATGACAAAGGAAAGAATGCCTTCATTCTACTTAGGGTCACTTACCAGAGAGAAAATGCCCTTAAGAAACAAATACAAGTGATAGACTACATATAACTAAATTTAAGTAGCCTTTTGGACAAAGGAAAATATGAAGCATCCCATGTTTTCTATTGTTAGGTTGGTAATGGACAATACAGGGTTGGGCAAGAGTAGGTTTATAGTTATAAGTATGTGAAACAGAGTTTACTCTTGTATTATTATTTATTAATTATCATATTATTTTCCATATGAACAACTGTAAATATATTTTTGCTCCACCTGTATAAAGCAATAAATGTACCTTTTTAGGTTATCCAAGTTCATATGCCATTTTATGGAGTTTAAAGAAGGAACTGAGGTAGAAAAGATATGAGAGCTTAAGGGGAAAAAAGAGAAGTGAAAAGAAAAGGCTATAAATCAGCAATAGGAAGCCATTGGGAAAAGGATATAAATCAGCATTAGGCAGCAGTGGGAAAAGGGGAGAGAAAAGAAAGAGAAAGATGAGAGAATGGGAGGAGGAGACAGCAAAGGGAAGGAAGTGGGGAGGACATATTACAAGGAGAGAGCAGAGAGAGGCCCATGCCTTCTACTCACTCCATCATGCTATTAGAACCCACCTGGCCCCAGCTCCAGCCTCCCACTCAGAGATGGAAAAAACAAAATCTTCCCTCCTGAAGTCTAGCCTAGAGTTTCCAACCACACCCACAATACTTTTTCTGCTCTAGCTCCGTACACTTTCACCTATTTCCTTTAACCTCCTCTTTCAGAATGGTTAATGTCCTTCTCCAGACTAGGAGACAATATGGCCATCTTTGACTTCTAAAGGATTATACCTGTGACAGGAGAATTAGTAGAAATAGATCAGTAGCAGTGTGAAAATCATGCAATCAATAGTCCAGATGAGGAATGCTGAGTATACAGGGTGGGGCAAAATTAGGTTTACAGTTGTTCATATGGAAAATAATGCAATAATTAATAAATAATATAATAAATAATAATACAAGAATCAATTCTGTATTGCATACTCACAACTGTAAAACTTACTTTTGCTCCAGTCTGTATACAATGGAATATTATTCATTTTAATAAAAAAAAGAAAGAAAGGCGATTCTGCATTGGCAACAACATGGATAAACCTGGAAGACATTGGAAAGTAAACTGAAGTGAGTAAGACACATAAAAAAAATAACTGCATAAATCTTGCCTTTGTAATCTAAATAGGTGAAATACATAGAAACAGAAATTTGAAAAGTGGTTGTCAGGGAAATCAAGGAATAAAAGAAAAAGAGAATAAAGAAGAGAAAATGAAATAGGGCTTGCAAACTACAAACATTTGCTTTGTTTGGACAGCATCAGCGTGTGTGTGTATGTCTGAGAGAGAGAGAGAGAGAGAGAGAGAGAGAGAGAGAGAGAGAGAGAGAGAGAGAGAGAGAGATCTGAATGTCAGTTCTTAAACTTAGAAAGGCAGACACTATATAAGTTAACTTTGTTTCTGGGCCTAGAGACATTGGTGTTGGCAACCCCGCAGTGAAGGGACTGGAAAGGAAGAGAGATATTTGAAACTCAGAATCTGGTGAGCAGTGATGCTTTTCCCTGAGAAAATAGAACCCGGAAGAAGGAGGGGCTGGTGTGGAGGAATGCAGTGCACTCAGTTTTATTCAAGTGGGTGATAATCCCACTGAATGACTGTTGGATGATGACCAAGCTCATTCATCATGGAAGAAACAAGTCTAAGGGCTGTCTGAGGAATGGTGTATGGATAAAGAGTTGTTCTATGATGGATGGTGATTGTTTCCCTATTCCTCCTGCATGTGATCAAAGATGAAGAAATGGGATGAATAACACCTACATGGGTAAAGTTAGATATTAGAAATTAAAAGCTTTATTAAATAACATAACTTCTTGAAAAGCTTCCTAATATATTTTCCTTGATTCCTAAGTATACATAATCAATAAAGGCAATTTTGGACACTGGGTATAGAGGAGAGAACTAGCTGAATTAAGTTTATAACTTGTGTCTTTATAAAAATGATGATAATATAGGAAGAGAATATTAAGCCTTCAGATAGTCTCATAGTGGTACACATTCGTCAACATAGATAAGACTTATGCTGATAACATTGCAAATACCTTAAACCCAGAACATTTACCCAAAAGATTTCAATTGAGTGAGTTCCATATACCTCAAGAACTGATTTTGACTATGTAGCCCAGGCATTCCTTGTGCAGGTGCCTAAAGGAGCAATACCTTGATAAACACAGTATACATCACTGTCTCATGAACCATGACTTTAATATTACATTATTTTATACTTACCTTGAGTAAATGCTGCTGTTGTTGATGACGATGATAATAATGATGACAAACTCATGGTCCAGTTCAAACCCCTTGAATAAGCATAATGACATGACCACAAGTAATGCTCACCTTTTCTATTAACCAAGTGAGCTGGCCTTTGAGTAAGTGTGTGGAGAAAAATCCTGGATGATTGCTCTGCTCAGTCTATAAAGAATAGGACAAAAAAATGTGTCCTTGAGCATTAAGATAATATAGAGCAACCTTGAGAAAGAAGAACAAGGTTGGAGGGATTACAATACTGGATATCAAGTTATACTACAAAACCACTGTAATCAAAACAGCCTGGTACTGGCACTAGAACAGGCATATAGACCAATGGAACAGAACAGAGACCCCACAAATCAACCCAAGCCATTACTCTCAAAGAATATTTGACAAAGGAGGCAAGCGCATACAATGGGGTCAAGACAGTCTCTTCAATAAATGGTGTTGGGAAAATTGAACAGGTACATGCAAAAAAAAAAAAAAAAAGAAATTAGACCAAGAACTTACACCATACAAAAATAAATTCAAAATGGATAAAAGACTTAACTGTAAGTTGTGAAACCATAAAAATCCTAGAAGAAACCTTAGGCAGCAAAATCTCAGACATCTCTTGTAGCAATATGTTTGCTGATACATCTCCTAGGGCAAGGGAAACAAAGGAAAAAAAATAAACAAATGGGACTACATAAAAATAAAAGGCTTCTGCACAGCAGAAGAAACCATCAACAAAATTAAAAAGGAGCCCACTGTATGGGAGAATATATTTGCCCATGACACATTTAATTTTCAAAATATATAAAAAATTCATACAACTTAACAAAAGGAAGACAAACAATCCAATTAAAATGGGCAAAGGACCTAAATAGACAGTTCTCCAAGGAGGACATACAGATGGCCAAGAGATATATGAAAATACTCAAAATCACTAATCAATAGGGTGATGCAAATTAAAATGACAATGTGGTATCACCTCACATCTCCCAGAATGGCTACTATCAACAAATGAACAAATGACAAGCGCTGGTGAGGATGTGGAGAAAAGGGAACCCTAGTACACTGTTGGTGGGAATGCAGACTGGTGCAGCCACTATAGAGAACAGTATAGAGTTTCCTCAAAAAATTAAAAATGGAACTGCCATTTGACCCAGTGATCCCACTTCTAGTAATATATCCTAAGAGTCGGAAAAATACATTCATCCCTCTGTTCATAGCAGCATTATTTACAATAGTTAAGATCTGGAAACAGCCCAAGTGGCCATAAGGAGGTGAATGTACACAAAAGGTGTGGTATGTTTACACAGTGGAATGCTATGCATCTCTAAAAAAAAAGAAGGCTCTCTTACCCTTTGAGACAGCATGGAGGGACCTGGAGCATACTATGCTAAACTAAATAAGTCAGTCAAAGAAAGACAAGTATCACGTGACCTCACTCATATGTGGAATCTAAAGAACAAAATAAACTGACAAGCAAAATAGATCCAGAAACATTGAAGTATGCAGGAGACTGACAAAGTTCAGAGGGAAGTGGGGGTTGACGGGGGAAGAGATTAACCAAAAAACTTAAGTGCATATATATATAACTTATAGACAGACAGTAGTGTGATGAAGGCCTGGGGAGGAGAGGAGTGGGGGTATGAAGTAAAGGGGCGCACATCTGTAGTAATTTCAACAATAAAGATAAAATTTAAAATATAATATAGAGAAAGACAAAATAGAAACAAAGTAACAAAGTAAATATTTAATTTCAAACCAATAATGCCTGGTTTGCAATCCTGAAAAAGAGAAGTGGTTTTTATCACATAAAGCTCGGGGGAGAAATCAGCCTGAGAATCAGCGTGGGGGCCAACAGGCACCTACTGAATGGAAGGGTGTGATTTAGGACAGTGGTATCCTGTCAGAGAAGGTTATAGCTGACCACAAATCTGAGTTGCTGCAGAAGTGATTGCTTTTTAGATTTTTTAATAAAAATTACTAATTAAATAAATTCAGGGGTGGCAAAAAGGGGGTTTACAGTTGTAATACAAATAAATAATACATAATTAATAAATAATACAAGAATAAACTCTGTATTTTGTGTACTCACAATTATATACTTTCCTTTGCCCATATATGGGCAAAGGAAAGTATATAATTTATATATATATACTAGCGTTCCCGTTGCAGGAAAAATCCTGCAATAGGATTTCCTGCTGTACTCTACCCCGCCTCCGCTCCGCCCTTGTTGCCCGCCCCGCCTTCTCCGCCAGCCCACCTGCTTTTCCCTTCTCCCCCGGCCCGCCTCCACTCCGCCCTTGTCACTCGCCCCGCCTTCTCCGCCAGCCCGCCTGCTTTTCCCTTCGCCCCCGGCCCTGACTTCGCTCCTCCCTTCTCCTCCCCCCCCCCAGCTTGCTTGCTTCTTCGAAGCTTTACTCCCTTCTGCAGCTCTTGGCTTCTTTCGACGCTGTCTTGATATGCAAATTAGCCGCCATATTTGTTGGGGTAATTTGCATACTTGTCCTGATTGGCTGGTGGGCGTGGCTTTGCTGGTGGGCGTGGCTTAGGTGTAGCGAAGGTGCAGTCAATTTGCATATTTGTCTATTATTAGATTAGATATTTAATACATTGTTTACTCTTCCTAGCCCCCTATTTTCTCTGAGATAATTTTGTTTTCCTCTAAGCAGGGCCTTCCCACACAGGTCCCATTTTTGGAACAAAGGAGACTTCCTTCTCCTTCAGCAGGACCCTGGTGTTTGGCCCACACTTGAGCTTCTTTTCTGGGTGTTTTATAGAGAATGGATTGATCTCATAGGAGCCCATCATTATAAAATTTTCTTAACTGTACCACAGCCCATAATATCTACCTAACAAAATTGTGATCACAGCTACCTGATAGCAAAAGGGTTTGTCTGAAATGTGTGGAAGACCATTTCTACACCATAGTATTACTCAGCACTTAATGACTGATGAACGAGTCAAATAGTTGGTATGGATGAGTGTATTAATGAACTTGTCTAGTCATTCATTCAACCAACATGACTGTATGCCTTTCAATGGCAGCTATTGTGCTGTAAGTGCTGGGGCTTCAAAGATAATGTGAAATATTGCAGATTTAAAAATGAACAAACAAACTAAAACCCCTTGAAATCCAATAGATAGAAGGAAATCATTTGGAGTACATCTTGACTAGCTGGATTCTATTTTTCTCAGAATCTATGATTCCATGATTATACTTGTACATTTTCTATCTCTTCTTTAATAGTGAAGGGAATGTAAGAAGTATTCAGTATGAAGTTCCTGATTGATTATTGTGAAGGTGGAATTAATTTTACCAGCATATTTTATTAAATTATTCCTTGAATGCCCTCCTGTAGATGATATTTATTATGCATGTCACATCATATTCACCCCATTGAAAAACATTACTAGTAATTATTGGCAAAGAAGATATGAGTCTGCTTATCTCTCAAGTCTGAATTGCAGGAAAGCACTTCTTTACACATTCCTTCCTGAAAGAGCATTAGAAATTCACAGAGACAGCACTCAGACATGCAATGTCTGCCTTCTAATGTGCTCATATTTGCATTGATAAGCTGAGTGGTAATGTCTTCACCTTAAGCAAGAATCTCGGGGCAGAAAAATAAAGCTTGATTTCTAATAAACATCACTGCCACTTAAATGTGGACATTTTAAAGCAAGTGCATGAATGATGATAACTGGAGAAAGGGCTTTATTATTTCTATATGTTCATGAAATGACATGAGATATTTTGGTTTTATATTTCATTTTGGTGTCAAAGAAAGAATATTATTGTAGTTGGTAATTTTTTCCTGATTTTTTTAATGTTGAAAACATTATAAAGTACTGTAAGTAGTAACAAAATTAGGTTTGATCAGAATGTTTCAATTTTTGCCTGGCCGGTGTGGCTCAGTGGTTGAGCATTGTATGAACCAGGAGGTCAGGGTTTGATTTCTGGTCAGGGCTCATGCCCAGGTTGTGGGCTCCATCCCCAATGCGGGGTGTGCAGGAGGCAGCTGATCAGTGATTTTCTCATCATTGATGTTTCTATCTCTCTCCCTCTCCACACATCTCCAAAATCAATAAAAATATATATTTTTAAAATAATGTTTCAGTTTTTAAAAATTTGTATTTGTGGAGGTAGATGGTAAGTAGTAGATGGTCAAAGACATTTTTATATATGAGATTTTTAAACTACCCAAGAGATTAAGTCCTAAAACAGTAGATAAACAATATTTGAGAATGACCATTTCTTTGTTTTCATTTTCAAAATCATGAAAAAAAATTGCAGTAAACTACAGAAATGCTAAGAAGGCCAATATACCATACAGTGAGTGATAAATCCTATTTAACATTAAAGCAACAATTAGTAGCTACTAAAATTGAGGGGAAATTCTGCCTATTTAAAAACTGTTTGTAGCCCTAGCCGGTTTGGCTCAGTGGATAGAGCATCGGCCTGTGGACTGAAGGGTTCCAGGTGATCAATGATTCTCTCTCATCATTGATGTTCCAATCTCTCTTTCCCTCTCCCTTCCTCTCTGAACTCAATAAAAATATACTTAAAAAAATGGTTTGCATATGTGGGAAGCCTTATGATTGAAAATTGCTATACACTGTTCACCCAAGATGGGTTTTATTTCTGATTATTTTTTTAAATATATTTTTATTGATTTCAGAGAGGAAGGGAGAGGGAAAGAAAGAAACATCAACGATGAGAGCGAATTATTGATCAGCTGCCTCCTGCATGCACCCCAATGGGGATTGAGCCCAAAACCTGGGCATGTACCCTAACCGGAATTGAACTGTGACTTCCTTGTTCATTGGCTGATGTTCAACCACTGAACTACACCAGCCGGGCTGATTATTTTTACTTTTAGAGAATTATTTTCCTTCTGGCATTTGGCAGTGGGGTTACATGTATGTGTTGCTACTTGCCAGGGCCTCTGAAAACCCACCAGCCATGAATTCATGGTGGGCTCTGGAAAGGAATTAGGTGTTTTTCTCCATCTCCTCAACAGAGCCACAATAATTTAAGTCCCATTTCTTAGTCACTTGGGAATTATAAAGAAAAATAATTAATGAAAAAATTAATAAAAATATGAAAAACTACTCTATTTTCAATTTTCCTAAGACATAAACAACCTTTATTGAAAAATCAAATAGGCTGTTCTACTTTATATGTGATATACTAAAAGTTGGCAAAAATTTTATGGTAATTTCATTATTTCCTCTTTGTTCTTTCTTTATTTTTAAAATATATTTTATTGAGTTCAGAGAGGAAGGGAGAGGGAGTGAGAGATAGAAACATCAATGATGAAAGAGAATCATTGATTGGCTGCCTCCTGCACACCCCTTTCATAGATTGAGCCTACAACCCAGGCATGTTCCCTGACCAGGAATCCAACCATGACCTCCTGGTTCATAGGTTCACACTCAACCACTGAGCCACACTAACCAGGTTATTTCCTCTTCTTTATGATTTCTGTTTGGTTTCCATTGCTTTTCTAGTACTATGGAAAGAACGAGGACCATTTACACAACTGAAAATATTGGCCACATTTCCATTATAATATTATCTTTCAACTAGTATTGATGCTAGAATCTAGAGAAATAATGGTGAAAAACAGACATGGCCCCTGGCCTCAGGGAAATTACAATTTCTATAGATGTTAGTTCCACACACAGTGCATTCTAATTTTGAATGATTTCTCTACCTTATGGAAAGGTATTTTGTGCTCTGAGCTACTTTGCATTTCACTGAAGGTTGATATTGATTGTCAAAGTAATGTATGCAGTTTGGAATGCAAGTTCATGGAAGGTACTTAATACACTTCTGAGCAAGTATATGGTAGAACTCTTTTTTGGAGTTAGATGTGGCTTTAAGATCTAACTACTATCTATATATATAAAAGCCTAAGTTACCGATGCAACCGAACGACCAGTTGACCAGTCACTATGATGTGCACTGACCACCAGGGGGAGCTCAATGCAGGAGTTGCCCCCTGGTGGTCAGTGCGCTCCCACAGCCAACCTCCCATGGCCAGCCAATCTCCCCCGATCCCTCCCCACAGCCAGCAAACCTCCTGCGATCCCTCTCCCCATCCCTCCTGGAAGGCCCTGTCTGGAAGGTCCCAGCTGGCAGCCAGCAGGAGGCCCCAGCTGGCAGCCGACAGGCCCTGGCGCCCGGTCCGGATTGGGACTGGGCGAGACGGCCCTGATAAGTCCTGATCACTGGCCGGGCCTAGGGATCCCCACCCATGCACAAATTTCGTGCACCAGGCCTCTAGTATAGAATAAAGAGAGATGAGTCCCTTGTTAATAGGCATGTCCCAACCCATGCTAAGGCATCATAATTGTTTGCTATTTGCTGCCAAAGACTGAATGGAAACAAGTGAAGCTTTGGAATTGCAACATCTCTGACAAGGTGGAGATATTTTATTTGGTCATTTATTCTGGGTCTGGGCCACTATTTAGCAGAAATAGTTATGACAGCAAACATAAACCATTATCCTACTTTACTTTTAACCTGTTACAATTAATCACTAACCTGACAAACGAGAGCAGACAATTTTACTGATGTCACATAATAAATTTATTGTGAGTGCCTTTGGTGAGGGCATAACAACAAAGCTTGAACCTCAATGACTCCCCATTAATGTAAACTTCTCCAATTATCTCATCCATTTCTTAACTATGAACCTTTATAACTCTGTTTCCACTAACCTTAGACTCGGTGCAATCCTTGTCATGGCAAATCATTTTCTATGGTGAGCAATACTCTGTTAATGTTCAAGAATATTGGTTTCCTGGCCTGTACTTCAGACACAGCTTTGAAAAAATAGATATCTTTCTTGCTTGTAGATAATGAAGAGTAAAATCATGGCAAGATAATATATTACCTTAAAAGATGCATATTTATTGTGGTCTGAGAAACAACTGTTTTATTAGAGGGCACATTAAATGCTCACAATAAGCATTTATTTGCATGTACTTCCTCTGTGATCATGACACATTATCATTGCTAATGTGTTAAATGGTAAAATGATTGATAAAATTATGTCACTTTGGAAGATATGGCACCTCCTATATTATTAATTATTTAAATATTACCATTTGCTCTCTATCCTATAACCTTAAGTTAATGATATCAAGAGAGGAAATGAAAAATTGTTTTTATATTAAGAATTTGCAATTTCAATAACTCTACTTACCATTTAATGGTGGCTATGCAGACCTTCCTTGTTTTATTCCAATATCAATTAGGATCTGTATTTCAAGCCATATTAATAACATAAAATCAACATTTAAACTTTTCAAAGATCTCCAGGCAACTCTTACCTGGAGTTTATGTGAGGCATCTCTTAATGCCCATGAAGTAATAATTTCTAATGTGAAATATATTAAAGTAAAAGAGGAAACTATTAAGAAATTATTCCACAGGTACCATAAATGGGTTAGCTATTTTCCTTATGCAGTTGGAATCCTTTGAAAGACTGTTTTATTGACTTAGCAAAGCCAACTGTATACCTAGGAGAAATAGCAGTGAGCCTTTAATTTAAAATTACATTACATGAGAGGGCTTGCACATAGAAATGGGTAGACAAAAGAATTACCTTGGGTAATAATTCCCCCGTGTTTATCTAAAAAAAAAATAAAATAAAATAATGCCTTGTAGCAATTTGAATGCAGACAAAGTTCTTATTAATTTTTGTGCATCATTCATACAATAATAATAATTTAAAACAGAAAAAGAAACCATGTCAGTAATACCTGATTATTTCAAAGCACAGGGTGTTCAATCATACCTTGCTTGTCTGTGCCACAAAAATCAGTCACGATTTTATTTTATTTTTTTCTGGTGGTCAGTCTTTGGGGCCGATTAGAAATTCCTCAGAATCATTAAACCGTTAACTACCAGCACCAAAAGATCATGCTCTTTAAACATTTTTTTGAATAATAACTTCATTAGGCATTATGTTCCTTGTATGACTAAGGAAAACTATGGAATGTGGCACAATGTAGCATTTACTTTCAATTATCCAATATTCCAGTCCTTTCTTTAAACAAGAGACTTGCTCAAAGTGTGCTAAATTATCTTTATTTCCTAATTGTATTTTCTGTTAATGATAGTGTTCTAGCTAGAAGCATTTGAAATAATTATTTACTCTAAAAAAAGGTGATAGGTTGTACTATCAGTGACTCAAGGAGATTTTACATTTGAGGCAGAGATGGCAAAAACAGCAAGGTAAAGTTGAAGAGACGTAAAGCCCACATTCTGCAAATGTAGGGAATGCAAAACTCCAGAGTGGTACATAATGTATTACTGAATTATTTTTGTTAATTCCAATTCAAAGTGAGTTGGTAAAGGGTCATTCAAAAGCCTGAAGTGGTAAATGCAGAAGACATGGATATGTTGCCACCGGGGAAAAGTAGAATTATTATACTATGGGTACTGTGTGATGTGTATTTGTGTATAATTATTCTATAACCATAAACTATTTAGGAATATTCCTTATTCTGATAATATTCTGATATGTATATGTAGGTATTTTTCTCTTAGTTATCATTTAGAGATTTTCTGCATACTCATTTGTGAAGTACTGTGAAAATAAAATCCACCTTTTTATTGTATAGAATATATACATATATATTTCATACTTCAGTTATTTTTAATTTTTCAAAGGCAAATGCCTCATATAATTCATTTCTTTAAAAAAATATATTTTATTTATTTTTTACAGAGAGGAAGGGAGAGGGATAGAGAGTTAGAAACATCGATGACAGAGTAACATCCATCAGCTGCCTCCTGCACACCCCCTATTGGGGATGTGCCTGCAACCAAGGTACATGCCCTTAACCGAAATTGAACCTGGAACCCTTCAGTCCGAAGGCCGAAGATCTATCCACTAAGCCAAACCGGCTAAGGCTAATTCATTTCTTAGGTGGACAAGAGAGTGGGGGTGATAGGCGGACAGATATAATGAGAGAAGACACCCAGCTGAGAAGCCTAAATAAAAGCTGGCAATGCCACCCACACTAATTTAAGCATTTGGTCTCACTGGGTGACCTTGAGAATTAGGAATGACTTTTTGTAACATGCTGATGACATTTGAAATGCTTTCCAAGAAATAGATGAAACACTCTATTATGGTTTCTTTAATATTCAGATACTGCATTGTGATTATGTCTAGCAGAATGATGGCAATTAATTACACTGGGTCAGCAAACATTGCCATGCCTATCATATACACATTAAGAACAAGTCAGAATTTCCCAGCTGTGCAGTTGGCCTGGTGGGCACATGCCAAGAGCAGTACTCTCCTCTCTGACACGTCTCCTGCTGCAGGGAGATCCCAGCAACGAAACAAGGGCTAGCAGGGCATGAGTGAGTGCTGTCCCTCCTCTCTGCTTATCTGTCCCAGGGTCCCTCTTCAAATTTGTAGGAAGACTGGAGTTATGATATCCTCAAAGAGCATTTTTATTTGCCCATGAGTATGTATACATACTTGTTATAATCTCAAATAGAAAAAGATTACATTCAAATACATTGTTCTTCAAAAATAGTGCTCACACAATTTGGATACTTATAAGAGAACTGCACATGTAAAGGTTTTCTAAGTTTCATAAAATCTAATATGAGTTTTGAATAAAAATTAAATAGCCTTTCTTACCTAGTACTCCAATTATTAACACAACAAGCCCATAGGGGAAAAAAACAAAACAGTCTGGAGCTTTGGGATCAAAATCTTTATTTCTTTTCTTTTTAAAAAAATGTATTGAATTTATTGGGGTGGTTAATAAAATTATATAGGTTTCCAGTGTACAGTTCTACAAGACATCATCTTTATATTGTATTGTGTTCACAACCCCAAGTCAAGTCTCCTTCCATCACCATTTACATACCACCCTTACCTGCTTCTACCTCTCCCCACCCACCTTTCCCTCTGGTAATCACCATAGTGTTGGCCATATCTATGAGTTGTTTTATCTTTGCTTAATCCAGGGGCGGGGGACCTTTTATCTGCCAAGGGCCATTTGGATATTTATAACATCATTCATGGGCCATACAAAATTATCAACTTAAAAATTAGGCTGCTACATTTGCTCAAACATTTCATTAACTCACCCCTAATGACTTGGCAGGGTCAGACAAAATGATTTCTTGGGCCTTCTATGTTTCCCACCTCTGGCTTAATCGCTTCACCTTCTTCACCCAGCCCTCTAACCCCCTTCCCCTTGGAGAGATGTCAGCCTGTCCTCAGTATCTATGAGCTTGTTTCTATTTTGTTTGCTAGTTTATTTTGTTCATTAGATTCCACACATGAGTGAAATCACATGGTACTTGTCTTTCTCAGACTGGCTTATTTCACTTAGCACAATAATCTCCAGGTTATTCAGGTGCCAGCGGCCTGAGAAGATGGTGGACTCGTATCCTAAAAACCGTCTTAACATCTCTAGGCAAGCCAGTGGCTTTTATAAGGACAGTGAAGGGAAGTGGAGATGTGTGGGCAGTGTTCTTGCTGGTTCCGCCAAAGATCTTGGTGTCAGCATGTTGAATCCTTCAGTGTCAGCCGAATTCCTGTGGTCAGTCATCTCCTATCTGGACAGGTACTGCCGGTCCCTGCAATGTACTGAAATAGAGGCTAAAATAGAGGTTGTTAGCATAAAATCTGGTTTCTGTTTTTGTTCCAACAAACTTGTTAGTTTGCTAGTTAGTACATTTAATTCTGGTTAGTACAGTATTGTATAAAAACTATATGCTGTTCATTCCCTGTCACACATGCTATTGCAAAAGTTAACATTTCCATCCTTTTTTTTTTTTTTAAGATTTACAGCTCAGGTCATTTCATTGGTAGACCTCAAGGTTCCTTTATCTCATCACTACAATTGTTATTACTATCTTTCAGTTAATGTCAAATTGCTTTCACTCTGTCACTGAAATGTCCTAGAAAAAGCTCCTGTGGAAGTAGATACCATAAAATAACATGTCCAGTGTTATCCAGTTTTGTCCTTAAACTAGATAAAATCTCAATATAAATAAAGTATAATACAACTACAAAGTTTATGAATGATTATAAGGGTTACTTGTTATTGCTTTTAAATTTACTTACTTGAAAACTAATTAAATAGATTTAATCTGTGGTTTTTAAAATATTAAAGAGAATATAACTTTATTTTGATGATTATTTTAGTAAAACTTGTATTTCAACTTGTGATCATGTGTGTCCTATGGCACTTCATCACTTCACGTGTTGAAGACTAACTTATTTTAAGGAAAAGATGTGTATTTTTATTATATTGGTGGTTTTTAAAATATAATTTATTTAATTGTGATACATTTCTAGATTTTCCTGACAGTAATTATTTGTTTAAAAGTTAACTATATTTCTATTCTTATTTGCATGAGAGAAATAATGTTTCAAGGAAAATACTAGTATTTAAGTTGCTGATATATATATATTATGAGAAAAGTGTTTTATTTATATTTACTCTGAGACTGGTTTCAGTATGTTTTCCATTTAATAATTGTAATTTTGTCACAATGAAGGAGTATAAAATTATTTTCATCCTATTTAATGTATATGTAACCATCAGTGAAACCTCTGGATATCCACATTGCCAAGCTAAATGAAATATTACTGTTTTCTTTTAAAATATATTAAAAAAAAAAACAAAGGGGAAAAATACCTGCTTAAGGTTCAGCTCAACTCCTTATAAGTTTAAAAGGGAGAGGAGAGAAAGCCCAGATAATATTTCAAACTGTTTTCTTCCTGCTAAGACCCTTTATGAAGTTACTTAATCTTTGTGCACTTTTTAACTTTTATTTCCTTTGTTAGAGATTCTCCAGAGGCTGATAAATTTTCAAAATTATCAGATTATATAGTTTGTATTATCCTTCTTGGACCATTAGTTTATTTTTAGTAATCTTTTTTTAACTTCTACTTGTGTCTTAGGTGCCATGGTAGCAATACTACTGAAGTATATATATTTACTTGGCAAATAAATTAGATGCAACTCCTATTAGATAATGTTGAAGTCCACAGGATTTCAAGCAAGCTGCACAGAGCAGTGTGGGAAAATGTTGGAATTACATACATTGTTGTTTACTGACCAGATTGTTGGCACTTTGAACAAGTATGTTCACTATCCATGCTATTACACTTGCACACTGACCTCTGCCGTCAGCACTGCCCCTATAAGGGACAGCCGAGCCTCCTTGCCTGGAAGTCAAAGCTGCTGCCAAGCTAACCTATGAAACCTGCCAGATATATTGCCCTTCCTCCCACCACGTCCCCAAAAGAAGAGAAACCTTTAGGTGCCCATATGTTATTTGTACCTCATTAATGTCTCGGATGCCATTCTTTCTTTGTTTACAGACATTTATTTATGAGCCTCAGATTCTTTCTCAGGTTACCCTTTTACTTGGTCACCTTCTTCTCCTTCCTACCCTTGATGTTCTTTCTGTCTCTCTCGGCATGCCTGTGACGTGGTTTCTCTGTTTCTTTGTGATGTTCATCACTGCCCCCAAGTCACAATTAGCTTCTGCCACTGGATGTTTTCAAGTGAATCATTTACCTTTGCAGGTGCCTTTGCAGTGGCCACTTCAGAAGTCTGTTCTCTCCCATGCCAGCAGCACTGTCTCCCATCCAGCTGCTACACTTAGAGGAAGGGCTCCCCGTGTTTTCATATCAGATTAAAGCTGTCATTTGTTGTTTTGCAAGTTATGTGCAAATAAAGACTTATTAAGCCAAACATTTAAGATCTTGGATTAGCAATGCTTCCAACATGCAACAGGCTGGGAAAGCTGTTGTGATATTTATCGGAAAATCCAACGCATCTAAATTTAGACTACCATTAATTTTTTAAAGAAACTTTGTGGTTACCAATTAAGTTTGTGTTAGTTACAAGAGACATAATTTCTCTTATCTCAGATATTTTAAAATGTCACTAAACCCTAAAGTATACCTATTATTGAGTAAGGATTTTCATTGTGAATATACTTAATTTTCCATTTTTCTGCATTGCTGTCATTACATTCCAAAGTAGTAGCAGATGTATGGTGAAAAATACCTTAAAAGCCAAGTCCTTCAAGGCTGGGACTTCACATTTTAGGTAGATCATGAGGATTTATTGCTGCTTTACCAAATACTAGAGAGACTCTTCTTGATCGAACTTCATTTCTATAAATTTCTGCAATTTCAGGGCAGGTGGGAGTGTTGGTCTTGGCACTTGAGATACTTTCCGATTTCCAACATCATAACTCTATATGCTGAGTTAATTGTTTTGTATTTGCCAAGTACATTCAAGTGTACATGTGCACCTCCATGGAAATATCTCCCAAATAGCTGCACATGACTTAGGCAAATTATATTCTTCCCAAATCAGAAGTTAATGAGAATGCACATTGAGGATATATGCAATGATTGCATTTTAACACTTAATTTTTGGATTATAAAATAGAAGCCCTAATGCTCAGCCTATGCTAAGCCCAGAGTGTCATATATTATAAAGTTGACAATTCTGTTCTGCCACAGTGCAAATAATTTTTTAAAAAGTAACTCACCCATACTATAAGAAAGGAGAACTGTGAAATGTGTTAAATAAGGCTTAGAGCCTGTGAATATGTGGTTATTATGATAAATGGTATTTAAGTATATGTCCTTTCGTCACCAGGGCTCTGAAGCAAAAAAAATTTCAATGGAAGTTGATGATGTTCTCATGCAAGGTCTTCAAGCTAATTTCCAGGAATGATGCTTTTTAGTGAGGATGAGAGTACAGTGAACATATCTGGGGACCAGGTTTACAGCTGACCTAACATCAGAAATCACTGATAACACTGGTATTGCCATGTATCCAGCTTTCCTAGTTTCTGTAAATGCCTGAGTGTCAGCAATGCTGGGATCTTCATTCTATGACTTATTTGTCTTGATTTTAAGAATGTTTTATTTTAATGACTTTAATTTGTGTCCTGATGTTTATCATAACAGATAGACTTTGATGTATGGAACATTATGTTAATAGTTGAAAAGGCTTATACCTTCAAAACTAACTCTGTCCCTTTACACTCATTTAATATAAATTACTTTTTTATCTTGTCAATGGCAGACCTTTATAATCAGACTAGAGGCCCAGTGCACGAAATTTGTGCACGGAGGGGGGGTGTCCCTCAGCCCAGCCTGTACCCTCTCCAATCTGGGACCCCTCGAGGGATGTCCGACTGCCCTAAATGGGCAGTTGGTTATCCCTCTCACAATCCAGGACTGCTGGCTCCCAACTGCTTGCCTGCCTGCCTTCCTGATTGTCCCTAACTGCTTCTGCCTGCCAGCCTGATCACCCCCTAACCACTCTGCTGCCAGCCTGATTGATGCCTAATTGCTCCCCTGCCAGCCTGTTTGCCCCCAACTTTCCTCCTCTGCCGGTCTGGTCACCCCTAACTGCCCTCCCCTGCAGGGTTGATTGCCTCCAACTTCCCTCCCTTGCAGGCCGGGTGCCTCCCAACTGCCCTCCCCTGCTGGCCATCTTGTGGTGGCCATCTTGTGTCCACATGGGGACAGGATCTTTGACCACATGGGAGCAGACATATTGTGTGTTGGAGTGATGATCAATCTGCATATTACTGTTTTATTAGATAGGATAGAGGCCTGGTGCAGGAGTGGGGGCCAGCTGGTTTGCCCTGAAGGGTGTCCCAGATAAGGGTGGGGGTTCCCTTGGGGCGTGGGGCGGCCTGAGCAAGGGGCCTGTGGTGGTTTGCAGGCCAGCCACGCCCCCTGGTGACCCAAGCAGAGGCACTGGTATCTGGAATTTATTTATCTTTTACAATTGAAACTTTGTAGCCTGGAGTGGAGCCAAGCCTCCTGCATGCTCCACCGGCAGCCATTTTTCTGTTTGAGTTAATTCACCTTCTATAATTGAAACTTTGTAGCCTTAAGCAGAGGCCTGAGCTCAGCCAGGGTGTGCGGAAAGCTTTGCTTTCTCTGTTACCGCGGGCAACCCTGGCCTGGTCTCTCCAGCTCTGTGGCTGCCACCATTCTGTTTGAATTTGTTTACCTTCTATAATTGAAACTTTGTAGCTTGAGTGGAGGCTTAGGCCTGTCAAGGGCAGGCAGAAAGCTTGTTTCCCTGTGTTGCCTGGGAAACCTTGCTCTCTGTGGCTGTAGCCATCTTGGTTCGGTTTATTTGCATACTCACCCTGATTGGCTGGTGGGCGTGGCTTGGGCTGGTGGGCGTGGCTTGGGTGTAGCAGAGGTATGGTCAATTTGCATATTTGTCTATTATTAGGTAGGATACTATAGATTACTTTTATAAGTCTCTTATTAGAGTCCTTTCTCACAATAATTTCAAAATTATAGCTATAGATAGTGAAATTATTTGGTTTATTTATTATGTCTGGTGTTTTTATTGTAAGACTCACAGATTTTGAGAGATCTCTTTTTTTTATGTGAAATTACTCTCTCAGTGTATTTTCCATCCCTCCTCCAAGCCATCACTCTTCTGCTCTGTTAAGAAAACTTCCATTCATTGGTCTTGGATTGGGAAAAAGGTCATATTTGCTGATCCTCCTGAAGTCAATTCACTCACTATTTCTTCTATACTTCTTTATATCTAGATACATGATCCTTTTGTTCATTATATTTCAGGAGAAGCCCAGTGCACAAAATTCATGCATGGGAAGGGTCCCTAGCGACTGCCAGCCAGGGGCGTCTCCCTTCCCCTGGCTGCCTGCCACCACCACTGCCAGCCCAGCCCCCTGGTTGAACTCCTGGTTGAACTCCATATCGATGGGGCAATTTGCATATTAGGCTTTTATTATATAGGATAGTAAGGATTTGATTGAAGTGCTATATACTTCTATAGTTAGAGTTGAACTGCTCAAGTTTACTACATATTATTCAACTTTGTGAATAGTATCACTTTATAATTAACTGAAGCTAAGCCCCCCCCCTATACTTACTAACTTGGAATCTAATAAGTGGTCAAATGGTACTGGATGGAACATATGTGCATTGCCCAGAGTGAGTATAGATGGGTCATATTGGTCTGTTTTCCTTCTGTCAGAATCAGCTCTGTGAGCCCTAACTGGTTTGGCTCAGTGGATAGAGCATCGGCCTGCAAACTGAACTCTGAGAAGACTTGCTTAATGATGCCTGTTGCTATTCAAGCCACAATGGTCAAGACCTACCTACTTGACCTCTGTTTTCTTCCTCTCAACTTTCCTTTTTCTTATGTGGTGTAGAGTTGAACACCATTATTTTTTACACTGAAATAATTATCTGTTATAGTCCTTTTCTTTCCACAGAGTACTTTCAACATCTACCCAGCCATCCAGTAACAATTACCCTTGTCTTCCTGAACATGTTCTGACATTAATTCACCCACCCACTTTTCTGGGTTTGAATTTGACCTATTTAATTGATCAGCATCCCTGCCCTGTGGGGTTCTGCATGAAGGAGCATCTTTATTGCTCCATTTACCATTGGTAAGACTAATATTTCACAGATAATAACACTGAAAAGTGAAGCTCAACCTTATAAAAATAATTGTTACTATGCTGATAAGCAAGAAGAGAGGAGAGTCCCCCATGTGTAAAGATGAAGAAAGTATAGGAAGAGAGAAAAAATACAAAGATGAAAGGCAGATACCTTAACACCACGATGCCTGCTTTCTGAGTGCAGAGAGGAATATTGGAAGAGGGACAGGAAAAATTTAGCACCAGGCAGAGTTTAATTCCTTTTTTCAATGACTTAACATCCAAGGCTCCTCAAAAAAGGTTAGATAAGCATGAAAGTATGCAAAAAGAGCAGTATATCCTATAACTGAATACCCTAAGCAGATAAATATCCAAAAACATTTAACTATTTAAACGTTGATATGTATTTAATTATATGCACATTTAGTTATATTCCTCCCAGTAATAATATGTTTTACTAAATGAGGACAGTGAGTATTTTTCTCTCATGCATAAAACCACTTTCAGGAGTCACTGTAGAAAAGGTGGGAGGGACAAAGCAGATCTGGACGAAGCCGAAATTCTTGCGCTTGTGATGCAGGGGCCCTCAGATGATCAAAACATCCACTGGTCCAACAGAAAGTCTGAGGCATGATTTAGAGAGAGAACTGACAAAAATGGCAGTTTGTGTTCTGCAAGAAGAGGAGTCAGAACTTGGCCTCCCTGCAACTACTACAGGGTCACTTGATTTCCTAGCTACTAATTCTACTGACAGTCTGCACGGTTCTGATGCTTAACAAGTACTGGCAACTACCTTCCTTCTCTGAACATTTGTCCTATGTTAGGTTTCATGACTTCATCTGAAGATGCTTAATTTGTTGCATTTAACATGATGCGATTTTGCATCATGCTTAAGAGTAAATAGTATGCATGCTTAATAGCAAATTATGTTCAAAAACAAATCTAGCCCTAACCAGTTTGACTCAGTGGATAGAGCATCAGCCTGAGGACTGAAGGGTCCCAGGTTCGATTCTGGTCAAGGGCATGTATCTTGGTTGCGGGCACATCCCCAGTAGGGGGTGTGCAGGAGGCAGCTGATCGATGTTTCTCTCTCATCAATGTTTCTAACTCTCTATCCCTCTCTCTTCTTCTCTAAAAAAAAAAATCAATAAAATATATTTTAAAAAATCTATTAGTTAGTATTTAGTTTAAAATGGACTAACAAATTCTTTGACATGAAAAGGCAGTTTAGATGTTATAAAAACATCCATTTAGATCTTTGATTTTTTTAAAACTACTATAAGAGTATATGGATGGGATTATCTTATTCAATTCAACCTGCTGTCGATTGGAGTGTTTCCTGGGAAACCACTGTCCCCATGTGCTATGCTCAGTGTATTCTGACTGGGTAATATGATGTGAAGGTTCCAAATAATAAAACAAGCAATGTCAATGTCCCTTTGTTATTGGTCCCTATTGTATATGCTACATAAGATTATTTTTAAAATCAAAATAATTATTACAATGACAAAGGTACCAATTTGGATCCCAAATACCAATGGAATACATTCTCTTTGCAAATTATTTGGACTTCCCTGATTTCATAGTATCCATACAGGAAAAGATAGTTAATTATTATAGTTCCCAAGGAGGCTTCCCACTTGAGCCCATGCTTGAAATTGTAAACAGCCCCACACTTGAAAACCTAAACAGCCCCTTATTACAAGAAGAACCAGATGATAAATGCCCTGAAATGATATTTTTGTAAGAATCCATTTTTTTTCTCTAGAGATAACAATTTTAAAACTACTAAGTGATGGTAATAACATTTATTAAAACATAAAAGCATATATTCTTGATTTTCTCTGGATATAGATTTGTTTGAATAGTTAAGGTTATGGTAACAGAAAGGTATAAGCCATTTTACAAAAACATGTTCTGTTGTATGTATGTAGTTATCTATGTGTTTTATTTACTTGATTGTTCTACATGTACAAAACACTATATTTGCTACTATGAATGAAAGATCTAAATACAGATGGCAAATTCTTTGACTGAAATCCATTATTTTTAGTACTATTTCACTAATATCCTCTGTGCATTTTTGACTATCAATTTATGAATGTACATCTTATAAATCCAATTTACAAACAGAGCTGGTCACGTTACTATTTATTATAAAATATATCATTATATTAGTGGACAAGAGAGTTATTACATATCACTGAAAAGGCATTCATAAATATTTTTAAATAGTGAGGGAAATAAAATAATTGACACTTAAACTTCAGATTTTAAGTAATGAGAAATAAAGAGAGGTCTTCAAGTAATTAAATAAGCTATAAGAAATTGGGAACGGCTTCCCCATCATATGTTTTAAATAACATATATAAAATTACCACATTAATATTTATTAATTGAATAGAAGTATAGACTAGAGGAACTAAAATTACTCCATAATTTACAACATTAGAATCCTTTTTTAAGTAGATATAGTCAATATTTCTTCTGTAAGTGGATATGACATATCAGCAGGTATCCACTTTACACTGAAATTAATTGAACTAGTATTTACATTTCAGGACTATTTTTTTTCTCATTCGCCAAGAAAAGAGTGAGACATGGTTTTCCTTCAGTAATGTCTTCATTGAGCATTGAATCACATGTATTTATTAAATTACCAGTGTTAGTGGCACAGAAACGCATACCAGTCGTTATTCCTGGGTAGAATTGATTTTATTTTATTTTCCAACTGTCCAGGGAGAGTAGGTCCTTGTCTAATTTCTTTAGACAAAAGCATCTCTAGAGTGAAGAAGGACTATATATCGGGTTTTCCAAGCTTAGAAGAAACATGGTGTTTTTTTCGTTTTGAGTCAGTATACATAGAGTGATATTCTAAATCACGTGTCATAGTCCTGGGACTTTCTTTAATATTCCATGAACTGTAATTCAGTTTAACTAGTAAAAGAGAGCAATTGGGAAAACACAGTAGACAAAACCTATATGCTGAAGCTTTATATCCAAATTATGTTTCTGAGACTACCCTGAGCTCATTTTTCCCTTCGTTGTGGCCTTAAGCTGGTGTCGCTGATAGTTGAGTTTTACTTTAATTTTACCTTTTTTTCCTGAGTGTCATAATTTTAGCTTTCTCTTTATTTCTAAATATCTTCTTCATATACTGAGTTTTTATTTTCTTTATAATAAAAAACCAAGGCTTTTCTCTATATCACATTTGTATATGGGCTGCAGATTACATTTCACATGGTGTTTCATGGGCCATTATTGCTAGAATGAACCAAAGAGATCCCAACTTGGCATTCAACTTAAAGTTCATAAAGTGTTTGAAATATTATATTAAAATTGTAGGTTTCATTGGATACTGCACGGTGCAGAGAAATAGAGAAGCATTTAAGTGTTTAGATTTAGTTTATTAATAGAAATGAACCATTCTTAATGTTATCATATCTTTCATGTTAAAGTATCGGATTTCAGCCTTAGCTGCACCTTGGGCAACTTTTAAAATATGTTAATACCTTGCTGCATCACCTGAGAATATGATATAATTGATTTTGGAAGGGGTATTGTTGTTTGCGTTGATAGTTTTCAATGCTTTCTAAGTAAATAAAATAGAAAACCCAGGTTTTATCTGCTTATACCTCTAACAGTAGACAAGTCAAAAAAATCTTTGAAAACAATTGGAAATGGAAGTTTCTGCTTCCCTGGGCATTCTTTTTAATTTATTTTTCTTGAATATTTAATTTTGTATGTGTGTGTGTGTGTGTGTGTGTGTGTGAATGCCAGTATTTTCTTTCTTTTTTAAATTAACTTTTTTAATGTTGACATTTTTGCTGACTTCCCCCATTCTAACCCTCTCCCTCCTACCCTCACCCCCCGGCCCACCTTCATCTACTCTTACCTTGCTCTCCCTTGGCCTTCACCACATTGTTATCTGTGTCCATTGGATGTGCATATATGTTTTCAGCTTCTTTATCCACTCACACCTCCCCCCTCCCCTCTAGCTCTCACTAGTCTGTTCCATGTATCTATGCTTCTGTTTCCATTTTGTTTGTCAGTTTATTTTGTTCATTAGACCACATATTTATGAGATCATATGGTATTTGTCTTTATCTGACAGGCTTATCTTGCTTAGCGTAATACACATTCTTTATCAAGTTTCTCATTATTTGGGAGTGTTAATCAGGTAAAAATCATTTGCACTGGTTTTCCTGCTTCTTTTTTTCTGAGTTGCCTGCTTAGTTGAAGCTCACATTATGCCAGCGTGTGTATCTGTGAAGGCTTTATTTTTGGTCTGCTTTGCACGGCACCACAACTTCTTGCTTATTTACTTTAGATCCTTATAAGAGCAGAGGGTAAAAGTACTTTACCTCCAGGCAGTTTTTTGAAGGTAATATGATTACCATGCAACTAAAATTCACTGCATAAGCACTCATTAGTTATATCACTGTTTCTATTTCAAATATAAACTTTAATCTCCAAATAGTGATTTCCAAGCACATTTTGGCTTCAGGCTTCAGGATGAATCACTGTGCCTGGAGCAAAATCTTTGTCAAGGAAGATGCAGAGCATCCAAGAGGCAACCAGGAATCACGGGAGAACTCTCTGGCTCCTTGTCTCCTCTTGGAGAAGCAGAAAATCATCTAACAAAACTCCTAGGAACTGAGAGAAGTTACAGGGCAGGGTCATGGATCTCTCTCTCTCCCTCCCTCCCCCCTCCCTCCCTCCCTCCCTCCCTCCCTCCCTCCCTTCCCTTCTCTTCCCTTCCCTTCCCTTCCCTTCTCTTCCTTCCTTCCTTCCTTCCTTCCTTCCTTCCTTCCTTCCTTCCTTTCTTCCTTCCTTCCTTCTTTCCTTCTTTCCTTTCTGGAATATGAACAGAATCAGTATGCAATTTCTGTTGAGGACAATTAGACTGCATTTCAAAATATATTGGTGTAATTATTTGTAAAATTTTTCTTCAAAATAAATACAGCTAAATACTAATCCTGAGTTAATCCATGAGAAAAATACTTTAAAAAATATTGATGTGTGGCTCCTGCCTGAACACTGACTTAATGGCTCTCAAGTTCAGCCTGGAATTGGGATTTTTAAAAGCAACCCAGGTAATCCTCAAATATAGTAAAATTTGGGTACCACTAATTTAAATCTTACCCATACCTATTGAATCAGAATCTCCAGGTGGGTGTGGAATCATATAGTTTGTATTTTAATAAATACTTCAGGTGATACTTCATATGCTAATGTTTGATAACCATTGGTTTAGACGCTATCATTACATTATTTTGCCCTTGCTTCCATGATTTGTGTTTTTGGTATAAATATGTATGGCACTGTTTTGTTTTGTTTCTTATTTAACCCCTATCTGTGTTTATTCAGTATGTGTAACTTCAAGCATATACTAGGCATTCTTATTTCCAATGACTTCTCCATTTGGATTAAGGCAATGTGAAAGAACAGAAGTGTTGTAATTTTCCATGTGCTACTAAATAGTTTGGCAGTGTTTAATTAATTACCAACATATAGGAGTAAGCTTCTTAAACTCTCTCTTAGAAATTCAAGTTAAAGCCTGAAGTCTAAAGCCTAACAATTTCTCTTTAGCTATGTTTCTCCATTGAGTTTTCTTCATACATGAATTGGTGGTTTTTAATACCTGCCTCTTAGGGCTGTGATTTGGATAAGGCAATAATACTTGCTAGTACTCTGTAATTTGTAAAGTACTACACAAATTTTAGATACCGCTGTTTATGTCTTTGCAAAATAAAGATCTTTCATGTGTAAAGTTATTTCCATTTTAAAAATGTGTGATTTTACATGAATATTTCCAACATATCATTTTAATATATATATATATATATATATATTTATTTATTAATTTCAGAGAAGGAGAGGGAGAGATAGAAACATCAATGATGAGAGGGAATCATCAATTGGCTGCCTCCTGCACGCCCCCTACTTCATTCACCTCACCAAGTATTTTATTCATTTATATTCTATGTATTTATATAGTTATTATGTGCCACACACTGTTCTTTGTGTTGAACATACAATAGTGACAAAAATAGGCATACATTACTGTTCTTATGACCCTTAGGTGCTATTGTACAGTGGTATGTGTACATAAAGGGAGGGAGACAGACACCAAATCAAAAGAGGATTTGAACTGAACTAGTAAAGTTTATCACCAAGGCAGCCAGTTTATGACATGCTGGAAGTATGTCATACATTTATTTTACTCTTTTCATAGACTTTGTCTAATTCTATCCTATTCTTACGAGCTTGAAAAATGTTATTATGTTCCTGTGTAGTCATATTTGGTTTGGTAATGCTTTATGATTCTCTTGGAGTCAAAAAGTTTGTTGTCTAAATTGACCTGGCTGAGTTAATTTGGAAGTAGTTTCTTTAACATTGAGGATTTTGAAGAAAAAAAAAAAAGACAAAATAATCTCTCTCTCTCTCTCTCTCTCTCTCTCACACACACACACAGAGCTAGGATGGCTGAATACATTCAACACTATTAAATTAACTTCCGAAATGTTTCTTGACAATCCCTATGTATCAATCTAAAAGGCAAATTAAAGCTTTCTTATTTTGAAACAATAAGAAAGGTTGAATATGTAGATTTATCATAAATGACTTAAAGTGAAATTCTTTGTCACAATCAACAAAAAATGTTTGTTTGCTCCCAAATTTATATATGCCATTATAGTTAAACTTTCATTCTCCCTGTAGGACTAGCAACCACTGTTTTCTGTCTAGTCCAGTGGTAGGCAAACTCATTAGTCAACAGAGCCAAATATCAACAGCACAACGATTGAAATTTCTTTTGAGAGCCAAATTTTTTTAAACTTAAACTTCTTCTAACGCCACTTCTTCAAAATATACTCGCCCAGGCCATGGTATTTTGTGGAAGATCCACACTCAAGGGGCCAAAGAGCCACAGTTTGCCAACCACGGGTCTAGTCCATGTGTGGCTTATAAATATGAGTACTATTTACAGGAATGTTACACATGTACTTTGGCTTGATCAAGATTAGCAAGAAAATTGTGGTACCAGGACACCTTAACCAGTATACTTAGGTCCCTAACACATTCCTTATTCTAATGTATTCTTATATTTTATTTGTGGCTTCTCACCATTGACATCTAGGTTTTGAGGAACTAACTGCCTTCTACAATACATTTCCAGTCTTTTTTTATGTGTGTGTGTGTCCTGTATTGTCTGTAATGGGATGAATGAATTACATCTCACATGGCTGTTCTGTTGAGAATGGATATTCAAAAGTATATATTTTTCTCTCAGATCTTCCTCAGTATTCTTATTTTAGTGTTGAAAATAACACATACTACATACTTTTTAGTACATTCATGTGTGTATTTGGAAAAACATTTTTACTTCATTTAATGAGTCAATTAAATGCCTGTATTGTTTTTTTCAGGTAGTGCCTACTTATAGTCATAAATTTCCACATATTTGCCAGCTCTTTAGTAATTGTTTGATTTGGAATGTCTCATTTTGTTTGAAAAAGGAGACATCTTTAAGGTACCACATTCCCAAATGTTTAGATTTGTGCTTTGATGCAAATGTTGAAAGTACCCAGAGATCAACACTATGATGTGATAACAGGACATTGCTCACTAGAATGAGTAAATTTTCAAAAAAAAGTATACCAAATAAAAAATGTGCTACCTACAGGTCAAAATTTGCTAGGAATACTTGAACATTTCAGTTCCAGTTCTGCTACTATTTTCTATCTTTTAACCTGTGTGTCATACTCTCACTTAGAGGTAATTGTTTGATCACTAGCAGAATCTATTATTGGTTTGATAAGTAAATTAGGTATGGTTTGAATATATATGAATTAGGACTGTGATCTTGTTTGGGAGAACATTCCATTAAATATCTTGGATATATATCAAGATATAACAAAATGCATTAATCATCTTAGGAGGTTTGCTAACTTCTGCATTCAGCATAAGCTTAGTTACCCCAAGTCTACAATTAACTAACAATACACAACAACAGGGTTTGAATTATGATGTCAGTTGGCAAGATGCTGAATTGTAATTAAACCAGTGGTAATGGTGAATTCCTTACAGATTTAAACAGTGTGCAGACTAGCCAACATAAAACAAATAGTCTGTGGTTTCCTCTACTGATATATATGTGTATAGATGCATGTATTACATATTATTATTTAGTATGTATAGTCATATGCCAGTAACATTTTGGTCAAGGATGGCCTGTCGTAATGTGGTGGTGGTCCCCTAAGATTATAATGGAGCTCAATAATTTCTATCGCCTAGTGACATTGGGATGTCATTGGAATGTTACATGATCTTGGTGAACAAACCTATTGTGCTGCCAATCATATAAAGCTATAGCACATACAATTACAGTGGTGGGCTGTATCATCTAAGTTTGCGTAAGTACACTCTCTGATGTTCAAAAAATGAAATTGCCTAACTGTGCATTCCTCAGAACATAGCCCTATCATTGCGTAGCATGATATAGATATACTAGTATATATAGATACATATTTAGCAATATTTATGTCCAGTCCTTTTATTTTTATTTTTTAATATTTTTTTCTATTGATTTCAGAGTGGAAGGGAGAAGGAGAGATAGAAGCATCAATGATGAGAATCATTGATCAGCTGCCTCCTGCATGCCCCCTACTGGGGATTGAGCCCACAACCCAGGCACATGCCCTTGACTGGAATTGAATTCAGGACCCTTCGGTCCACAGGCTGATGCTCTAACCACTGAGCAAAACCGGCTAGGGTTATATACAGTTCTTTTAAAAATGCAAGCATCTCACATCTTTGAACAATTTGCAAGAGACTGTCTTCCAGTCCTCGAGTTATAAATTAAAAAAACTATAGACTATACATTTTTTCTGAAAAATAAGAACCCTACTACTTCCTCATCTCTGTATCCCAAAGCAGCGCATAGTTTATGACTGCAGTAACCACTCAATCAGTACACTTGATAATGTTTCTTAAATGGGAATCTGGCTTTTCCCCCCCTCACGTGTTAAAAGGAAAGTATATATAAAAAGAGCAGCGGACTTGCTAAACGTATGTCTTTTTATAGGCATTTGTCACAAAAATACTTCCATTCTGAAAAGTACTTTTGTCTAAAAATAGTTTGAAATCATTGCTGCATTTATGCTTTAGAAACAAGTCAGTTTTTGATGCCATGCCTATTTGGAAGGTGTAAGGAAAGCGTCTGTGTACTGTGTGGAAGGATTGATTCTACCTCCTACCCAAACTGGCTTTGACCCCGCTGTCCTGATTGACAGCAAGGAGAACAACCTCTGCTACGAGTGACTAGGCTAGACTCCCACTCCTAGGACAGAACCACAGTTTTCCTGTCTGAGGTCCTATTCTGGAAGTGGTACCAAGGAGATTAGGCCACGTAATAATTCATTTACTTACACAGAATTGACCAGAATTTGTGAGAAAACAATAGGGGAACAGTGACATTGAGGAATTATTTATAAGATTATAGAATAACTTTTATGAATAACTCCAATATTTCTTCTTTATATTAATTTTTGTGATATAAATTTATCCCACACCACTCCTCAAATAGCACCTCAGGCACTATTGTGGCTCCATATCTTACTGTACATTTTAAAGTGTGTGCGCTCTTCTCTCCATAATGTCATTATCATGGAGCAGTGATCTCATTTCCAGGGCACGCAATAGTAGGGGAGGTGGTATAATTTCAGTGTCAGCTGCCATCCAAGTCTGCTTGCTTTTACTCTACTCTGTTCTTCAGTTCTCTTAATTTTTGTGGTTTAAAAAATGCCAACAATTTTGTAGCTCATCCTGCTTTCTCCTGTTGTTTTGTTTCTTCCAACACAAAGTTTAGCTGGTCTGAAAAATTTCTTCAGATGTGACTAACTGTCATTTCCTAGATTCCTAGATTTAGTGACTTCCCGTCCCCGTAAACATCTAAATTCACCATCTGATCAATACTGCCTGTATTAGTTTCCTGTGGCTGCTGTAACAAATTACCACAAACCTGTGGGCTTAAAACAACAGACATTTATTTCTCACAGCTCTGGGGGCCAGAAGTGTGATATAAACTTCAGTGAGCCAAAATCAAGGTATTTCAGGGCCATGGTCCTCCTGGAGGATCTAGAGAGGGGTTCGTTGTTCCTTGCTTCCTCTGATTTTGTATAGTTGCCTGCATCCCTGTGTCCACATCATTGCAATTTTTGCCTCCATGGTTACATTGCCCCCTCCTCTTCTGCGTGTCATGTCCCCTCCGTCTCTCTTTTACAGGAGGTGTATGATGGAACTCAGGTCTCACCCAGATGATACAGGACAATCAATCTCTCCATGTCAAGATCCTTAACTTAATCACATCTGCAAAGTCCCTTTTTCCTTATAAAGGGACATATGTCTAGAACTAATTTTACACAGACTCTATCAAAGTTGCTATCTCTCTGCTCCCTGAAACCTGCATTTAAAAGGTGTCCCCCCGACCCCGAATTTATAGTAAGCAGCCTGGCTGCAGACTAGCTAGTTCTTTTTTCAACTTACTTTATTTGTGCTTCCTGTAAAAACTTTTGGATGGGAATTATATTATTTCTTGATTCTGCTTTTTTTACTCTGAATGTCAATACTCCCCTGCAGTTAGATCCAAGTCTCAGTAATAAACAGCAAAGGTTTGAATTTGGAAGCACCAGGGACATAGCATTGCAGACCTGAAAGGGCAGAGACCACAGATGAGTTTCATTGACTTTGACTTAGTTTGACATCAGGAGTTTGTATTGCCCAGTGTAACACTGGTAAATTTCAAATGAGAAGACAGGAAAAGAAGGGAGAACTAGGGGTAGCTCCCCATTCTCGCCTTTCTCTTGCTGAGCGTGGGTATAAAAATAAATGCAACAAAAGCAAATCAGTAGATTTCTTTAAACTGCCTTCCTCCTGTTTTAAAGTCAGAGATATTTTTATCTCAACCCAGCAAGCATAATTGGAATAAAATTAGAGCATGTAAGAAGTTGAATTAATCCATGGATTAAACCCATCCACTTGGGATAGCATGGTTATTATGGATCTAATCTAAAAGTCAGCGTTGGCCATGTGGTTGTGTAGAACTCGGTGCACTGTGCTGCATCCTAAGAATTCCAGTTGTCCTTTCAGTCCTCAGTGTGGAAACGTCATGCTAACATTGCTTACCAGGTGAACGTAGAAGCAGTTATTATGAGGCATGCTTTCTCTTATCTCCTTACCAAAAATAGTCTATTTTATTGTTAGAGTCTTTGATATAGTTCAAGGAATTGTTCAGCAATTAATGAGTGAAATATAGTGTCAGAAACAGCTATGAGGGATGAATATGTTAATTTTAAATGGCTTGGAGGATCCATTGAGGATATTCCATTCTCAATGAACAGCTTTCAGTTCATTCTTAAGGAAATGGTTTACTATACTGAGCTTGAATCAGCTTGTGGAAGCAAAACTATTGGCATTCTGGACACAGTGAGGCAAATTCACTTGTAGCAGGTAATGCAACGACTGCATTAAAACAATTGATAATCACCTCATCATGGCCTTTAGCCCTTTCAAAATATTCAGAATAGAAGATATATACGTGTGTAGGTAGAATATATATACTTATATATGTTTGTATTTGTATATATAGTATACAGTTTATAAATAGTATATATCCTATATATACAGTGTGTATTGTATAGTATGTTTTCTTTTGTAATATATGATTATATGAATGATATACCTGCAGGTTTTATAATAATTCAGACATGACACTGAAATTTGTATCTTGACATTCATAAAGTTAGCATAACACAATACTACATTCCTTTTTTTAGTAATTATCAAAATTCACAAATGATTTTCCTAAATTCACCTGTAATTATTCAGGTTAATAACGCTAAGTTGTCGAAAGTATCTTCTAATAGTGAAGATCTATATTGTCTTCATTCTATTAGTGAAGCTAAAGTGAAACATTGTATCTTTGTTTTATTTCAATTAAGTGAGCAGTAATTACTAATTTCATATTTCATTAGTTTGGCTACCATGAATGATTTTAAACTCATAAACAATCTGGTTAATAAAATTCCTAGATTAAAATATACTCTTTTCATTATCCAACATTTCTTTTATAAATAAATTACACCAAAAATGTTTGAATATTTTTTAAACATGGATGAACCTTGAAAGAATTATGCTATGTGAAAGAAGCCAGTCACAAAAGACACATGATTCCATTCACATGAAAACAGAAAGCAGATTAGTAGTTGCTTAGGACTAGGGTGAGAGGATGTGAAAATGGGATGATAACTAAATGAGTGTAGGATTTCTTTTTCGGTGATAGAAACATTCTTAAAATTAACTGTGGCAATGGTTGTACATGGCTCTAAATAGATTAAAAACTCTTGAATTCTAAATGGGTGAATTGTATGGCATGTGAATTAGATCTCAGTAAATTGTTAAAAAATAAATCATTTTGCTGTTTGGTCAATGCGGTTTCATTTAACCTTTGGATAATCCCTCTCCTACATGGGATGATATAACATCCTACAGAGCCTGAAAGTCATTGAATGTTAGCCAAGTTTAAAGAAAAGAGTTAAATAAGAAAAGGGGGAATTGTGAGAATAAACAAGTAACCTTTTCTGTCAAAGAAGGGAGTTTAGGCAAAGCTCAACCCCTCCCTGTTTCCTTCAAATTATCCAGTTGTGCAAGAATGTGAGCCTAAGCTCTGTCCAATCAAAAGTGAGGGACAGATGACGTGCATCAGGCATAAAACCCCAAGAGGACTACCCGCTCATTGTGCATGCTGCCAGACCCTATGCCTGTGCACCCTCCTGCAGGAGTAAAGATATTTGCCTTGCTTAAAAAAGTCAATAAAACAAAAACCAAACAAGTAGATACCCAATTGAAAATAACATAAAAAGCTGATCAGACATTAATTTGTAGGAAAAATAAAAGATCTCTGCACATGAGGAATAAAAGAGAACATGCTTCATATGGTAAAATGTCTCTGCAGCAAAACCTACAGTTAACACTGCATTCAATAAAGAAGCATTCAATACTTTGCGCTGAGATTGGGAAAAGGTTGTGTACTACTGCTTTTATTCTTTCTTATCATAACACCTGTAGTTGATCTGTGATGTATCTTCACAAAAATTCTAAATATCCATCACTGTGATGGTTTGGGAGTGAATGGGACAACAGTACTAGAAAAATGAAGATTTCTGAATCATAATGGCGCAATTAAAGTTATGCAGATAATTGGCAATGCAATTATTACTTACAATAGTCCATTTTACTTTCTTATTTTAAGTACCAGAATTATACCATATTATTCCTCTCTTACCTATCAGCAATGTAGGTAAAATTTTAAATTATTGATAGGTTGAATATAAAGATAGGGAGATAGTTATTTCTTTACTAAAACATGGATTTCTCTCTTCTTCATCCTGAGTCCTTGGACCCAATTTTGATGCAAGCCTTCCCCTTTCTACACATGGCTATCATAATAGACCTCTGGGCTAAGTCATGCCACCCTTCTGGGTCTTTCAGATGAGTCTACTTTATTTCTTGTAAGAAAAATAACTGCCTACAAAGGAAAGATCTTGAATGTTTGTCTGTCTTCCCCCTCTCCCTGCATTTTCATGTTGCTTTTTTCTAAATAATTTAAGTTGCCACCAATTAATATAACATCTCAATTAATGTAAGAACTCTATGGTACTAGATGAACTCCTAAACTTTCTGAGCTTTGGTTTCTTCTCCCAATTTGGAATGAATATTCACTACTTTATAGGCTTTATATTATGAGGAATAAATGCATATGGAGCACTTGGCATAAGTTAAGTATTCAACAAATGGCTATTACTTTTTTTTATTTTTAAAAATAGTTAACTGCTCAAGACTAGCTGGGTGTGAGGGTAAGCCTCACATAAAGGGAGATGAAGAAATTGATAAAATAAATGATGCTTGACATGGAGTAATGGATGGATAATGCCTAGACAAGCTGAAGTTGGGAACTATAGGTAGATTGGAAATCCTATTAATAAAAACAAGTCAGGTAGGCTTACATTTGAAAAGTGTGTGTTGTGCTTCCTTTGGTAAAATAGATTTTTGTTCATAAATTGATTAAGTTGTGTTATTTTCTGAAAGATTATAAACTATTCTAAAATGGTTAGAAATATAATTTATTGGGAAATACTATCGATGGATTGCAAGTCTGCCTAAGATACCTATTAAGTATTCATAAAACCCTCTAAAACATCCAAACACTTAAGAGTATATTTGTAATACCTAAAAGAAGCCAAGAGGATTTTAAATTAATGTTACAGTTGTGGCAGGGATTCCCCATTAGTTTCATTTTGTTTACACACACACACACACACACACACACACACACACACACACACACCTCTTTTTCAATGGCCTTTCACCATTATAAGAAAGCAGGAGGATTAACCGAATCTAGGAAGGAGTGTATTGTCCAAAATATCCAGTATAGTAAAGGGAGGACTCTGCTTTAGCAAGCATCCAAGCTCAAGTTCTTTGGAAGAGCAAAACTGACCAAAAAAATTGAATCATTTGGTTGGGAATGATTTTTTTGTCAGAATTGCTAAGTTTGGGTTTGGTCTGGGAATATTGCCATCTAAAGATGTTTTTGAGTACCAATGGGATATTTCACAGATCTAGTGAAAATATTCCAAAAACTTATATGTACCAAAGAAGACCCCAGATAGCCTCAGCAATCTTAAGAAAGAAGAATAAATTTGAAGGTATTACACTACCTGATATCAAACTATACTACAAGGCCCTTGTAATCAAAACAGCCTGGTGCTGGCATAAGAGCAGGCATATAGATCAATGGAAAAGAATAGAGAACCCAGAAATCAACCCATACCTTTATGGTCAAAAAGGTATAAGCATACAGTGGAGTAAAGACAGTCTCTTTTAAAAGTGTATAGAAGTCCCAAATAAGTAAGGAGTGTTTACACTTCAGAGACTACTTTGTATTTAAGGTTTATTTAGTTTGTTTTTCTTTACTTCTTTATGTTTCAGGCACTTCAACACTTTTTTAGTTGGTTAATTAATTAATTAGAAGAATAACTTCACATCCATTTATTAAAGGAAAGAACCAGAAAGAAACAGGTTGGGGTCGGGGTCGGGGTTGGCAAGGGCGGGGGACTAGATTATTGAATGAAGTGAATATGGCCTGAATATTGATAGTATCCAGAAGATCATTGAGCAGTCATGCACTATGATCCTGAGAGAAGATTGTAGCCACAGATAACCTTATGTACATTTTAGAAATAGCTACTTACCTAAGTTTTCCGAACAGTTTAATAAGAATGCTTGCTTTGTCCTCTTACAAACTTATTTATAGACTAAAGGCCCAGTGCACGAAATTCATGCACTGGGGAGGGGGGGCGGTCCCTCAGCCTGGCCTGCGCCCTCTCGCAGTCTGCAGTCCGGGACCCCTCACTCCTTACCACCCGCCTGCTCACTGCTCCTTACCGCTTGGCTCACTGCTCCTTAGTGCTGCCATGGAGGCGAGAGAGGCTCCTGCCACCGCCACTATGCTCGCCAGCTGTGAGCCCAGCTTCTGGCTGAGTGACGCTCCACCTGTGGGAGCGTACTGACCACCAGGTGGCAGCTCCTGCATTGAGCATCTGCCCCCTGGTAGTCAGTGCACATCATAGCAACCAGTCGTTCTGGTTGTTCCACCATAATGGTTGCTTAGGCTTTTATTATATAGATGAGAGGAAGCGGCAAGTGAGATGTGGTCTTGATCATGTTTTGTTTTAAATAAGATAAAATTATTTTACATAGTTAAAAAATCTGCCCATTTAGTCAAAATTGGTAAAGAAGTTGAATTTAGAAAAGTAACAATTATGCTTAACATTACAATAGAGAAATTTTCCCCATGTTAACAGTGTATATCTTTATCTTATGGAATAAGGATGATTTTAAAATATGCTTCCTATGTATGAATATGTATGACTTTTATTTTATGATAAAAATAAATATTATAAATTACATGTTGGATTTCCATTTTAACCAAGAGCTCTGCAATCACACATCTATATAATAGAATGTCATTTACGCATGAGGGTATATGGAGGTTAATGAAGTACAAAACAACATTTTTCTTTATTTCAAATATGCAAAAATCATGCTGAGATTAACTAAAATTTTTCCAGTAAAACTACTGTTTATGTTCTGTAATTTTTTTTAGGCCTCTGTAGCTGTAGGAGTTTTTACATAATTTTGTTTTAATAAATGACTTAGATCAAGATGGTGACCCAGGTAATTATATTTTAAGTAATAAATTGGAATTATGTTATTTATTAGTCAATTATATCATTTCACTTCTAGGTAAATTTTTAATCCCTCTCTTTCACCACATTAGATAGGGGAAAGAGAACAAGATGTTCCAAAAGTGGAGGAAGGTAAATGTTAAATAAAACTTTTAAACTTTGAATCTCTTTTTAGATTTCAGGCAAGCCAACTTTTTTATAACCTTCACAGTAATGCCAGAATAATCAGTGTTTGAATTTGCCTGTGTTAAATTTGAAAAAAAAATTGTTCTTGTCTGTAGCCTAGAAAACGTATCCCTTTTCTTGCTAATAACCCACCTGTCAGCTCTTTACTCCTTAGTCATCCTTGACTTTTGCACACTCAGGCATGTGGAACCTTTCCATCGCACATCTCACACTTAGTTCCTTACTCAAAATATGCTTAGGAGAAATATACACAAAAGGGTGTTACCCCCGTTGCTACATCACCTCTTCCTCCAACTATAACTGGTTAGTCTCTTGGGTAAGTTGACTAGCAGACAAACACATTCCTTTTAAATCAATGTGCTATCTCTTACTTGGCCTGCTTTTGCCAATGTGTCTCCAATCTGTTCTTCTCTTGTCTCTAGTGCTCCTTAAATTATAAAGTTAAGGGCTGCCTCAAGTACCTTGAGTCACATCCCTAGTAGCTGCAGCATCATGATAGAATTTCAGATGAGCATCTATGAGCTGATGGAGGCGCTGTGTAATTAGCCCTCTGGAAATGCCATATTGTCTAGTCAATGAGCACTCTTTGAAGACCTAAGACTTGGATACTCATAGTAAACCCACCTTTGATCTTAAAATTATCTCCTGAGTGCTTTTCCTCTATTGCCTTTCACAAATATGTCATTTGTTTCTCGGATTTAAAATTCAGTCCACCCTTTTACTTCCCCACACCAATCCAATTACTGGACATCCACACAGACATGGTTGCTTAACGTAGGTTCCCACTTTTTCCTTCTTTCCACCAGTTCAAATATCAGTATACAGATCTAGTAACAAAATCGATCTTTCTCTAACCCTCTTGCAGAGTTACACAACTTCCTTCCTCTACTTGACAGTATGGGGTTCTCTCTTCATATGAGGAGATACTCACTTCATTGGCACAAACTGTTGTTTGCTATTGTATGAATAACTGTCAAGGAGACTATAAGTTTATTTGTGTACTTTATTGTTTTGTTTTTATTTTCATAGTACTTGTAAATTGGATTTTTGATTGATAGTTATCAAAACCATTGTGGAAACACAAAGATGTAGATGCAAATGTTCATTGCCTTATAGTAAGCTCAAAATAACCTAAATATTCATCAACTGGCAAATGGATAAACAAAATGTGGTATATCCATACAAGGGAATGGTATTCAACAAAAAAAGGAATGTATTAATGACTGTTGTAAGTGAACCTTGAAAACATCATACTAGGTGAATGAAGTCAGACAAAAAAATCCTAAATATTGTATGATCCATTTATATGAAATTTCTATGAAAGACAAAATTATAACCACTGAAAGCAGATAAATAGTTATCTAGGGGCAGAGATGGAAGAAAGGATTGATTGCAAAGAGGCATGAGGGAACTTTGGTGATGAAAGAGGTGTTCTAAAACTGAATTGTGGTTATGTGAGGGCATGATGGTACAAATTTACTAAAACTCACTGAATTGTACCCTCAGTGGGTGAATTTCATGGTATATAAAGTTTGCTTCAAAAAAATCTGTTGAATATGTGAAGATACAGTGGTTTTTTTTTTTTTTTTTAATCTTTATTGTTGAGAGTATTACCAATGTCCCTCATTTTTCCCCTCATTGCCCCGCTCCACCCAGTTTCCACCCCACCCCAGGCGTTCACCACCCTATTGTCTGTGTCCATAGGTAATGCATATAATGCATTTAAGATATTTGTTTAATCTCTTCTTGCACCCCCAACCCCCTTCCCTCTGAGAATTGTCAGTCTGTTCCATTTCCTGCCTCTGATTCTATTTTATTCACCAGTTTATCCTGTTCATTAGATTTCTTATTTGTTTATTTTGATTTTTAGATTCAATTATTGATAGGTATGTATTTGTTGCCACTTTGTTGTTCGTATTTTTTATCTTTTTTTCTTTTTCTTCCTCTTCTTAAAGAATACCCTTCAACATTTCATATAATACTAGTTTGGTGGTGATGAACTCCTTTAGCTTTTTCCTGTATGTGAAGCTCTTTATCTGACCTTGAATTCTAAAGGATAGCTTTGCTGAGTAGAGTAATTTTGGTTGTAGGTCCTTGCTATTCATCACTTTGAATATTTCTTGCCACTCCCTTCTGGACTGCATAGTTTCTGTTGAAAAATCAGCTGACAGTCATATGGGCATTCCCTTGTAGGTAACTAACTGTTTTTCTCTTGCTGTTTTTAAGATTCTCTCTTTGTCTTTACCTTTGGCATTTTGATTATGATGTGTCTTGGTCTGGTCTTCTTTGGGTTCTTCTTGTTTGGGACTCTCTGCGCTTCCTGGACTTGTAAATCTATTTCTTTCACCAGGTGGGAGAAGTTTTATGTCATTATTTCTTCAAATAGGTTTTCAATATTTTGCTCTCTCTCTTCTTCTGGCACCCCCATAATTCGAATGTTGGTATGCTTGAAGCTGTCCCAGAGGCTCCTTACCTTATCTTCATATTTTTGGATTGTTTTTTTCTTTTTGCTCTTCTGGTTGGGTGTTTTTTGCTTCCTCATATTTCAAATCATTGATTTGATTCACAGAATCATCTACTCTACTGTTGAATCCCTGTGTATCATTCTTTATTTCAGTCAGTGTATGCTTAATTTCTGACTGGTCCTTTTCCATTTTTTTTTTTTTTTTTTTGGCATTCTCACTAAGATTCTTAAAAGTCTCACTAAGTCCCTTGGAGGTTTCTAGAAAATTCTTGAGTAACCTTATAACCATGGTATTAAACTCTGTATCCAGTAGTTTGCTTTCTTCCATTTCTTTCATTTGTGACATGTTTCTTTATCTCTGCATTTTGGCTGGTTCCCTGTGTTTGTTTCTATGTATTGGGACTCTGGGATGGCATCTGGTGTGGGGCTAGGACCCCTTGATCCTTGAAGCGACCTCTGCAGAGGTGATCTACCTCCCATAAAAAAGTGGCACATGTGGGTGTTAGACCAGCTAGTTCCATGCCTCCTACCAGTCTCAGTGTGCTTTCTTCTTTACTTCTCTAGTTGTAGGACTTCCATTCATCCAGCTTTCTGGCAGTTTTGGACAATGGTTGCTCTGTATTTTAATTGTAATTTTGATGTGGTTGTGGGAGGCAGTGAGTAAAGGGGTTCACCTATGCTGCCATCTTGGTTCCTCTCCGAAGATATAGTTTTTAAAATCCCAAAACTGCTTTTGCATAGTTCTGTTTTGCATTTTCTTCTGTTAAATATTCTCCCTTTTTTTCTCAGCTCCACAGACCTTAGACTAGCGGTCGCCAACCTTTCAGACCTCATAGGACCACCGGTTGGTGACCACTGCTTTAGACAATGTTTCTTAAACTTTAATGTGCACATGGATCAGCTGTGGATTTTGTTGAAATGCAATTCTGGTTCAGTGGTTCTGGGGTAGAAGCCGAGATTCTGCATTTCTACCAGCTCCCGGGTAATGCCCATTTTTCTAGTCTGGGAACACATTTTTATGAAGTCTTTTGTTGTCTTTCTACTTGCTTGGCCTGTAAGGGTTGCTTGTCTTCCATTATAAATAAGTGGGAACATTCATAGTTTCTTAGGACATAGTTTATGCTATGCAAAGAACCTGTTTGATGAATAAATTATTTAGCTATGTCAGTACTAGGCCCTTTGACCTTTAAAATATTTGTAGCTGCCTTGGACTGCTCTCAGTGGCCATTTAAATTAAGCCCAAGGATTGTTTTAGTCTCTCTGATTCCCCATCCAAGTTCTGTTAATACTGTTTTATGAACAAGTGTCTCTGAGAATAGTTCTGAAGGAGCAGCTTGTCTACCTACATTTTTTCCACCAGAAAAAAAACCTCAAACATCTGAAATCATTATTTAGTTTTAAATACATCTGTTTCTAGAAGACGTTATACTGGGTCAGTTTGAAATTCTTTTTTTTCTTGTCAAAATGGTGTTTAAGGTTCAAAGACAAAGGCATTGTAATGATGACTTAGTGAAAAGACATAGCGTGGGATAAAGGACACTAACTAGACTGACATTCAGGAGATCTGGGTGCAGGCAGAGGTTCTGCTGCTGCCTATATGTACTAATGTGTGAATGTATTTGCATCTCTCCTCACCTGTAAGTAGAAACATTTTTGCTATGGACCTCTTCCCTTTGACTGTCTGTTGAAATCTTTGGACCCCTTCTAAGGAAAAACATTTTGAAATGCACAAGATAGAAGTTCAAGGTAGATTCCTAAGGAAAACAATTATATTAAAGCAGAGTTTTCAAAATATAAAAAATGATATAGTGATATACAAAGTGTGACAAAAGTAGGTTTATAGTTATGAGTATGCAAAATAGTTTATTCTTGTATTATTATTTATTATGGTATTATTTTTATTCAAACAACTATAAACCTACTTTTGCTTCACTTTGTATGTGCTTTCCCAAGTTAACATCTATCTATATATATATAAGGCTAATATGATAAGTGTCCTTCCCACCTTCCGACTGGTTGCTATGATGCACACTGACCACCAGGGGGAAGATGCTCAATGCAGGAGCTGCTGTAACATGCACAGAGAAGCAGCACTGCAGACCTGGCACCCAGAAAGCAACACTCAGCTTATCCCAGTGGGACACAGCCCACCAAATTGCAGCCGATGCTGCCGAGACTCCACGGTGCAAAAAGCAGCCCATAGCCCAGCCCAGCCCGGAAACAGTCACTGTGGGTGCCAGGTAATGACATCAGGTAGCAATGCCCGGCTTCCTCTCCCTAGTGACTAGTCTCCTTGGAGTTCCAGGAGCACAGGTAGAAACATTTTACACTTTAACCAAATGTCTGTGAAGCGTTTCCCATGTCTCATCTCATTTTATCCTCACAGAAGTCCTGGAGGAGGTAGACAGGAGACTCGGTAGAATCCTATTTTCTTATCATTAGCCAGGAAATGAAGATTTAGAAACTTGACCCAACTGAAAAGAAGTAAGAAATGGCAGAACTCAAAAATGACTTCAGGTTTTCTCACTGCCCAGAATATAGTCAAACACTGCTACAGTTAAATATTTTACCCTTCGTTGTCCCTGTGTGATCTACAATAATAGTCTGCTTTGTGTTGATATTTACTGCTGTGTTGCTGACAATTACCTGAAAGAGAAGTTGGGGTGCTTCACCGGGCTGGAAAAAGTTTAGCTAAATCAGAAAGCAGGTCTAATTAGGCAAGTCGATTCTATATCTACAAAAGGCTAAGTTGACTCATGCATGTGTGATACACCAGCTCTCGCTGGTGTCAATCACACACATATGTTTCGTTCTGTCATTGTCAACTGTGAATTTGGTTGACACGTCTATTATAGAGAAAGGGCGAATAGTGATATTAAAATATTTCTTCTAATTAATTTCCTTTCAATGTGCATGAATTCATGCACCAGGTCACCAGTATATATAAAAGCTTAAGTGACCATCCAACCGTTGGACTGTCCAACTGGTAGCTATGATGCACACTGACCACCAGGGGGCAGATGCTCAACACAGGAGTTGCCGAGCTGTGGTGACTTGGCAGCTACAGTTCTTGGTGACGCACTCAGGACCAGAGAGGGAGCCCAATTCCGGGGTGCGTCACCCGAGAACTACCCTCTTGCAATCCAGGACCCCTCAGGGGATGTCAGAGAGCCAGTTTTGGCCTGATCCCCGCAGGCCAGGCCAAAGGACCCCACCAGTGCACGAATTCATGCATCAGGCCTCTAGTATTAAATAAATTCTAATGGCAAATCTAAGTAATGATGAGCGTAAATATTTTGAGATATTTGTAAAAACTTAATATAATATAAAAGTACCTATAATGCCTATAATTTATATTAATCACAAAATGTTGGATATTAATAGTACCACTGTGGTTTGCTGTTTATGTTCATAATGGAAAGAAATACTAATGTTCAGTAACAGGCTAATGAAACAAAAAAGGATTATTTTTCATTTTAGCTTGCAAATCCTCTGAATTCTGTTCACTACTTGCTTAGAAGTCTGTGGTTTTCAGTTTCAGAATATATGCTTTAGAAACTCCACAAGATTTAAAATTTAGCAATTAACTGATGATGATTTGAATAATAATTTAAAGAGTTTTTGTCCTGTAATGTTATTAAATAATTTAGAATGCTATTACATATTTCCCAGAGAACAACCCTATTGGGGAAATAAGGATGTCTTTAATCACTTTTATTGTGATGAGGCAACTTAAAGTTGAAGTGGTTTTGCAGAAGTCACATAACTAGTCCTTTGGAACCAGTTCTGATAGTGTCTAGGACCCAGTTGATATCATCCTATCATTTAGGAAATTAATTCATTGGAATTTGCTTGTTTATTTTTCACTACATAATAAAATTCAAACATTAACAAAAGTACTTGATAGAGACCTTCAAACTTTAGGCCTAAAATGTAAGCTGAAATATTTAGGCCAATGTTTTGATTTTATGGATGAAAACATGAAGACCATAGAGATTAAGTGTCATGTCCAAGGTCACACAGTTAGATGATGACCCAGGCTTTTCTAATTTTGCCCTTTAGCATTTCATCACAGAAAGAACAGTATTCAAGGTTTCTCTGAAAAAAATTAAGGTTAGAAATATGCAAGATTAGGATATTTTGAAAACTAAAATAAGCCTTTGTGGGGGACTAGATTGTGAATCAGACTACAGAAAGATCCCCTCTGAGCATTCCTTAGTGATGTCCATAGGTCTGAGCATGTGGAATGTGAGGATGAAGTGGTAAGACAGAGACTGAGCAGAGCCAGGATGATAGAGGGCTGAAGTGATGTGGATGCCTGCCAAGGAGAGAGTGATTGGCCTAGCTGAGTTGGAGATTTCTAAACCACAGGGCACAAGAGCAATTGTGTGGTCACTAGTGTGTTAGCTAGCCCAGTTAAAGGTATGTATTTGATGCAAAGAACAGTGAGTAATGTGAATTATGCTGTTGTCCATTTGAAATGAATTTTGGGAAGGACAGAGCTGTGACTGTTATTATGTGAACATTTAGGAGGTAATAATGAAGTAGGATTTTTGAAATAATGTCTTAGTACAATTTTGTACAAAGACCAAAGGACTAATAACTTTTAAATACAAAAGTGATTATATCTTTTTTGTTTTCAAAAAAACTTAAAATCTCAAGTAGTTAAGAGATCAAACTCTTGGTTCAAATACAAATTTAGCCAGTTCCTTAGCTGACTAACTAAGTTGTGTTGCCTTGGGGAGTTTTTTCCTCTACAAAATATGCATTACAGTGAAACACCTTACAGAGCTGTTGTGAGGAACAAATGAGGTGATTGGATAGCCAGCCCCATTTGGTGGATTGACAGCTATCAATCAACACCAAGAATTAATCTACAGTCTTTAGGAACTGCAAATCTTAAGAGTCCTAGAAAACTCTGGATGAACTTTTCATGTTCTATTATATTAAAATCCTTTTGTATACCATACACGCTGAATGAATCTTTTACCCTAGATCCGGAGTCTGGAATTTTTATGAGCTATTATACTTTCCTATGAGACTCTCTCTGCCTATTTAGTTTCACTAGTTCCAGTCATCTCAATTAGTAACAGTCCTCTGTGTTCATTTGTAGGACAACTGATATAACTGTGAATTAGAATAGACAAATGAAGTCCTGTTTCACTATTGTAATTTTTACTGGTTTTACATTTTATGATAAGCTCTTCATAGCCTGCACCTGGGACATCTACAAATATGACATGAGGCTATTGACTGCTGTGGCAATAATAGGCCATCTGTAAAAAGGCATATATGGTTAAAGATTTTTAATCATCATTTTTGAAAAAAAATCCTATATTCCAAATTAAGTTCTTTTTCCCATATGAAGTATTTTCTTGATACGTACACTTTCATAAATTTATTTTGACATTATTTCACTGTAAGACATATAAAATAGATGAAAAGATTTGTCTGAATTGTGAAAAATAGGTGTCACTGTCACACTTTTAATACAGGACATATACTCAAGTAAAATAGTACTGAATAAGTACCCTGATTTATTGAAAGTAAAGAACTCCAGGGAGTTTTAACACATGTACTTAAAAGTTGATGTTCTGGTTTCTAATTAGAGTGGAAGAGAGTAAGATAAGTTGAGCAGAGTTCATAAGAATTATATGCAAGGATGCAAAAATATGGTTTTCAAGTAATATAGGAAAAAAGAAATTGTGAGTTACATATACACTAAATTAATATAATTTATGGTTTTCCATATATTAATAATAAAGTATTAAATAATAATGTAAGTTTTTTAGTTGTCTATTTAATATCCAGACATCACCAACCTCAGTATATGCTCAAAACCTTTACCTGGAAAATTTTGAATATAGTAAAATTAGGTCAATGTCTTATCTATTTAGACACCTACTCCCAGTAGGTATTTCCAATATTAATTGGATGTTGCAGGATCATGCCTTTCAACAGGGAGTGATGTCAAATTATAGCCACCAAGCTGTATTTTCATTACTGACCATTCTGGTCCTGTTAGCAAAAGCTGACTTATCATACTCTAGATTTGGGGTAGAGACAGTATTTTTTGATAATTTATTGAGAAATATGAAATTAATTTCTTATTGTAATTTCTAAAGATATAGAAATCATTAAATTAATAGCTTTGTAAAATTAAGCATGAGGTTACATAATTTGTATTAGGTTAAAAATGGTTAATTAATGGTTAAGTAATGATTAATTAATGGAGAAATGTTACCAGTAAAGAAGCACAGAAAGAGAGAAATATGGAAGAATGGGATCAGTGACCTTACAGTAGAGACCCCCCCCCCCCCAAATTCCCTTGCCCCTTCCACCAAGTGAGGACACAGCAAGAAGATAGTCTGTGAGCCAGAAAGCCCTGAATCTGCCCATGCCTTGATCTTGGACTTCACAGCCTCCAGAACTGTGAGAAATAAATGTCTGTTATTTATGAGCCACACAGTCGATGGGGTTTGGTTCTAGCAGCTGGAATGGACTAAGACACTGTCTCTTACTGAGATACTGGCACCCTGTTTTAATATATATTTTAGGGGAGTTATGCCAAGGTATTATATCAGATTTTCTAAAACTGTTGAACAGCTTATCCTCCAGGCAGTTTCATCATTAAGTAAATATTTGTGAAATTTCAGGATTTTCTGTCTTTTTTATTATTATTATGGTTGTGAAAGATGCCCTACTAAGGCCCTAACTCCTATATCCAAAGCTCTCTAGAAAGAGATTATACACAATACTGTGCAACTGTTCTTTGTCAAATTATCTTGCCATCTGTATCACCAAAATATGCCAGTTGGAAGTACGTAAAAGGTATAGAGATTCTTGATAAATTTGATTTAATTTTGGTGAAAGAGATATCATTGTACAGTAGGAGGCATTTTTTTGTATTATGGTCAAGAGAAGTTTTATGATTAATTGCTGTACTAATTAAGAGATAATTGAGTACTGGATTTTTACACTAAAGCAAGCAACAGTTGGCTAAGTATCTTCAGTTTTGGATATAGTTATTATTATTACTATATGCCTACATTATCATGTTATTTAATGTATAAATTATAATGATTTATATACAGCAGTTATATTAGATGAATAGTTATCAATTCTTATTAATTTTTATATTTTACTAGTATCCCAGTGCACAGATTCATGTACATTGAAAGGAAATTAATTAGAAGAAATATTTTAATATTGCTATTCGCCCTTTCTCTATAATAGAAGTGTCAACCAAATTCACGATCAACAATGACAGATCGAAATACATGCGTGCGATTGGCACCAGTGAGAGCTGTATATGTATCGCACATGCACGAGTCAACTTAGGTTTTTATATATAGAGATAAACTTGCTTAATTAGACCTGCTTTCTGATTTAGCTAAACTTTTTCCAGCCCAGTGAAGCACCCCAATTTCTTTTTCAGGTAATTGTCAGCAACACAGCAGTAAATATCAACACAAAACAGATTATTATTGAAGATCACACAGGGAGAACAAAGGGTAAAATATTTAACTGTAGCAGTGTTTGACTATATTCTGGGCAGTGAGAAAACCTGAAGTCATTTTCGAGTTCTGCCGTTTCTTACTTCTTTTCAGTCGGCTCAAGTTTCTAAGCTTTCTAAATCTCTGTTTCCTGGCTAATGAAAAGAAAATAGGATTCCATAGAGTCTCCTATCTACCTACTCTAGGACTTCTGTGAGGATAAAATGAGATGAGGCATGGGAAAACGCTTCACAAACATTTGGTTAAACTGTAAAATGTTTGCACCTGGCTATAAAGCAAGTTGGATTTTTGGGCTGAAGAAACTCCAAAGAGGCTAGTCGCTAGGGAGAGGAAGCCGGGCATTGCTACATGACATCATTACCCGGCACCCACAGTGACCATTTCCAGGCTGGGCTGGGCTGTGGGCCGCATTTTGCGCCATGAGGTCTCGGCAGCATTGGCTGTGATTTGGTGGGGTGTCACTCTGGGGTGGTGATGGGGCCTGTTTCCCACTTGAGGGAAGCCAAGTGTTGGTTTGTTGGCACCAGGTCCATGGTGCCATTTATTTTTAAATGGCCAGTGCACATCATGGTAGCTCCTGCATTGAGCGTCTGCCCCCTGGTGATCAGTGCATGTTATAACTACCAGTCATATGGATGGACACTTAGCCATATATATATATATATATATATATATATATATATATATATATATATATATATATGATATTTCTGAATCATTTTTGAAGAGATGAAATCAACTTTAAATTATAAGTTAATTTGTAAACCTCTTAATAGTAAAGGAGAAGGTAGTCCCATAAGAAGATAAGAGAAATTTTTAGCTGACATGCAATCCATAATGAGTTTTAAGATACTCAGTGTTTATTCAAGACACCTCTTCTGTTTGTAAACCCTAAGATACTAATTCATTAAAATGAAAGCCTATTACCTCATAGCACTGTTTTAATGTCTCTGTGGAGGGCTAGGCATACAGCATCCTGGAAAAAAAAATAGACATTTATTTTATTTCAAGTTTACCTGAAGGCAATACCCTTGCCTGTGTTAGATACTAAAGCTGATAAGTAATATCCATATGCATGTTTCTATATATTATCATTTAATTCCCATTGTAACTTATATGAAATGACTACTATTGACAATTATGAAGACCATTTTTAGGTGTCTTCTTCCCCTGGATTTATTCTCTAAGGATTTTTATGAAGGTCTTATTTTCTAAAGTTTTATTATATCATTTATCATCTCACTTTTTTTCTTGCTTTGGGAATACTTTGTTATCTTAAGAAGAATTGTTCACTTTGGGAAGGGAGTGGGAAGTGGTCTGCCAGATAGAACAGGATAAAAATTGGGAAATCAAGCTCAGACAGCTTGGCTCAGTGGTTGAGAAACAACCTATGATCAGGAGGTCACGATTTGATTCTTGGTCAGGGCACATGCCCAGGTTGAGGGCTCGATCCCCAATGTGGGGCATGCAGGAGGATCAATTATTCTTCCCTCATCATTGATGTTTCTATCCCTCACTCCACCTTCTTCTCTGAAATCAATAAAAACATATTTTTTAAAATTCTGAAATCAAGACCATGAGAAAAGATGATTATTGCAGAAAAATACATACACTATTTATATAGGATGTCCCCAAAAACATAAACATACTTTAACAGCTGATATCTCAATTTTAAAAATGAAATGTATTTTAATAAACAATGCCTTTATAATTATTCAAAATTTATGTATATCATTTTGGGGACACCCTATATTTATTAATTTCTCCCCAAACATTTAACTGCTCAGGGTTTCTTTCAGTGCCACATATTATTCAAATTAACCTAAAGCCACATTTCTTTGCTCCATTTTTTCCCCTGTCAACACCAAACTATGAAAAGATATGTTTTGCTGGAACACATTGCCTCAGCAGTGTATGTGCCTTCACTGCTTGCAGTCACCCCTTTGCTTATCAGGACAACAACAGCTGAGACTGGAAAAAAGAGAAGGAAGGCTTAGGAGACATCACATCCCTTCTCTATCCTTTGGGCTCATAAATCCTAAGATATTTCAGATTTGAAAGACAAAGGGGATATCAGAAGGAACAGCTTAAGTATGAAATGAGAAAGATCAGACAGGAGACAAAATGTCTCCAACCTTTCATCCCCAAATGGACTTGAGTTGAAGAAAAAGCCAAATAACACTGAGATTTGAGTAGATGTGCACCAACTTTGTACACCCACTTTGCATTAAAAACTCAATGCAAGTCTTTTGTATACAGTAAATAGTGATTTTGTGTTTAGTATATTGGTACAAGGCAATCTTTGCCTCAGATCAACTCTGATTAATGCCAAGTGATTAATGCGCTAATTAACAATACCTCTGCCTAATAGCAGACAATCATAACGAGTTTTAGAGAACAATGCTTCAAAATTGAAGTTAGCACAAAATTGTACAAATGTCATGACAAGGTTATTGGTTATGCTGACTTCCTTTCGATTTACTCCAAACCACACAGTCATAAGTCTAGTGCGTGCATGTGTGTGCGCGCGCACGCGCACACACACACACACACCTACCTTTACCTAATCCCATATTTCAGTTATTTTTATAGTTACATATCTGAACAACCCTTTTTTAGACACAGGAAAACACAACCCTTAAGTGTTCCCACATAACACTTAAAATGACAACATTCAAGATGTATATGATTGAAAATGTGTATTAGCATATTCATAGCAAGATTGCTCATTGTCCTGTAGGCATATTCAATTTTACCACTACTTCCTCCCCCAAAAGACCTGTTAGACATCTGATTTGTGGAATAGTGTTATTCCCACTTAAGTTTAGATTTTTCCCCTCATCTATTAATTTCTGGACAAATTGATTATGAGTTACAATGTCAATGAAGTCAGCTATTTATGAATCAACATAATTGAATTATTTTAATGTCAAACTATTTTATCATAGAATATTTTTCAGAGCAGAGGCCAAGATTAAAGCTAGAAAGTTTATCAGAGCTTTTCTAGAGCACACATCATTAATTAAAAAAACAATTCTTACCTTCTTATTTGATGGTTTTACATCACAGCAAAACATCTGTGCAAAATTAAATTATTCACGACATGTTCTTACTATGTTTTACTTATTTGTTTTCAAATAAGTTTATTGATTTTTAGAGAGAGAGAGAAGGAGAGGGAGAAAGAGAAACATCGACGTGAAAGAGAAACACCTCCTGCATGCACCCCAACTGGGGATTGAACCCGAAACCCCAGGCATGTGCCCTGACCATGAATCAAACCAACGACAGTTTGTTGCACAGGTCAACACTCAACCAAGTGAGCCACACTGGCCAGGGCTATGTTTTATAGTTATTATTACTCTAGAGAAAATGTGAAAGATATATTGATATTGGGATTTATTTGTTTGCTTCCATTAGAAAAAAAAATTCAAGTCTGGGTGGTTTTTGTTTTGTGGGTGTGTGTGTGTGTTTTTTTATATAACAATGCAGATGTCCTTAGCAACCAAATCTAAAGATAAATAAACAAGCAAACAAAAAACAAACAAAGTCCCTTTAAAGTACTGAGAGGAGATAAAATGGAAGAAAATTCAGACCAGCTTATCTAAGGACAGGAAATGCCTTTAGTAGATACTTTCAAAATTAAAAACAATCTTACAATCTACTGATAACCATTATGAATTTTGCAATTCAGCCTTTCCTTTTGAAGCAAGGAAAGAAGTTGAGTCATAAAAATGACAGATTGAATGTGGTCAGAGCCAGCCTATACCCATTTCCAAGGAGATAACTGGGTGTGTTGCTGATATGACATTGGAGGTGTGTGTGTGTGTGTGTGTGTGTGTGTGTGAGTGAGAGAGAGAGAGAGAGAGAGAGAGAGAGAGAGAGAGAGCACTCCAGTTCTCCCTCAGTGTATTTACCGATCTCCATGTATCTCCATGCATCTTTGCAGGAAGCTTTATCACCTAAGGTCAACAGACCTACTACATTAGAGTTCCACTAGTAAGTACCGTTATTTGATCATTTCAGTAATAAAATGTAGAGGCAGTGGATCACAAAAACAGTCCTATTTGTGGTTTAGCGAAGATCTCAAACTCAAATGCCTATGAGCTCAGGCAGGCAAATCAATGAATTAGTCTGGATGTAGGAAACAATAGGCGATGGCGGCAAAGAAGGAGGCAGCTTCTATTCAGCTCCATCTGATTGTGTGTCAAAGGCAGATAAGTCCTGTGTTGCTAAATCTTCTGATATTTCAAGATAAGCTAGAAATTTCAATTTTATGTCAGTTCCCCTGATTTTTAAATGTAGGTCCAATTGGTTTTAAAAAGTAGTTTAGGGGCAAAGAAAATATTTGTGCTCCAAGCTTTGTTTTATGATGTTGGACAAGCCTGATTTTTGATAGCCTTCTTGCAATGGCAGTCTAGAGTAATAGATTAATAACTGCTTCCTATGTGTATTTTTTTCCTTCACAAAAATGACTCTGATCTTAGCTTATCTCATGAAATAGGATTTCACTGTGTTGTTCATGTTTTGCTGGAAACTTCCAAGGCCCATATGTGCAAGATAGGCAGTGATGAGTTGTGACATATGTCTTGTATGTCAATTGTCAACCTCAGTGACACTAGAATGAAAAGCTGTCATTTTGTACCAGAAACTTCTCTGCTTTATTTCCTGTAGTTATGGTGGTGTCTGGGTGTGAATCAGGGGTCTTTACCTCTAATGTAAGGATTTTATTTGACAGAGAAAAAAATAGCTTACAGTTCACTGTACTTGTTCATCTTTTTATCACCCTGACCAATTGTTTTCTGTTTTTTCTTTATTGTTATGTATTCTACCTGAATTCTTTTTAAACTCTGTTTTATTAGTAAGATGGTTTCTGGTTTTAATATTATTCCCTGTGACAATTCCATATATTTTTACTGTAACAATTTCAATGTAGAGTTTATTTTCTCATTTGTCACAAGACTTTAATAACCTTTTCTATTTACTTTAATTGCATTTTGTAATTAATTACATTCTTTCTCTAAGAAAAGTACTGTGTTAATTTTCTTTTTAAAATCTAATACATAAACACATCCAATTTTTCATTTTACATCCAGAGAACTTTACTTTCCAAATGAATGAGTTAAACTCTGTCACCAATGTCCTTAAAGCATACAAATCCTAAATTTTTAGACACTTTTTATACTGTGGGTTTCAGTGAACATTTATAAACTTTACTTGAAATATGCCAAAAAAGTGTGAAATTTTAATATTAATGGGTGGGTGAGAGTTAATAAAGTTGAGGCTCTTGACTGGAGCCTAGATTTCTAGAAACCTTCCATTCTACTGTCTTTGGCCTATTGCAGAGGTGGTGATAGACTCACTAATAAAAATATTTTTTTTTGGACAAAGGGTTTGAAAATAATATTAATAAAAAATGTTTACTAAAGTGTGGATATGCTTGTAAAATTCTCACTTGAAACATTTATTGAACTGCTGTTCTTGATAGACTACTATATTTTGGAGAGTTCCAAAGAAACAAGATGAGATTTCTGAATATAAAAATTATAATTTAAATTGGGTGGAAGGGAGATTGTAGAAAAAAAGGAGAGTAGGATTATCAGTGCCTTAAGGCCAGAGCATCTCATATATTATATTAAATCTCACAATGCTTCATACCTCAAAACATTAACGCCACCTAATAGCGTTTCCTATTCATAGCGCCTTGTAGCAAATTCTCAGAACAACCCATTAAGGTAAGTGGTGACATTCCCATATGAGACTCATAGGGGAGGTATGTTTTAAGAGGATTTGTTTTTCAGCATAGACCACACAAATAAAAAGACACAAATGCTAAAAATGAGTGAAGGATATATTTGCACACCTGACACTTCTTCACAACCACCCTCAGGAATATCTAACCTGTATGTTCATCATAGAAAATATTTTCCGTCAGCACTGCCAATCCTTCACTTCGTTTTGCTTATTGACTGAGCAAAAGAAAAAAATAGCATGTGCTTTCAAATTCAGAAAACCTAGAGAGTTTTGTTGGCACAAAAACTTATACCAAATATACAATATAGTTGGTATAATGAAAACAAGTATGACAGATTGCTCATACTCTAAAGATGTACAACTAATGGATCTTTTCATATCCTTTATCAAAGTGTATCATAATACAATCCAAAGTCAGATTTCATCAAAATCACATTAATTCCTATTTAAAATATTTATTCCGAAGCATAAGCCCCAAACTTTTTAACAAGCGCCACTCACTGTGCTGGGACCCAGAGTAGCCTTTAACACTTTTTCTAAAGTTACAACTAGGCATACTGAAGTCTGAGAGATACAGCTAGTCTGTAGAATTTAGCATTTAATGTATTAGGCATGACGTTACACTTATTCTGAAGTAAATATAGATATTTAAAAGAAAATGAGTAAAGTCAGCTAGTAACATTACCCAAGTTTTAGTTCCCCTCACTCAAATGTGGTTATCTGTACTCTCTAGAAACTCAGAACACATTAGTTTTTACACAGTTTTTGCATACTCTTAGTGGTGGGTATAATGAGAAAAAGGAGAGAACTCTAGAATTACAAAAATAACAAAAGAGGTAAAGTAGATAGCAGAGAGTGAAAGGAGCCAGTTATAAGCAAGCAAGCAAATAAATAAATAAACAAATAAGTAGATCTTTATAAAAATGAGATTTGGGGAAAATGTTAGACTTAGACCTTCATCCAGGGAAAAGGCTGAGACAGTTAGTAGAGTAGATGATGGAGATGGAGGCCCAAGAGGCAGAAAGTGAGGTCATAAAATTAGAATGACACATCTAGTTAAAGTTCAAGAGCAGGGAAGTGGAGCCTCTTACAGTGTATATTATTTGCAATGAAGTAAAAAAAAAATGTAGAGACATTTCACTGAAACATTAACAGACAGGCCCAGCCGGCGTGGCTCAATGGTTGAGCATTGACCTATGAACCAGGAGGTCACAGTTCAATTCCGGTCAGGGCACATGCCTGGGTTGTGGGCTCGATCCCCAGTGTGGGGCATGCAGGAGGCAACTGAACAATAATTCTCTCTTGTCATTAATGTTTCTATCTCTCTCTCGCTCTCCTTCCTCTCTGAAATCAATAGAAAATATATTTTTAAAAAAGAAACATATACAGAAAAAAAGTCTGAAGATTATCTGCTAATCAAAGGATTATAAATCCTTTAAAATAGAGAGCTCTTTTTTATTATTGATATGTATAAAATGTCACTGATATTGGTTTCACTTAATATACTCTGTATTATCCTATCTTAGGAAACTAATATTATCTGTAAGAATTTTCATAGGTTCATTCCCAAAATTAGTCTTTTCACCTTAGTTTTCCATAGGATCTTAAGTCCCTATGATCCTTAGTAATTTCCTATAATCTTTTTAAATTGGAGAACACATGAATCCCATGTGACTGATAATTGGTGCTTTAAGTTTTGAAGTGATTGATCCAAGTGACTAGAGAAGAGTTTACAATATCTATATGCATCAACTCCTCGTTGGCTGGGGCAGTGGTCGGCAAACTCGTTAGTCAACAGAGCCAAATATCAACAGTACAACAATTGAAATTCCTTTTGAGAGCCAAATTTTTTAAACTTAAACTTCTAAAGCCACTTCTTCAAAATAGACTTGCCAGGCCGTGGTATTTTGTGGAAGAGCCACACTCAAGGGGCCAAAGAGCCGCATGTGGCTTGCGAGCCGCAGTTTGCAGACCACTGGGCTGGGGAATCGGTGAATAGTAAGAAGAGAGAAACTGATTTGATGGAGAGTAAAGAGTGTAGTTTTCTAGGCAGTTCAGAAGTTATGATTTAAGGTGGGAAATAAAAACGGAGTCTTAAAAGACTAACATGGAGATCAGAAACTAGGGCACCTGTGAAACTCTGAAAAGCTGATAATGTTAGAAATCAAAAGAAAATCATATTTTTGCTTTGGAGCCTGTTGAGGGTCAGGAGCAAGGCAGATAGAAATTACTCCCAAAGGATTCTAGAATTATAGGCCTGGAGATGCAGAAAGGCAATGTGAATGATGGGAAACAGAAAAATTAGGAGAAGTGATTTCTTAAGGAAGAGAGCTTTATTCCAGACACACTTAATTCTAGCTACTGAAATATTAGAGTGGAGGAAGTTCAGAGCATGTTCAAGTATGACATCGTGAAAAAGAAGTAGGAAGGTCTGAAATCAGAGATATTTGTGAGTCATGGTGATTGAAAATATGGTAGTGAATATAGAGAAAAAGGCAAACCAAACCATGGGTCCTTCTGTGGGAGGAAACAAAAATATCTTATAATAAATATATCAAAATGCCTGGTTAAAAAAAAAATAACACAGAGAACAATTGAGTAAGATTTTTCTCAAATCAGGGAGCATCCTGGAGGAAAAAAAGGTGAAGAAACATCCAAAACTATAGACATGTGGGGCTTTTGATACTTCTAGAACTTAAAGCAAATCCTTATGGTTGATACTACAAATAACAAATAGAGAGAATGCATTTTAAAAATCCAGTTAACTGTTTACATCTCCTTTCCTTGGTATTTGATTTTAAACTTAGTCAGATTCAAAATAAACAAAGAAGGCAAACATTTAATGCCCAAGTCACATTAAAAGAATTGATTAGGTTTCTCTGATAATTACATGCTTTGGGTTCATAATAAGTTAGTTAAGCATTCCATCTTAAGACTGCTGCTTTTATTATACTAGCAGTTATTTCAGAATTTTCCTCAATGCTTATGCACATGTGTAGATTTCCTGGAGGGAGGGTGGTGATTACAGCCCCAAATTAATTTTCCTATTCAGAATCCTAATTACCAGTTAATTGCTCTAATCTTACAGTGGCAGCCTGGATGGGAAAATCAGTAAGGCAGATATTTCAGCAACCTCAAATTAGCTGGGTGGTTTTCCCAAACTGTTGAGGCACCCTACACTACTGTGCCTACATTTTGCATGTTCCAAGTGCCAGCAGAACTGCCCAGGTGATTAAAAAAAAAAAAAAAGGTAATTGGAAAGAGTCAGGCATTTCTGTGTGATTTAATCTTCTCAGTGGGCAGAGGTGAACAATGGGGTGAAAACACCAAAACTAATTATAATACCACACACTGTGGGTGACAATATAAGAGCATTGGAAATGTGCCTAGACAGTCGTGGCGGATGGATGGAGGCCCTGAGCTGTCTGGGGAGGAGGAAGGAAAGAGGACAGAATGTTTGTTACCCAGAATGAAAATCAGGCTGACGTGCTCTGAGGAGGTGCAGTCAACAACCAGAAAGCACATAGTGTTTTTCCTGAGAACCACATAGGGTTATGCATTGAAGAAGCAGAAGTTTATAATTCAGTAGGGAAACAGATGAGTGAACTTAATTAAAATATAAGAAGGGTAAGTGGAGAAAAATATGGGAAAAGCAACTAACTGAATTTGAGATATAGAAACAGTGGGTCACCCATTCACTCATGCAATAATCATCATAAAAATGAATAATAATAACTATCCAATGTAGTGTTTGAATAGTGCTTTATGGCTTTCTTTTTTTTTTTAATATATTTTATTGATTTTTTACAGAGAGGAAGAGAGAGGGATAGAGAGTTAGAAACATCAATGAGAGAGAAACATCGATCAGCTGCCTCCTGCACACCCCCTACCGGGGATGTGCCCGCAACCAAGGCACATGCCCTTGACCAGAATCGAACCTGGGACCTTTCAGTCCGCAGGCCGACGCTCTATCCACTGAGCCAAACTGGTTTCGGCGTGCTTTATGGCTTTCAAAAGACATCTATATAGACTCAAACTTTCTTTGCTAGAACAATATCCTCCAAGAGTGGCTTCGTTTTACAATATACTCTGGACAATATGTTCAAGGATGTATCATTAATTAGTAACATGGGATGTCACATTTTCTAAATTATAGTTCAGTAATTTTCCATAAAGTTTATTCTATGTTTTGAATATTCATTGGAAGATAAAGAGCAGAATTAGCCCTAGATTCTGGCTTTTAGATAGTATATAATGTAATGTAATTTGTTACATTACAGATTGTATATTGGCAGGTGGAACAGGATTAAATAGCAACATGACTTGAGCTATCAGTACTAACCTCTCCATCATGGAGACAGTTAATTTTTTTTTAATCATCACCCGAAGGGGAGAGAGAAAAAAAAGAAACATTGATGTGAGAGAGACACACATTAACTGGTTGCCTCCCACTCTAGTCCCAACCAGGGCTGGGAATCAAGCCTGCAACAGAGTTAAGTGGGGGCCGATGTTCTAACCACTGAGAAAAACTGGCCAGGGTGACAGTTAATTTTTTAACCCTTTGCACTCGCTTGCTTTTTTCTCGAGCTGCTACCGATACTAACCATGTCGAGTCACACTCGACATCCGAGTGCAAAAGGTAAGTTTATTACAACACATATCATTAGCCTTCTAGCAACCTATATAAATGCTATTTGGTTTGGTAGCAACCATAAGAGGAAACAAACAAACAAAAAAACAGACTGGTTGGGAATAAAAGTATTATGTGCTGAATTGTATCTTAGCAAAAATTCATGTCAAAGTCCTAACTCCCACTACCTCAGAATATGACTGGATCTTGAGATAGCACCTTCAAAGAAGTAATTAAGTTAAACTAAGGTCATTAGGTTAAGCCCTTATCCAATATGGCTTCTTTTTTTATATAAAGAGATGATTAGGACACAAGAAAAGAGGGATGACCATGTGAAGACACAAGGAGAAGACAGCCATCCATAAGCCAAGGAGATAGCCTTTGGAAAAAATACACCCTACAGAGACCTTGATTTTGGAAATCAAGCCTCTAGAACTGTGAGGAAATAAATTTCGGTTGTTGAAGCCACCAGTTTGTGGTACTTTATGGCAGCCCTAGAAAACGAATAGAAAAGGTGACTTATCTTCACAGTGAGAATCAGTGGAACTCTCTACATGTAAAAGCCCTATTTTGTAGATAAATGGGTAAATCAAACAGAAACAGACAGTTCAGGATACTTAATGAATACTAGTACTTTTATAATCTATGAAATAGTGTAGAAGATATTGCTCAAGTCATGAGGCAATGCCTTGGTACCAGGATGTCAGGCCAGTGATGGATACACCGATGGCAGTTATTCCAGCCAGTCCTGTCCAGTTGGTATAGAGTAAGATTGACATCCAGTGGCTGGTTACATCAGCTAGGCTCTTGGACACCAACTCAGGGAATGTGTCAGATGGTTGAGAAGGGTCCTTGGGAACACTGATCAGTCTTTCTCCAGTATAGTTCTGAGGTTGGTAACAATGAAAATTGAGAAAAAAAAGTTGCAGTTGGTCTATGTCCTCAATCATTGGCAGTAGGATGTTCAAGATGTTAATATTAGAACATATGGATCACATGATAGTCAAATAAAAAGCACTACAAATTAACTTAATCTTTTACACTCAATTCTTTCTACCCCTTAGAAAAGCCCCAGAAACAATATAACACACATATTACATACTAGAGGCCCAGTGCATGAAATTTGTGCCCTTGTGGCGGGGTGGCAGTCCCTCAGCCTGATCTGCACCCTCTCCCAAGCCAGGAGCCCTTGGGGGACGTCACACTGACGGCTTAGGCCTGCTCCCTGCAGGCATAAGTTGGTAGTCGGACATCCTTAGTGCTACTGGGGATGCAGGAGAAGCTCCCGCCACTGCTGCTGGGCTCACCAGCCATGAGCCCGGCTTCTGGCTGAGCGGCACTCCCCCTTGGGAGTGCAATGACCAGCAGGGGGCAGCTTCTGCATTGAACATCTGCCCCCTGGTGGTCAATGAGCATCATAGCGACCAGTCATTCTGCCATTCAGTCGATTTACATATTAGCCTTTTATTATATAGGACTAGAGGCCCGGTGCACGAAATTCGTGCACAGGGGTGTGGGTCCCTCAGCCCAGTCTGCACCCTATCCAATCTGGGACCCCTCTCACAATCCAGGACTGCTGGCTCCCAACTGTTTACCTGCCTGCCTTCCTGATTGTCCCTAACCACTTCTGCCTGCCAGCCTGATCACCTCCTAATCATTCCCCTGCCAGCCTGATTGATGCCTAACTGCTCCCCTGCCAGCCCGATTGCCCCTAACTGCCCTCCCCTGCTGGCATGGTCACCCCTAACTGCTCTCCCCTGCCAGCCTGGTCACCCCTAACTGCCCGCCCTGCCAGCCTGGTCACCCCTAACTGCCCTCCCCTGTTGGCCTGGTCCCCCCCAATTGCCCTCCCCTGCCAGCCTGGTCACCCCTAACTTCCCTCCCCTGCAGGCTTAATCACCCCCAACTGCTCTCCCTTGCAGGCCTGGGTCCCCCCCAACTGCTCTCCCTACAGGCCTGGGTCCCCCCCAACTGCCCTTCCCTGCAGGCCCGGTCACCCCAACTTCCCTCCCCTACAGGCCTGGTCACCCCCAATTGCCCACCCCTGCTTGCCTGATCCCTCCTATCTGCCCTCCCCTGCTGGCCATCTTGTGGTGGCCATCTTGTGTCCACATGGGGTCAGCCATCTTTGACCAGATGGGGACAGCCATCTTGTGTGTTGGAGTGACAGTCAATTTGCATATTACTCTTTTATTAGATAGGATATTAAGGATTTAACACATATATTACTATCATGCCAGGTACTTTGATAATCTAATAGAGTTTAAACATATAAATCCTTTTTTAATGGTAGGAATGTTTAAACACATAAATCCTAAATTTAATGGTAGGAACGTTTAATTACAGTGCCCAGTTACTAACCTAATGTCAAGCTGCAAGAAACTATATGTCAAATTGCCCAGCACTCAGAAACAGTATTGTTTAACTGTACTTTATATTTTTTGAATTAGTCACTTTTTAAGCCTGAAAGGGAAGCTGGCCTTTTAAACTTTGAATATTAAAGTAGGGGCTATCATCATTAGCTGGCATGCTAACCCAATGTGCCTTCTAAAGCAGAGCATTTGGGAGGTGATGAGGGAAAATGGACACATTTTCTGTCATTCCCTGTTTATGGGGAGCAGAATGCGTAAAGCTAGAGGAGATCCCAAGAGCCATTCATAAAATAGATGGCTGAGGCCTTTCATGACCCTACCTGCCCACTGTTTGGCTCCTCTATAATCAGGTATACCTCCCGCATAGGACGTGGTCCCATAGTGTGCATGCACTAATGCACAATGATGTCAGTGATGTCTTTCTTTTTTTAAAATATATTTTATTGATTTTTTACAGAGAGGAAGGGAGAGGGATAGAGAGTCAGAAACATCAATGAGAGAGAAACATCGATCAGCCACCTCCTGCACACCCCCTACTGGGGATGTGCTCACAACCAAGGTACATGCCCTTGACCGGAATAGAACCCAGGACCCCTCAGTCCACAGGCCGATGCTCTTTCCACCGAGCCAAACCGTCAGGGCATTGATGCCTTTCTTTCACACCAAAAGCAAAGATCAGTCTGATTTATTTAATGCTGTATACGCATTGCCTTCAACAGTCCAGGACAAGAATCAGTTGCTTAATAAATACATGCTGACCCCTAAAAGCCAGGTCAGGACTTGACAAGTAGAAGCAGGGAAAAACTAGATATTTATGGAAAAATAGATGGGGAATGAAAAGATTATCCTCAGGACCTGATACAATTCAAGCATTAAAATGCTTAAAGAATAGTCAGAATGACATTAATTAAACATTACATAATATTAAAGGCTACAGGGAAGAAAAGCTTATGTCCAAGATTGAAAAAGAAATATGTGGAGCCCTAACCCATTTTGCTCAGTGGATAGAGCGTCAGCCTGCAGACTCAAGGGTCCCAGGTTCGATTCTGGTCAAGGACATGTACCTTGGTTGCGGGCACATCCCCAGTAGGGAGTGTGCAGGAGGCAGCTGATCGATGTTTCTCTCTCCATCCCTCTCCCTTTCTCTCTGTAAAAAATCAATAAAATATATTTTTTTAAAAAGAAATATGTGGAGCACAAATATGCTAATGGTATCTCCTCAATTTGAATCCTGTGGCAACCCAATCAGAAAAGTCTTCATGATAGTAGAGCATAAACTGAGCACTGATGGACCTGAACAAATGGAGAGAAGAAGGAACTGCATTCCAAGAAATGGTCAGTGTGAAAAAAGCCCTGCTAACAAAATGAATAGGGCATATCTAGAAGACTTCCCTGAACTGGAGGTTATGAAGGAATAGTAGAGGTAGGATGAAAGGGCATATTGGGAACATATTGTACATGGCTACTTCCAAGCTACCATGTGCAAACTTCAAGCTGCAGACAGTGACTTTTTCAGAAAATGTTAAGGACTATTAATTTGCAGTGATGTACAGGATGAATTTAATAGGGAGACACAGAAAACAGATAAATCTATTAAGAAGCTATTTGATAATCCCTGTGAGTCCACAAAGATTTCAAATATCATATTGCCAGTTAAAATAGTAAAGATGGGGCAAATACAAGGAATAGACATTATTCAAATAACAATTGATTAAATATAACTACTTTTAGCTTAAATACTTAAATATGGCTAATCCTTAGTGGCTGGACATGGATAAATAATGACTTCACTTGGGGACATGATGGCTAGAACCCAAAATGAGATATTAGGAGATAGGGCAGGAGTTCAATTGGAAATTGTCATATAAATACAGAATTAAGTTGTGAAACCATAAAAAAGAATAAATTCTCTAAAGGAAAGCTATTGATAGAAAAGAATACATATTGAATCTTAAGGGATACCTACATTCAAGGGAAATTGGGAAGTAAAGCCAGATAAGCATGAAAAATATTAGTTTTTATTGATTGATTTGCTAGTTTTGTTCTTTCCTTATATAAACATTCATGTAATTATTTTTCCCTCATCCCAGCTTCTGAGTCAGAGTTATAACGCTAACCACTTAATTAAAATTTAATAAAGCCTGCCAAGCTCCCTAAGGTTCTTTAAAACTTCTTCTTTATCTATATCAAATATAGATAAAATTATCAAATTTGGAATCTAAAAACCACGAGTTTTCTCTTTTTCTTAATCCCTTTACCTATTTCACATATCACTCAGGGCTCAAATTCTGGCAGTCACTTGCTAAATATCTTGGCCAAGGGCAAGTTACTTAATTTCTAAAATCCAAGGCTATAAAATGAGGATGAAGGATACTCCAAAATTATATTTTTGTATGTATAGAAAATTAAATGTTAGTTTCTGATTCTTCCCTACTTTCTTATAAAATGCAATGTTAAAAGGCCACTACTCAATATTTATGTACAATGGTCATTCATTCATTCATTCATTTAATTTTGGAGTATCTATCATTATTATTCATGTTTCAGATGCTAAGTATACATACATCAGAGAGAGAGAGAGAGAGAGAGAGAGAGAGAGGGAGAGAGAGAGGAGCAAATTCTAGTTTTCTTGAGATTTATAAAATAATGGAAGAGAGAGAAAACAAACTAATTGAAATTATACATCATTTTAGGCAGTAATAAACTCTTTCAAGTAAAATAAAATGGTGTAAGAAAATGACAATTTATATGGCAGTGGCTCTATTTTACATGCAACAATCAAGGGACAAGACAAATGAAATGAGAGAGAAAGGAAAGAAGGGAGGGAAGGAGGGAGGAAGGGAGGAAGAAAGAGTCAGAACTGTGGGGAAATGATTGGGTAGAGAATGCATGTGTAATGATGGCAAGTGTAAGGTCCATGAGGTGGCACTGAGTTGCAAATAGGAGGAATATCAAGAAGACAGGCCCTGTGGCTGGAGTGGTATAGGCAAGGGGTAGATGTTAGAGCTGTCATCAGCGTTAAGATCATGTAGGTCCTCTGAGCTAGAATGGAGAGTTTGCTTTTTTTTTTCCTAAAGGTGATGAGAAGCCATTGGGGATTTGAGAGCAAGGGGGTAACATCATCTTTGGAGGAAAATTAGAGTTCTTAAATTCAGGTGAAGAAATGCTTGCTAACACTTTAAATTGTGCATCTCTAAGCCTCTGACTTCCTCCCCTACCCCATAGCCTGGGTATCAGTGCTATACTATGAGTTCTGTTCCTGGTGAACTGCAGCAAAGGTCCTTCCACCTCTGAAGGGAGAAAAAGAACAACACTATTGACAGGGTTTGGGAAGGTTTAATAAAAGAAAAGACAAATTCCCAGGCCACCACACCTTTCCCTTAGGTTACTTCAAACAGACCAAGAAACAAAAATGAAAATTCCAGTATATGTCATTAAACAGTTTTATTATTTAGACAAAGACATCAGTCATTACAAGTTAATGATGGAGACTTTGACTTCATGTTTATGAAAAGTAGCAAAGACTTTATGATGTAGATTGGCATTCACATAATGAATCCATTTTTTAAAATGTTGCAAGTATGTCTTTAAAAAAAAATTAGAGCAGATGCTATTTCATAAGGGCCTGTTGGAAAACCACAAAATCAGCAGCAATGTTTCTGGCTGCTGAGATGCCGTGACAACCATTTCCAAAAACAAGGTAACAAAGCAACCAAAGATGCCTTTATAACTCCACACAGTTTGTGGTAATTTGCAGCTTGTTACCCTTTAGCCTTTGCACTCGCTTGCTTTTTTCTCGATTCCTTTATTCTAATGCTAACCGTGTCAAGTCACACTCGACATCCGAGTGCAAAAGGTTAGTTAGCAGAGGTAACTCTTTCTATCAAGTAACTGGCACAACTTATAATTATTTAGCTTAGGTTTATTTTAACTTTAAATAGTAGGTATTGAACTACTACTATCGTATTCATATTCATTCCAGATACAACACTGATGCTCCAGCATATTAAGTGAATTGCCCAATGCCATCCTATATAATATTAAAAAAAGTAATATGCAAATTGACCATCACTCCAACACACAAGATGGCTTCCCCCAAGTGGTCAAAGATGGCCATTCCCATGTGGACACAAGATGGCCACCACAAGATGGCCAGCAGGGGAGGGCAGTTAGGGGTGACCAAGATGGCAAGGGAGGGCAGTTAGGGGTGACCGGGTCAGCAGGGAAGGGCAGCTGGGGGCAACCAGGCCTGCAGGGGAGGACAGGGGCAACCAGGCTGGCAGGGGAGGGCAGTTAGGGGTGACCAGGCTGGCAGGGGAGGGCAGTTAGGGGCAATTGGGCTGGCAGGGGAACAGTTAGGCATTGATCAGGCTGACAGAGGAGTGGTTAGGGGGTGATCTGGCTGGCAGACAGAAGCGGTTAGGGGCAATCAGGGAGGCAGGCAGGCGAGTGGTTGGGAGTCAGCAGTCCTGGATTGTGAGATCAGGCCTAAACGGGCAGTTGGACATCCTTTGAGGGGTCCCAGATTGGAGAGGGTGCAGGCTGGGCTGAGGGACACCCCCGTGCACGAATTTTGTGCACTGGGCCTCTAGTTCAGTTAATAAATAGTTGTGCCCACCATTGGGATCCAAAGTCTATGGCTTTGATATCTTACCATAGAAAAGCAGGGTGGGGAGATTTTCCAGAGCATTATACTTTTTGAAAATTAAGAGATGCTCCTGTGTTGTTATTGTTGTTTCGAAGCTCTTGGATACACCTTCTTATTTTTTCTTTTTTATTTAATCTATAAAGAAATACTACTTTTGCCCTAGCTGGTTTGGCTCAGTGGATAGAGCATCAGCTTGCTGACTGAAGGGTCCAAAGTTCAATTCCAGTAAGGGCACATGCCTGGGTTGCAGGCTTGATCACCAGTAGGGGGTGTTCAGGAGGCAGCCGATCAATGATTCTCTCTCTTCATTGGTGTTTCTATCTCTCCCTCTCCCTTTCTCTCTGAAATCAACAAAAATATATTAAAAAAAGAGAAATACTATTTTAAATTTGCCCACCATTTTTTATTAGTGAAGCACATAGCTCAAGTAATTTGTCACTGTTCCTCCTTAACATTACTGTTTGCCAGAAAAGAACATGATAGCTTGTTAATTATAAATATAATTGTCAAATCAAATGACTATTGGAATACATTAAATAAGTTCAATTATGTTAGATACTAAATGAGCATGTTAAGATGATAATAATGATAGGAGTATTTTCAGTGGAATAATCAGATCAATAGTTTAAACCCCAGATAGTTATAATTTCATATTAGATACATGCAAATGCATTGATTTTTCTGCCTTTTGTGTTCAGCTTTCTTTACATTTATGAGAAACTCTTAAGAAATATTTCAAAATAGAATTAGTGTTAATTTAAGCCTAATTTTTATCTAAAAGTATTGTTGAAGCACAATATTTCATCAATTTCTATTTCTTTAAAAATATTATTAGTCCTGAAATAGATTAAAACTATGAAAATTGAATATCTCTGTGGCTTTGAGTATTAGGCTATTTTTTTGTGGGTTTGTGGTTTTTTTTGTGTGTGTGCGTGCGTGTGTGTGTGTGTGTGTGTGTGTGTGTGTGTTTGTAGTGAAATGATGTTCTGATTTCTAAATTAGGATGGAACTTTTATCGTTGATATGTACAAATGACTTCATTGTCTACCGGATGTCTGGTCCCAGCTGCAGTCTGGACATTTTAAAGGATTCTTTAATGTCACATAAAGACAAGGGGGTGAGATAGCTAAGGGAAGTGCTTCAAAATTAGGAGGCCCAGGCAAGAGAGGAAGATGATACTTTGACATTTTCTATGACTTTTTAGTCATTTATTTTTGTTAATTGGCAGTAAAATAGAACTAATCCATGGTTCTGGGCATGTTTTATGAGTACAGAGGAGTTCACAAATTGGTCTCAGATTGTTTGGAAAAATCAAAATAAGTAGAGGCCACTTTAAGAAATTACAATTTGTGTCTATCAAAGGATGCACATTTACTCACACATATACCCAAATACATGCAACAATATTCAAAACCCATGAAACAGTCTATAACACCTTACAGAGGAGGGTGGATTTGTGAGGCCCAAAAGAGCTGTGGTTCATAGATGTAGTAGAACTTGAACTGGATCTTGGGAATGATGAGCATTTGATAATGGCAAGCAGGGAAGAAGAAGGGCATTCAGTCAGGCAACATAGCATAGTAGATGCAAAGACTTGAGTCAATGAATCAGCAATGTCAATGTCAGCGAATCATCAAAGAGCCTGCCAATTTGCAGGAAGAGGCTAACTGTAGAAATGGTTCAAAAAGCATTGGCTGCAAGCATTAGGCTATGTGATGAAGGCTTAGGTTTGCTCTTGTACGTGGACTGTTTACACAAGGAGAAACATGCTGGGAGTGTTGCTATGATAGTCACATGGTGTGGGTATTATTAGAAAGAGGTAGACAATAGTTTGGCTTAACTGACGGCAGTGGACATCATTAGATCAGAAAAATGTGAGATTTCAAAGGAAGGACCAACAGAACTTAACTGTACTTCACCACTAAGCTTTGTATGTTGATAATTGCTGTTGAGTAGAATAACATACTAGTATTATAACCATTTCTTAGGTAAATAATTTGGTAACCTGGACTTTGCTTTGCCTGATTTACTGAAGCAAGAATCATGGCCATTTGATTTATCCCTCACAAAGTAGCTCAAGGATATGCTTCCCTTCACATGTCTAATCACAATTGCATTACAGTGTGCATATAAATTTCTCCCCTCTGGAGTTTTATAGAGAAAGTTTAAAATCAATCTCTCTCTCTCTCTCTCTCTCTCTCTCTCTCTCTCTCTCTCTCTCACCTTGAGATTAAATTAATGTTATTTTAGAGTCAAAACTTTCTCCTGCACATAGTAGATCATTAATGTAATTGAAAGAGATTTGAATCCCAGATGTTTATGCATTTGCGATTCCAAAGGCTTCCCTCGGGGAGTCATTCTCCTTTGCAGCTAGAGACACAATGGAAAGGCAGCCTCAAAGCAAGCAGTGTCGGTTAAATTCAGATGTCAACCTGCTCTTCGGTGGCAGCCCTGGCTTGTAACATGGTTACGCTAGGTCTCACATCAATTTCTGAATTTTACCAATTATGATATCACAAAGACTGCCTAACAAAGACTGGCACCTTAACAAATGACCACTCTTAATGCCTCTTCCTCCCTTATTCACCAGTGTAGAACAAATTCTTTTTGTAACAAAGCAGGTTTCCCCTGACAATCACTTAAAGAAATCTTAGTGGAAAAGCGGTACAAAACAGTGGTATTATCCTCTAGAAAGTTAGGAGTTAGATGAAGAGATAAGACAAATACCAGGAATTAAGAATTTGCAGTACTGGGTGGTTCTAAGGTAAATTGAATGGAATTTACGGTGTCCATACTCTCCTTTCAGAAATGAAGACCTTTGCTTTATTCTGCTGTAGATCACCAGAATCATCTCCCCAATTTGTTGTGTTCAAGTAATTGTGGCATAGGGTGCCTCATGAACTGATACAAATACATTTTCCTTCTTATTTTCACCTTTTCTCCAAGCTTGGCTAACTTTCCATGTCTGTCTGTAGACAGGGAGGACGATGCAAGCTATCTAGGTGCGATGCAGACCCAGGGGAATACTCTGAAAGACTTGCAATGACCTGGGCTTTGAGCTGCTTTGGGGAAAACCTTGGAGTCTGCAGTTTTGCCATTGGCCTCTGTTCTGGGGCTAATGACAGATATTTCAATGGGAGGAGTGTGATACACCTTCTGAGATTTTGTATAGCACAGGAATTACCGAGGGAGGACTGGGGGGACCCAGGATGCATAGCTTTAGAACGCATCGCGCGATCAGAGCTTGACTCAGTATGAAGGTGATTTGAAGGCATGTGGGTTTTGTTAAGTGGCCCGAATTTCCTTCAGCTCTGACCAGCCACAGTGGCTGGATTGGGAGTTGTGGCTTTTACATTTTGAAGGGGTCAACTTGAAAGCTGCCTTTTGCCAGCTGAGATCTGACACTAATCTGTAGAAATTGGTAGGGGATTAAGTGTATTGCCCTGAACTGAAAATGGAGTCCCCAGAGTGGCGATCTTTGGGAGAAAATAAACTCTGATTCTTATCTGTGTGCTCCCTAGACACTACCCTTGAGAAATGCATCCTAATAATTGTGGCTTCAAGTTAAGATGGCCCTAATAACATCAAGCAATTTTCCTTTTGGTGTTTCACAGAACAACCACCTTTCTGGAGCCCTGTTTTAAATTTTAATGTCTTCACATTCTGACTGATTAACCAACAAATGCAGTTAAATAAGCTTTCACTCGGAGAGAGAAATCATGCAGAAAGAAAACTGCCCTCTGATATTCCCACTGATAATAATGGGAAGAGTTGAAAGCCTGAGACGTCTTTTCTGGATACCTGGGTGTAATTTCCGCCTGTATTAATGGAACCGCTAAATGTGTCATGTGAATAAGAAAATGGAACTTCAGAAGGTAGTCTCTATTGACCAGGCTGGTTTTTAATTTCAGGGAGTTATATATTGCTTTCATGAACTTTCCTTCGTCTTGGAAAAACATTTCCATGTGATAGGATTTATAATTACTCTTAGAAATACAGTGTTTCTAATTGAGAAGTCTGTGTATGTGGCTTGAGCATGCTAGCTCTTATGTATAATTGGTAGCAACAAATAATTATAGAGGGTAAAGATGATTTTCCCTGCCTTGGCTCAGTGACTATTAATATCAAATGAAAGCACATACTGGCATCAAGGGGAACACAGCCTCTTTGCCTTTCCAATTTCATTTTACATTACCTGTCGCCTTCCACAAATTCCTTTAGGCACTTTTCCCTGAGTGTCATCATTCTCCCTTAAGACTTCACTCTTTGCTGTACTAATCTACACAGGTGCAAGGAAATGTGCATCTCTCTCTTTCCCCCCGCCCCTAAGATATGTTGCTGAAATGTAAGAGAAAACTACTTGGCAACTCTAACTCCTCTCCCCCTCCTCCCAGCCTCTCAGAATTTCTCAGCTCTTCACAAGGGTGTTTTCTCCTTATGGCAAACTTGATTTTGTTCCATTTATAAAAATAGCAGCTATTTAAATGGGGAAGGCTTTTCTTTATATCATCTTTGGGCCAAATGTTTTTCTAAAAACATACACTCTTTTTTTTTTTTCTAGAAGAGAAAGATTCTAAATGGATTCAAAGTTTATAAATTCCCAAAGAGTTTTCTGCAGGTTAATGCATTTGACAACTAAGTTCACATAAATGCCAGAATAAAATATGTAAATGAGGTAACTGTTCTGTGTAATTGCATGATATGTGTGTGTTTGCATGTATCTGCATTTTATATACATATATATATGTGTGTGTGTGTGTATATATATATATATATATAGTCATAGTTATATATTAATAAACAATTATGTTTTTTCCCTATTTAGAATTTTAGATAGTGAATTTTTTAGGAAAGTGGGAGGTATAGACAGTATAAATTGTACTTTGGAGTTTCCAAAACACTCCCATTTACTTTCCTTTACACAAACAACAACAACTTTAGGTCCTTAATTTTACAAATGAGGAAACTAAGGCTTAGAGAAGATAAGCCACATACCTTAATAAATGATTCACAAGTATGCATTGCCTGTCTATTGTGTGACAAGCACAGTTCAAAATCTTAGGATATTGAAGGCAATACAACAAGTATGATACCACTAATTGAAGCTCTTACAATCTAAGCATACATTTAAAAAATTATTACTTGTACTCAAATAATAGTCCCAACTGTAAGAGCATTTAAACTTTAGCCCAAGTCTTCTGCTTCCAAAACAATGTCAGTAGGATCATCACCTTCACTGAAGTGGACATTCACTTGTATTAATGAGGCTCAATGTTTGAAACCAGTTGTCTGGGCATGAGCCCTTCTTAAGATTGACCTTCTGCATCATGTCACTGTGGAACTGTGTAGGAACTACATATGCATGGTCAGCTGAGAGGAGAATTTTACACAGATTTCTATCATATTTTGTTTTGCCATTTTCTTCCCTTTACTCTAACTTGACAACATTTTTTGAACTCTTATTTGATCATCTATAACATATTAGTTCTTTCTCTCAGTTTCTGTTCATCTGCAAATTTTATGAAATTCAACCATATCACTGACAAAAAGAAATGTCCACAAGTGCTTGCTGTGAAAGAAAGAGCATACACTTGTCATTAGTTGCAAATTGGATTTTCTATTAGCTAAGTGACCTTGGGCACATAGCATCCTCTCCCAGAGCATCTGATTACTCATCTGTGAAATGAAAGAAACCAGGCTGAGAATTTTTAAGGGATTTCCCTGCATTAAAAGTTTTATGATCCAGTATGTATTAAAGCAATATGCTGAGTTTTAAAAATCTTTTCTTCTGGGTGTAGAGAGAAGGAAATGCAGAATATGCACCAACATGGACTGATGAGCATCACACCTCCATCCACTAACAGAAGGAAGCAAATTAGCAAACAGTGGTCCCCAAACCATACAAAATGGACAGTTAAAGTATAATAATTGTCAAACTTGCCTTCATCTTAGACAGTGGATCCATGAAGTCCTCAATAGTCTCTTCTACTATCTATTTTTTAAAAAAATAAATATTTAGAAACCAACAATGGAGAGCTATTAGAAATATGGCTTTTAGATTTAGCAGTTAAAAAATTCTTTTGTAGCCCAGTGGGTATGGCTCAGTTGGTTGAGCTTTGTCCCATGGACCAGGAGGTCACTGGTTCCATTCCCAGTCAGGGCACATGCCCACGTTTCAGCTTGATCCCCAGTAGGAGGCATGCAGGAGGCAGCTGATCGGTGTTTCTCTCTCATCTATGTTTCTATCTCTCTCTCCTTCTCTCTTCCTCTTTCTGAAAGCAATAAAAACATATTTTAAAAATCTCCTGTCACTTTTCAGTTTCTTAGTTCTTTGAAGGCTTCTCATAATGGCCCTGGGCTAGGGAGCTTGCCCAGTACTGATGACCACACATGCCTGATTCCAACAGAGCCATTCTTTCTTGGGAATGGGAATGCTACTGTGTTTGAGTGTTCTATTTTTTTTTTTTACTGTCTTTTCTTGTACTATATCAAAGGCAGGCATTGAAATCTATTCAAGGGCATTGCTTTTTAAAATAAATGTTTATGCAAAGGCAAAGAGGTACAAGTATTTACTGGTAACACATTAAGAGTTTTTAAAATTGCTTTTTAAGCTATGTATATTTTTATTTTGAAAATCATTAAAATGTGTTTGAAAAAAGAAATTAAACCTGAAAGATTAAAGTCAGCGATTTGCAGGCAGGCTAAATGGCCATCTCAGATGGTGAATAAAGAAAAATTGAATTTATTTAAGGAAAGGGGTTTGGGAGATGGGGATATCCAAAGGGAAAGACTACGCAGCACTGAGCCAAAGGGTATTGGGTCCATGATGAAGCAAAAATATTCGTAGGACAGTGAAACAAGGAAGGACATAGGAGAAGCAACAGGAGAGCCTAGTTTGGACTGCCTTAGGCCACCGAGAAGTCAGAGAAAAGGGGGCCTTGGAAACAGGTTTAAGAGAATAATCCAGGATGAGCTGCTGCTGCCCTTGGCTCCCCTGGTTGCAATTCTTATGGGGTCCCTCAGAGGCTAAGGATTCGTGCCTGTGGGGGCAAGAGTGGGGCAAGGGAATGGCACGGGCATGCTCCTTGGAGAGAGAGCTTGCACTAGGCCCTTTGTCCTGACCATATTTGTCTCTCTGTTGCGGGTGGAAATCTTAGGGGAAGGTCTCAATAGAATATTCATCAGCTTTCCAGGTGTGCTCTTTCAGGGTCCTGGTCTCCACTGATGGGTCAGTGCCAGGGCAGGGGGTCATTAGTCAATGTAGCCACTTCTGAGGCAACCCAGGCGTCAGTTGTTTGGTTTTGTTCCTTTTCTGGGCCTGAAGCTGAAATACAACTGAGGCCTCGATGTTATCTTTAGGGAGGAACAGATCAGGGGTTCAAAGCACATGACCACTGATATGCTAGGGGAGGATAGGTTACTCTGGGGTGAGGTTCTTGTTTTCCCAGTTTTGCCCCTTGCTAGGCATCTAGGGCTTTCTGCCCTGCTGAGTTTCTGTACCTGGCCCATTGTCCTTACTCTGCTCATGTCTGTCTACTAAAAATCAAATACATGGATCTCTGGAGTTCCACAAATCTCCAATTGAAAACTTTACAGAGTCTGACTTGAAAATATGTTGTCAGCCCCTTCCCTAAATTCATAGATCAGAGAATTGGGCTATATGTTACATTGGGGACCAAATAAATACTCAATACTACAACAACCCTGATTGAGTAAAGAACCAGACATTTATTTGTTTAAAGTCCAAAATTCTAAGTAAATATAATTTCATTGAGGCTCTCTGTAGCATGTTAAAATGCTACATTTGGGTGGCATGAAAAGACTTACTACATAGTAAAATTGGTTCACATATATTATAATTATCTACTAATGCTTTCATGTTGATTTTTAGCCTACCCATAATGGGAAGAAATTGCTTATCTGAGGTCAATACTTGAGAAAAAAAGGGAGCCATTTCTCAGATTAAATAATTAAAGCCTTGCAACATGTTAGATTAACCTTTTTATCCTGTGTCTTGTTAGCCTCAGTATATTCACTGAGGCTTTCTTAAACCCTCTCTGTGCATTGTGCATGTCGAGGTAGAATGCCAGTGAAATACATTATCAACTGAAGCTAAGTCTGTAGAGGCTTGATTCTTTCCACATGGTGGGGAAATATGAACATCCATGCTAATTTGCACTAAAATATCCTTCTGAAATATATAAAGACATGTATGTACTTTTAAGCATCGTGTAAAATCCCTTAGACCCAATGTATATTATATTGACAGTTTGAAAATACTACTGATGCACTCTTTTAATTTAATTTTTCCATGTGTTTTTTGTGTAAATTACTTACTGTTTATTGTATATTTTCCCAGTAAGTTCCGTGATAGTTCTATGTCATTATTTGATTCCAAATAATGTTTTTGGCACACTGCAATATATATATATATATGTATATATATATATATCAATGCTATTAATTGGGCTGTTTAGAAATGCACTGCATTCTATCCATGTTCTCCAAAACAACAACATTTTTTTTAAAGCATCAGGTTTATTATCTAACCATTACACTAAACCATCTTAGTTTTTCTAAGCTTCTTACTTGGTATTTTAGACTATGCTATTTAATAGTAATTATTTATCAATACAATATATGGTTTACATTTTTTATTGCAGTTACAGAAATTTCATACAAGAAAATAATTAGAGAGATATTTTTGTCCTACTAATAATTTACTCAACTCCAAGGTTAGGCAATAGGACTACCACCAGTATTTCAGACTAATTATTTTTAAAATGTAATGTTTATTTTATTAATTATCAAATAAAATTTAACCTGTCATATATTATTCAAATTTTTATTTTAATAAGTCCCACTTATAAAACAATACTTAATATTCCAGTTAACATGTCTGAGTACCCTTATGTTAAGTTTTACTAATATGCATTATGAAATGGAAATGCAAATATATAGCAAAGATGAGGAAATTATTACTATCACTTATTCTGAATGTGTCAACACACATTAGTCCATAGCAAATGGTTTGTATGGTCAGCCCTAGCCAGTTTTGCTCAGTGGATAGAGCATCGGCCTATGGGCCAAAGGGTCCTGGGTTCAATTCCAGTCAAGGGCATGTACCTTGGTTGCAGGCTCCTCCCCAGCCCGGGCTCTGGTTGGGCCTGTGCAGGAGGCAACCAATCTATGTGTTTCTCTCACATCGATGTTTCTCAGTCTTTCCCTCTCTCTTCCACTCTCCCTAAAAATCAATGGGAAAATATCCTCAGGTGAGGATTAACAAAAAATAATAAATAAATAAATTTTAAAAATGTTGTAATCAGATTCAAGCACTCATAAATGGTTCAGCCACCCTGAATAGAATAAAAATAAATAAATAAATGAACCTCTTCAAACATATTTCTAATATTTTATGTGGATATTCATTGTATTTTTATGCTTGATTCATTTTTTTTTTTTTTTGGAGTAAAATAGTTTTTAAGAATGTGTGGTCCGAAAAGTAACAAATATTTTATCTTATATATTGTTAGAGATTTCTCTGTTCACACCCAAAAGTCTAAATGACATTTATGATTCACTTTATGTCCATTTTGGTAACAATAATGCTTTACTCTAACTTGTATAAATAATAAAATGTAAATATGGACATTAAATAGGAAAATGAGAAAGATATTTTAGGCTGTCAACTTATATTATCAATTTTGTATTCAAAAGTTCCTCATTTGTATAACAAGATAATTAAATTTAAATAGATACTGTTAAATGTAAAAGGCAATATATAATTTTAGAATGCATTTGGTAACAAATGTGACCCTTTTTATTCTTCTGTTTAGTTGCTTATTCTGGAGTGTTTTGTCTCAAAAGGTGATAATGGTTTTATTATTGTATTCAAATTACAACCTCCATTTTTTCTGCTACTCTGGGAAGATTTTTTTCTCTACCCCCAACTTGTTGTTTGCCCCGTCTCTAAGCCAATGAGTTATTGCTTTCTCCCTGAGCCAGGTCACATTCCACAATCTTTTAGTTTCCCCAGTTTCTGTTGAAATCATATCAGGTTAAAATATGAGTTTATAACAACAGAGATTTAGTAAAACATAAACACAAATTTAGAGCTTATTCTTTGATTTTATTTATATTTTCAACCTAGTGTCTTCAGGGAATCGTGTAACATTCTCAGCTTCTGATAAAGCCTTGCTCTGTATTGATCGTTTTCAATCTGGGCTGCACTTCTGAAATCTTGGGGAACTTAAAAAAAAAAAAGTATGATCTGGTATCATACTGATGCTGCTGTACTAACCTGGTTATTATTTAAAAGGAAAGGAGTGAAAGGGGAGACCAAATAGTATAGGCATGCCATTCATACAGCTTTGCCAAAAGCTGCATTTGACATTCTCCAATTCTATTCCCTGCTGATCGATGGGGGAAGGGACTAGACAAAGTCAGTTTAGATGCATGCCCAGTAAGGTCTGAGTGACCTGGAAAATGCTTGCCAGTCAGTCACACCTGGAAATGGGTAATTGGCCAGGATGGGCGTGGCCATTGCAATTGTGTGGAAATCTAAATATATAAACTTCTAGACAAAGGAGCCACTCTCACTCTTGACCCCAGGGCGCCAAGCCCTCTTGGGACTTCTGTTGTAGGAGGCTGCACTATGGCTGCAAGGCACATGCATGGACTGATGTCTTTAATCTGGCCTAAATGCTGAACTACTAGTATACTGGGCTGCAACATGGAACACCAACTCTGGACACTGGCCTGATTTCTGGCTTTGCTGAACTCCCAGCTGCCTCTTTCAGGACTGGCTTGGGGGAAATGGGACTTTACAGCCTGAGGAATGTAACTCCATGCCAATACAATCTCCTACCACCTCCCATTCTGGGGAGGGGGAAGGGAGGGAGGGATGGGACTTCTGAAAATGCTTCTTTCAGTGGTGCCCCCCAAAACCCCACAAACCACAGAGGGTTCCCACTCGTGTACCCCTCCAGCATCAATACCAGACCAATTAAATCAGAATCTCTAGGGGCCAGCATTCTGGTTTCAGTATTTAAAACAGCCTCTCTGGTGATTCTTAAATGAAATGATGGTAGCAAACCATGGCTTCATGCAATATAACAGGCTGTGTCCTTATAAATATTAATCATAGTCTGTATTAATTCATCATAACATAGGTGGCTAGAAAAAAATGTGGAAGAAGATAATTAAAGGCCTGCGATAATTTAGGCTACTTGGTATTTACTTTCTGTCGATATCAATTAGGAGGATAGACAGACAAAATGCCAGGATAGTGATAAATTACATTTCTAGCTTAGTAAAGTAAGGACTGTCATGTATAATATAAGGAAATGCTTTTATTGATAATACTACTTTACAGAGTTGCTAGAGAGAAAATTCATCTTAGTCCTTATATTAGTTTCCTAAGTTTCTGTAAAATATTTCCACAAATTTGGTGGCTGAAAGCAACAGGAATTTGTCTTCTCACAGTTCTGGAGGCCAGAACTTTGAAATCAAGGTTGCTTCTTTCTGGAAGCTTTGGAGAAACCTCTCTCCTAGTCCGTGCCTCTCTCCTAGGTTCTGGTGGTTGCTGGCAATTCTTGGCTTGTAGATGCAGCAACCCAATATACGACTCTGTCTTTCCATGGTGTTGTCCCCTCTGTGTTTCCTTAGGTCTGCATATGTCCTCTCCTTATAAAGATGTCAGTTATTATATTCTGGGCCCACCCTAATCCGGTGTAACCTAGGTTTAAGTTAACTAGTTACAAAGAACCTCCTTTCAAGTCAAGTCACATTGTGAAGTTTCACTTGGACATGAAATTGGAGAGGACACTATTGAACCCAGCAGTCTTTATATTACTTAATTTCTCTGAAGTTTTTGATGCTGTTCAACAATCTTCCTAAAACTGCCCCACCCCAGGTCTTATCTATATAGTTTGCATTTTTTACTTCTCTCTGTCATAATGTCCCTAACAACATCTTGCAAAGGTATGCTATTATATACCTGCTTGCTCCCACAGTCTGAAATCCTAGAGGACAGGGCGAGTGACTTATTTAGGTCTGTACATGAACACCTAGCATGGTTGCTGGCCTATACAAGCTCTTGCTTGGTAAGCTCTAGAAGAAAGGAAGACAGAAAGAATGATAGAGAAGGATGTGTGGCCACTCACCTAAACACAGCAGCAAGGCAAAGGTCTACTATTACAGTTTCTGGTTATGAAAACATAGATCATGATTGATGACTGTTGAGGTGTGGTTTTCAAATTATTGAACTTTATGATTTTTGGAAATATAATCTCCACATATTTGTTCAGGGAATAAAGGGCTTCTATTTGTGCACAAAAGGGTTTGTTTTGTAAGCTGATCCAGCTATGCCATCTTAATTAAGTTCCACAATGTAGGACCCTGTAGGATGAAATATTTACTTAGCAAATAGAGATTCTTTCAGGAAAAGAGTGGAAACATAAAACATAGACCATTTCTGAAACATTCATCTAGACAAGCAGTTTACCTCAGCTCTTAGTGGAAAATGCCCTTGTCTTCCAGCACAATCTGAGAGTTCACAACAAAGCATCTTTTTATTATCCTAACTAGAGGCCCAGTGCACAAAATTCGTGCACGGGGGTGTGTGTCCCTCAGCCCAGTCTGTACCCTCTCCAATCTGGGACCCCTCAAGGGATGTCTAAATGGGCAGTCGGACATCCCTCTCACAATCCAGGACTGCTGGCTCCCAACCACTTGCCTGCCTGCCAGCGTGATCACCCCCTAACCACTCCTCTGCCAGCCTGATCAATACCTAACTGCTCCCCTGCCAGCCTGATTGCCCCTAACTGCCCTCCCCTGCTGGCCTGATCACCCCCAACTGCCCTCCCTTGCAGGCCTGGTCCTTCCCAACTGCCCTCCCCTGCTGGCCTGATCACCCACTACTGCCCTCCCCTGCTGGCCATCTTGTGGCAGCCATCTTGTGTCCACATGGGGACAGCCATCTTTGACCACATGGGAGCAGCCATCTTGTGTGTTGGAGCCATCTTGTGTGTTGGAGTGATGGTCAATTTGCATATTACTCCTTTATTAGATAGGATTAATCTATGGCACTGGCCCCTGTGACCAATATTTTGAGTTGTCCAATCACATCATTTAGAGGCTTCAGAGGTTTACAGCTCTGGTCAACTCAGGATCTGTATGTAATTGGCATATAAGAGGGATTTTCAAATTATTTCCTTTTCTGTTGTGTGAGTTGCTTGGTCAACTTAAATTTCCTACAACTGAAATATGAAGAAGGGAGGGAAAATATAGAATTAATAACTACACTAGAGGCCTGGTGCACAAAATTCATGCATTCGGGGGTGGGGGGGGGTTCCCTCAGCCTGGCCTGAGCCCTCTCACAGTCCAGGAACCCTTGGGGGATGTCTGACTGATGGCTTAGGTCCACTCCCCATGGAGCGGGCCTAAGCCGTCAGTTGGACATTCTTAGCACTGCCTCGGAGGTGGGAGAGGCTCCTGCCACTGCCACTGCACTCACCAGCTGTGAGCCCGGCTTCTGGCTGAGCAGTGCTCCCCCTGTGGGAGCACACTGACCACCAAGGGGCAGCTCCTGCATTGAGCATATGCCGCCTGGTGGTCAGTGTGTGTCATAGCGACTAGTTGTCCTGCCATTTGGTCAATTTGCATATTAGCCTTTTATTATATAGGATGTGGCAGAAGCATAGTAATATCATGTAGACCACTGTTTAATCATACTGATCTAAGCCATTCCTTACTACTGCTTTCATATGTAGGTTGTAGAATGTATGAACCAAACCAAAATGGATCACTGAGAGCTGTTGATTCACAAAATGCCAGTTATATATTGTGTGACATATTATTTTATGGTAGATACATGGAGAATCTAGATAGGGAAAATAATTGTCCGTGAGTGATTATATTGAAAATAGTGGTATCATTAGTGGTATATTAAAATGCTAATTATCATTCAAGGTCAAACTAAACTCCATATAAGCAGGTTTAAAATGTAGGAGTAATTGCTTTTAAAAAGTGAATTTGAGATTATTTGGAAGTAATTAATCCTTTGAAAAAATTTTGGGTTCCTTACTAAAGCACCTCTATCTTTTGCCTATGTCATTCTTAAATAGTGACATTACTTTAGAACAGTTACTAACCAGGGTTGATTTTGCACCATAGTCAATGTTTGGAGACACTTTTGTCTCAACTTGGGGAGGGGCTGCTGATGAAATCTCAGGAGAGGCTTGGAATGCAACATCCTGTGACTCAGACAACAGCCCCCTCAGCAAAGAATTACCAGGTCCAAATTGTCAGTAGTGCCTACATGGAGATGCTCTGCTTTAAGGTAAACAGGGAGAATGAAAAAGCTGGCTCTCAATTTAATCAGTCTCACTTTATTGGTACACACTTGTGGTTTAGAGGACTGTTCTAAAACAGGAGCAAAGATGGGGGTAGGAGATCACCAGTGAGTTTCAATTTGTTATCATATTCACTCTATTCCACACCTCAAGATAATCAAGAGCTGAACTGCTGCAGTTTGCTTGACAGCTTTAAAGCACTTTCTCACCCATTATCACACTGGACCTTCACAATTCTGTGATGTAGAAGAGGCAGGTACTGAAATTGTCATATGCAAACTAGAGAACTGAAGCTCAGAGACCCACTAAGGGGAGGTCGCATGGTAAGTGGAAGAAGTTCTTGGGTTCAGACAATAGGAGAGTACATTGTCTGTAGAGGATTAAGAAATCGTGATAATGAAACCTACTGCGATTTATTCTGCTTTGTATGAATTGCCATTCTAAACAATGTCAGTGATGAAACACTGTTTCCCATGAGACAGATCTCTTCTAGCCTCCTATCTTGGTCTGACATTGTTTGGGAAAGTTAGGTACCTTACCCCTCCAAAACTAGAGGGGAAAGGGGAATTCATAGATATGGGATCAAATTTCACATCTGGTGTCTCTACATGCAGGCAAAGCTCCTTCAACATCCCAATCTAAATCTTATCATTGAAGTAGTATACCTTTTTAGGGAAAAAATACATAGAAATGCTGTTAAATCCAATAGGTTGCACAGATTACATATTCATAGTGGTCCATTGGGTCCAGTTGGGTCAACTAGCCTTTTTATACCAATAAGTGATACAGAATGCTCTTCCTGCCTTTCTGCTGGCCTTGCCACTGCTGGGGATGAACGGCTGGGGGATTTTATGGGTCATTTATTTTGTGACAGGTAAAATAATGTTTTATACCTGTAATCACAGGTCCTTGTTCAATGCCTTCCATTTCCTCACTCTTCATTCTCACAACTTCAAACCAAACTCATTAGGCCAAATGCTCTTACTTCTGTGTATTTTGCAAACTTACAACATACTCAATGCCCTATATTTGACTTTCCTTTTGATGAGAAGGAGAAATGGCAGTTGGTAGTCTGAAAGATAGCCCCTGACCTTTTCATGATGGGACAGAAGGCTAAAAGCTGGACTTGGGGTGTGTATTTTGGCACAGCACTAAAAAATATTCCCTATGGCTGTGTCAGCAGCCTGCCAAAATATAACTCCTTGACTAGCATGAAAATATTTCTCAGGCTAAGAGGAAAAATATGACAAGGTGAGAGGCAGGATTTGACATGATACAGATCTGGGGAAATGAAATGTGACAATTGCTAATACCATACAGTTTAATGAAAACTGGCATACTTCAGATTCTTAAAAGGTATTCAAGTATATAGAAACTGTATAGGTATTAATGTGAAAAGAAAAGTGTTAACATTATTTTGATGGCACCATGATGGTTATCTCCATTTAACTAGGGGAGTATCATTTACAACAGAGCCTTATGGGCTAGCTGCTTTCGGTTTTGCTGCTTTTCTTGTGTTGTTTTTTTTTTTTTCATTTCTTTACTCATGTTATGTAATGATGCAAATGAAGAACAGCTGATTGAATTGTGTTATATTTATATACTTTACCTAAAGTTATATTTCTTGTTAGTCTTTAAATGCATAGCTAAAAGCATTGGGAGTGAAAAGGGCAGCAATGCCTGCTTTTACTTGAGTGTAATGCTCCAAACAAAACTTCTTTTGGTATAATAAATTAGTGAGTTTATTGTGTAGGACCTCAAACTCAATATGAAAGCCTGGATTTTCCACAGTGGGATTAGAAGTGTTCAATGAAAAATTTATCCAGCCTAAGGCAGATATCAACAATTTTGTATTAGGGCATGCTATTTCAAAATATTTACTGGGTGAGATTTTACGCAGCATTATGTAACTTAACCTTCTTTCAAGTTAGCACACATCTCTATAAGCTTTTTCAAAACAAGTTTAAGAGTTCAATTAGGAAATGGACAAAATGACACAACATTTAGATTTTGGCTTCAAGTTTACTCGTCTTCTCGCTATAGTACAACCTATAGTACAATACAGTATGTAGTATTGCCTCCTACACAGATTATCAGTACATATTGTTTGTATTCAAATGTAAATTAAAATCAGCAGAATCAGAAAGTTTCTCCTCAATTCTAACTCTTTGTCAGAGTCTCTCTCTTCTCTGTCTCTGTCTCTGTCTCTGACTCAGACTCTTCTGTTGGCTTACTTCTCCAGAGATGGGAGACTTTAATTGTGATGATAGTCTTTGGGTTGTGAACTAAATATTTTCAGAGAAATGCCCACTCCTTTGTAGCCAATGAGGAATAATGAGGCTTTTGCTGTGAACTTGATCAAGAAACCTAAATAAGTGTTAATCTGCCATCAGACTTCCTACAGGGCATTTGAAGGAAAAACAAAAACAAAACACCACTTATAAAATAGTATTTTGTGGCGATAGATGACTAAAATGCAGTTGAAGCACTGTCAGGTCCAAGTTTCTCATCCAAGGACTTGACCCCTTTGGATGCCGGGAATTGGAAGAACACACACGTGGCCATAGGTAGGTGGGACGTGCTTTATTTTGAACAAAGGACTTAAGATATAGAGATACTTAAAAAATGGGTTATAGGGCTACAAAGTTTATGATTCTTTCCTTATCCTCAACGGAAATTATTTTTCAAGATACTTAGTAATGATATTGATTACAAGCTACCATATGCAAGTTCTAGACATTTTCTGTATAAACCAAGAGCTTATAATCCAGATTTAAAGATAAAACATATGTAGTAGGAAATATGATACAACTCAGAACATGGATAGTATTTTTTTTCTCTGATAAAACCTCATTTAAAAAATTATTGAATTGTTATTGGTGTGACATTGGTTAATAAAATTATATAGGTTTCAGGTGTGCAGTTCTATAATACATTATCTATATATTGTATTGTTCTTTCACCACCAAAATCAAGTCTCCTTCCATCACCACTTATCCTGCTTTTACCCTTTTTTACCTCCCTCACCCCCCTTTTCCTCTGGTAATCACCAAACTGTTGTCTTTGTCTATGAGTTGTTGTTATTGTTGTTTTGCTTACTTCCTTCATATTTTCACCCAGCCCCCATACCATTATTATAATACAATTACAATACTGCCATCAGGAAAATACACAGAATTGTTCCTTACAGTTGAGACATTGAGACATTATAGAGGGATTCATGGAGGAAGTGGCATGATCTGAGGCTTGGAGGATTGCCATTGTTGAAGATAAAAAGAATGGCCCTAACTGGTTTAACTCAGTGGATAGAGCATCAGCCTGAAGACTAAAGGGCCCCAGGTTTGATTCCGGTCAAGGGCACGTACCTTGGTTGCGGGCACATCCCCAGGAGGGGATGTGCAGGAGGCAGCTGATCAGTGTTTCTCTCTCATCCATGTTTCAAGCTCTCTATCCCTCTCCCTTCCTCTCTGTAAAAAAATCAATAAAATATGTTAAAAAAAAAAAAAGAATGAGAGGATGACTCAGATGGAAGGAAACATGGTAATAAAAAAGTGACATTTTGCTGGGGTGTAAGGAATATGCTAGAAAGAATTAAAGAAAAATAATATTGCCAGGCAAGTAACACACAAAAGTGTTCGGGAACTACTGTTAGTTATTTGAATAAATACATGGATGGACAAGATGGTTGATTAAGGCAATTTTATCACATCACATGTCAAAAGACATTTAGATGTTTAGACTTTAAATTGTGGGGAGCCACTGATGGCTTTTGATCAGGGGAATGGCGTGAACAGTGCTTTGAGCGCCTGAAGCACTGGAAAGCCATTTTAAAAGTGCACTTTATGCTTCTTTCTCATAGATTTTGTTGCCACTTTTACTCTCCTTGTAACAGTCTTTGTGAATCTGGAAATTATATGAATAGGCAATAATAGGTGTTGCTAGGGTATTAAGTCACCAAACAACCTGAGGTTTTAGACCAGGGGTGAGGATTTTTTTTTTCTGCCAAGGGCCATTTGGATATTTATAACATCAATGGATAAATATCCAAAGGGCCATACAAAATTATAAACTCAAAAATTAGCCTGCTATATATGGTGAAACATTTAATTAACTCACCCCTAACGCCCTGGCAGGGCCAGACCAAATGATTTCTCAGGCTTTATATAGCCTGCAGGCCAGACGTGCCCCACCCTTGTCTTAGATGAAGGTCTTCTTAATCAAAGGTAGAAGCTAGACAAGAAGCAATGACCATAGAGTACTAGTAAGCCCCAGACAGATTTATTTCCAAGATTTCAGAAACTGAAATGGTTCCAAAGAATTTAATTGGAATAGTCTTGCCTTTCATTCTCAAAACTACTTCATATTTCACTCAGATGTGTCTCTGTCAAAAATAGTTTCCTCTAAGGATACTTGGTTACACTACCTTGACTAAAATGTAGATTTTCTCTTGAGCTGCTAGTGCTGTAATATGTCAAACAAAACAAAACAAAACATTGGAGTCACCCTAATTTTATACTAGATGAATAGACATAGAGATTTCCCTGTCAGTTGGGAAATCCTTTTCCATCTTAGGAGTTTATTAGGTTATTTAGTTGCCACTAAATTTAGCATGTAAAAGTAGAGAGCAGCCTCTGAAACTTCCAGGCTGATCCTTTCATTTATCTAGATTCCATTTCTGCTTCAGAAAAGAGCTTGATGATAAATCCGATTCTCTTTCCTCCACAGTAATAGGTCCCACCCAAGGGCATTTAATCTAAGGCTAAATGGGACAGGATCTGAGGACTGAGAAATGCCTTAGATCATTGAGTCCTTCCTCCTGTTAATTTTACAGTTGAGCAAACTGAGACCCAAAAGTTTAAATCCTGTCTCTCAAAGTAACACCAATAGAAAGGTCTTATGTAAAATGGAAATAGGTGAGAAATGTATTCACTGAATGATGTCAACCTGCCACTCCAACCTAGGGATCAGCGGGTAAAAATTATAGAAATGTATTGGCAGCATAGCAAGCACTCAGAGATATGCTGGCTAACCAAGCTTCGATGGGAGCCAAGAGAAGCACATCCTGTCCAGAAGCATTCTGCCTGTGATTTACCATTGACACCATTTCCACTGACCACTTACTGCCCATTAATGATATTGTGGTCCTTAGCTGCCCCAATCACAATCACAATCTGATTCATGATTTCATTTTTCTATTCCACTCAGGCTCCCTAACACACTGGGCATGTGCTTCATTCCCTCCAGATTCAGACTCCGGTGTGAGAACATCTGACCGGCCACCTTATATTATATGCAGTGCCCTAGTGGTTAGGAGTGGGAGAAGGAGTGTGAAGGGTGAGCAAGTGGGCCACTACCTCTTGCCTACCTTGACATTCCCCCCCAAAGTTTGGAGTAGTCAATATGATCAATACCCAGTACACCTCGTACATTTCTGCGTGTAATTCTGTTTTGCACTTGACTCCTAAAGCAGTCCCAGGGCTTGGATAGAGCGTGATCAGGCAGCTTGAACCAAGATTTGGCTCAAAATTGCAGCCCTGATACAAAAGGCACTTTTGCGATTATTGTCATTGTTGTTGTTATTCTCATGTTAGAGGCAACCAGACATCTGTTAAATCTATAAGGCAGAGTGTTTCCAAGCATGTTGGAATACTGCCTGCATCAGAATCATCTGCTTTTTAAAGTAGATACCTCTTCACAACTCAGAACTGCTGAATCAAAATTCGTGGGGCCTAGACACAGATGCACACTGAATTGAGAACCACTGATCTATACTCAGGTCAAATATCTACATTCTGCTAGGGCAATACATCCTTTCACTAACTCCCCCAATTTGTTGCCAGTCACACAGAGAACTAGAGAATTCATCAACTAGATCCAGAATTGGAGAGTAGTGTTAGCTTTAGATTACTGTATGTAGAGCCCCTACAACTTTTTCATTACTGTCTTGTGGTCACTATGTCTTTATAGTTCCTATGTCTTTATAGTCTGCAAGGGAAGAAAACTAAAATATATGAAGCCCCTACTATACATTTATCACATCTATGCTGAAGGAACTGCCTTTGCAAAAGTCATATATGTATTCTAAATCCACACAATGACTTTCTTTTCTTTTTTTTTTTAATCCTCACCCGAGGATAGCTTTTCCATTGATTTTCAGAGAGTGGAAAGGAGGGGGAAGTGGGAGAGAGAGAAGCATCGATGTGAGAGAGACACATTATTGGTTGCCTCCCACACACGCCCCAACCAGAGATCAAACCTGCAATCTGGGTACATGCCCTTGGCTGGGAATCAAACCCTCGACCCTTCAGTGCACAGGCCAATGCACTACCCACTGAGCAGCTCTGGCCAGGGCAGTGCAGTGACTTTCTAAGTGTGGTATCAGGCAAGCAGTATCAGCATCACCTGAGAATGTGTTAGAAATGCAACTTCTTGTCTGCACCCCACACACACCAGAACTTTGTATTAGTTAGCTTTCTTGGTGGTTCTGATACACGCCAGGTTTGAGACTGTTGCTCTAAGCTTCCTTTTCTGTAATATAATAATAATGTTAAAAATAATAATTCATACCTCATAGTTTTTCTTTGTATTATTTTCTAATATTATTAAACTATGTTAATGGACCCAAAAAACACTTGGCTCAAGGTAAGTGTTCAATACATAGTCAGAATATCATTGAGTCTATATTTAGTTTTTAAAGCTGCTCCAGTTTTCTAATTGCTTAATGTCAGGTGAATCCATAGGTTGCCTATAATGCAAGCAGTCATATTACAGGTTTCATATAAAGAATATAAAAGGGATCTAGATGTTGTAAAATCGTGGTACTTAACAAGGGAAATGAGGGTTTTTTTTCATTCCCCATTTTAAAAATTAGGACCAGTCTGTCTATTTTTCTACTCTCATTTAAAACCCGTTTAAAACTTATTCACAGGTGACTTTAACATGGTGTTAATATCCTTAGTGGGCCTTTCAATGTCTTACTCCTAGGTGGGGACCAGTTTTTGAACACTAAGTACAAAATCTCTACCTCTTTATCTTTGACACCCAGATAAAAATCCCTGAATCTGGATTTTCCTTTGATTTTCCAAATCAATATTTTTTTCAACTCCAAAGGATGTTAAGTGACATTTCTTCTCCAAGTGAGGATTGAAATTGAAATACGTATCAACCCCACTAGAGGGTGACCTTTATCTAAGTCAGGGTGCGGATGTACTGGGGCATCCTCTGCAGTCATCTCAAGACTAGATTGTGCTGGATTTACGGAAGGCGAGGGAGAGTCCAAAGGCACCTCTCAGGCCAACTCAGACCTGTAGGACTGCCCTTTTCTAAATCATCCAGTAGTCTGGTGGGGGCATTTACAACTGAGCTGTTGCATAACCTCCGTTTATGTTTTAGGGTAAAATTCCTTATTAATAAATGCAAGTCTGAATTTTAAAATTTCTTACCTGTTTCAATTCTGCTTCTCAAATGTTCCTTCTCAAAAGTCCCTTCCCACACCCCAGAAAAAAAAAGTACAACTGAAAGTATGAAAAAAGAAAATTCTTTCACTTTGATTTATAAAAACATAATAAAACAAACGGCTGCAGGATATTGTTACGTTCCATTTTGTGATTTTAAAAGGAGAAACAGATTCTCTACATTATTTACCAAAGAACAAGGGCACAATCAGGATGTTCCACCATGATGAGGGAGCTCAGTTTCAGTCAAATCCTAAAAAATTAATATTGACAACCAGATGAGTTTTCTTTTTCAGAGTTTAGGTTTAAGAAGTAAAATATCTGTAAATGTTATAATAACTGATAAAAATCTTAAATTAGACATTATAATTCCATGTTATTTTTAAAAACCATCTTAGTAAATACCTTTTTTGTAGCATGTACAATTAACTAAACATTTTGCAGAATGACGAATTTAAGTAATATTTATTTAGTCTATATGGTTTAGATACTAGATGTTTCCTACTTTGATTTTTAATGATTTTTAACATAAAAAAAACTTAGCATAGGATAGTGCTAATGCTATTAAAACATGTAGGTTGTACTAATATTTGCTTATTTTCTCAGAATATTGTAAAAAAATGTTTCTAGAACACATGATAGCTATCCCCCCAAGAAGAAAATCAATTAACCTCATGCAAAAGATGACCACAGTAATTAAACTCAGGTTCTCATGTACAGATTTTCATTGTTATCCACCTCTATAAACCCAAAAATGCAGCATTATAAAATGCATACCTATTAAAATACAAAAAAAGGATTTCTGTGGCATGAATTAGTCTTAATTAGTTTTTAACTTGCATCAGGTTATGATAAGAGATTGCCTTTAGAGAGAAAGAAGTCTTATCACTTGTTTTATCATTGATATATTCTTGAAGAAACAGATCGCAGTCTGAATTGAAACCTTTCTTCCCAGAAAAACATAAGGTTGCTGTGGATGTATATTGAAATAGTATCTATATATAGTTGCATGTGCTTTTATATAGAACTAGAGGCCCAATGCACGAAGATTCATGCAAGAATAGGCTTCCTTCCCCTGGCTGCAGGCACTGCCTTCGCTCTGGCCCGGAACCGCCTTTCTGCCTTCGCTCTGGCCAGAGCCGCCTTCCGCCTCTCGCCTTGTCACGTCAATTTGCATATTCCCTCCTTATTGGCTGTGGGCACCACCATCTTTGTCGCAGAGTTACAGTCAATTTGCATATTATGTCTTTATTAGATAGGATTGCTAAGAACTAATATGATTACTTTGCAATTCTTTCTACATAATATAAATATATTATTTATCTGCTAACATTTACTTCTATGTTTAAGATTAGGTATTTTGCATTAATTAAATAACTCCCATTTTAAAACTGTAGAAGACATTCTTGAAAAGTATGTGGAGTTTGTGTAAGCATACACTCATTTTATTTTATTTTATATACAGTAGCCCTGCGCATGAATCTGTGTGCCAGTAGCTCTCTGCAGGGTCTGGCTACTCTGTGCCCACTGCCCAGAGGCTCTCCACCTCCCAGAGGCCCATCTGCAGCCGGACGTGGAATGCTTGCCTCGTCGCCAGGGTGACGACTCAAGTGTTCCGCGCCCCAGCCTGGCCAGAGGCACATCCACGGCCAGGAGCAGAACACGTGCCTCATCGCCACGGCGACAAAGCAAGCATTCTGCCAGGCCTCTCACACTGCCCGCTCTCAGTGGCCGCTCCCTCCCCCCCCTCAGGACTTGGGGACTCCGGCAGGGCTGAGAGGACTGGGCGCTGCCATCTTGTGGCTATGGGCACCGCCATCTTTGTGACAGAGTGACTGTTGATTTGCATATTACCCTTTTATTAGATAGGATTTTTAATTTTATTAAATGTATTGGGGTGACATTGGTTAATAGGATCATATAGGTTTCAAGTGTACAATTCTATGATACATGATCTGTATATTGCATTGTGTGCCCACCACTCAGTCAAACCATTTTCTGTCACCATATATTTGGCCCCCTATACCCTTTACTACCCTCTGCCCTCTTTCCTCTGCTAACCAATATACTGTTGTCTGTCTGAAGCATATAGTCTTATAACCACAGCCTAAAGATGATATAGAACTAAACTCTCATTTGCAAATTAGAGTTAAAAGAGAAATATGCATTTAATTACTTCATGATGATGCCACTCAGACTTTGCTTCCAAGTGTACACTATGACTAAACTATATGATGAATATGACTAATTGTCTGTCACCTGCTAAGATTTGACAGTTCCTGTGCATATGGAGAGCACTCATCAGGCACTGTCTTCAGTTCTTTCCCCAGTTTAAGCTTAGATTGCCCCAATTTATCTGAATTCCTTGAAAGTTTAAGGCTTCATTTATTTACTTTTATCCAACTGTTTTTATTCCTCAATTCTATGAAAAAATATTTTCCCCCTTCCTTCCTTCCTTCCTTCCTTCCTTCCTTCCTTCCTTCCTTCCTTCCTTCCTTCCTTCCTTCCTTCCTTTGCCTTTCTTTCTTTTTTTAAAAGAAGGTTTCTGTATTTTAAAATTATTAATTCTAAAATGAAGGAACCCTATGAAAACAGTATTCCACCAGCCCCAATTCAGAGTCCAGTGCAGGCTTTGGCCAACTTTTTTTCTATAAAGGGCCAGATGAAGGTTCTAGGTTTGTAGGTCAGATGGTCTCAATTGCTAGTAATCAACTGCTCCATAGCTCAAAAGTAGCCATAGGCAATATGTAAATTAATTATCTTGGCTGTGTTCCAAAAAACTTTATTTACATAAACTGTTGGCTGGCTGGATTTAGCCTGCAGGCTGTAGTTTGCTTGTTCCTGATCTAGAGGTTTCAGTTCTGCCTCACTAACCTGGCCTTTCAAATATTGTTCTTGAGAACTGTTACTATATGAATCTTTCTTGATGCATGATAGCTGAGAACTTCTCCTGTGGAATATATCAAGACATTAATGGGGGGACCTATGCAGAGCCTGCAATGTCCTCCTCTGGACTAAAATCGTCTTCTATTCCATTCCCATCCCACCCCTCTCCCCAATGGGGGGATGAGGACAAATATGTGACACCTTAATCAATAAAGAAATTAAAAAAAAAATAAAAAAAAATAAAAATACCCAAGTAAATGAAAAAAAAAAAAAATAAAAAAAATAAAATCATCTTCTACCCTGAGTCAAGTTTTTTGTTTGTTTGTTTTGTTGTTTTCTTTTTAACTAATAGACTTTATTAATTTAAAAATAGACTTTAATTTTTTAGCAGTTTTAGGTTTATAGAAAAAGTAGAGAGTAGAGAGAGTTCACATAAAGCCCCTTGCCACCATCACCCTCTACCCATTTCCCTTTTATTCATATCTTACATTAGTGTGGTACAAATGTCACAATTGATACATTATTATGAACTAAAGTCCATAGTTTACATTAGAGTTTATCCTTTCTGTGTACATTCTATAGATTTTGACTAATATATAATAGTTCGTGTCTACCACTATAGCATTATACAGATGGTTTCACTGCCCTAAAAATCCCATGTTCCACCTGTCCACTCCTCCCCCTACAGTTCCTTTCAGCTACTGATCTACTTACTCTCTCCATAATTTTGCCTTTCAAGAATATCATAGAGTTGGAATATAATATGTGAACATTTTGGATTGGCATCTTTTCACTTATTAATATGCACATAAGGTTCTCATGGCTTGATAATTTATTTTTCTCACTGAGTAATATTTCATTGTATGAATTTACCCGTCTGTTTATACATTCACCTATTGAAGGGCCACCTAGGTTGCTCCCAATTTTTGGCAGTTATGAATGAAGTTGCTTTAAACTTTGATATGCTGGTTTTTGTGATGATGTAAATTTTCAACTCTTTTTCCTTCACCTCAAAAATGCCAATTTACCTTTCAAGCCCTAACTAAATAGCACCTCATTTACATTTCAGTTTCAGATGATGAAAAAGTTCTGGAAATGGGTGATGCTAATCATTACACAACAATGTGAATGTACTTAATGCTAGTGAACTGTACATTTAAAAATGGTCAAAATGACAAATTTTGTGTTATTTGTATTTTATCACAATAAAATAGCAGAACATCTAAAAAACAAACAAACAAACAAACAAAAAATAAAAAATGTTTCCTGTTCCCCTAGGCAGAAATAGTTATGCCCTTCTCTAGTCTCCATCATAGAACTGGAAGCTCTGCATTGTGATTGCTGATTGGATATTGATTTGGTTCACTAAAATGAAACTGAAATTCTTAGAGGACAGGGACTACACGTTAGCTATTTTTCACCCCCAGTAACCAATATATGATTGGCACAGACACACTCAAATATTTGTCAAATAAATGAATGAATAGCATTGGAAAAATATAAAGAAAAATAGGTCCTTCAGTATTTGCTATAAGTTTAATTCTCCATATGCTACTCAAAGCTAGTTTCGTATTCACTATATTCATCTTGCATACACTATAACGATACTACTGCTGAGCCAAATGTGGTCTTTGTATCATTAACTGAAACCGTAATATCCAATCATAGACTACAGATTTCTCCTCAAAGGTCTTTATACTCCCTTCTGCCAATCTCTCCCTCCACTTTCCTTTTCTAGGGTGAAATCAGAAACAGTCCAAATTGCCCAGTCTCTCAGTAGCATCCTCAGATTTATAAAGTTCTCTTTATAAATTATTTTTTTACAATCTTTATGGTATCCTCTGTTGAACCATTTCCCCTCCTGCACTCACCAATTTTAAGACTATCCAATAATCCTTACTTGGTAATACTGCCTTCTGGCAGTTCCTGCTGGTGACTCCCCCTTCCCTGGTCCCCTGTTGCTCCCACTCATTGTTTCCCTTATCTTCCCTTTTTGCATTTATTCCTGTTTTTATAATTCCATGATAAACAGATCTGAATTTACTTTATTCAGTGAATACAGCAATTAGGAGGATTGTAGAACACACTTATATGGTTTCTTCATTTTTGTGAATTCTGTTTGACATTATTACAATTCTCTTTATCCTTAGTCTTTTCATAAGAACAATAGTTAACATTTATTGAGGGTACTTTGCATCAAAAACTCTCACTCAATCTAATAATTCCATGGAAATAAGTACTTATTTTGAATGTTAAATGACTTTTTCAAGATCATTAGTAGTAAGAGGCCAGAGTGGGATGCAAACCCATGTCTATTTATTTTTCAAGTCCTCAACCTTGACCCTTTTACTGCACTAAGGGTGGGCTGTACTCAATGATTACTGGTTCTCATCTGTGATTTCCTCTCTTGATGACTAATTCACGTTCACGTTGATTGATCTCCTTATTCCAACCACTTTCTGACCCTGGATTGATTTGGTTGTCTTTCTCTGCATGTATATATTATTCTTAAAAGTGTAGTGATTCAAGGAGCACACAATTCTCTAAGGGCCTGATCATTGGTGCTCTGTAGCAAGGTGTGATGATACTTGTTAATTTATTACCAGTTTTCCTCCTCAGAACACCTACCTTTTGGTTGGTCTCTTTAGTTGAAAAAGCAAATTGGACCAATCGAGTGAATGGAAGAACAAATCTATGAAACTAAACCTGCAAGCTTACACAATTCAATGCAGAATGATAAATGTGGCGAGTCAGGATAAACATGTATAGATTAATGCAGAGAACAGGGATGGAATTTGTGTTGTTTTATAGTAATACAATGTGAAAGTGAAAATTATTATTAAAGGGCTAGATAAATTCATAAGTGATGAATAAATAACATGCATTAAGGAAACAAATAGGAGCTCACCTCTCAACCCTTGCTCTGGCATCAAGTAAGAATAACTGTGTTTCATATTATTCTAAAAATGTCACAAAATTTACTTCTTTTGGCAATGTTTTTGGGTCATTCTTATGTATTTAAATGAACTGACTGTGAATAGAATAGTTTCTTATTGTAGTACACTTATGAGGTAAACCTTTTGCAATGTTCTGCCCACAATGGGGAAGTTTATAATGGTCATCATCCTCTGGTGTTTTAGTGGTGATAAGAGAACCGCTTTGTTTACTAATTGGGACTTAAAAAACAACAAAAAACTGTAAGGAATTTAAGGAACTATTTCCATCAAATTCCAGTTTTTTTTCTCCTCCAACTTTACTTCCTCTGCAACTAATAATAGTTCCTCAACTGTGATTTGTTTTTGTTCTAGAAATAAATATATTTTGTAAAAGTAATCTGGAATTGAAAATACACACATAACAGACTACTTCAGGATAAAATTGAAATACAACAGTGAGGAAAATTTGAAAAAAAAAATCTATCCTATCTAATAAAAGAGAAACATGCAAATTGACCATAACTCTGCTACACCCACAAGCCAATCAGGAATGAGTATGCAAATTAACCCAACAAATATGGTGGCAGCCACAGAGCTGGAGCCAACTGGAGGCTTGGGTTGCCCCCAGTGATGGAGGAAGCCAAGCTTCCTGCCCAGCCTGGCCTGCCCTAGCCTCCGCTCAAGGCTACAAAGTTTCAATTATAGAAGATAAATAAATCTCAGGTACCAGGGCCTCCACTTGGGTCGCCAGGGGGCATGGTTGGCCTGCAAACCACCACAGGCCCCACACCCAGGCCACCCCACACCACAAAGGAACCCCCACCCTGATCCGGGACACCCTTCAGAGCAAACCAGCAGGATCCCACCCATGCACCAGGCCTCTATCCTATCTAATAAAAGAGTAATATGCAAATTGACGGTCACTCTAACACACAAGATGGCTTCCCCCATGTGGTCAAAGATGGCTGACCCCATGTGGACATAAGATGGCTGCCACAAGATGGCCAGTAGCGGAGGGCAGTTGGGAGGGACCAGCCCTGCAAGGAGGGCAGTTGTGGGTGATCAGGCCAGCAGGGGAGGGTAGTTAGGAGGGACCAGGCCTGCAAGGGAGGGCAGTTGGGGGCAATCAAGCCTGCAGGTGATGGCAGTTAGGGGTGACCAGGCCAGCAGAGGAGGGAAGTTGGGGGCAACTAGGCCTGCAGGGAAGGGCAGTTTGGGGGGGACCAGGCCTGCAGGGGAGGGCAGTTAGGGGTGACCAGGCCTGCAGGGGAGGGTAGTTAGGGGTGACCAGGCCTGCAGGGGAGGGCAGTTAGGGGTGACCAGGCCTTCAGGGGAGGGCAGTCATGGGGTGACCAGGCCTTCAGGGGAGGGCAGTTAGGCATCAATCAGGCTGGCAGGGGAATGGTTAGGGTGTGATCAGGCTGGCAGGCAGAAGCAGTTAGGGGTAATCAGGAAGGCAGGCAGGCAAGCAGTTGGGAGCCAGCATTCCTGGATTGTGAGAAGGATGTCTGACTGCCAGTTTAGGCCTGATCCCGGTAGGATTGGGCCTAAACGGGCAGTCGGATATCCCTCAAGGGGTCCCAGATTGGAGAGGGTGCAGGCTGGGCTGAGGGACACCCCCCATGCACGAATTTCATGCACCAGGCCTCTATTATATATATATAAAAGCCAAGCGACCAGAACGCCAGAATGACCGGAATGACCAGAATGACTGGTCACTATGACGCTCACTGCTGTGGTCAACTGGCCTGATTGGGGCCCTGATCACCACCCCACAACCACCTGCTGCCCCTCACCCCAGCCAGCTGGGCCCCTGATTGGCCCCTCATCACCCCGATTGAGGGCAGGGCCGGCAGACCTCCCTTGGCCCTTCCCCACTGCCAGCCCAGCCCTGATAAGCCCCCATCAGGGCCAGTCTGGCCAGACTCCACTGTGCATGAATTTGTGCACCAGGCCTCAAGTATTTTATAAAAGGACAGAAAGCACCGTGTAAATGTATGTTATACATGTAAGCTTATTTTGCCCAAAAATACAAAACTGCAGTATTTGACCTTTCAGAAACAGCAGTGAACACATACCAAATATCATCCAGTTTTACAAGCAAGAAACCTACACATCATGCTTGACATTCCTTCTCCCTAGCTGCCATGTACAATCACATAGCAGTGACTACTTGACCTCCTAAATGTTTCCCCATTCTGCCCTTTTTTCTCCATCACCACTGCCAATGCCCTGCCCTGGCACTGCAGTAATTAAACCAGCGTTCTTGGATCCAAACTGACTCTCCTTTCTTCATACTTTAGGCAGAGTGGTCTTTCCATTTGCCTACCTGATCATTACGTGCTGTTGCATAAAAACTTTTGATGTCTTCCCATTGCCTTTAAAAAAAACCAAAGCCTTTAACATGACATCCTGGCTTAGCTCATACCTAACACCTAGATCTCTACTCCTATCTCTCTCTCCTTCACATTCAGCATTCCAATTTCATTGTTTCCTTTTTCCCCCTCAAATGATCTGTACCTGCTCCTGCCGCAGGGACTTTGCACACAATATTATCCTTTCTAGGAATAGTCTTCTTCCTACTCTAAGCTTAGTTAATTCATACTGATGCTTCAGATCTCAGATCAGAGTTTAATGTTTTTCCTTACCAACCCAGATTTGGTCACATTTGTTTGTTGTGTTTTCTCATAGAAATCATTCTCTCCATATAAGAAGTTGTCCTATTTTGTAATGATATGATCATTAATGTAAATATCTGTCTCTCCCACTGTATACTCCAAGAGAGGACAGACTATATCAATTTTTTCTCATTATTATATCTCAAAATTAAGAACAGTGACTGGCAATGGAGTTACCTCAAATAATTGAAAATAGAACTGCCTTATTTCTTCCACGAATTTATCGGAAGAAACCCAGAACACTAATTAGAAAGAATATATGCACCTCTATGTTCATTGTAACGTTATTTACAATAGCTAAGATTTGGAAGCAGCCCAAGTGCCCATGAGAAGATAAGTGAATAAAAAAGCTGTGGTACATTTACACAATGAACTACTACTCAAAAAATAAGGAAATGTTAGCTTTTTTGACAGCATGGATAGACATGGAGAGTATTATGCCAAGTGAGATAAGCAAGCAAGAGAAAGATAAATACCATATGATTTCACTTATATGTGGAATCTAAGGAACAAAATAAAGTAACAAACAAAACAGAAGCCGACTCAGACCTCTCAGAGGGAGTGGAAGGCTGGGTGAAAAAAGTGAAGGGATTATAGAAAAAAACTCGTAGACAGACATCATTATGGTCATTACCAGAGTGGAATGGAGGTGAGGGAGGCAGGAGAGGGTAAAGGGGGATAAATGGTGATGGAAAGAGACATGACTCAGGGTGGTAAACATACAATACAGTATACAGATGATGTGTTATAGACCTGTACACCTTAAACCTATATAATTTTATTAACCAATGTCACCCCAATAAATTCAATTAAAAAAAAGAACAGTGACTGTCAAATACTAGAAGCTTGCTAAATATTTATTAGATAAATGATTGCATGAATTTTATACTCCATTACTTATAGAATAAGTGCAAAATTATTTCCATTTACTCATAATATTTAATTTCTAAAATTTATTATCTAATTTCTGGGGCAGAAAGTTTATTATTTGTAATAGTCTTTTTTAAAACCAATTTTAAATAAAATAATTCTACCTATTTCATAGTGCACATTCTCAACCAACAACCTATGAATTGAGACAATATCTTCATCAATGCCTGTAATATTTCACAATGTAACATTAAAATAATTCCGGACTCATTTAGGGAGAATGAAGTTCATAGCAGAAATGAACGTTAGGGGCTTTAGCTTCACCTAATTAGAGTTACTTTAGCCAACAGTTTGACATGTTTCTCTCCTCCTTAGAAGGTATTGCTATGACCTCCTTTCTTACTTTCTTGGCCTCTGGCTTCAGTGTTCAATGTTTGTCCTTTTGTGTTAACCTTTGGAATTATCGAACAAGTTGCTACCAGAAATCATAGCCAATGTGTTTCTAGCTAATAAAGCAAAATCAAGAGAATACAATCCTGAGGTGTTAATTTTAGCACCTTGTGGGCTTCTCCATGTTCCACACATTTAGCTTTAACATTCTTATCAGATACTGACTTTTCTCTTATTTCAGTAAGATGATTTCTTTGCTGCTTGGGGGAAAAATAAACCTTTTACATTTGGTCCATATTTTTAACAGTGTTATAACTAATAAATATGTGCTAAGTAGCAGCATGGTGTAGGTAAAAATATCACATGCATTAAAAAAAAAACTCTTAATCCATTACTTCTTAGGACTTGTTCCCCCTGAGACTGAAAGTCATCATCTGTGACATGGGGTAATGCTATTTTTCTTCTGAAAGCATTTTTATAGCATTATTGAATCAATCAAAACATGTGAATAGTCTTTGAAAACAATAAAGCTCCAAACAAGCAAATATTATTCAATGAATATTGTATTTTAGGGGTACTGTGGGGTCTATTTATCTAGCTTCCTTCATTTTCTATGGAAGCTTGCATTTTAGAGGTTGGATAAATAGCTACTTTTGATCTGTTTGATTTGGTTAGGTTTTTATTTATATAAGTACATGTTTTTGGCTGGGTTGGTTTTCTTAGGAAACATCTATAACACATAAGCTTAATACAAAAAAAAAGTTTAAAGTCTAATTAAGAATGGGGTTTAAAGAAAGGAAAGAATAGAATGGGATTTAAGGTAAGAAAAGTAGAAAAGCTTGAAAATGCCTGTAGAAATAGGCCCAAGAGAAGTATATAGATTTGTAGGAATATTATTAAAATATAGCTCAAAAAATAATAAAAAAATAAATAAAATATAGCTCAAAGAGTGCCCAGCCAGTGTAGTTCAGTGGTTGAGCATGGACCCATGAACCAGGAGGTCACAGTTCGATTCTCAGTCAGGGCACATGCCAGGATTGCAAGCTCAATCCCCAGTGTGGGGTATGCAGGAGGCAGCCTACCAATAATTGTGATAGCATTATAATTTAATCTAGTTAATAATAACAGGGAAGGAGCAAAGGGAAGGCCAAATATCATAGGCATGTCATTTGTGCAGCTTTGCCAGGAAGCTGCAGTTTAACATCCCCAGGTAGCCACCCATCTATGCCCCGCAGATTGCTGGGGGAAGGGACTAACTAGGAGGAGAATAGACTTCTGCCCAGCCAAGTCTGGGTGAAATAGGGAAGGTACTTGTCTGTCACTGATACCTGGGAACAGGTTATTGGCCGGAGTAGGTGTGGCCACTGAAAACACTGGAAGATCTGAGATAATCTAAGTAAAGGAGTTCACTCTCTGCTTGGCGTGTTGCTCTTGAACTCCTGATTTCTCAGTGGCTCTCATGCTCCTGCATTCATCCACATAGCTCACAGCCATGTGGACCCTACACAATGGACTAAAGGACTGCAACTGATGCTGTATGGGACCCCACTCCACCATGGAAAGGAAACTGGACACTGACTTTGCTTTTAGCTCTGCTAAATCCCCAGCTGCACTTCTTCCAGGACTGGATTAAGGGAAATGGGACTTTTGAAACCCAACCATATAATTCCACACAAATAAAAATCACTAATTCTTCCTGTGTGAGTCTCAGAAAATTATTTTCCTTAAACTATCGTAAGGACCTGACACCAAGCACCCAGTAGGGAAAGGGATACCACACGTCCGCCAATAACAATAGCATATATCATCCATTACTGTTTTCCATCTATACTTTGTCCATATGTGGGTATAGATGCAGACAAAGAGCAGCGGTATAAGGAACAGATTTTTGTGTTTTAGTTGCATCAATAATTCAGTTGAATTAGTCATCTCCATTATCAATTGTCTTGAGGATACCATGTAACAAGCCACCACAAAAGCTCATATGACATATAATTGTAAGCATAGATTGTTTGTGCACCTAGAGTCAGGTGGAGCCTGGCTAGGCAGCACTGGCTCTGTAGATATTGACAGGATTGATTATATATCTGGGAATAGGCTACTTTAACCCTTTGCACTCGCTTGCTTTTTTTCTCGATTCCTTTATTCTACTCGGGATTTAATTTTTTAAATACCCCAGATTTTACAAAGCGCGGCAGTAGAATAAAAAACTGGAGTTTCTTTTCATACAAACGTATTTATTTGGATTTTTTTTTATATTTCAAATTATTGATACATTCAAAGAGTAATTTTAATTACTCGACATCCGAGTGCAAAAGGTTAAGTTGGGGCATCTTGGCTCTGCTCCAGGTGTCTCTTCTCTGGCAGGCTATCTCAGGCGAGTTCCCATGGCCGTGGAGGAGGCAGAGACAGGGCAAACCCAACGGTGCTTGACAAGCCTCTACTTCGTCCACCTTAGCTCGTGGTGGGAAGACACACCAAATTAATGCTGAAGAGCCTTGCTGCAGGGGAGGGGAAGAATTGGGTCAATTTTGCAATTGATCACATATCCAAAAATAAATCTTTTCAATTGAATACTATGAGAAATATGAAAAACGAGTAGGAATAAATATATTTATATTGATGAAAGTAAGTTTCCTTGGGTAAGTTTCTAAACTCCTCTGTGCTCAGTTTCTTCATATTCTAAAGTGGGGGTAATAACACTACCAATCCAATAGGATTAGAGTGAGGATTGAATTAGTCGAGGATGTAAAGTGCTTAGAACACTGCCTGTTACAGAAGAATGCACAATTTAAGTGTTAGGTATAGTTATTATTATTATTGTTATTATTTTTAGGCAATCATTGTTGAGCTCTGTGTGAGGTTGGTATATGGTTGTATCAATACTTTCTCTTGTAATACTTCTTGTTAATATTTATAGCAGGTACCATCTGTTCATGTGACAAGCACTATTATTTTGGGAATTTATACATGTCTATATTCTAGAGAAAACATTTAACATTATAGAGCCAGTTGGCACATATTTTTATTTATAATCTTAAAATTTCTTAAGTATGTACTGTAAATACTTAACATTTTTATTTGTTTCAATTTTCTTACTTTAATACATTTTATACCAGTGTTAAGAAAGAAATGCTGACTTATGGATACCACCAATTTAATGGGTATTTCCAAAAATTCTGTCATCATTTATTAATTTGTTCTGTGTGGTAACAGGAACATGTGCCAACACTTCCCAAACTGTAATGTCCATACAAGTCACCTGGGCTTTTGTTAAAATGCAAATTCCGGATCACTAGGTCTGAAACGGGGCCTGTGGTTCTGCATCAGTAAGTGACCAGTGAAGAAGTCACTATTTGTCCCTGAATAAGCTTTGTATACTTAAAGATTTTTATGTATTTGTGTCTAAATGATATGTATTAAAATCTATAAAAATACATTTTATATTAAATAAATTAAAGTAATTAATTGTTTAATATTTAATCCTTGTAATAAATGTTCTTGCCATAATTTAAAAAGCCATGTCATAAGAAAAATGTTATATAAATATTATATAATAAATTAAAAATATATTTAATACATAAAATAATGTCTAAAGATACATATGTGTAGCTTTATACATATATAACTTCTCTAAATGTCAAATAATATCTTTATTGGCAAAAAACAAATAAACTCAAAACGTGTTCATTTAAAATCTTGTTTCCTCTAGAAACTACTGAAGTAACAATTTCTGGCCCTTAAAAATAAAGTAGAAACTAATTTAATCAGTGAGAATATAATTAAAATTACTGGCTCCTGTAATTAAATAAAATCTCTATATATAATTATACTTTAGTCTGAAGTAGATTCATAAACAATTTACTATTTTTTCTCCTTGTAGGGATTAGTTACAGTTCAATATTATAAATATTTGATTATGTAGAATTTCAGATAAGTAAAGCAAAACTAAATTTTCTACTTTTGAGTATTAAGTACAAATCCTTCTTTGTTTCAAAGTTTATAAGTATAAAATCTGCTAAAAGGTCAGAATTTTCTTCCCTTTATATGTAATATTAAGAATGCTCCCCAGTTTTTGACACTGGATAGTGTCATAACAATATCATTAAAAGACATGATTGATTTAAAAAACTATAGAAATGAGGGAAAGAAGCATAAATCTCTGCTGATTTCAGGATATACTCTAGTAGACTACATCTCCAAAAAGTAGAAAAACTGGGAATATGGGTTAAGTGGATCATTGGGATTCACACCTAAAGGTATGGCTAATTTATTTGAAACCTGTTAAAAAAACTGAATAACTACCCTGGTCAGGATAACAACATTCAATTGGTACTTTTTGATTTAGTCATAGTTTATAAATATAGTTATAGTCTGCAACTCAACTTATATTTTACAAATCATTTCCCACATCTATTATGTAATATTTGCACACAAAAAAATCTTTGTGATTTGTTATTCTCCAAGTAAGAACTTCTCAATTTAAGCCTGGAGAACAATATTCATAAGAAGTCCAGGGTCGGGTCATTACTAATGATGAAAAAGAACCGAATTATTTGATGACTCTGAAATTTTCCCTTTCAAACAGTGGAGCTGGTGCTAGGTACACTGGCATACATTAACCAAACATAGTTTTTATTTTTATTTAGTTACAGATTACACCAAAGATTATGCAGTAACTACATAAATGGAATTTATGGGATGTCACTTCCATATTCTTACCAGAAACCTAGGCTCATAACGTACCGTAAAGGTTTTTCCAGGGATGAAACTCTAATGAAAATTCTGATTCAAATTGAATGCATATTTATACATGAAAATAAGTGCAATCCAAGTTTAATTTGGGGGTTCTTAGCACCTTAGGAATTTTGAAATCAGAATAACAACCCCTCCGCTATTACCTCGGTTGGAAATGCTCAAAATTTATTGTACAACAGGGCTGGCAAACATTTTTGGCAAAAGATCATGCAGTAACCATTTTCGGCTTTGCAGGTCATACAATCTCTGTCTCTACAACTCACCTCTGAACTTTCTGGTGTGAATTTACAAAAAACAGACAGCAGCTGTATTTGGCCCATGGACTGCAGTTTGCCAACCACTAACATTCTCAAGTTCCTTGGTTATGGTTATGCTTAATTATCCGGGCTTATGGCTAATTCCTTGGTTATAAATTAAGGAACTTGGGCCTTCTCTTCCCTCCACCCTCTCCTTTTATCCTGAACCCAGAAGCCTAGCTGTGTACATGATAATGGCGCATCAGGGTATTTTCCTAAACAAAAACATTTCCTTTAGAAGAGGAATTCTGCTACTACTGTTAACAAAGTAAGTACACCACAGATGGTGCTTTCATTTAGAAAACAATCACAACATAAAAGGAGATATGAAATTTTTGTTTAGTTGTTATGTTTTCCTATTCTATGGTTTGATGATTTAGTTTGGCAGAGATACAAATTAATATTTAAGCTCCTGCTGGAACTCAACTGTTGCTGACTTTGTTGTTTTGGTGTTGGTGGTTCTAAATATAGACAGGCAAGACGAGAAAAAGACACATCACACTTTCTATCTATTTATCTTCGGCAATTTTGAAGAGTGTATATGTAAGCTTACATTTAAATAAGCAGTCCCTTATTATTAACGCCTGTTTTGGGGTGTTTCACTGGCACAATCATGATATTACTCAAAGTATAAAAACCACATGTGAGGTTGGGGATGCATTGATGCCAAGCCACCTGGGCTTCCTTCTTCTTTTAGTACTTTCCTTGCCACTCCACATTGGAGGTCTCGACAGGAGTCTCCTGGGCCCCATCTCAGCCCCCTGGTCCATGCTTTATTGAAAAACAAAAGCAAGAACCAGGAAATAGCTGTCACCCTAAAGGAGATGTTATCTAGAAACCTGGATTTCTTATTTCCTTTAAAAAATCAGTTCTATTGAAGATCTAAGGTTTTCATTTTCAAGTGAGAACCATTATTTCTACTATTTTCTCTGTCTCTTCCTTCAAGCCTGAGTAAGGGGACATTTATCCTCAGAAGGGTACTATGATTATACCTGCTTGCTTCAACTCTTGTATCTTCCTGGTCAGTATAGGCATTTGAGTTTATGGCCCCTGCTGTGTACATGATTCCTGGGGGTTTCATCAATTACAATTATTTCATGTTCTGCCTAGGGACTTTTCACTTCATCTATCTTTTATTTTATTTTATATATATATATATATATATATATATATATATATATATATATATTTATTGATTTTTTACAGAGAGGAAGGGAGAGGGATAGAGAGTTAGAAACAGCGATGAGAGAGAAACATCAATCAGCTGCCTCCTGCACACCCCCCACCGGGGATGTGCCCGCAACCAAGGTACATGCCCTTGACCGGAATCGAACCTGGGACCTTTCAGTCCACAGGCCGACGCTCTATCCACTGAGCCAAACCGGTTTCGGCTCATCTATCTTTTAGAGATATTGTAGGACTCAAACACAGAACTAAAGTCATTAGTTGTACAATTACTATCAAGATTATCTTTTTGTTTATGTTGGTGAATATCACTTTTTTCCTTGCAAGGAATGCCTTTTGGAACTTAGTGCCAAGAAAAAGAAAAGATTTTCTCTTTTCCATAATTTTCATAACCTATAGCCATTCTCTTTTTGTTTTGGCTACAAAGAAGTTCAGAACTCAATTTATAACATGTCATAATTCTGATGGTATTTCTCCCTTACTTTATGCGTCCTTGACTATTGCATTAATACCAGTTACTAAAATGAGCACACCCATACACATGTTCTACAATTTTCAAGTCCATTTTGCAAGAGATTGGGCTTCAACACATCAGTATGTAAGTGATATCTACACTAACTTCTCAAAGCCATCCTCCAAATTGACGACAACAGATTGGTATTTATAAAATAAATGGGGAATTTTTTTTAGAATAAGTAGTGAGTACTTACTGTACACCACATTCTCTTCTAAATATATAACACTAGACCCTGGTGTGCAAATTTGGGCACCAGTGGGGTCCATCGGCCTGGCTTGCAGGGTTGGGCCAAAACTGGCTCTCTGACATCCCCTGAGGGGTCCTGGATTGCCAGAGGGTGCAGGCCAGGCCAAGAGACCCCACTGGTGCATGACTGGGGCCGGGCAGGGATGCGAGAAGTTGGCCAGCCAGGGAGGGACTACAGGAGGGCTCCAGGGCGTGTCTGGCTCGTCTCACTCAGTCCCGATCAGCTGGACCCCAGCAACAAGCTAACCTACTGGCCGGAGTGTCTGTCCCCTGGTGGTCAGTGCATGTTATAGTGACTGGTTGACCGGTCAACTGTCTGCCCCCTGGTGGTCAGTGCACATCATAGCAAGCAATTGAGTGGCCTTAGCACAGTGGTTCTCAACCTTTCTAATGCCGCGACCCTTTAATACAGTTCCTCATGTTGTGGTGAACCCCAAACATAAATTTATTTTCGTTGCTACTTTATAACTGTAATTTTGCTACTGTTAATGAATCATAATGTAAATATCTGTGTTTTCCGATGGTCTTAGGCTCTACAGCAGCGGTTCTCAACCTGTGAAGAACTGTATTAAAGGGTCACAGCATTAGAAAGGTTGAGAACCACTGCCTTAGCATATCATTAGCATATTACGCTTTGATTGGTTGAATGTAGGACTGGACAACCGGATACTTAGCATATTAGGCTTTTATTATATAGGAGGTATTAATTCACTCAATCCTCCCAACCACTCTATTATCCTATGGTTTTGTACACTTTTTAGAGAGGCAGAAACTGAAGGCCAGAAGTTCAGTAATTTCTAATCAGGCTACACATTATTCCCTTGCTTATTAAAGAACCCTTCACATCTACCTCTTGCTTCTAAGAAATTAGTCTGTTTATCAGAGTGTCCAAGATCCTTTGTCACATTTATCCAACCCATCGTCCTATCCAGTGCTGTCCCCACAAAGCCTTAGTAATGGATTAATTATAGTTCTCCAAATGTACCATGGCATTTCCCACCACTGTCTTTCACACTGCTTATTACACCTATCATCCCTCTAGCATTTTGAAGGTAAGTCTATCACAGCAGATATTACACTGTACTGTCATTTTCTAATCACAAGACTTTTAACAACATTCTTCCAGTGAAGAATCTTGTTTGCTTTGTGTATGTTCATTTTGGTGTATCTGATACTGAGCCCAACTGTGCTCATTGACTAATTATTTACCTAAATTTTCATTTACTGATATATTAATATAATTGAAATAATTGATACTGGTTGTATTTTACATTATAAGTGATGGGGAATTTTTTTCTTTTTAAGAATAAGCAGTGAGTATGTACTGTACCCCACATTCTCTTCTAAATATATAACATGTATTAATTCACTCAATTCTCCCAGCCATTCTATTATCCTATGGTTTTGTACTCTTTTTAGAGAAGCAGAAACTGAAGGCCAGAGATTAAGTAATTTCCCCAAGGACCCAGCTGGTAAGAAGTGGGGCCATCGTTGAGTCCCAGGAGATCTGGTTGCACAGATGGTGTTCATAGTCACTTTACTCTACTGCCTCCCATTTATGTATATTTGTCCCTTATGACAACTAATAAATAATAACTAATCTTAATTTTCATTAAGTACTTCTGGGAATACAGGGATTCTTTCTGTGCTCCAATTATCGATGAGCAGATTAAATTCTTGAGAAGTCTAACAAAATGTATTAGGTAATAGTGCCTTTGAATGTAGTACATTTGTGCATATATTAGTTATTTAACCAAGAATAAAGAAGACTGAAAATATACTGACCAGTCTCCACCATCATAAGCAACTGAAGGAATGGCTCTCACTGTAGAAGACAGAATCACCTGTCTATGAAGCCTATGGCACAGCTCACAGAAAGGGGATGTGGAATTGGCTCCCTGAGAATATTAAGTTGCAGTATTTTATCTACTGGTAAAAAGACTTAGTGTCAGATGTCCTTAAGGTATACTCAGAGAAAGAGTAATTTCTTCCAAATCAACTGTCTTCCTTCTCTTTCATATTTATTGTAGTCAACTTAGAGTGAAGACAATACATTTCCAATTTGCTGATGGTAATGCAAGCAGTATCCTCCATGTTTCTTACATTATGCCAGGGGGGATCAGATAAGACTAAGCATTGACTACCGTATAGATCTGAATTTCCAAAGCTGGAGGCCCTGATTTCTCTAGAAAAAAATCAGTCATCAATCATCCTATCAATAAGGTGAGTCAGGCGTTGCACAGAGAGCTGGTTTCCCAGAAGGAAGGTGCCAGCTCCTCTGACCCCTGAATGACCTCAGCTTGCATCAGCTTTTACCAATCCCACTTCAGCTGGATTTGAGATAGGTTTTAACTAATAAGTAATATAAGTAATATACTTGGATGCCTTGGTATATCTCAATAAAAAGATAAATCTCTTCTGTTTGTCCTAGAAGGTGCACTTTCAACCAATCTATCTATCTATCTATCTATCTATCTATCTATCTATCTATATATCTATATATGTATATATATATATATATATATATATATATATATATATATATATATATATATATATATATATATATCTATATACTAGAGGACCGTTGCATGAAATTCGTGCACGGAGGGGGGCGTGTCCCTCAGCCCAGCTTGCACCCTCTCCAATCTGGGACCCCTCGAGGGATGTCCGACTGCCCGTTTAGGCCCGATCCCGGATTGGGCCTAAACGGGCAGTGGGACATCCCTCTCACAATCCAGGACTGCTGGCTCCCAACTGATCACCTGCCTGCCTTCCTGATTGCCCCTAACCACTTCTGCCTGCCAGCCTGATCACTCCCTAACCACTCTGCTGCCAGCCTGATTGAAGCCTAACTGCTCCCCAGCCAGCCTGTTTGCCCCCAACTTCCCTCCTCTTCCGGCCTGGTCACCCCTAACTGCCCTCCCCTGCAGGGTTGATCACCACCTCCAACTGCCCTCCCTTGCAGGCCTGGTGCCTCCCAACTGCCCTCTCCTGCTGGCCATCTTGTGGTGGCCATCTTGTGTCCACATGAGGGCAGGATCTTTGACCACATGGGGGCAGCTATATTGTGTGTTGCAGTGATGATCAATCTGCATAGTACTCTTTTATTAGATAGGATAGAGGCCTGGTGCATGGGTGGGGGCTGACTGGCTTGTCCTGAAGGGTGGGGGTTCCCTTGGGGCATGGGGCAGCCTGAACGAGGGGCCTGTGGTGGTTTGCAGGCCGGCCATGCCCCCTGGCGACCCAAGAGGAGGCCCTGGTATCTGGAATTTATTTACCTTCTACAATTGAAACTTTGTAGCCTGGAGCAAAGCCAGGCCTGCTGCTCACTCCGCAGCCAGCAGCGATTTCTGTTGGAGTTAATTCACCTTCTATAATTGAAACTTTGTAGCCTTGAGTGGAGGCTTAGGCCAGCAACAGGATGGCTTCTTTTGTTACCACTGAAACCCAAGCCTCCCTCCCACTGTCAGTGGCTGTAGCCATCTTGGTTGGGTTTATTTGCATATTTTCTCCTGATTGGCTGGTGGTCATGGCTTGGCTGGTGGGTGTGGCTTAGGCGTAGCGAAGGTGCGGTCGATTTGTATATTACTCTATTATTAGATAGGATTGCATTGTTTTTGTTTAAGTAAAAAGATTTTTTGAGTTTGCTTATGCCTTATATTTTCTTATTAAAGAACACTTGTGCTTTTGTCTATAAATATATTCTTGATAACAGCAGATTCTCTATTCATTGTATATTGTGTATTGGAAAAAGTGTATGGATAAGTCATGCATGTAGGAAGAGGTGCATCTGGCCATTCCTGTCCCAGAGCTGACTCCTTCAACTTGGTGGACAAACTGCCGGAGGAAAGAAGAGAAACCACCATGAAACCCCCGTTCCTTCCTCTAACTTTCTTTTCTTCCTTTTCTCTTTGCAGGAACTTTTTACCCCTGAATGCAAGTTTAAAGAATCTGTTTTTGAAAACTATTATGTAATCTACTCATCTATGCTGTACAGACAACAAGAATCTGGTAGAGCCTGGTTTTTGGGATTGAATAAAGAAGGGCAAGTTATGAAAGGAAACAGAGTAAAGAAAACGAAACCAGCAGCTCATTTTCTACCCAAACCATTGGAAGGTGAGCGTTCTGTGTGTATTATACTTATCAGATTTAGTACACATTTATTCTTCCTATTGATAGTTCTGCTGTGGCCACAGGAACCCTCGGGAAATGCTCTTTATTTTGACTTGATTGGTGGTTGCACAGGTGTCTACTTAAGTTGTACATTTAAGAGTTGTACACTTTATTGTGTATAGGTATATCTGTATCTATATGTGTATATAGACACATATATACACATACTGATAGAATGAATACACATGTATAATCCATTAATTTAAAAAATTTCAGCAAAACCCCATCTCTGTCCACGTCTAAAGTCTCAAATCCTCACTGCCCCAACCTCTCTGTCCCTAGAAAATTTTAATTAACTTTAACATTTTAAAAATTTGTAATAACATTATAAATCTGTGACTGTCATAATAGGTATATTAGAAAAACTTAGTTTTGAGTATTACAGAATAAATACACTTACCCATTTTTATGTTATCTAGATTAAAGTAAAACCATATTCTTGTGAATTATTATAAATACAGAAAATGAAGAGTCAATAACTTGTCCTTTAAAGAACTTGTTGATTTACATATCTTCCTTCCACACTGCATAATTGTTTAGTATTCTTAGTTGTGGTGTTACCTTTTTTTACATTCTTCTGTAAACAATGAAGACATTTACTTTTATCAGATTCTCAGAGTGCAAGCTATAAACTTTTGTTAATTAATCAGAAATATCTGCACCTTTTTCATCAAGGATTCTGCCAGAAGTCTCATTTACTTTTATCTATATAAATTTATTTGAGAACTACAAAAAATTGATATCGAGGCTTTTCAAAAGTGTTTTCTATTTAAGTACTTTTGTTTACTTTTCACAGAAAAATCAATCTACAATAACTAAATAAACATTTTAAACTAGTTTAGAAGATTTGATTTTCTGTTTGTTTTTTTATTCCTACAGGAAAGCCTTAACCATAAAGAAAAAATCCACATTGGTTTTATAATCAATATTCTTTACATAGGAATAAGATAATTTGAAATATTGGGAGTTAAATATTAATTATATGTCAATGTATAATTAGCTTTCAGTTTGACTAAGTTTGGAAAACTACTCTTGTTGATTAATACCATCTTTATAATTTCAATGATGTTGACTTCCTATCATCCTTAACTAAATTTGCCTCGAGAACAAGTCATTAAAACCCAAATGATTAACCAGCAGGGCCTATTAGGAAAGGAAAAATTATTCCAGAGTCTGAAAAATTAGTAAATTATACTCATTACTAGTATATGATAAATCATAAGACAAATTAGAGGTTAAATAAGGAATTAGAGGGTTTCTCTGTTGTTCTAAAATAACATCTCTATGATTTGCTTCAATCTTTTGTTTTTAAAATATTTTTATTGATTTCAGAGAGGAAAGGAGAGGGAGGGAGAGAGAGAAACATTAATGATGAGAGAGAATCATTGATCAGCTGCCTCCTGCACGCCCCGCACTGGGATGGACCTGCAACCTGGGCTTGAGCCCTGACGGTGAATCAAACCATGACCTCCAGGTTCATAGGTCAAGCTCAACCACTGAGCCACACTGGCAGGTTTGCTTTACTCTTTTAAGTGAATTTTGAAACCATCAGACTCACCACTATTTAAAAGCAAGTGAAAAATTTAAAGACTGTCAACGGAAGCTCTAAAGAAATCTTGATTTGTTTGCTTCCTCACTTTGTCTCTTTATATTAAATTTTTTAATATGGACATTTAAGAATTTACTAAATTTCTAAAAATCTGTTTCTTAGCTGCATAAATGTAATGAAAACTAAAAAAGTCCATTATGTTTCTCTTACCTGAAGCAAACTCTAGAAACCAGATCTTTGGTATAACCAACAAGAAATATCTTGAGAGTCTAAAGGTGTGGTATAATAATATCACTTGTATTTCAATCACACACTGAACTGCTGTTGTGTGCATGTGTTGTTTATATGTATATATGAGGAAGAGAGAAATAGTATTTTCAAATAATTAGCAGATAGAAGTACTCTAAAATAAACAATTAAGGGTGTATTGGAGTGACAGAGATTATCACATAGTGCAATTGATAGAGGAAATTAATTTCAAGCTTTCAAGACCCATACAGCATATAAATTATATCATCGGAATGTTAGGACAAATTAGCTACTTAATTAATCATTAATGCTCTGGGACATTCATATCTCTTATACAATTTCATGCTAGACAATCAAGGTTAATGCTATGATGCTGTTGTCTCCTAACTGAATTGGTAAGCAATTGGAAAGTGCTTCAAGGACTGTGGATGAATCCCTTTTACCACCTTGCCAAGTCACTTAATATAGGTCTGATGTACACAAGCACTTTCAAATATGTGTGCTACTAAAAAATCACATGATCTATTGATGCAAAAGATAAAATTCTACCACCTTGAACATGGAGAATGTATGTGGTAGTTCTTCCTAACTAAACATAAGGTCTCTTCATAAAGTACAGTAAGATCACACTTAACGTTATCTATAAGTTCTTGGAAACTGAAATTTTAAGCAAAACAGAATTTAATGAAACCAATTTTAAGATAATCAGTATAAACAAGAGTTAAGTTCCCACTGCATATTTCTGGTCACAAAAATATCACCAAACTTCTAAATAAAGACCCATTACACTTTTAAGATTAAACAATGAAATAAATTTGAGCTATACATACATTTAAGAAAGATGAATAAAAACAAGAGAATTCTTTTCCAACCCACTTATTCCAGTTCAGGGTCAAGGATGGTGGAGCCTAACCCTGCAGCTCAGTGCCCAGGTTGGGACCCACCCCTTCATCACAGGAGTACTCACACCCACCTCCACTCCCTCAGGCTGGGACAGTGTAGACACCTCAGTCCACCTCATGTGCACATCTTTGGGATGCAGGAGGAACTGGAGTCCCTGGAGAAAGTCCACACAGACATGGGGAGAATGTACACACTCCACACAGATAGTAGCCCCAGCTGGGAATCAATTTTTTCCCATCAACATTATAATGAAACTAGTGGCCCAGTGCACGAAATTCGTGCACATTAAAAGGGGGATCCAGAGTCAAGTCCCCACCCACCCACATGTGCCACAAAATCGCGTGAGACCCAGACCTGCACCCCCCCCCCCCCCCGCATTGGGCTAGATCCAGACCCGGCCAGTCCCACCCTTGTCAAGCCCCGCCGGGCAGGGGGTGTAGCCTCAGGTCCCCTGGCCTGGTGCCAGGACAGGGGGGTGGCCTGAGGTCCCCCAGATGGAGCAGGGGATGTGCCTTGAGGTCCCCCATCAAGCTCTGCCAGGTGGGGGACATGGCCTGAGATCCCCTGTCAATCCCTGCTGGGTGGGGGGCATGGCCTGAGGTCCCCTGTCACACCCCACCAGGTGTGGGGGTGGTGGCACAGCCTCAGGTCCCCCGTCAAGCCCCGCTGGGCAGGGCGTGCAGCCTGAGTTCCTCTGACCCAGCACTGGGGGTGCACCTTGAGGTTCCCTATCAAGCCCTGCTGGGTGGGGGGGTGCAGCCTGAGGTCCCCTAGCCCAGCACCAGGACGGGAAGTGCACCTTGAGGTCCCCTGTCAAGCCCTGCTGGGTGGGGGGCGTGGCCTGAGGTCCCCCTGTCAAGCCCCACAGGGGTGGAGGAGGGTGTAGCCTCAGGTCCCTGCTGATTGCTGGTTAAGGCTCCTTAAGGGAACTTGGGCTCAGCTGTGGGTGCAGCCATCTTTGTGATGGAGTGATGGTCAATTAGCATGTTCCCTCTTTATTAGATAGGATGAACTGGAACCAAATTACATTATTCTAGGACCTGCTGCATCATAAACTTTCAAAAGCCTAAAAAAGCAGGTTGGGCAGGTCTAATACACTGTGTTTCTGATGGCAGATGATTTTAACTCACCTAGTTTTCCCCAAGAATCAGTCACTCTTAAATGTTTTTCACCAGGATTCCTGAGAATCATTTTCCAAAAAGCCACCTGAACTCTTGTGGTTAATTGTGTGGCCAGACACTATTCAGGCAATTTCTCAGAGCTTACCAGATGTCAGTCCCACTTGCTCTCTTGCCATTCTGTGCTTCTGCCTTGTATGACATCACTTATTAGATATTTAATAATATATCAGAAAATGAGGCATAAAAATAGAAAATGCCACACAGTTGCCTTCATTTATGTAAGGGTCTTTTTTCATAATCCTGGGAGAGAAAATATAAACAATGACCTTTGAAGGCCCTGATTAGGGAAAGCCAGTTCTTTGTTATTGCTTTGTATAGCTTGGATGTTGACACTAGTGTGACTATGTGACTTGAGAGAAAAGCAATTTAATGATCTAGGGCAGGCGTCCTCAAACTACGGCCCGCGGGCCACATGTGGGTGTTTTTGCTGTTTTGTTTTTTTTTACTTCAAAATAAGATATATGCAGTGTGCATAGGAATTTGTTCATAGTTTTTTTTTTTTTTAAACTATAGTCCAGCCCTCCAATGGTCTGAGGGACAGTGAACTGGCCCCCTGTTTAAAAAGTGTGAGGACACCTGATCTAGGGTGTAAATACTTGACAAGATGAATAGGAATGAGTGGTTCAAGTGTGAGGGAAGTCTGAGTTTTCCTTGCTATGCAAAGAGAATTAGGTTTAAGCTTGCCATTCTCCTATACTATGCATCCTGTGTGTATGTGTGTGTGTGTGTGTGTGTGTGTGTGTGTGTGTGTGTGTATTTCATCTTTGGCCCTCAAAGAGGCTATGTCTCCCATTTAAACCTTCTTTCCAGGACAAACATCCATGCACACCTATGTACATGTTTTAGTTATATAAGCCAGAGAATGTGCAGGTAGCAATATCTTCTATGTGGGGGCGGGAAATTACTGCTTTAAAACAGGTATCCATCCCACTGGGATTGCTTTACATCAGGGAAACAGGACAGGGCAAACTGCTTCGGTGTGTGCGTGTACTGATTCTTGAACTGAACTTGGTAACATCTCCTTTTCCTCTTTTCTTCCTGCCCTCCTTCCTGTCACTAGTTGCCATGTACCGAGAACCATCTTTGCATGACGTCGGAGAAACGGTCCCGAAGGCTGGGGTGACGCCAAGTAAAAGCACAAGTGCGTCTGCAATAATGAATGGAGGCAAACCAGTCAACAAAAGTAAGACAACATAGCCAGATCCTCACAGGTGTTGTGACTTACTGGTCCCGAGCACAGCTGAGTGATTTATCCTTGCCAGACAATTCTGCTCCCGTGGCTGAGGAGCAGCTGGAAGTAAGCGGATGCTTGCTCTCTGCTGTCTCGAACTTCTTGGTTGCAAGAGGATGAATTTCAACCTGTTGCACCTCCCACAACAAGAAGACGCCTGGATAACCAGCTAAACTCAGACCATGGAATGCCCTACCAGATATGGAATGCCTTTTTAATATCTTTTCTGTGACTGTGACACTTCATGTGAATGACATACTTCACAAGTACACTCGATACCTTGCCTGCTGACAGCTACCCATAATCCTTTTTGAGTCCTGTTTCAGCAAAATCCATGTGTTTAAGTTCACTTTTGTAGCACACAAATACTATTGAGTAATTTCTAGTTAGAAGCTGTAAACCTGTGCTATTATGGATTTCTCTTCTTCCCGTTTTTACAGGGCTGCTCGCTCCACTGTCTGTGACCTTTTGCAGGGATTGTGCTCCTCCAAATCTTAAATGTTGCAGTTGGCTTAGTTCGGAGAGCGATCAGGGAATCAGGAAGCCTTCTAAACCTATTCTTACAAATTGCATCATAAAGATTAAGAGTGTTGTCTGTGGCTCACACTATCAATTAAACACACATATACGCTCTGTTCAGTGGCAGGTACTGTGCTCCTGAGGTCGGCGTTGCCGGGGTAAGAAATGGGTCAAACACAGCCCGTGGGAAGTTCTCTACGGTATGTGTTTGACACGCCCCTATAGTTTCTTTGTGTGTGTGTGTGTGTTTTATACATATCACAAGCTTACTGGTAATGGTAACATTTGCCTTGCCCAGCGAGCAAGACCCACTGGTTTTTGAGAAAGTGGGTCCAAAGAACTCTGTAGGCCTTGTAGGCCTGATTAAGGTTCATTTTTCATCTACTAATCCTCATTATTTGGAAAAAGAGAAGAAAAAAAAACAAACACCACCAACAACAATTACAACCTACAAGAGTGCGCTACCTAAATCCATTTCAGATATAATCCTTCCTATTTTTAATGAACCGAACTTATTGCCATCCGGGTTTTGGCTGCGTTCCACTCATACTCAGCAGAGCATGGGCAAGGCGGCTGTTGTGTTCTTTTCTGAAGCAGCAACGCAAACCTTAGTTGTAAATTAGACTTTAATATTTTTGGTGTTTAACGACAAGTTTTTAAACTGGACACATTAGGAAATAATATTTTTTTTAGCTCAGCATGCTGAGTCCGGTACTGTGTATTTCACCAGTCCATACCTCTACTTCAGCTTCTTGGGGCCCAAGTGGCCCAAGGGCTGGGATAGAGGGGCCTTGCCATGATCTCAGAATGCAGTCTGTTGAATTGTTCTAGGTCACATTAAAGGCAAACCAACACGTTCAAACATCAGGTTTTCGGTCCGTTCAACCAATTTGCTTTCGTTTTATTTGCTTTCTTAATTTCCTTTTAAATAACCCTGAGCTTAGGGAAGACAACTAGCAAGAAAGGCCGTGAATGTTGACTACATAGTGAAGAAACTACGCAAAATGTTCAATATTGGATATAAAGAGTTTCAAAATGTTTAATACTAAACTGTTTGGAAATGTATTTGTTAACTCTGTGTATACTTAATAAAATCCAATGTTTTGTTCTCAGAAGAGTTAATTGAGACCAAACTGAACCTCATTTATAGAAAAGTATATGTGGGGTCATCATCCTGGCCTCTTGTTATTATTTCCATGTGGAAGGATGACCCAGTCGCCATTTATCCACATTTGCACTGTATTTACTGGGAAATTATTTTGTCACTGCTTTTCTAAGTCTCCATGACAGCCCTTACCCAGCATTTTAAAATATTGTCCTGCTTAGCTTATTAAAGATTTAGTATAAATTTAACTGTTTATGCTTATTTCATTTTCATATCGGACTCCATTTTAATAAAATAAAAAAGTTAGCATAATGTTTGAGTAGATTTATTGTTGATTACGCTGAAGTACAAATACAAAAAAATGGTTCCTCAGACCATTCTTGATTTCTTGTTACACCATTTTAATGCCTATTGTTTTTAATAGGATGAGTTAAAATGTATTAGCTGAATTTCATTAACTAATTATTTAGGGAATACATATAATTCGTAACATGTGGCAAACTATGAATAGTTTAACTTGAATTCCAATTAGATGGGCTTACCCTACCCCACCCCTCCCCAACACACACATCAAACACCCCCACCAATTTGCTTTTGGTAATCAGACCTCATCTGATGGTTTCTTTTCCCTGCAAGCCTGTGTAATGGTTAAAATTAAGACAATATTTATTTTCTAAATAACTGAGATTTATGTGCACACCTGTTTTGTTTTTTATATATGAGTTGTCTATAAGGGCCTTTGTCCCTATGAATGGATGTCAAAATACTTTCTTCCAAAATATGTTTAGACATATTGCAGAGGGGTCTTTGTTATTTGTAAATTAGTGTGATCACTTCCTTTGTGTCTGGTCTCATCTGTTGCACGGGACAACGGCGGCACTGATGGACTGCATGTAGGAGGGCCTGGGTATCAAGAACTGTTAGTATGTATTTCTCAATTTACATACAGAGAGTGTGTCTGCTTTGTACAGTTTCTGTGTTTAATATCATTTGTTATATTCACAAATACAACACACTGAATAAAATATTTATAGGAAGGCATATTATAAAACATCAAACAATTTTATGTAATGAAATGGCATTGCATCACCCACAAATATAGACATGTCATGTAAATAAGTTGGTAAACTCAATTTTCCCCTTTACCGTGCCAAAGAAAATTTTAGCTCTTTGATGATACCTCTCTTGCTATTTTTTTTTCTGGGATAAGACCCTCTTTTTCCCCCCTAAAAATCAAGTTTGATGTTATTAAGTAAGTGCAATCTGTCACCATTGATGTTCTGTATAGTAAATCTGATGGAATTCATTTGTATTTAGAGACTGTGTGTTCTGTACCTACATGTATGTATGTTGATTGTATCAAGTCTATTATCACATTCCATTTGCATGCATATCTGGTGTGGGAGGGTTATTTCTACTGATTTGTTATGTTAGCTGATTGATTCACCCATTCCTCAGCAATGCTTAATGTTTAATGGTTTTGGTATTTCAAGTGACACCATTTTTATTTTCTTATAAGTTTGCTTTCTAAAATATTTTGCTAAAACTTTACTTGGGAAAATTATAGAGTAGATGCAAATGGTCCACCCTCTGTAGAGCATAAGTTGAAACTAAGCATCATTTCATTATAAATCATGGAGAATTTAGAAATTCTTGCTTTAAATGTTAAGTTGCCCTGAGTGTTTTGGGGTAGGGGAGTGACTTCAGGAGACCTACAACGGGCCCATAAAATTCCTGCCACAGTCCTTCTAATGGCCTCTTTTTTAAATGTTTTTATTGATTTCAGACAGGAAGGGAGAGGGAGAGACAGCAATATCAATGATGAGAGAGAATCACTGATCGGGTGCCCCCCTACACGCCCCACACTGGGGATTGAGCCCACAACCCGGGCACATGCCCCAACCGGGAATCAAACCACAACCTCCTGGTTCACAGGTCAACACCCAACCACTGAGCCACACTGACCTGGCCTAATTGCCTCTTGAAGAGTAAGCACAGTTTCTTTATCACATCTGGCTAGTTGCTTAATTAGTACCTAAAGCACTAAAACAGTCAGATGTTTTCAGGATGACCAATATCAGATTAGGTTCTCTTTAAAAAACAAAACAGAACATAGGTTAAATATGTATCGAATGTTAGATATGTATCACTTCATTTACAGTTTTCTCCCAAATATTAAATCAGAGTATTAACATTTCAAGGGGAGATCAGGTTGATTGAAACTCTATTTTAGAAGGAAGTGAAAATATTTGAAATTTATTTTTAATTTCATTTCAGAACAAGACTATATCTAGAGAAAGCAATTCAGCTAAATGTAGGCATATCAAAATCTAGATGTGAATTGTGTCACTTTGGAGAAAATACATTTCATAGCTTAGGTTCCTTAGCTTACAAGGTGGTACATAGAATCTGTTGATGCTTGAATACTGAGCTGGGTTTCAAAGTTTTGATAGAGTCTGAAAACAAAGGCTGAATTACGTTTTTTTCCTGTTTTTTTCTATACTATTCAGTCTAATCCTGATGTCTGCTGGCAGAGACTGCATTTGCATTTGGGATGGTGAGGTCATTTCTTTCAATGTGTGGAAGGAATCTAAATTAGCTCAAGGAGTCCTGGGAGAAATGGGGTATAATGATTCTCTTCTTAGGTCTTAGGACCTTAGTCGAATTCTATGGAGAAGTCCCTCTGGGAGGATTCCTCAGTGATGGTTTGCCAAGCAAGCAGGTTTATGGCCAACATCACTTATTGTATCCTTCTCAATTCACATTAATCTCACCTATAACTTGGGACAAACTTGAACCGGCCAATGAGATTTGCACATTTTCCCTCCTCCTATTACATATTTGCTCTTGTCTTGGCATTTTTTTAAAGAGGGAGTTTCTATCTTGGTAATGGAATCAAAAGTCAAAGTACAAAATCACATTTAAGAAGGGTAGAATGTAGGTCTTTATATGTAACTATGTTTAACTTTTTTCAATTTAAACATGTAAATTAAATTCTTAATAGATCTCTTGATGTTTGCAAGCTAGAGTCAACATCACACACACACACGCACAGGAGAAATATGAAAATTGTGGTTCAATAATTTGTAACTAAATGAACCCAGAATATAGCTGACTGCAATATATTTTCATTGTCAAAAAATTTGGACAAATACCTTTCTGAACTTTATAATTAACATTTACCCATATCTAAACTTTTTCTTTAAAAACATAAGTGCTGAGCACTCTTTTATTAAAATTTAAAAAGAGAAACACTTTTGCTGTAGTTGTTAATGAAAAGGGATAACAAATATTGATAATTACATGAAAAATAAGACACACCTGGGGTTATGTGAGGAAACAGGAAATTAACGGCAGTTCCATCAAAGCACAGGTTGGTCATTTATTCCTCAGCTGTGAGCCAAACCCAGCTTGCAATTGGCTTTTGTATGGCCCAGGAGCTCAGAGTGAGTGTTTTTTTTTTTTTCTTTATACAGTTTTAAACACAAACAAAGGAGTATATGCAAAAGAGATGTATGTGGCCCACAAAGTCTACAATGTTTACTATCTGGTCCTTTCCATGGAAAGCAGAGTTCTGCAGTAAGGAATCTGGATGTCATTGTACTGTGATAATGTAGTGAATTCCCATGTGTCCATCACCAAATCCATCATCATTGAAATTCCTTCTGAACAGTTAAAATAGGTTTGTTTGAGGCTTAAAATGTTTAGATAGAGAAGAGGAAAGGATATCACACACATATATGTATATATAATTTCTTAGCTGCTTACATTTCCCTCATTTACAAAACTGATATTTCAACTGATGCACTAAACAATCGAGATACAACTGATGTGGTTGCACTCCTTAATCTCAGGACAGAGATAACAATTTCATAAATCTGTTAAAGTCAGAGAACACTATCAGTATTCTAAAAATCAGCATCAATTAAATTTCTCTTAAATCATTTTTATTGTAAATTTTAAGTAACTCTGCAGGCACACATTTTCCTCACTTTTGGTGGTTTGACTTATAAAGTCCAAGCCATGAGTCTAGAATATTTACATCATTAAGTAAAATATCCAAGCAAAATTTTTCATCTTAAACAATAAGAAAATGATTTTATTACATTATTGCAGGATTTTACAAAATATAATCCACATTAAATAAAAAGTGGGTCTTTTTTAGCTCTAAATAATTAAAGGTTGCCTAACTAATGCATATAAGTAAACTTGGTTGCAAATATGTAAGGGAAGTCCAAATTATTGTACATTTTCATAATTTGATGTGAATTTCATACAGAGCGAAATTTCACCATTATGAAAATAAACATTTTGTTCCTATCATTGAGTGAATATTTGTAACTTCTATTTAAGCCATTTCTAGATTTTTCTTTTTATCCTCGGAGCTTGTGGGACTGGTACCATTTTATTGCAATGTCTCTTCTTGACTTCCATGTATGGCCCTACTTTTCCAGTGAGAAATGTATCCTTAGAAATAATAGAGTCTTTTAAGAGAAATGAATGCATATTTCAGCCAATCATAGACCTAACTAGATATTGTCTTTTTGAAAGGCAAGTTATCATGGAGTAACTTCTAGGGAAAAATCAGATTCCTTGTACATGTAACCCATGTCCAGTTTAAAACATGCTCTAGTTACAGAAAAATGGATGCTCTTGAGCAACAATTCATTCTTTTGTTAGTCATCAGTTGGTAAAATACATATTGCCACAGTGTAAACAACTTATGTCACTATTGATTAAAAATGTTAAATTGTACATTTTTCCATAATTTCTTCCTTCATCTTAAGAGAACTTCTTTTGTGAGTTTAGAGTAAGACTAGAGAAATGACTTAATGACTAAAAGCATTGGTGATCTGGCCTCTGCCCCCCACCCCCAACCCAATTCAACATTGTACTTAAAGTGTGTTTGTCTTAATTTCCATATGGAAACCCTGATGGGGAATCCTGGCAACATATGATCAATGGATTTATGTAAGGCTCTTTTCCTTAGAGTCTAAAATGGCCCTTTCTGTGTAGGGATGTACATTTTTAACAACCATGTAATTCAGCTTTTCTCAACTCTGCAACTAATGACATTTGAAGTCAGAAAATTCTTCGTGGGGCTGTCCTGTGCACTGTTGGGTGTTTAGCAGTATCCCTGGCCTCTACCCACTAGATGCCTGAAGAGCACCCTCCATCCCCACCCAGTGTGACAATCAAAATTGCCTGTAGACATTGCCAGATGTTTTCTGGGTGGCAAAGTCACCCTTGTTGAGAACCACTGATGTAAATTGTAGGAGAAAATTTCTTTTCTGGTGTTATTTACATCTGAGTTTGCTTAACTCATTTTTAATGGGTATCCACATTTCATTCAGGCTTTCAGAAATAGAAAAACATACAACAGTCTGTTGGACCTGTCCTCGTGGTGATTATACATGGTTTCCTCTGCATTTATATTTCTAATGGCCTAGACAAATAAGAACCCAGTCCTCTCTCATTGTTAAGGGTATTCTGTGCCAAGCCAGATTTCACATGCGTTTCCATTCCATCCGTCCCAGCACTCACAGTTTCCACAGCTACATATTCCATTCCCTGCAGTAAAATGCACAGGAGATTCATTATTATGATTGAAATATACCAAGCTAATATATGTTATTATAAAACATAACTGTTCATAATCAAAGCAATTTCATTCATCCTCTGAAAACTTTCTTATTGTGCAGCCATCTTATTATTATCTTATTAAGCAGCTGTAGGAAATCTGACCTTTTAAACAATTAATGGCACCTACTTGGTGCTACCATCCAGTTAGTATCAATCTAATGATGACCATCAGTATCACTCCAGCTGGGCTTCCACGTATAATTTTGTTTTTCTATAGAGAGCAGGTTATGTGTAACAATAAATGCTAAAGAACATACAGATCCTTGATATAGGATGAAGTAGGCTGAATAATTAGCTAGAATAGGAGCCTTGTGTAGTAGGAGTGGGTAGAACGTGAATGTCTAACTTAATGACACACACATACTATCTTTTACCTTTAGTTAAAAACAAGGAGAATAAGTATGTGCCTCTATTTCCCCTATACATTGTTTAAGAAAATATTTTATTACCAATTATTAGGACTCAGAAACTCAGGATAGCAATATCTATTATATTCCTAAATTGTTTTCATATTCTCATCCCCCCCACCGCCAACACACACATATTCCGTTCCCTAAAAACAAACTAACACATCAAACATCTTTGGTGCCTGGGTCCTGTTTAAAATATATTCTAGTCCCTACACCATGCTAAAAGTGAAATAGTTGTCAAGAGAATTATTTTGTTTTTGTAATATATAAAACTGCATATGTGAATTGGGGGAAGTTACTTTATATGGAATTTTCCTCCAAATCATATAATTTGGGTGCATTCTTTTACGCCTGGGAATAATGATAGTGCTTATTCTGAAATGCCCACCTCCCTTTACGTACATGAAAGCTCTCCTGCCTAGTGATCCACAGCAAAATGTGATGAGTGTCATTCACCTTTATTGCAAAACGTGGCATAGATCAATTAGAATGGGTCAGTACTGCACCTGTGCAAATGAGACCATCATGTTTGTCGCAGTCCCTGTCGTCACAGTCGCAGAATTCCCCTGAAATGTACCATTCTTCAGCAGAACAAATGCACTTTCCACAGTGACAAGAACCTGAAATCACAAAGGGTATTATTGATTGTTACCACACAACTAAAGGTTTCCGTCTAGAGTAGAATGCCATCCATGTACTGACAATCGGCTTCTAATAACCTACCTTCCAAAGGTAAAAGTTTATGGAATAGCCAGTTGCTCAAAAGGGAGCTTTACTTACTGTAATTCATAAAGGTTATCCTGAAAGGCTTCATTATGGATCTAGACAGTTGCAATTAGCCTTGAGCAAATGTTCCATGGCTCAGTCTGGTTGAAATGTCAATGAGGGCGGAATGTGGCTGATTTTTATAGATGGCCTTCCAAAAAGGTGTTCAAAATATATGTGTTTTTTAATTTTTTTTCTGAATTGAATCATGTTTTCAAAGTGTCTGTCTTTTAAAGGAATTGAATAGTAAGTTCTATTAAACGAGGGTGCAATTTATAATTAAAACAACTACTAAATTTATTGTGCTTATAATTTTGGATTTTTGTTTACATGATTTTTCTTAAAGTAAGGACTCACCTGCCTTCTGGGTGGCTCATTAAAGTGCTAAAAATACACATACAATCACTCATGTATATTTAACTTATCCAATTTCACCCTTGGGATTTCCTGCCACAATCCAGGAGAGCTCTAATCCCTGCCCTCAAATGTCCATCTTTTATGAGGCTCTTGATCCAACCACCTTTTCCATTACTTCACTCATTTCCTCTCTTTTTACTTCCTACCTAATTAAAAACTTCCTTTTTGGTTATTAAAGATATTTGGCTTGCTGAGAAACCCTTTTATTAATGGCACATTTAGAAAAGAAAATATATGAATTAAATGGTGTCAGAGAGAGGAGAAATCTCTCTCAGCCTAAACGTCTTCACAGGGCAAAATTACTTCTACAATAATAGCAGTAAAGAAAGTTTTCAAGTTAAAAATAACACATAGAATACCCTTCCTCTTCCTTCTATTTCCTTGGATTGATTGCTCTTTCTACATGTGGTTTCCTTTTACCAAAGATGCCTATCACCTTAAAAGACTGTGAAGTAGAAGAATTATTTTGACATATTCAATAAAATAACAGACTTGGTAAATTCAAAATATACTGGGAGGGGGCAGAAATCAATCATTAGTGTCTCTATGAAACATTGCAATTAAAAAAATGGTTAGAGAAAGAAACTTTTATGCATTATTGCTATCATGAAAGGATGCACATAAAGGTGTCCCAGGCATTAAGCACCCCACGCTATTTTATATTATGGAAACTCATATGTGCATTTTAGCTGCAAGAATCCCCAATGGCCAAATTAAACTTTTGATATTCCTTGTCACACTTCTCAGGGTAAGGGAGCAGCCAGAATTAGTTACATGCTGAGAACTGTGTTTACATTTATTAACTTCTTACTTAACCGCAGCATGGTTCCATTTACTTGTTTTACTGAGGGGCTAGGTTGCAAAATAGACAACTTTCAGTTCTAATGAGTGATCAGTACCCTACTGGTTGCTTAGGGCTTATAACTGGGCCTCCCAGGCCAGTCTGTGAGAGTTGGTAGTCTCACCCAGGTACAGTGTTCCTTTATTTAGAAATTTTATTTATTCTAATTTTAAAGACTTTCTGTCAAATCTCTAGGCACAGAAATGTTCATCAGCCAACTGTGCATTTTGCAAATGGATAGAGCAATATTGGAAAACTTGGGGCATTTTAATGACTTCATTAACATATCCTCAGAAGGTATCACATTTAGTGCTTTATGAGTGGAGGAAGATTATTTGAAGAATTCCACTGTTTTTAATTGTTTCTAAAATACTATCCCCCTTATATGCCAAACTTGTTTCTACAACAGATGGAGATATAAATGACTTTATATGTTCATGATATTTATTACACCTAGGATGTAATTTTTTTGCCACAATTCATGGAAAAAAATCACATCTCATTTTTAAACTTTTCCCCTGGCTCTAGAACTATTCTGATCACTCTTCTCACTTCCAATGCTTAGCTTCAGGCCATTGTATAGTATTTTCCTAAAACTGGTCAGCTCAGCTAAAGTGAATGTGGTATACATTGGTAGACCATTTGACAAGTACATTGCATTTCCAGAAGTCTGCTAGTCACTGAAATACTTAGAGTGAAAAATGGGGATTGATTTTTGTGTGTGCTATGAAAAACTAGCTTCTCTCATCAGCGTTTTCCCCAGCTGGGTTGTTCTTTCCTGTTTGTGAATTCTCAGTGCATCTCCGAGGTAGGAAATTCTTCTACTGCTTGTGAAACTAGGAGTAGCATAGCATGTAATAACAACTTAGCGTGGTCATTATTAGGATGTTTTATAGCGCCTTTGTTATAGAGCGACCTGGCTCTCTTCATCAATAAGCAGGGGGCAAATTGCCCTACTCTGGAAAGGGAAAATCGTAGGAAAAGGATTCTGTCAGAAAAATATAAGCCACATGGCTGCCAGGAGGTGACCGATTACTCAGCTCAGCTGGACCGGCACCCACTCGCGCCCATGAGACTCGGTCCAGCATAGGGAGAAGCTGGTCCATCTTGGCAGGAACTCTAGGGTGGTAAATTCATGACCATGACACCACTAATCTATTTATTTTCTTTCTCAGTATGAGGACACTTAAGAATGCTTCCATCCCCTTCTGCTTTTTTTTTTAGTGGCTTCCATTCCTTGGAGATTCAGCCACATTTTCTCATTTATCTTCAGAGCATCCTTAGAACTTAAGAAGGGGAAAGAAATGAAATTCTTCTGCCTTCAAAGATGAGAAAATGGACACACAGGGAGGACAATGGAATTGCCCAGGGCCACAGGGGCAAAAAAGATTTCAATCCGAATCCATCCACTGTTTTTACCTACCTATCTGCCTATCTGTGATGCCTCTCACAAGAAAAAACCTTCATAGAGTTTCAAAAATGAGTTGTGTGTTCCCACTGACGGTTATATTGGGTGAGGCAACTAAAACACTGGTCCAAGTCTGGTTTTTGAAGCCTAACTTTTACCCTGTGTCTTTTCAGGGATGGAGAACCTGCCAGGATGGGGTGTAGGTGAGGGATAGGTAAGTGGGTGGGTGTACCATGGACTTACTCGGATGATGTGGGACTCAACAGTGTCATTGTAAGAGTTCTAAGGAGACTTTTAGTGATCTGCAGTTACAGCCATCATCAGACATCTTTAAGAATATTAGAGGTGATGACCTGGACCTAGAAAGGTGATTATGTACTCTTGGATACACATAAATACTCAAGCAAACAAACAGCCAACGAATTACAGCATGGATTCTGCAAAGGGAGCTGAACGTGGCTCTAAGCTCAGCTCTCTGGTTATTCACATAAACAGCTTGAGTGTAAGGGCGAGCACTCTTGTTAGCTGCCCCATTTACAAAGTGGACTTTCTTTTCCATTCATCAAGCCTGACGAAATGCTGCAACCAACATCCCAGCAGGCAGTTTTCACTATTGTACTCACAACTCCATCTGTTATGAAGGTCACAACAATGTATCTAGTTTTAAATTTTTCTATGGAGTGATTTATTGTCTTGGCTATAAATTTGTAAAGAAATAAAACGCTATTTCTTCATCATCTCCTGAGGTGACGGCTTTATTCACAGATCGTGAGGAGCGCGTGGTGGAAACAGTTGTGTATAAGCTACCAGGCGGTGACCTCAGGCCCACTGCTCCTCCCTGTCCCCTAGTCGGAGAAAGAAAAACACTCCAATTTCCTTTGTGAAGATCAAGGTGAGGGGTTTTCATTTACCATGTTGAGGGAAAGTATATGGAATTCTGGCAAGTCCATGAAACCTATTAAAAAATACCCGGCCCCAGTCAAATAACTTGGAATAGGTTTCACTGCTACCATGTCAAAACCTGTTGTCCATTTCATGAGTTACTCTTTCTGTGGTTCTTTTTTTGTTTTGTTTTGTTAATTCTCACCTGAGGTTTGATTTTTAAAGAGAGTGGAAGGGAGGGGGAGAGAAAGAGAGAGAAAAACATTGATGTGAAAGAGATACATCAACTGGTTGCCTCCTGCACATGCCCTGCCCTACTGGGGCTGGGTTTCAAGCCTGCAACCAAGGTACATGCCCTTGACTGGAATTGCACTCGGGACCCTTCAGTATAAGGGCCAGTGCTCTATCCACTGAGCCAAACCAGCAAGGGCTCTTTCTGTGGTTCTTGAGGTGAGGGGTGGATGGTACCCTCTAAGGAGACAGAAATAACAGCTGCATCCCCACCGGTCTCTGTGCCTATGGGAGAGCACAGTTCCATGGTCCCGGTTTTAATCCTGTTCTTCTAGAATCCAGCACTGATGTCTCCAGAATAAGTGGGAAGAAAGGAGCCTGCAGCCAGCGGCTGCAAACAGAATGCCCACCATCCTCTCTAGCGCCAGCTTCAAAGCATGCAGCCTTGAGGCAGCTTCTACAGCCAGTCTCCTTTTGAAGAACTCTCTCCATTGAAGGATAAACAAACAGTTTATAATATACGCTTTCAACCCTTCATTGATCTGTAGATATAATTCCATCGCCTAAAGCAAACAATTTGAAAAAGGCATTAACTAGAGAGATTTTCTTGTTTTGTTTTGAGGGAAATGCCTTTGAGTTCACCCCCTTTTGAGGGGCCTTTTCTATATTTATGATGCTGAAAATCTCTCCTCAGAATGTAATGACTTTAATGAAATGTTTATTTCTTGAAAACAAACTACCCCTCTTCTTTGCATGAAATTCATCTAGGAAATGACAGAATGGTATTCACCACACAGGTGAGCACGGCTGTGTGTGTGTGTTCCCTTCCTGTACCTGCAATTGGACATGACTAGCAAAGACTCACTTATGAACAATGTTAGTGATTTTATAGTGTCTAGGAAACACACACACACACACACACACACACACACACACACAATGGCTGATTTTTAAAATAAACAAGCACACCAATGTTCTAATACAAAAGTTTCATTCAGTAGAGTTTCTCAGAAAAGCTAATAGCCTTATTCCAAGGATAATGCCTTCATGAAAACCAACAACAACAACAAAAGTATCTAAACGCTAGGGCTCTGTGTTTGAAGCTATACTCAGGAAAAAAAAAATAACTCTAATTCAAACAAATTAATCATTCCTGGTACTTTTTTATACACAGGACACTCCCTTCTGACCTGATAACATTTCTCTCCACCCCCTGCCTCCCCCCAGTTTCCACCTTGATAGTTAATTCTATTCCTACCACCTTTACTCTTATCTTTGTTAATCTCTTCCTAGGCAATTCCTTCCCTCTGTCTCTTCCTTTTAACCTTTCCTTCCTTCCTTCTACCAACAGAGCTTCTTTTTTCTTTTTAAAAAGCTTTTTAATTGAATTTTAGAGAGAGAGAAAGGGAGAGGGAGAGAGAGAGAAAGAAACAGCGATATGAGAGCAAGAGGTCTTAGCTGGGATGGAGCCCAAAACCCGGGCATGTGCCCTGATTGGGAATCAAACTGGCAACCTTTCAGTGCACAAGAGGATGCCCACCCAACTGAGCCAAACCTGCCAGGCCCAACAGAACTCCTTGAACCTAAAGCAAGTGTATCCAGGACCTGAGGGCCCCTGAGAACTGAAATGTTGAGAGATTTGATTAGGACTTGGAATTAGAATGAATTCCATACGAGAACAAACGGGGAACAAAGTGATTGCTTTCAATGCATTTAAGTGCTGCTTGGCTGCTGTAATTGCATTAGGTGGAAGGCAAGGCCTCCTTGCCAGAACTCTGTAAACACCAGTCTCAAACACAGAATTCCTGGAAACCAAGGACATGCTCGTCTATTAAAATGAGCATGTTTGTATCCATTTTCAGCCTTCCTCCTGGCACCATATGTGGTCACCGCATCCATCTGATGTTATTTTTTGCAATTACGTCAAGAGGCCTCTTTCATCTGGAGAGCATTGGCCTTGGTGATAATCGGTAAGTGACAGCCACTGTTGAGGGGCACAACCCAGAGGCGAGTTCTGCTGACACCTCCTCAGCAGACTGACTGCTTCCCTGTGTTTTCTTCAGAAACACATTTACCTGCACTCCTGACCCAGGGTAGGTGTTGGAGGGTAGATGTAGCTTCAGCTATAAAAGTCTGAAAAGGGAGGTGGTTTGTTCTGCAAGGAGGTAACTGAGCCGCAGAGGAGAGCTGGAGAATGACATTCAGTTCCAGGCCGGGCGGCTCCCTAACATTTAGTGAGAATCCCACAAGCTTCCAGAGCGTTTTATGCAGACCCGTCCCGGGCTCTGCTATTTCACAGGTGAACTCAATGATTATACCTTTACCTTTTGGGGCCCATTCAGGTCCCCGCATATCTTATTGTTCTTTCCTTTTTATACAATTATTCATTGCATTTCATTCACAATCAGGTTGTATACAAGTGGCTGAGGATCTTTTCACACGCAACCCATCTCATGCATTTCATTTTCTTGGATGCTCAACTTCACGTGGTTCACTTTCAAACGTAATAAGGGCAGGTACAAGCAGAGGACGGAGTGATCTTCATTCACGCAAAGTGCAGTCTGAAAGAGGTGTTTGCTACGGGCTGCTGTACGAGCCGTGTGTCCCAGCAGGGATCCAGGCCAAGCTCCGGCAGAGACACTCACCCTTTCCGGAGCACAGTATGCCGTCTGCTGACTCACACAGACTCTTGCTCAGTTCCTCCGTCATGTTGCACTTCCTGGGATGTTGGCAGAGCCTTCCGAACCATCCTCTCTCACACACGCAGCGGCCGCAGGAACACGTGCCGTGGCCTGCGAGCGGGGAGGGAGAAGGAGACGGTAAATATCTGGCTGATTGCAGCGTCTAAGGAAGAAATATGTAAACCACAGGTTCTGGTTTCCCATCTAGCAAACACACTTTCCCTTTATGCATAGTCACTGGGCGCGTGACTGCTGAAAAGAACTTCACAACGAAGTTCCAGCTCTACATAGCACGTTTGAATGCAGCAAAGGAGATGGCCTCAAGCGAGAAAGAACCCTTGAAACAATTTGACATGGGATTTTACTATCTTTTCTTGCTACAAAATACGTCATTTGCGTCATTTGCGTTTTTAGCAGTATGGAGTCTCGGTGCTTTTCTTCACTATACACACCATGATACCCAGACGAGTGGGCAAGGCTAGTCACGTGACCGTTGATGCCGCATTTATTGATTACAATCCTACTGTTTACTAATGAAAATAAAAGATTAATTTCCATAAGAAATGAATGGCATCTGGTATTATAGTTCTTTATCTGTGTGCCTCTTTTCTTATTAATAAGAACAGATCTAAGCGTAAGTAACCATGTCTCTCTATTGTTGTCTACAAGTTAGAAAAGGCATGAGGCTTTGATTCATGTCTCCAACTTTCTTTTCCTTTTGTTTCCATCATTGACTCCTGGTTTGGGGGATGTTTATCTTTTGGCAATATATACAACATTGTATTTGTGGCAAGTATTCACTGGCATACACATCTGTCTAGTTGCTTGCCACCAATACCCCATTAGATTGCACCATCTTCCTAAAATGTTTCTTGTTTCCAATCAATGCTTTATCATTTTTTAAAATCCTTTTTTAAAGATGTGCATTACCTGAGAGCCAAATCTCTCCAAACAGGACAAACAAAACAGCTATTTGTTTGGCTGCTTTGAGTCTTACTGAGTCTCTATTATGAACACAGCATTTTGCTAAGCACCAGGGTACGCAAAAGCAAGCATCAAGGACACAGTTGTTGTCATTCCAACTGCTCAGACCTCTGAACCTGTTGGCACCATTCTGTCTTGAACATTTGCAGTAGCAGGACCTTCAGAGTAAACCTATTCCATCTGCTTCCTCCTATATTCAGCTTTGCACAGGAGGGATTAGGGGCCAAGGCTGAATATTTTTCAATTTGTGGTCATGATTAATTTAACCTAAACTCCCACAAACTCAGGTAAGTTTTTTCATAACACATGATCATCTGGAAGTTCATGGAAAGCAAATGGGAGGCAAGCTCAAAAGAGACCTGGATTAACAGACCTATTTCCAACAGCCTCTTCTTATCCATATGTTGATTTACTAAATTTAATCTCACAGCCCTTTGATTTGGGTATAGTCAAGAAATTAAGATCTAGAGAAACAAAGCTATTTTACCCCAAAGCACATGGCTCAACTACACAGACTCATACCTTGATGCCAATGTCTCTGATTTTAATGTCCACTCTTTTTCCATTGGTTCACATTGTTTCTATATTTCATTTAGGAAAATGAATGATGATTATCAATTTGAGACAACTAAAAACCTTTTATTAATTGCTATCTTTTTTTAGCTGCTACACAGTTAGAAGGCATACTTTGATATTCATGGGCTCTTACTTCTTGAAAAGTGTTTCCTGTATTGATTTTCATGACATTAGACTCTCCTTATCTTTTCAACACTCCTCCGTTGTTTATTTATTCTTCTACTTTTTTTCCTGACCCAATTAATGTAGGCATCACAATTGTCTATCATCAATCATCTTTTATCTCTCTATAATTTCTCCTTTGAATAATTCATCACCTCACAGGATTTCTGATAATCTCAGTCAATGATCAAAGGACTGTACCACACCTGTGATTCCATACTTTGTGTTCTACCAGCATACAAAATTGACACTTCTAAACCTGTATATAAAATTTTCTTTCTAAAAGCTGCTTTTCTGTATTGTCCATTTATTTTAATGATATAACTTTCCTCTCAGTCAACCAGTTTGAAATGTTTTGAACCATATTTGAGTCCCTGTTATTCCCCTCATCTAAGGAGTTGCCAGGTTCTGTTGAAACTAACTCCAACATATCCACTCATATCACCATCATAAACCTTTGAGAAACCTTCCTGTCATGTCTTCTCCAATATTCCTGCTCACAGCTTCCTATTATACCACTTACTCACATCACAGCCTTCATATATGGTGCTGTATGACTCCCCAATGTTTATAATATGAAGTTCACCTACTTTCCTTAAGTTTTAGGTTCCTGAAATAGAGTGCCTAGCTACTTTTCCAACCTTATAATCTCTCCTCTTATCCCCTTACCAAGTTGACCTACTCCTTCTTCTCAATTTATTCCCTGTACTTTTCTGACTTCATACCTTTGTTTTGATAAAAAATGCTGTCCTTCTGTCCCCCTACTTCACACATCCAGGTCCTACTTAGTTTTCAAACCTCTGTGAAAACTTTCCTAATATCCCCAAGGGAAATTCGTCTTATCCTTTGAATTTCTGCACCACCTTATTTCTCACCTCTGTGGTGGAACTGGTTGTCTTCCACCTTGTAGTATGTAGTTTATGTAGTTATTTATTAAATAAACCTTTTCCTTGTCTGTGAATTCCTTGAGAGTAGGAATCACTTCTGATCATCACTGTAGCCTTCAGAGTGCCAAGCACACTGCCTTAATCATAGCAGATCCTCAAAAGACTTTTAGATTGAGATCATTTCTTAAACAATATCTCCTCATTTACAAAATTAATCACAACTGAGAACTGTAAACTGAATCCAGGACATGTTTACAGGTCATCTGGTTAAAGAACTGTCTTTCAAGACCAATGAACAGTTCTTGGATGACTACTATGTTTCTACATTCTGTAAAGTGGAGTGAAGTTAGAGAATTGGTGTCCCAGAAGAGCTACACAATCAATCAATAGTTATTAAATTGATGGTATCTTGACTTCTCCAATAAAACGAAAGTTCACTTAAAGTGAGGTCTACTTAAGAAGTTCAAAAAAAGGTATCCATCTTTGGAGGTAGATAATCTGGTATACACAATAAGTAAGAAAGCAATAGAGAGCATCTAATACCAAACCCATTGAGCTATGGGACTTGTTAAATGTCTATGTTTCCTACTGACTCAGGTTAGTAAGAATTATAATCAATTTGGCATAATTAGAATAATTAAGTCTCTATGGCAGAGAAAGGCATTCTGCCTTTGACTTAGAATATCATTGAGAATAACTCAATGTAAGGATAGGTGATTGGTTTTTATTTACTAGCTCATTTATCACATCTTTCTATAGCATTAGGTTGGCATCTAGCCTAGACAATAGTCAAAATGCATTGGTATTTACATGCTTTGATTCACCATTTACATAACTTCCCTTTAGTTAAAAACATATTAAATGCTTTCAATAATATCTTCTTTATAAACTTTAATAATTTTAGTCATACAATTCAAGAGCTATTTGTGGTGCACCAGGCGTCATAATACACCTACTATTATAGTGTTTTCAGTGCACAAGGGGAGAAAACAAGTAACACATGAATAAATGCACTTGAGCTACGGAACCATTAGAGAGGATGTTAGGATATTCAATAGTGAGAATGCTGTTTACTGGGCTTGTTAGGGAAGGATCCGTGATAACCAAAGGATGAGAAGCAGCCATAGAGGCAATATTCTAGGAAAGCTAATGAAAATTTCTTGGAATAAGAGAGAACTTGGCATGTTTTAGGCAGAAAAAAAGGCCAGTGTGTTTGAAGAATAATGAGTAAGAAAAATGGAATAAATAATGAAGTTGGAGAAATATTCAGAAATGAGAGCATAACAAACTGTTTATTTTTGGTAAGGAGTTTGAATTTTATTCCACTAGAAATAGGAATCATAGAAGAGTGATAAGCAAGAGTGATGTGATATAATTTACAATTTGTACATTTATTTTGACAGATAAGTGTGAGAAATTAAGGTGTGTTGGGAAGAAGTGAATATGGGGAAAGTGAGCAAGTATTGCAATAGTCCAAGAAAAAGGTGATAGAGGCTTAAAATAGGATGGCGGAAGAGCAAATGGAAAGAAGGAGATGGAGATATACTTTGTTAGTGGTGCTAATGAGACTTATTGTTGAATTGGATGTGGCAGGTGACAGAAAGGAAGCTAGAAAATATTTTGAATAATGATGCTTTTGATTAGCTAAGGAACCTTAGGAGGGAGAGGTTGAGAGCAGCAAATCAGCTGTTTTGAGCCTCATATGATTGAGATTTTTTTTTTTTTGGTAGGAATTTTTTATTGGCCATTTACTAAGAGTGGACTTTGGGGGTCTTAGGGATGTGTAAGTCTATCTTTAGAAGACACTACAAGGAGTTTCTGAAAGTGGTGGTAAGAAGTTACACCAACTATGAAAATATGGAAGTTCAGTTGCTCTCCACCTTCATCAGTAAATGGTGTTGTCAGTGGTTTTATTTTGTCATTTTATTAATGTTTGGTTTTGTTTTCTTTTTACCTTCTTATGTGAGATACTTCTAAGACAACCATGTGGAAAGTTAAGGAAGCAATTGACACTCGTCTGGTGGGGAGGACAGGTTAGGGCTAAGCATATCCATGCTGCAGTTTCTGCAAGAAGATGGCATTTAAAGCTTTGGAAGTGAGTGAACCTACTTAGGAAGAAACTCCAATATTTAGGGCTAACATAGAGGAGGAGAAGCCAGACAAGGTATGAACATTCAGTACAGAAGCAGAAAAATAAAACGATTGTGTTGTCTCATAAAATGACAAAGAAGGCCATTAAGAAAGCCTACTAAATGGAATGTTCCTGAAAATTGGTTAAAAAAAATAAGACTATAACAGTAGTTTCAGTCAGCTTTTGCTGTACCAACCCTGCTCTATTACCACCTAGGTCTCTGAATAGCTCTCCTAGGGGTTGCAGAACTATTGTAGAAATATTCAGATTTCAGTGAGAACACTGTCTCTGTTTTGTGGTAGAATCCAGAGAATCCAGTGATAAGTTATCTTGTTATAAGTGTACAATAATAGGTCAATCTAGAACAAAGATGGAGGAAGAACCAGCCTAATGAACCATTTGAAGTACACTAAATCTACCTTCACCTGACTTCTCAAATCTTCAGACAGGTGAGTAGTTTTCCACTCCATCTCCATTTCCAGTGCCATCCATCCTGTCCCAAATACTTACTCCCGTCAGTGATTTTTGTTCCTGGTCCTATTTCTTCCCCCACACCAAAATATTCCCCAAGAATGCTCTAGACCTGTGTTGTCCAATTTAAATTTATTAAGCAAAATTAAAAATTCAGTTTCTCAGTTGCACTAGTCACATTTCAAGTGCTCAGCAGCTACATGTGACCAATGGCTGTTGTGTTGAATAATTCAGAGTTAGAACATTCTCATCATCTTGGAAAATTCTATTAGACAGTGCTGCTCTAGACAATGACCCTTTCCAATAAAATTCACTGACTCAGAGACACACTTCCTTATAACACTGCAATGATGGTTCTCAATTGGGAAACTGGGCCATGAATGGATCCTGATTGTGTCAGATATGATATTCTGCCTGGATGACATTCTTTTCCCCTTGTTAATATTAGGAGAGCACTTGTTTTGTTATTACTGTTTGTTTATTTGTTTGTTTTTGAGGGAAGTGATAATATGTCCATATGGAAGATGTTTTATTACCCAGGCTCTTTTTTACCTAGAGGTGCCCCTAGGACAGAGCTCTAATAATCTTATCTAATAAAAGGGTAATATCCAAATTAACCATCACTCCATCACAAAGATGGTGGTGCCCATAGCCACAAGATGGCAGTGCCCAGTCCCCTCAACCCCACCAGAGTCCCCCAGTCCTGGGGCGGGGGGTGGCCACTGAGAGCGGGCAGCGTGAGCGGCCTGGTGGAATGCTTGCTTCATCACCGTAGCGACGAGGCAAGTGTCCTGTCCCCCCCACGGAGGGCCTCTGGGCCACGGAGAGCCTCTGGGAAGTGGGCGCAGAGCTGCCAAGCCCTGCAGAGAGCTACTGGCACACGGTTTCATGCGCAGAGCTACTAGTTGAGATATAAGAGAAAACTTTGTGGGTGAGGTTTCCAGGAAAGTGATTATCTTCCAAAGAAAATGGGACAGACTCAGTCAGCAAGTGTCCTTTGCCCTTTGTCCTTTTTTCCTTCCCCTTTCTTCTTTCCTGGAAGATGGACACAGCTGGAGGTTTTCTAGGAGCATGGCAATAAAAGTCATACTGGAAGGACAGAGTGGAAGGGAAGCTAGGAGGGGTGTGGGGTATTGCTGGATCTCAGGCAGTCACCTCAACATCCATCTCTGAAGTGACAACCAGCAGACTTATTTGTTTAAATTACCTTCAGCCAACCACAGTCCTAACTGATACACTTAACAAACACAGAAAAGAGGTTTGTGATTTGGACATGTAATTTGGAGACAATCCCACTACTGCCTATATTGTCCAGCTAAAAAAGACTTGGCCTGAGGTCCTCCTCAACGTGAGAAATCTCGTGGTGCTGGGCTCTCTGCACTCACACATTCAGGCTGCATGAGCTCCTTCCAATTGCAGCTACAACTAAAGAACTCCCAGGAGAAATGTAAATGGATTGTGTGATTAAGAGGTGGCTCTTCATTATCCCCACTTGTTTTTTAAATTGGACTCATGGGCAGCTATTTCAGGAGCATAGGAAGGAAGAAGGCAAACAATAAGCAGTCCATTTCTTATTCTCATCCTGGGTATATGGTGTACAGGAGGGAGAGCTCTGATCAAGTTTATGTTAGGCTACAAACAAATGCACATGAGCCAACCTGTAGATATATTTTCTTTGGGAAATATTAAAGTCATATACTAATAAAAATGAGTATATCTTAAGGACTATCACTTGGGACAAAGCATTTTTTTTAGCAGTGATTTATCTGATTTTAGAAATCCATGCATATATAGGCTATGTAAAATTTTATTTTTCTATGATCATTGAACATGACTCTCCAATAAGTTAATTAAGTGGAAAAAGGTCTTCATACTGACTTTCTTTTTGCCAGTCATTTTCAGGTTGTAATTTTGGTGTAATCAAAACTGAACTGCTTAGAATTATGTAATTACGTACATTCACCTTCAGGTACAATTGCTAATTTATCCCAGCCTGCCAGAACTGGTTTAATCATCTTCAGTGTTATTGTTAGGAAGGTGGAGAAACAACACTGGCTATCAATTCTCCTGCATATGCTGATTAGATAGGTTTATAGATGTTTTTTGGTTTTATTATTTGTTGTTTGCTGAAATGCTGCTATGGAGTCAGGGACCTGAATTTTGCTCTGAACACACAGAGGATGCATGAGGTTCTAGTTCATCCCTCCAGGTGAAAGGCTAAAGAAGGGATGGCTCAGTGTCTGGTGGTGAACTGAGAAAAATACTCAAATTAGTGGTTCTCAATTTTGTTTTCCTCTGAAGCCAAACCAGAGGGATGATGTCAGTGAGTTTCACACACTCGTGGTAGTAAGATCCATTCACCACTGGCTGCCAAGTGATGGGAGACTAAAGGCTTTGAACAAACTAGTTGCCATTCCTTCCCTGACACAGCAATGCAGATCTGTAGGATACCAACTTCCTTCCAAAACATTTTGTAACTGGTGCCTCAAAATATCTTAAATGGATTGTTTTGTCCTGTTATGGTAATGGACACTTGAATCTTCTACTTTGCAATGCATACATAGGGCATTCACTGATTGCCTGCTTATCACATAGTAAGAGGCATTTTTCATTCTTTGTGTCTCATTCTCACATAAAGCCAATAGGTGGGGATTATTATCTTTATTGTACACATGAGTAAACCAAGGCAGAAAGACCAAATGGCCCTTCCAAGTTACTACAACTAGTGGGAAACAGAGCCAGAAACCAAATGCTGGTCTTTTTTAATTTGAGGTTCACATTCATTTTGCTGCAGGGCGTTGTCTCACTTTGCTTAAAAGAAAATGGTTCCTTCTACCCACTAAAATCTCATGTGAAAAAAAAATGTAGCCGAGTGTATGTAACACAAACTGATGCAACTGAACATACCATAGAATGTGGGCTTTCCTTACACAAAATATCAAAATACCCAAAGAAGATTCATAAGTCTAGATTCAAAAAGAGATCTACCCCTTTAAGAAAACTAGAAGGAAATACAACACAATGTTATCAGGTATTATTTTTGGATGGTGGATTTGTGGGTGATTTTTATTTTGTTTTTTTTTTTAATATTATTTTAGTTTTATTAAATGTTGAAGGAAAAACATTAATATAAAAATATTTTACAGTGTCCTGATATCTAAAGATGAGCAAAGTAAAATAAAGGGGGGAAATAATATCTGTTATAAATGATAAATGAGTAAATAGTTTGAAAAAATCCTTCCAAGGATGGATTCAAGAGCAGCTGAGGAAAACTTCTGATATAAAAAAATTAAATAAATATTTCCCCTCAACATAACAAATATTTTTCACTTTTGCTTAACTTTCTCAGGCCTAAAATGTTCACATCCCATTTTCACACCTCTAAATATTAGCCATTCAAGGTCCATGTCAAATGTTAACTCCAACTTGAAGAATTCTCTAATCCAAAACTGGAGTCAATACTCCTTAATTTACTTGTGACTCCCTTAATTTATAATTTATTCAAAAAAGTTCTTAAGCATCAACTTTTATCCTAAGTTTGAGGATACAATAATTTTTCAGAGGAAAAAGGTTTTATTATATCCATGAGAATTGTGTAGACTTGAAGAAAATAACTTACAATAAAATGTGATAGTATTTTAATGAAGGTATTACAGTATGGAGGAAGTATAAAATAATTTCAGAAAGGCATTCTAAAGGAGATGATTTGGAAGAATGGGAAAATGATAAGGAGTAATTTAGAAGGAGAAGCAAAGATAAAGAATACAATGTCAGGTAAAATGAACAAAATCATAATATACTTAAGTTTGTCCATCTCTATTGCCCTCCATGAAAAAACTCACTTTTTCAATAAGTGGAGACAATTAGACCAATAAAAGCATAGTCTCTTCCACCCATCCAATCACTGAAGCCATCAAGATTCATCCTTGATTCCTCCCTGCCCCTCACTCAGATTATTAAATCATGAATTTATATAAATGCTGCTTGTACCCTCAGGGCAGCAGTAGGAGCAGGAGGGGTTTTCTTAGGTTCAGCTGTGTTTAGATTGCCATTCGGCACTAGTCTCCTTAGAAGGACAAGGTAGGAACCACATCCTGGCAGCTGGACAATATTGGGCCTTCCTTTCCATGGGAATCCTGGCAAGGATTCATGAGGATGGCAACTCAACATGGTGTGGTCTGGGAATTACCTTCTCTTCAGATAACACAACTCAGATGCACAGATTTGAGATCCATGTTGCACAGATGTTAAGACTTCTCTGGTTTAAAAGAAGCCTCATGCTCCACAGGAGCTAAAATATTTTCTAACAATTCCTTAGCATAACTTCCAGAAACCCTGCAAGAGCATGCCTGTTGGTAGAGTTATGGCACTCATAGAAGCCAAAAGCATAGCATTCCCATCAGACATACATAGTTCATTCATAATCCATCCTTTCCAACTTAGTTGAAAACTAAAGATGCAAGTGGAAGCAGTTGAGATTACTCAAGGGCAACCAATAGCAAGCAGAAACAGCACCCAACAACATCCATTTTAAGGGAAACAGATTTATTGGTAAGCTCTGGGAGATGAGAAAGAATAAGAAATTAAGTGGTTAAGAGAGAAGTCTGAGAAGAAATGGATTGGGAAGGTATTTCTGAGGCCCAGGGAGGAGACCATTTCATGGGGCTTTCAGAGTAGAGTAACTATAACTCTATGCTAAAAAATGGTAATGTAGAATGAGAACTAAAAATCAACTAGGAACTGGGCAGCTAGGAATTATTAATTAACTCAGGAAGAATCGCTTATGTGGAATGGTTGGAGATAGAGCAAGTTTCCATGGGCTTAAGATTGAACCAAGAGGAATGCTAGCATATAGGTCAGAGGTAATGACATCAAGTGATTAAAAATATTTAAGGGCATATGTGTTTAAAGGGCAATGCAGGGCTTTATGTGGAATAAGTATGCAGTAAGTATTTGCTGATTTGATTGAATTTGTGCTATATACATGATAGGATATTACCAAATAAATGAGAGAGGTTTCCTTATGATAGTGGGTATTTTTAGATAGAGTGAGAAACACAGAAACTTTGCCAGTGCGTTTTTTTGGCTTGAGGAACCCTAATGCCCAGTGTCTTCTTAATTGTGCTCCTCCATGCTTGGGCGAATCCATGTGAAGCTTCTCCACAGAAGAAGCACTGCAGGGTAAGAGACACTAAAAATACTTCTGAGATGAATGACAGTCACTTTGATTTGATAGATCAGTGTCAAGTCTGATAAGAATGACCAGAAAGGAGAAATCATCAATGCCACCCAAAACTGAAGACCAGACAGTCACAGCTCTGAATACATTGTTGTCACAAAAGGTATTGACAAGCTATGTTATTTAGGATAAACGTGAGTGTGGAGATATTTCACCCTCTCCTTCCTGGAGCTCTTTCTCCAAGCAATAGGGTTAACCATCATGAAGAAAAATGAATAAATCAATAACAAGGAAAACAAAAAAACGTACTCACTGGAATGTGTAAAGGATGTGTAGATATAAGAGGTTTCTACAATATCAACCATTTCAAACAAGTCACCAGAGCAGCTGGGCAAGGAGACCCATGTGAGGTAGACACTGCATGCCAGAGAAAATGGCAACGATAACAAGGTCTTCTCTAGGTGCCAGGCAGGCTTTCTATACTGCGTTGTGAGAACTAAATGAGTCAATACACATACTGTACTGAACAAAAAAGACTGCACTCTGCTTAGCTACTTCTGGTAACTAATACCAGTGAAGGGACAATCTCAACTAAAAGTAATATTGAGATAAAGTCCAAACAGTTTAATGTCACACTGGGGAAAACTGTGGTATAGGGAAAGATCTGTGAACCTAACATCAGTGTCAGATCCTGGGTCTGCCGCTGTTTAGCTATGGGACATCCACACCTCAAACCTCACTCACTTTTCTATTTGTAAGATGAAGAAAGCAGGAACAATTACTGAAGGTGGCTGCCGTGAGGGCTGCGTGAAATAAACCACCTGGCACCACAGTCCTTAGAAAGGGCCTTTACCTTGGCTCACAAAGAAAAGAAAGAAGAAATTTTTGGTTAACTTGCAAGTGTTTCATAGTTGGCTGGAGAGATAATACTAGATATACATGGATATTAGACAGATGGTAGTGATAATGTCTCTGCCTTTTCTATATTGTACCTGCATGTTGATTTTATCCAATAAAGTGCCCAATTGTGTTATGATAACTATCTTGAAGAAAGACAGCTATATTCTTTTAGTCTGATTCCACACCCAGTGCTCCCCAGTTGTACTGGAAACCTAGAAGGAGGTATCATCAGCCTGTATCATCTCTACAGTATCAGGTTTTGCAAGACTGAACTATGAGAATAATGTTGACTCCCATCCCCTCCCCTGGATGAAGACCAGGTAGACACTGTCAACCGTCTACCTCTGGGACTCTCAGTTTTGCTGATCACCTTCTATCTGTCTCATTTGTTCTTTGCAGTTTCTTGCTTTCATAAGCTCTTATTTGGGTCTCAGAGCCATTATGGGAACTGAGATATTGTATATCCTGTGATTTTGTAATTAAACTTAGGAAGTTATCTTACTGTGTGTGTGTGTGTGTTATTTTTCAAGTTTATGGGTGATACTTACTTCCTCCAGGATTTACGAGTACAATAATAAAAATCACCTTAATGCCGAAACCGGTTTGGCTCAGTGGATAGAGCGTCAGCTTGCGGACTCAAGGGTCCCAGGTTCGATTCCGGTCAAGGGCATGTACCTTGGTTGCGGGCACATCCCCAGTGGGGGGTGTGCAGGAGGCAGCTGATCGATGTTTCTCTCTCATCGATGTTTCTGGCTCTCTATCCCTCTCCCTTCCTCTCTGTTAAAAATCAATAAAATATATTTTAAAAAAATCACCTTAAACTGTTCAGTGGCAGCAAAGCCTTTTACTATCTCCATAGAATTTAGTTTAGTCTCAACCACCTTTTATCAATCGTGCACTGTGTACTTTCACATGCCCTTAAATCAAGAGTCCAAGAACATAAAGGTCATTACAAACATAACTGTATATTGCTTTTAGGTTGAATTGTGTGTTAATTTTTGTTTATCTTCTTTTCAGCAATTAAAAAAAAGAGATAAGTAGAAAAAGGAAGGCAGGTGAAGCATGTTGCATGCAGTAGCGGAAGGCTGTTAAATTGTTCACCTCCACAGACTACGCCGTCGAGGTCTTCACAGCGGCGATCATCACACTCGCACGTCTTCCCGTACACCCTGCGATCCCCCGGCGGGTAGCAGGTACATTTGCCACATTCACATTTACCTGCAAAATACAAAGGGGGAGCACGGACATCAGGAGATTCTCAGAACCAGGAAGGCTTTCAAAGGAAACAAGCACTCTATTGAACCCAGACCTCCGGACCAGTTCTAGGCTGTACCTGATTCTAGCTCAGCAAATAACTTTTCTGAACCCCCTATGGTAAGCTGAAGGTCAAACACAAACACCAAGGTGGTGGAGAGTGGAAGTGACAATTGCTGGCTCGGAAGTCATTCACCTTTACTCCTGTCCATCTTTTGTTTCTTTCATCTTTGAAGACTAATTCAGTTATTAAACTCTCTGGGTATTTCATATTCATCTTAGTTTGATGGTACCATTGAATGTAACTGAATCGACTTTACATATATTGAGAAATTTAGCCTAATGTGGTCATTTAAAAATATTTTTATTTTGGGTGTATCCATCACATAAAGAAAAAAATGTTCATTGGTACATTGCAACATGACATTTTAGTGATTATTTTGCATCAATTTTATAGTTCATTAAACACATTTTAACATGGAGCATGTGTCACTGCACATGACTTAAATATCTTTATCATTTTTGACTTAAAATATAAACATAAATATTTTTTGGAATGAGTTTGGTTCATAGTTGGGGACTGCCTTAACTATTATCGTTATGACTTTTATCACCATTTCCTGAGCTGTAAATGTGTGTCAACCATTATAATTTCTTAAATTCCATCATTTTGTTTTCATAATACCACCCATTGACTAGCATAACCACTATCATTTACTAAACAAGAAAAAACAGAGACATATTAAGGCCAAGTTACTCTCCATGGTGACCCAGTTCATAAGGGAGAGATTCAAAACTTACATCCATTCTCATTAATGTTAAAGTGTGCACACTTAACCATTGAGCCATGCTGCACCTTAGTATACTCATAACAGAGCACCAGAAGACTATACAAGAGAGTCAATTCCTTTTGTTTGAGGAATTTGGACTAGTTTGCCAAAATTTCAACTGGGTAACTACTTTGAGACATCTGTTACTCTCTGTCATTAGCCAACCATCATAATTATACACCCACTGAAATGATCATGAGATGCTTCAGGGCTGACCCCACACTGTGGTTAGTCATTCTGTTGCTGCATTTGTATCTTGTTAAAGAAATTCCGAGTTGGTAGAGAGTGGGAGAAGGGAAAATTAGTATTTAGAATCATATAATTTCAGAGCTGTAATGAAAGATAACCCAATGCAGTGATTCATTATCTTTTCTGGCAGAAGTGTTGGGGGTCAGGGTCCCTTGGAGAAACTGGTGAAAGACATGGCAATAGATACTCCTGTTCTGGCTGCCCTTCAACCTGTCTGTTTTTCTACTTGGAGACAGTTCCAAGTTCAGCAGAAGACAGAATCCTTTTCCTTGCCCAACAAGATTCCCTCTTTCTATGCCCTGGCGGACAGGACAGGGACACACCAGATACTCCTGGCAGGGCTTTGATTTTTGAGGGTGACTTCAAGGGCACAGGGTCTGTGCAACAGCACAGTAGCGAGTGTCCAGGGGCAGTGAGCTTGGCTCATAGCGGCTAGAGTTCAAAAGTGGTGGCAGCAGGGGCTGGTCTTGGCAGTGCCTTGCTTAGCTGGAGTGTTGCATGAGCTGATTGTCCAGAAACTGCATTCTGAGCCTAATCCCTTCTAATTCAATCCTGTTTCTTTCCAGTTCATAAAGTTGGTTTCTGTTGTTTGCTATCAAGAACTATAACTGGTAGACTCCAGATCTCTCCCTGGAAGAACATACCAGCACACATTTATTTTTTGTAAAATGTCAGGAAGATCCATGACTTGCTGCAATTTATTTAATAGATGAGGAAACTCAAGCATGCTGAGGCTAAATGATTTGCCTAAAGCCAGGGAAGTAGACATCAGCAGTGTTGGTGCTAGAACCCAGATCTTCTGAGCCCCAGCTAACTTCTGGTGTGCATAAACATGCTAGCCCTCACCATGAGTGGATGTGTGAATGATAATAATAATCCAGACTGTGGAGACAGAGACAAACTACTAGCAAAGAAGAGTAATGAAATATAGCAGATATCTAGGATTTTTGATCAAATATATTTTACTTAAACATTTCAAATTTGATACTCATATAAAATACAAAAATACTCTAAGTCAATACATTTATAAGAAGCACAGTATATAGCTCTATGTGCAAGTAATCATTTTAACAAATAAAATACATCTCACTCAATTTAGATCTTTTTACTTTAAAATTTCTCACAATCATTAAGATGTGTTTATGTTTGCCACAAATATTAGATTAAAATTTAAAATCTTGCTGCACTTACTCTAAAATATCTCCTATAGGAGATTCAATAATTATTAAGAACCTGTTTTGTGTGAATAATTTGATTAGATAATATTATTAATGTTAAACAAAAGATATGTGCCTGTAATTTCTGCTATGCTATATAATTTCCAATTTATTTTCACTAAGTATTAACTCCAAATACAAATTTTGTAGAATGATTTCTAAGTATCAAAATCTTAAATTTTTTGAGCAAAATTATTGGCTTTTTTATAATAAAAATTTATTCTGAAACAATAAGTCATGTTATTTAATGGTTAAAGTTTTTCAATATTTGTTTTAATGGAAAATTCACATGATCACTAGACATATATAAAAACCCTCTCTTGAGCATATGAGAAATGAAAACTAAATCCACAATGAGATTCTTTCCCTAACTAATCAGATAAACAAGCATTCATGAAATGACCATAGGTTTGGCAGTGCTTTGGAAGGTTTTTGTTTGATATGTTTTTATAGCTAGTGAAAGTATAAATTAGTATAATATTTGGGAAGACTAGCATTGTCTGGTAAAGTCAATATGCATAATATATAAACTAGAAACTCAATTCTTGGTTATATTCCCTAGAGAAAAGCATACACATTTGTACCAGGAGATATTCCAGACCAATCAGAGAAACACTATTCCAAGTAGTCTCAAAGGAAAAATATCCCAAATGTTTATAAATAATAGAATAGATAAATATCAACTATATTCTCAAATGGAACACTGTATAACAATTAAAATGAAGGAAGCACCATTGCTTGCACATCATGCTTGCATCTTAAAAATGTAGAGTGTAAGAAGCCAGCCACAAATAATAAATATTATTAGATGATATAATTTCAAAACAGGCAAGGCCAAACACCTTAGTGTTTAGGAATATATGCTTAGCTGGACAACTAAAGACAGGTGTAGAGGTGATTACCATGAAAGTGAGAATAATGGTCATCTTTCCAGGTGGGGGTGGGGGGGTGGGTATGTGGGGTATTTGGCAAGAGATAAGAGGTTGCTCTTGGGATTCTGGCTTTACTCTGCTTCTGCACCTCAGTCATGGTTTGGTGTGTGATTATTTTACAAAACTTCATAATGCTATAAATTAACACACCATATACTTTTCTAGGCATGAAGGATTTTTCAAGAAACCAGTCTAGTATATCTGGTGGGCCATGTTGCAAAATTAATCAGTTCCTTTACTTAACTCCTTACAACTAAATAGATTCCCAGTGGATTCAACATTTAAATGTAAAAGCTTAAAACATAAAATGCTAGACAGAAATATAGGTGGGAGTTTTCATAACCCTAAGATGGGAAAGACTAAATATGACAACATACCAGAAACATAACCTCAACCATTGATAAATTTAACCATAAAATATGATATTTAAATTATTTAAAGCAACAAATAGCACAGGACTAAAAATCAACAATGAACTGAGATAAAAATTTTGTATAAATAAGACAGATAAGTAAAAATTACTATATGTAAGAGCTCATATGTAAATAAGAAATGATGTACATCTTCAATAAAAATAGACCAAGGACAAAAATGGATCATTCACAATACAAATAATACATGATAATTACTATCAATGGTGAATTATTTATATCTTTTAGTAAATTCCATGGAAATAATCCATTCATTTAAAATAACTATGCTTTGTTGAGAAGTCACCTGGTTTAATTAAAATACATAAAATTTCTGAGATCTTTTTAGTTAATAAGATTTTACCTTATATATCCTGGAAGAAACTCTCATTTATTGTTTGTTGGATTTTGCCCACAAGATGCTGCAAGGCACATGACAAATAAATAAACAAACAAACAAAACAACAACTCAAAAACACTGAAGAAAAAGCAAAATTTTTATTTTATATATAGGATAACTCAATATCACTAAGTTATAAGATGAGATAAAAAAGAGTAACTTGATACCTTTATAAAATGTAGGTTGCCTCATTTTCATTTTTAGAAATTAAAAGATCAAAAATTTATTGAGTAATTTCACTAGTTTTCATTCTTATTAACTGCTAGAGTACAATTACAGTAGAAATAATAATTTTTTTATTTCACAAAATTGGAGACTGTTGGAGATGTAAAAGTCAATTTACAGAGAGAAAAGCCCCACAATTTACAGAAGAGAAAATGAACCTCTGTGCCTGAGATAATGTGTGTCTTATTCGAGGTCACATTGTGAAAACAAGGGATCCAAAGGTCATCTCTCGAGGTCACAGAATAAATAAGGGGTACTCCTCAATCATTTCTATACCTATTGTTGCTTTCCTTTTTAATAGTTAGGAATGGTAGTGTGAATCTATGCTAATGAAAATGGAGAGATATGTCAAAGCATTGCCTGAGAAAAGGTGTTTATCTCTGGTAGAGATTAATTTTCTAACACGGTACAGGCCAACTATATGAAATTGTGAAGGTGACAAAATTTGTTTTTTAGGCTATATAATTCTTTTCCTCTTTCTTTCCTTCTTTTTTTCTCCTGTTGTTTCTCTACTCCTTCTCTTTGTCCCCCAATCATCTCCTCCATCTCTCTCTCTCTCTCTCTCTCTCTCTCTCTCTCCTCTCTCTCTCTCACACACACACACACACACACACACACACACACACACACACACATATGCATGCATACATGTCCTCTCCTTTCCTCTTTCTTGTATGTCTTTTATTTTTGGACTCCTCTTTTTGCACAGTTTTAACCATAACAAAGTTCTCAATCTTTAGACTTGCCTTCTCCTTCCCTCATTCTCTTCATCCTAATCTCAAGAATTAACAGTTAAAGAGAATCCTTTGATTGACTAATTGGATAAACCCATATCTCATTAAATGTTAACAACCAATTCAATCTTCTCTTCTTCTTTACCACCAGTCATATCATTGGGCATTTGTAAAGGAGTAAAAATCTGGAATTTTCAGACACCACATTGTAGATGTGTGGACCTGAACAATGACTGCTAAAAACTGAAATCATCTCCAGAAGCCATAAGTAAAAATACAACACACACACAATCACAAATCATTTCTATCCTCTATGCTCACATTTGAGGTGTGGAAAATGATTTTAACTTCCTTCAAACTACACTACAGAGAACACATATGTGTTCTTATTCAAGAATAAGGCTCATCAACTTTGAAAAACTGCATTGATTTGATCACTCCCTCTAGTCATTCATTCTACAAACACTTTTGAATATCAACTAGGGGCTAAGTATTGTGCTAGATGCTGAAGATACAAAATTAAGTAGGACATTTAAAAATTTTAATAGTAGAGGGAATGGTAAAATACATGAGCATGCACACCCTGTAGGATTAGAGAAGTTCCCTGCCAGAGGTGACCTGGGAGTGAGTCTTAAATTGTCTGTTAAATGTCAATGGGGCAAAGAGGAAAAATAATAAAGTTTATGGCACAGATATAACTAAAAGCATTGGCTCTGAATATATGTATATGTATATATATATATATATTTATCTTGACACATCCACTGTTAAATGTGTTTCCTTGGAAGAGTAAGTCAAACCTCATTTCTCATGGTTGCATGATGGGAATACAATAATAATGATAACAAGATTATTTTAAAAGCTAATTATTGTAATACATATAAAGTACACAGGACAGGGCCTAATACCTAATATTATTTAATAAATCATAGATATTATTCATATTTTTATAATAAAAACATGTTGGGGGCTTGGGTTTCAATTGCTCACATAAAATTCATACCTCTTCTTTCTCATTGCATTTCTCTAAAAACAACTGCACTTCTTGATCCAAAATCAGATTGTTTAAGAAGAGCGCTATACGATCAAATGAACCGCCAGCATGGTAACAGCAGGCACACACTCTACGACCTTATTTTCTTTCGCTTTTTAAAACGGGAAAAACCACACTTGCAGTACATGCTCAATAGTTGGAGAGTAATTAGAGTCTCACATAAAACAGAAAAGAGATTAGCACTTTACTAACACAGTCCTCCTTTGCCTAAAATAATTGGTTTACCATAGCAACCTGATTGCACTAGAAAAAGCTCCTGCCAAATGCATCCTAAGTTCCCTTGAAATTTCTATGAGAAGGAATTAAGCACTCGAGAACTATAATATTCTGTACAATTTCATCCCAAGTTCAAATTTTTTTTTTGAGAATCAAGTAATCTCCCATCATTTGAAAGTGAAGAGGTACCTTTCACCTTCCATTTCAAAATGGGCAGTGAGACATAATTTAAGCCACATCGACATGACAATGGCTAGCCCATGAAGAATTGCTCATGCCTTTTAAAGACACAGATAAATGTCAATCCTTCTGTTTGTGCTTTCTTAGTACAAAAGGATTAAAGTGATCAATCATGAACGATGTGAGAGGAAAAAAAGACATTTAAGCAAATGTTGTGCTAATATAATTTTCTGTTGTCTGCCCCAGAATGTCTAAAATTGAAAATGGGAGCACTAGGCTTCACTTTTCCTTAAAGGTTTCCTAGGGTATGGAGAAAAATATCACAGAGGAGGTCTATTAGACTTCTAAGTTAGATTATCTCATTATTTCAACCTTAAGATAGTTTCTAAAATAAAAACTGAAATTACTTGATTCATTTTTTCTAACTGTAAGTTAGATAAATATAGTTAGCAATATCATAAATAGGTGGCGATACAATTAGGTGGCAATATCACATTCATTTACCAATTAACTAAAAAACTAAGTGCCAACTCCAGGGCTAAAAAGTCAATGAATGAACTAAGGTGGGAAATATGGAGCTTAAGTAATTAATTAATGTGCCCATCATGAAGTGGCCAAGATCAATTAGAATAAAAATCTTCTTCCTCCCTCGTAAACTCATTGACTGGACAGTGGGCAGTACCTGCTTCAGAAACAAGGTTTTGGGATTCTGCAAACATAAATCATATCACACATGGACCTATTCCTGGTATGGACTTTAATGATTCCATTCTAGATAATAAATAAATACATGCAACTGTAATTCACCATGAAACACTCTATGGGATAAATGCCAAAGGACTGACACAGGAAACAAATATTATTCACCAGTGCAAGACAGTGTTCTGTGTGCTATAATTAGAGAAATGGTTCTATAAAAAGTTGTTGAACCTTTTTGGGGGTGTAATCAGGACTTAGTCACATTTAAATTCTTGGTTTTTGTTACTTACAGAAATTCAAAAGTATGAGTGAATACATCACTTCCTTAATACACGTTTAAGCAGTGCTAATTAAATTGATTTAAAACTAGCGTGGGCTTTCTTCCATATCAGGAGTAATTAGCAGATTATTTTTTAAAGAATTGAACAGTGAAATCCATATAACAGTAAACACTATATTTTCCATCAACAAGCTAATTTTCTACAATTAAGAAAAATTAGTCTATAAAACAATATTTTCTACTGATTTATTTATTATTCTTTGTTTTTAAATGTACCAATATTGATTTCCCCAAATCATACAACAATAGAAAGAACATAGTTTATACACATAAGTGTATACATACTAGTACACGAGGATGTAGGTGCATATGTACATTTAAATTAGAGGATGATGAAACTCCATGTGAGCAACTTATCTTCAAAATGTTCATTAATACAGAAACCAAGACAGAGAAATACTTCCTACCATTGACTACAAAGTAAAGGTAGTTAAGTATAGAAATACAGTTTCAAGTAATGGGACTTACTGGGACCACAGTGATCCAGATCTATGGAAATACGTATATTATCAAATTATATACAAATAAATATCACTTGTAAAGGCCAAAGAGAGTAGTAAAGTGTCATAGGAAAGGTCAGAGACTGTGGGAAGACATGAAAAAAATTCCTTGCCCATCTTTTCCACTATTTCAAGATAATTAAATATTTATTCTTACAAGAGACCATAGAGAGCTCAATGGCTAATCTTAGCTAACTAGAAAACTGTCTGATGACCAAATAAATGAGGGTCCTCTATGTTCCTTGGCGGTTTGATTTTTGGTCAGGGCTCATACCTGGGTTGTGGCTTTGATCCCTAGTCTGGGAGCTTAAGGAAGGCAACCAATTGGTTTCTCTCTCTCTCTACCTCTCTTCCTCTCTCTAGCTAAGCATGTCCTTGGGTGAAGATTAAAATAAAAAAAGAAAAGAAAATGTAAGATAAATAATCACTTGTTTGAAATAGAACCTGAGCTTTCTTTGGGTCCCTTTATATTATGAGTTAAACTGTGCTTATGTGTCTCTCTCATTCAAATCTTCAATAAAATCAAAGAAGTGAATACAGAACATAAAAACAAAACAAAACAAAATCACATGTAATTGTTAATTGTCAAAAACGTTCCTGCCATTATCTGAAAAGCAATGTCTTCTTTGAAGTAACAGGAAATTGCAGTATCAGTTCTGCAGTGAAATGACTTTTGCTTTCACCTGATGTATCAAAAGAAATAAACTCTTCAATCAGTCTTAGCAATAATAGTTAACATCATACCACAAAAGCTATTCAGGGAATGAAATGAGGTAATAACAGAGAACAAAAAAAGGCTAAGTGAGATGCTTCAAACAATGATAAGCTCTACATCACACAAAAAGCAGTGTTAGAGGACCCTGATTACTTTTGTCTTGAGTTATCTTTGACTTAAATACATCTGATTGCCAGAGAGTCCAAAGGATTGGTTGCTAGTCCATGATGTGTTACATGAATGCCAATGGAATTTTAATTTGCATATTTCTCTCTCTCTCTCTCTCTCTCTCTCTCTCTCTCTCTTTTTTTTTTTTTTTTTTTGCTAGAAAATGACAACTGCTTTATGGGAAACATAGAAGGAAGGGTGTACCATATTTATAAATTAGAACCTTAAAATTGTTGCCCTAACCAGTTTGATTCAGTGGATAGAGCATCAGCCTGTGGACCAAAGGGTCCTGGGTTCGATTCCGGTCAAGGGCACATACCTTGGTTGCAGGCTCCTCCCTGGGCTGGTCCCTGGTCAGGGTGCATGCAGGAGGCAACCAGTTGATGTGTTCCTCTCACATCGATGTTTCTCTCTGTCTTTCTCCCACTCTCTCTAAAAGATCAATGGAAAATTTCCTCGGGTGAGGATTAACAAAAAACAAAAACAAAAAATTATTAATTCTCCAACAATTGATCTATAGATTGAATGCATCCCTATGTATTCAGATACCATTAATGGTATATAAATGTAAAGAGAAAAAATAGCCAAGGCATTGTGGAAGAAAAATGGGTAGAGAAATCATAACACTAGATTTTATTATAGTTAGTAGACATTCTAAACTTATTCTCTCCCAAATCAAGTGTCTTGTTTATCCTCCACTTAATTTTCTATTTTTTTATTTTTTGGTTAAAATGTGTGATTTTAAATGTGTTTTCACTTTTAGAAATAGCATTACAAACTATATACCCCAATCAAGTACAGTTTATATGGGATTTAGGTTCCAGCAATATGAAGAGCAAATAACATTCTGTACCTAAAATAAAGTGTTCATTGCATTGCTGGGCTTATGGGGAGAAATATAATTTTCCAAATACCCAACAACAAAAACTATGAGCTAGAACAAGAGCAATTCCCATAAGCTCCCATGAAAGTGGTCCTGAGGGTACTTTAAGGAATGAAAGTAGAGAAATTGAACTTGAGACTCCTGAGACTAGGACTTAAAGAGACTCAAGATCAGTAATATCTTATAAGAAACTAATACAAATGCTCCTTGAAGGAAAGTGTCCTGAATTTAAGCTTTAAGATTTTGCAAAGTTTAGGAGAAACCATGTATAAGCTCACAGTTGAAGATCAACATGTGTGCTCTCTTTGATAGCACATATATTGAAGACCAACACATGCACACATAAGGAAACAAACCACCATGAGTGAAAGTCAGAAAAAACACACACATTGTTTTTTTAGCTCTGTGCTATATACTGGTTATTGTCTAAGTAGCCATCTTGCCACTTTTTTCTTGAATATATCTGTTATTGTTATTTTAATATCTGTATCTAATAATCCCAATAACTGGGTCATTTAGGCATTTGTTTCTATTGTCTGTTGTTATTTCCTTGGTCCTGATTCTCATTTTTTGATTGAATGTCAGAAATGGCATATGAAAAGACTACAGAGCCTGTGGGCAGTAGTCTTTTCCCCCAAAACAGTTCACTTCCTGTAAGCAGATAGAGCAACGTATCTCATCCCAGGTATATTTTTACCCCAGGGCACATTTGGCAATGTCCCCAGACACTTTTTAGTGTAGTGATGGGTTGGAGGTGCTACTGTATCTAATGGGTAAGGGCCAGGGATGCTGTTAAACATCCTACAAAGCACAGCACAGACTCCAGCCCAAAATGTCAAAGAGTACTGTTATTGAGAAAACCTGAACTACGCGAAGGCAGATCCAAATAGCAATTGAGCTCACCACAGACTGAGTTGCATTTACCTCTTGTTTACCCTCCTCCTCCCAAGAGATCCAAAAGCTCATGTCATCTGAGCTCATGCACACTCATACATATACACATATAAATGCTCACATGAAAATGACCCCCATGAAAGTCTACACTTCATCCTTTAAGACTGATCATTTTCAACTCCTTTAAGAAACAGTGCCTGCCACTGTCTCAGCCCACACACTCAATCACCACTTAAGGCTTGAATAGTATCATTATGATGTTTAAAATAGAATCTGGGTACTGTTCCCACAGATATTGATTGATCTGAAATGTGCTCCATGGTGTTGAAGTCTGTTATATAATATTTTTTTAATCTAAACTGTTCATTTGCATCTTGCATCTGGTGCTTATGCAAATCATTAGCATTTTTATGCCATTTCCTAAAACACCCATTCACTATATTTTTAATGTATACCTCTATTATCCCTTATTAAGAATCGCTTCCCTAATTTCAAATCAAGATTTTAAAATATTGCATATAAACACACACATGTTGAAATACTAAGTGCCTTTCACTTTTTAAATTATGATTTCACTGATTTAAAATATATTATATAAAGCAATGCATAAATAATCACAACTCAGTACAGGATCAATGTAAATAAAAAGAAAATACATATGCATAAGGCAAGAAATCCCCTGTTAAACTCAGCTTCAGGGACAATTCTTGTTAATGTTGCAGTGAATTTCATTCTAGTCTTTTATCTACACCTATTTTTACATATGTTGAGTAAACAATGCAATATATTTTATCTAAAATTACCACGTAAGTATTTTAGTTCGGGGCACTTTTAAGAGGATTCATTTTAATTGAGATCATTCTTTTAGTAGCCCTTTTCATGACCTAAACTGTGGCTAGACTTAATCCTAAAGTACAATATTATTTTTTCAAGGGAGCAGATAGTGTATGTTACCAGCCTTGACCTCTATTGCACACATTTGAATTCCTCCTGCTGATAGAATTTCAAGTGTACATTAATTTACTTAGAGCTTAACTAATTGGCCATTCATTCCCAAAGAGAGAGAGTGCTGATTTAATCACTTAAATCTGTAATTAGGCCATCTCTAGGAGAAAAAAAAAAAATTCTATACCACTCCTTTAAAATTGCCCATGAACTCACAAATAAGCTTCTTTGCCTTGTGTGCTACCTAAGAATAAGAAGAAATGTAAGGGTCCCGGGAACTCTTTCCTTTGCTCCCTTCATTCAGGATTGTTCTAATGTGGATTATTAATAGAGAATCATTTGCTCTCTGCTTTCTTATCTGCTGAGATAACAATTAATATTCAACCATGTGGACAGCACACAGGAGAGGGTCTAACATCTAAATCAAACTGATGAGTTTATAAAGATTGATGACCCCAAGGAAGAGAAAGTTACCCTCCAATAGGAATTCCAGTTTTCACCGAAAGAAAACTGACCTCCAAGGGTTTTGTAACCATAAAGAAAACCACTATTGTGGGTTGAGTAGGTTTAGGTAATGTGTAAGGGGTGTCATACATAATAAAACAAATCAAAATGAAAGAAAGGGACCCATAGTAAAATGCAGCATAGAGAGTTTTGGTAATATTATTTACTTAAAATCTTTTTTTCTTGAAATATTAATGTTTATTGAATGTAACACTATTATATTTAAAATTATTTTTCTTGAAAAACGAAAAACAAACAATAACAAAAAAACAGAATAGAGATAAGAACACATTATACGATGCTTTAAACTTCTTTTTTATTTTATGTTTGATGGGCAGGTGAAGGGGAAGGTAGAATTACACCCTTGGTGTATGTATTAGACTTTCTTTATAGACTTTGGTATATGGGTTAGATCAGTGATCGGCAAACTCATTAGTCAACAGAGCCAAATATCAACAGTACAACGATTGAAATTTCTTTTGAGAGCCAAATTTTTTAAACTTAAACTTCTTCTAACGCCACTTCTTCAAAATAGACTTGCCTAGGCTGTGGTATTTTGTGGAAGAGCCACACTCAAGGGGCCAAAGAGCCGCATGTGGCTCATGAGCCGCAGTTTGCCGACCACGGGGTTAGATTAAACTGTTTACCCAGGGCCAATATGACATCAGATTAACAGACAGGGGCATGTTTAATAAAGGCTTAAATAATGAATTAAATAAAATGTTAACAATAAATAATTTTATTGAAAAACAAAATAATGAATTTTTATACATCTTGGATTAAAATTGAAGATATGCTGGGGAAAACATAATTTACAAAGTTCAATAAAGTGTAGCAATTACATCCATATTCAAATGTAAAACACAATGAACACTATAACAGCTTCATTATGGGTCAGGCCAAGTCTAGGCACTATTCTTCCTGCATTTAGGCTAGTTTTCCATCAGAGGTAATACTGGGGACACAGTCTGATCAACCTCACACTATTTGAACTAAAGAGGAGCCTGACTATATATCTAAGATGTATTTTATTGACAAAAAGTAAAAGAAGTAAATAAGAAGGATGTAAAAATAGGTTATGTAGACTTGGAGCTGAATAAAACTGTTAAACTATTCTCAAACAAGATATTCAATAAGGGTGAGGGTTAGTTATTCACAAAGGAAGGGAAAATATTGCCAACTATTACAAACAAAGTAGAATATAAGTGCATTTTGAGAAGTATGGTGTTAATGCCCTGGGCGGGTGGTTCAGTTGGTTGGAGAGTTGTCCTGTACATCAAAAAAGTTATTGGTTGAATCCCTTGCTTTTTGTTATATTTAAATATGCATGTCTAACAACTGCTTTTTGCAATAAATATGTGCTTTCCTTCCACATGAGATAAAAGATAAGATAAACCAAACACCTATTCTATGCCATCAACCAAAGTGGTAGTTTTGGCGTATCCATTTCCTTCTCATGCATTCTATGTGTTTCTGAGTTGAACACTTCCACTTTTTCCCATCTCGAAGTTGGTATGATTAAATAATTGTTAAGAAATCACTTGTAGGGGAGTAGATAGTCACTGAGAATTTCATTGTCTTTAGACAATGAATTTGTGTTTTCCACATATAGGAACAGTCTGCTGCCTTTGTGTGACTGTGACCATACACGTTTCCTGGCATTGTACTAAGCACTCCCCGTTCATTATGTGATTTATTTTCCACGGAGACTCCATGGATGAAGGTCCTGATTTTATCACCACTTTGCAGATGAGGCACATAGACTGATAGGGTTTAGGTAATTTACTCAGAGTGATGCAGTCAGTAAAAGGCGGAGCCAGGATTCCATCCAATATCTGGCTTAGTCAAAAACACCTATCTAGGTTATATTTCTTCTTTATTTTGGACAAATGCCAAGGATAAGTAATTGACATTATCAGTTAGCATAAATGTATTTCTTGCTTTTCAAAATAAAATAAAGGTCATGATAAAAATGTTACTTTAAATACAAGGGGAGTTACTGGGGAAATGTCTCATGCAAAAATCCAAGTATCTACTATCAGGTATGGGGCGGGGGGGGAGGGGGGAGACAAAAACCTTTATATCATCTCCTTACAAACACATTTGCAAGCCAGTTTGTTCATTTGAAAAACAAGCTAACCTATTGTTTCTTCATAAAGGAAAGAAAATAAGCGCATATCTCCTAATGGTATTAGTATAGCTGACAAAATATAAAACCATAGTTTGGGCATCAACTATATTTACCTTAATCAAAAATATTTTGGGCTATTTGAGGACATGATGAGAAGACTGGGAACCAGTAGCTCTGTGAACTAAGAGAGCCGCCATGCCTTCAAGCATGTCAACCTCGCAGACGGCAGCAAGCTTGACGTGCTTGTGAGTTTTTCTCTTCCTCTCAATCTTGTTCCTCTCAATACTACTTCTTAGGTATCTTATACTCTATTGGGAAGAGCAAAGAGGCTTATATATTAGAGCACAGTATTATGAGAATGTGATAAAAGGAGAACACAGAGACTTGGGCAGCTTTTTGGAAAAGGTGACACCTGTGGTGAGTTCTAAAGTTAGCCTAAGAGTGTATGAGGAGGAAAGGGGTCTAGACTTTTCCTAAAGGCTTAATACACTTTAAGCTAAAAAATGGAAAGGCAAATTTGACAGCAGTACAGAGAAAACATAAATCAAAGTGCACAATACAAGTAATAGAGGAACCAGGTGACAGGTTCTTAGAGATGATGATCTGTACTAGGGTTATACCAGAGGTGTGTAGAGAATGAGATATTTCTTCATTCAACTGAAAGGAGAATATCTAAACAAGTATAAAATTTCCATAAGAAATATTACCACCCAGATGGCCAATATCTTAAAATCTTTTAAAAATACTTTATTTTTTATTTATTTATTTCATTTTTATTTTAGTATAGTTGATATACAATATTAGTTTCAGATGTGCAATATAATGATTCGACATTTATATCACTTATGATGTGATTGCTACACTAAGTCTAGTAAGCATCTGTTGCCTTGAAAAATTATCACATAACCAGGCTCTTCATGCTTTCATTTTCCCCCAATCATTTATTTAGGGTCCCTCTCACATTCTAAGTGAGAAAGACTGACATATACAAGTAAAAAAGTAAATATTTAATGTAAAATTTCACATAAACAAGCCAGACATACAGTCTGGCTTCTATGTCTGGCTTGTTTATGTGAAATTTTACATTAAATATTTAAGAACTTTATTGTGTACTTCTTCCCTATAAATAATATGAGGACACATCCCCTGTTTTGAATGATCTCTTGGTGCACAATTGTCTCATCTCAGTGTTCACCATAAAATATGAATCAGAGAAACAGATGTGTTTTCACATTTGAATTTCAATAAAAATTAAAAACCTGTGAGTAACCAAAGTGAGCAGATGTTCAAAAGCCAACAGGATTCTAAAACTAAAATTATCTTTTTCTTGATTCATATGCATATGCCTTTTTATTAAGAGGAAAAATATGTTAATCATAATTTTAATTACGGCTATTATTTCAATCTTTAAAATCCTGCTTAGGTGTTTATTTGTAGTATATTAATTTTAAAGTCTTATATACATACAGAAAAGTGCACAAACCAGGAGTGTATGACTCAAAGAATTTTCATTAAGTGTAACACCCAAGTGAAGAACTCACCACTAGGAGTTCAACCCTAGCTTCCTGAAGTCAAGACCTAAAATAGCTATTAACATTTGAAAGATATTATTATAAGTATTCTGTTTTAAACACCTTATCTAGAAATGAAAAAAAAAGAAACTTTTTTTAAAGTTCAGATATCTCATTCATTTCCTATACAATATTTTCAACCCATGGCCAATGTTTTTCTGAGGCAAAATTTTCTTTTATCCTGAGTTTCATGGGGTAAAATAGCTTGAATAAGTGATATTTGAAGGTACTGATGAATGTTTCACAACAATCAAAAACAGACATATCTCATTGTCACTGGCAGTTGGGTGAATTGTGTTCAAATTGTTTCACATTAAATATGATCAAGTCAATTATTTAAAGTATAGCCTACAGATCTGGTGAAATTGCTATCCTTTCAAACACAGTATATTAAAAATTGAAGTAAATATTTAAATATTTATTCTATAACAAAATATTTTACTACTTGGAATAGATGCAAGATTTCAATTTGGGTTATTTGGGTTTTTAGGTGTAAGGAGGACTTTTCTCACTGGTTTATACTTTAAAATGTGTTTAAGTGTGTCTTTATCTATATTTTAGGCATAATCTCTATATGTTTCTAATTATAAAACATTGGATTCTTTCAGTCTTTTACAGAGTTTTGTTTTTGTTTTTGAAATATTTTGTGGTTGCATCCTCCCTAAAATGCATTAAAGCAATTTTATTTAAACTTCAGATCATCCAATTATCAGAATAGCACTATATAGACAACACATGAAGAAATGAGTCATTCGCCCATCTCCCGTCTTTTGTTTCCTTTCCTGATTGAAGGGTTCAACAAATTGCTTGGGCTGGTAATGACTATGAAAGTTAAACACTATTTTTATCCATTCAGCTGGGAAAGTTTCAATACAACATGTGGACCCATCATTCTGTCCTGGGCAGAAGCTCTGAAGATTCTTGACAGCTTATAATCTTCCTTGCTCATATTCACAAGTGAAAATGATTATACGTAAAAGCAGGAACTTTACACACTAATTTTTGAATCAGCTTTCAAAAAAGCAGCAGCCCCATGAAAATCGCTTGCACTCTATTGCTTTTGAGAAAGTACTTATCTCAGAGAACAAAGCATTCAGGGTTTAAGGATTACATTTACTTGTTTGTCATAATTTAAAGAATAAAATATATGAAATCTATATATTTGTGATAACACTTTTGACTTACTTATATGCAAATATTCTAAGTAAAGTTGAGTCAAAAAGTTGGGAGTCTATTTGGTAGAAAACATTATTTCCACATTAGAAGTATACAAGATCTGGCTCACTCAGGCTAATCTATATGGAGCACCAAGCCCCTGCACTGGTATATATTTTTTCGTTGTGTTTTTTACTACCTGAAATCATATATTTTTGTGTTTGCTTCTAGGAGTCTATTTCACCCATTAGAGTAGAAATCATAAAAGAGTGCACACTTTTCTTATTTACCTCTGTGCTCTTTAGCCCTAGACTAGTACATGGCACATCAAGAACTATGGTGTCCCAATAAATAGCTGATGACTGACTGAATCAATGAAAAATCCCTTATCTTATTTATTTAGTAGGAGTGTACATTTTGCTACCAAGTACTTTCCATACACAGCATCTGTGACAAAAGGTTTTAAAATCATCACTGCAGAACTTCACCATGGATCTTTATGTCAGTCAGTACAGTTTCTTATGCCTATTTTCTGCATGTAATTAATTATTCATTAGTATATATAGCCTAGTTGACCAGTCACTATGACATGCACTGACCACCAGGAGGCAGACACTCTGACTGCTAGGCTAGCTTGCTGCTGGGGTCCAGCCAATTGGGACTGAGCAAGATGGGCCAGACACACCCTGGAGCCCTCCCGCAGGCCCTCGCTGGTTGGCCAACCTCCCATGTCCCTCCCTGGCCCGAATTGTGCACTAGTGGGGTCCCTCGGCCTGGCTTGCACCCTCTTGCAATATGGGACCCCTTGGGGGATGTCGGAGAGCTGGTTTCAGCCTGATGGCAGAACGACTGTCACTATGACATTCACTGACCAACAGGGGGCAGACACTCAATGCAGGAGCTGCTCCCTGGTGGTCAGTGCGCTCCCACAGGGGGAGTGCCACTCAACCAGAAGCCGTGCTCACAGCTGGCAAGCACAGCAGCAGTGGTAGGAGCCTCTCCTGCCTCCGTGTCAGTCAGACATCCCCTGAGGGCTCCCGGACTGCGAGAGGGCACAGGCCAGGCTGAGGGACCACCAGAGTGCACACATTTCATGCACCAGGCCTCTAGTAGTTTATAAAAGGCTCAGTTACTGTTATCTTCTGGATATCTTTCTAATTATAAAATCAATTTATTATACATGTGGGTGCTTTTATTTTCCATTTTTGAATTAACCGTGGTTCTGATTTTCTATTTAATGAAAATTCAGTAATTCATTTGACAAATAAAGGAACCAATTGGGTGGTGTGAAGTACCTGATGAAATATTAGACTGTATAAATAAAATGAATTTCTAGTCATATGATATGTTAAGCATTAGATTTTGAGAAAGTCTACTTAGTCAGTTGCAGAGGGAACACTATTAGATAGAATAAAATGTAATTAAAGAGGCAGTAGAAGAAAACGGAGATGAGTTGAATGAGTACTTAGAGAATTGCATCAGTCAGGAATAATTTTTGGTTCTGATTAACAGACACCTCTCCTCCCAATCAAATAGTAGCTTAAACAAATTTTGGAGACATCATACTAAAGAACTTTGAGTGAAGGTAGTGTATCCAGCATGACACTATCCAGTATGGAAACTATATAATGTCATCAGGGGCCCAGGCTTGCTTTGGTTCTTAGGGTGGGACCACCCTTGCCCTCACATTTTCAAGATATCTGTTGAGACTGCAGACATCATGCCTTGTCTCAGAAGGATGAGAGTGAAATACCAAGGGCAGAAAAGTTGATTGCAACATACCTTTTTTAAAGGTGCTTTCTCAGGAGCCTACCCAGTGGGTTCTGCTTGTATCTCATTCTATTATATTTCACTAGAGATCTGGTGCACAAAATTCAAGCACAGGTAGGGTCCCTAGACCTGGCTGGCAATCAGGACTGATGGGGGCCTTCCAGCTGCAGGTCAGGGCCTGCCTTCATTCTGCGCCACCCCCTGGTGGTCAGCACATGTCATAGTGAGCAATCCAACTCCTGAGGGGACACTTTGCATATTAGCCATATATAGATAGATAGATAGATAGATAGATAGATAGATAGATAGATAGATTGCCTTATATCTCTTTAGACAGGATACTAGCTGTGCCTAGCTACAGGTGAGCCTTGGAATAGATTGTTTTATTTAGTCACATTGCAAACATGAATAAAATAGGAGATTCTTCAGTAAGATATTAGGTTACCATTATATTGTATAGACCACAAGCATTATGTGACATTTTTCTCATTCGGAAAAAATAATTTAAATATAATAATATCTTGATACATAGTTGACAGTCTCTTTGCAATAAACTTATCTGGTTTGGATCTAGCAATAGCCATGTGATAGAGTCAGAGTCTGGGCACAGGCCCTTAGAGAAGGAGGTGAAAAGCTCAGGTATGGGTTATAGTATGGCCACTTCAAGATTTAGACCCTGCCTCCTACAGGATGGACGTGTGGTCTTTTCTCACCTGTGTATAAGGACATTGAATTCCAGTAAGTAGGTTTTATTAAGTGAATCTCTCATTTCCCATCTTTTATTTTCTGGAATAGTTTATTTTCACTTTTTGAAAATTAAGTAGGAGGGCAACCTAATATTTACCTTTTGATGTTAAGAGTTTTCTCTTTTCTTCCAATTGAACTTCTCTTCCACCTGACTCCAGAAACAGTCTCTAATTTTGCTGCAGGAGCAATATAATGCTGTTCTCCACCTAATGAAGAAAGTAGCTAATAATGATTGATGCTAATGAGTATGTGTTCAGTGAGAGGAATAGAACTGATGGATATTTTCTTCAACTTTCCATTAGATTGATGTGTTTCCACTGGCTTTAACCCTTTGTTTTCTTATATTCATAACTGTGTGAACTTTAAGCACTGTATTGAGAATAACATGCCTTTGTGTAGGGCACCAATTTGGAATGTATTCTACCCCTCCACTGAGTTTCTCAGTGAACAAAGAACAATTATGGAAATTTGTATAATTTTTTTCCTGGTTAGAGTTCAGTAGAAAAAAAAGTTCTTAATATTAAAAAAAGCCCAAATTTTATGTGAAAAATACACATTACACGAAAAGCATGGCCGAAGGACTTAAACAACTTACCCAAAGGAAAAACATAATAAAAAAATGTATATATAAAATTTCCTTTGAATAGGAAATGTAAACTTTTTAACATGTAAATTGGAAGAATGTTTTTATGATATTTAGTGTTGATAAGGTTTCACTATGAGGAACATGCTTTGGCTTAAATTTTCTTAGAGTAATTGGCCAATGTCAATTAAAGAATCTTCAAAATCTATACCCATTGACCCAAAAGTTTTATTTCAAAGGATTTACTTAAGCAATTTTCCAAAAGGCAAAGATTTATATGTATAAAACTAGTCTTTGCAATTTTAATAGTGAAAAAAGGAAAACTATATATCTAAAAAATAACATTAAATGATTAAATGCAATAGAATATAGAGCCACACTAAAGAAAAGTTTTCAAAGGATAATTGAAAAACATGGACAATGGTCATGATGTAATAAGTAAAATAAGCAAGATTAAAAATATATTCTTGAGTATTATATTGTGTATATAATGTTTAAAAGAAACAAATAGAACAAAAATGTGAAAGTGATAAACTGAGTGGTGAATTTCACAAATTTATAATCATTCAGTCATTAAAGTATAATTAAATGTACTGGTTAAGATGATATATGTTATTCACTGAACTATTTGAAGTCAATTTCTAGGACAAATGGTAGCAAAAATGCCACATGATTCTGAGAATAGTTTTTTAAACCCCTATTTGTCAAAATAAAAGAAAACAAATAACATCAAGCAAGTGATTCAGTAATACTATAATTACATGAATTAATATTTTCCATTTTCAAAATCCTCTGTGATGAAAAAATAATATTTGTCTATAATTTAGTTGTAATAAAATATAAGATTTTATGTGGCAAAACTTCAGTATAAACACATTTTTAAAATTAACAAGTAGTTCGGTTTCTCACTATGATAAAATAGTTTTAATTGACTAATGATATGGTCAAACACAAGAAAAGCTTGAAAAATACCCCCCAAAAAATCTATTTGAAAGAGTTGGAATGCTCTTGAAATAGCTAGGGCTTGAGAAACCAAGATCTCAAAGAGAAGAGAAGCTAATTTAGGTGTGAACCTGGTTTCTGTGCAATGCTTTCCCCTCAGATCATTTGCTGATTTTTATCTTGTGCAGGAAAAGAGGGTAAGAAGCTAGCAGAGGGCTTAGATATAAGAAGAAAAGATAATAGAACTTTCTGGAATCTTAAAGGGATGGCAACAAAATATATAATATTGAACCTACCAAGACTGCCAGGATTTGAGAGGTCATGATCTTGAAGATAAGGGAGGTGCAGAAAATGAGCCAGTACTTCACTCTAGTTTTCCCTCCCAGGTATTTTCCAGTTCACAAGCAGCTAAGACTCCAAGAAGAAGTGGTCTAACCAGCTGATTAGGACTTCATGGAGTAATATGGTGCTTGGGAGACAAACATTGAATCTATGGAACTACTAAGAGCCTGGATCCCAGGCTCTCATAAAAGCCTGGAGAAGTGTTATTGAATCAGAGACAGATCAGACCTTGCAGGAATTGCAACCTATTTGGAATCAGCGCAGTCCCTGACTGGATTGGGGATATCTACCACTAATTGTGATGCCTACTAGAGAATAAGATAAATTATTTCTGGATAAGTATTACACTACTCAGAGCCTCTTCAGTGTCCTGCATTCAATAAAAAATATCTTCAAGAAAACAAAACAGTCCTAACCAGTTTGGCTCAGTGGATAGAGCATCGGCCTGCAGACTCAAGGGTCCCAGGTTTGATTCTGGTCAAGGGCATGTACCTTGGTTGTAGGCACATTCCCAGTAGGTGGTGTGCAAGAGGCAGCTGATAGATGTTTCTCATCGATGTTTCTAACTCTCTATCCTTCCCTACTCTCTGTAAAAAAATCTATAAAATATATATATTAAAAAAAAGAAAAGAAAAGAAATAAAAAACAACCAACTAGGGACCATTTGGAAATAAAGACTAATAGGGGATGCTGGAATATCAGATATATGAGGTCTAAGTTTAAGAAAATAGATGACAAACTGTATAATTTAAACATATATTTCTAATCAATATAAGAATACTACTGTGAATTACAGTTACTAATATTGGGAGCTCAAATGGTATATTAACAGCAGATTTCACATAACAGAGGAGAGTATTAGTTGAAAAGAATGAAAAACATATTTAATGGTGAAATGTTTTAAACTTTTCCCCCTGAGATTGGGAACAAGACAAGGATTCCTGATAGCACCACTTGTGTTTATCATTGTTTTGATGAACCTAGTTAGTACATAAAGGCAAGATAATTATAAAAAGATTTAGCAATGGGTAAAAAAGAAATAAAACTATCCCAGCAAAAAACTAGACACAAAAGAGTGTGCTCTGTATGGTCCCATTTGTATAAATTTCAAAAACTGTTCTATAGTAATAGAGGCTAGATTAGTTGTTGTGTTTGGGGGCTGACTAGTAGGACAGAAGAGAAACATCTGGAGGTATATGGGAGATAGGGGCTGGCCCTTGTGGAGGAAAACATGCTGCAAACCAGATTATCTTCTTGAATATAGCACTGTTCACTTCCTTTTTTCCTAGTTACTTATGTTTTTGTAATGTTTCTAAATGATTAATAAATGCAAACAATTAAGTAAAACATGCAACGCTATGTTCATTATTAGATTACAAAATTAGTTTTTAACTGCAAAAGAAATTACTGTGAAAGATTTTTCAGTTCTATCTAATTTTGCCTTTCATAATAATTATTCCAAACAATGGCTGATTTTTTTGAGTAGGAAAATAAACAGATATTGAAAGCCAAATACATGCCAAGCAATGTGCTAGTTCATTTAATCCTCAAATCATACTAAGAAGCGACAGTATTCTCTTCTCTTTGTACTTCAATGCTGTGTCTCAAGGGAAGCAGCAACTTTAGTATACACACTATATAGCAATTGCAAATTTAATGCTTTGATTATGGATGGCATTAAATTACATTTCATTCTGACCAAACATTCTATAAAATAATGCCATTGACTCTCTTTGAACAGGGGGGCATTGAACTTCCAAAGATGAACAGTATACTTTCATGAGAATATCTGAAAAAATTCTTAAATTTTGTATTTCAAGTAAAATGTTTTTAAAATATGTTTTTCATTTCATATTCTTCCTTTCTTCTGACCTCACATTAATATTTGGTAATATATTTAGTGGTCTACCAGGAATATTCTTTTTAAAAACGGTTTTATTTTATTTTAATGGGTTTTTGTTTGGTAATAATTAAATGGGGCAACACAAGTAAGTAAGGATTTGTTTTTGTGGTAGAACTAAGTCTTCCTGCACAAAATCAACTCAAGGCAGTCATGAGGTGCTAACGGATGTCAGATTAATTTAAGTGCTAGCAGTGTTGGACAAGGGGAAGGTGTACTGCCGGTTCTCTAGGAAATATATTTCTCTCTAGGCAGATATGGGATTTCCATGTAAACTAAGGTTAGAAGAGGTGCACGGCATAGAGTAGTGTGAGTTTTTTGTGTGTGATGTAGTCACTATGACAATAATTGATGTCTTAAAATCATTGTTCCATTCAGTTTTACCTTGCTTCTTGCATCATTGATTTGATTTCAAAGCCAATGCATGTACACACACATATGCATACATATATATGTCATTTTAATGTATGAGTACAACACATTGAATTGAAGTGTTTTTAAATTATTTTAACATCTATAAGTACATTGAAAATGCCAATGTGTACCAAAAATTCAGTTTTAGTAATATTTGCTCTAAGAAACTTTTGATGTATCTTCTCATTTTGTTGTTTTTGGTGATGAACACATAAAACTCTTTATGACTAAGACAAAATTTTAAATAGTACCCATGGAATTGTCTAGACTCACTAGATTCAAACCAAATCCTCAGTGAAGAATTGCAGAAGTAAGTTGGATATGATTATTTAGTTATGTCACATACAAAATTACTCTAATTAAATTCTTTTATAAAGCATATTTGATGTAATAATCCAGGAAACAAATTTATCAAAGCCGTAGGCTGGAACTTTGGCATCCAAACAAATAACATGATATGATATTTCCAGTACAAGGTATAGCTAAATCAAGACTAGGAAATTGAGAAAGGCTGGAACACACTGAAGTACTAAAAATTGTCATGACCAGTTTATTACCAAGTAGAAGTGAGGAATAATTATCTGCAAAAGTTTGTCCTTGCCACCTCTGCAGTGCACACACAAAAGCTATTTTTAGGTAATTCAATGCACTGAAACATACTTTGCTAACTTAGGAGTAGAATTCAGCGTATCCAAAGAAAAGGTTCCAATTAATGTTTAAATCGTTTCTTTTTGTTTAAAAAATGAGGAAATATAAGTAATATACTTAAAAGTCTCTCATCTATAAGCGTTTGAAAATTTATAGCATAATCTGATCAATTATGGATGCTCTATATTTATATGCTGGTTCCTCTAGGAACCCTTCATTAAACAACAGGTCATGCAAGTGTCTGATTCACTCAGCTTGAAAATGAATCATAAGATTAAATGATAATAAACTAAGATAACTTTCCCACTAACAAGATATGTGATTGATGATTAGAAGATCAGGTGGATTTGCCACTGGCTAATTAGATTCTTGTCACTGGCTAATTAGACAGTAGCCTTTCTCCCTGAAAAGAAAATCATTTCTAAAAGGTTTCTGATACCCCAAATTATATTCCTGGATTTAAATGTTCTTCTATTCTGAATTGCCATTGGGAATTTCTTGGCTAACATTAGGGACAAGCTAAAAAGAAGGACATTGTGAAATTGTAAAATGTACTACATAAGAGATAAAATGGAAGGAAAAATACCAAAATGTGGTCTCTTACACATTGGAAAACACATTCAATCTTATCACTGAGTAAATTATTAATTTTTAGAGTTCTAGATGCTTTATATTTTCTCATAGGTCATTGGAAAATATGTCACTTAAGACAAAAATAGCTTTGTTTTTTGGTTTTGATGATTAGATGAACAATATTCATTTCCTCTTAGTTTTCTTTAAATACTGGTTGAATTATGCCAACATTAAGGTATGATGGCTATAAATGATGAAGCATTTTATAGTTTGAATTTCCTTCAGTTCATATACTCATATGAGAGTATTTGGAAAAGCTTAATATACTCATCTTTATTCAGATATAATCACTATCTCTATATAGTTCAGTTAATATTAGTGATTGGACCTCGCTCAAAAGCACAAAGAGCTGTGCATATAATAATCTCTACCTGAGTGCATTCAGATTAAGGGATGTGTCTTCTATCCCCACCATGGGCATTAGTGAAATATACAAACAATAGCCCTAATTGAAAAGGGGCCATGTTTTATGTATTTCTAACCCTTTGATCAAATAACACAATTGTACTCCCTTTAATAGGCTTTGAGACTGACCTTTTTAAAACTACATACAACTATGTCATATAGAATAACATTGTTGTGACTAACAAAAGTAATTTGCTTATGACTAAATTGGAGTTGTTTTCAAACAGATGCTATTCCTGATCATTCTACTGAAGTAGTTGTTATTCGGGATTCTTTAATTTGGTTTCTATCCAGATATTTAACACGTATTTTATTTTCTTTGGTTTGAGGTTTTTGGGGGGTTTATTGAGGGGTATCATGGGTGGGAATAGTCCAGTGACTAAATCTTTTGCTCCATAGAATATTTGGGGTCAAAATTTCACAAAAGCTTAAGAAACACATATGTAGGTGCAGCACAGAAAATTTAGACAACAAAAATTATTTTTAAAAAAGCTTGTATGAATTATATGAAACTTCCCAGATAATTATACTTTCTCATTTTCTTTCTGACTGTATAGTATATAATTTCACATGCTCCCAATACAGCTGTTATAGTCAAGACATGCCCTTGAAGCTAACAAAATAAAGTAAAAAGAAATCAAACAAGAAATTGAGAATACTTGTCTATAAAAATAATTATTTAAAAGAAGCCTAACAATAAAACACAGACACTCATATTCAAAAGGCTATATATATTATCTATAACTATATATCTTTATTTTAAAATGTTTTTATTGATTTCAGAGAGAGGAAGGGAGATGAAGAGAGATAGAAACATCAATAATGAGAAAGAGATATTAATCAGCTGCCTCCTGATGCCCCACACTGGGGATTGAGCCCACAATCCAGGCATGTGCCCTGACCGGGAATCGAACTGTGAACTCCTGGTTCATGGGTCGGCGCTCAACCACTGAACCACACCGACCAGGCTGTATATCCTTTTAAACGTAGGAAACACTGGCCTTGGTGATATTATGGAACATGAAGACCTCATTGATGTTTAAGGCATTTTCCCCTTGTGGGTACCACGCAGGAACAGTATCCTTCCAAACTTTTCCCTGGCTAGTTTTTTGTTTTGTTTTTTTCCTTCATTCAGGTCTTAGCTCAAACATCAAGTTCTCCTCAGTGTCCTTTCCAGATAACTCCATCTGCCTCTCCTGCAAATACCACCCTACTAGCAAATAGTCACACCCAATTCAGTCTTCCTTTATCATTCTCTTCATTGTATTTACAATTTCCAAAAGATTACTGCTTCTGTTTGTTTCCCCCACTTTACTTTCCCCAAGAAAGTAAGAGACCTGTGAGAGCAGGTTTATTTCCTATTCACTGCATATAACCCTCACTTAATACACTTGGCAGAGAGCAGGTGCTTTGTAAACACTTATTTAAAGAATGAATGAATGAAACATATGAGAAAGCTATCCCTAAATCACAGTGGATTCTCTCATCTTTCCTCATAAAACATCTTTCTCACCCTAATGGAAAAGTACCTTACTTTGTACATCCCTAATCATAGACTCTTCACTAACACAGGCTTCCTGAGCACAAAACTTGAATCCCAGGGCCTTTATCATCTCTCCTTTGAGTTCCTCATTGACTGCATCACTAACAACCAATCTTTTTTTAAAAAAAATATACTTTATTAATTTTTTATAGAGAGGAAGGGAGAGGGATAGAGAATTAGAAACATCGATGAGAGAGAAACATCGATCAGCTGCCTCCTGCACACCCCCTCCTGGGGATGTGCCCGCAACCACGGCATATGCCCTTAACTAGATCGAACCTGGGACCCTTCAGTCCGCAGGCTGACACTCTATCCACTGAGCCAAACAGGTTAGGGCAACAACCAATCTTTTAATGATCTATTAAGTTATCATGTTTATTAACTCAACTAAATTTTTCTTAAATTTAGGCTAATGTTATCTCCCCATTCATTCAACTTATTGGAGTCTATCTTCCACTTCCAAACATCAAAACCTTAGGCCATTCTTTGATTAGTCCATACATTGCAAAAGAAAGCCAATAAAATTATAGAGTTTTGAAGATTAAATATTGTTAACTAAAGGTATCTACTCTGAGTGGTTAAAAATATATTTGACTCTGGAATGGAAAAACCAATTCTGGTGGAGAAGGTTCTGATATATTCTATTGTTACATTAAGTCTGCACATTAGTTAAGATATTGGGATGAGAAAGGGTAAACTAATAATATTTCTTAATAAATTTTACTTTCTTTGGATATAATCTTATTTACTTATATCTCACCATTTTATGCATTATTAGTATAATTAATAGAAATCTCTTAGCAATTAGTGTGGTTAACTCTCTGCAAAACTTACTTTCTTCTGAGTAAGAATATGTAAGTAATAGGATTATTGTGGTAACTAAAATTAAAATACTATTCATGATCAGCCTCACCTGATACCTGGTATCAAGTAGGAGGTAATTCAACAATTTTCTCTAGATTTTGCTACAATAATAGCTCCCAAATGTCACTGACATATAATAACAAATGTTCATTTCTTGCTCAGGTAACATATTGGCTATAACTCTTCTGCAAATATTTTTCTCATCCTAGCCAAGGAGCAGCCATTATTTATAACATACTATTCTTCTGGCAAAGGGAGGAAAACAGTTGAAAAATCACAGGAGGGCTCTTAAAGCTTCCATTCAGAACTCACTTTTTGTTGGCCTAGACAACTCAGATGTCTAAGCTTTAGTCAGATGAAAAAGTATCCATTCTCATGTCCCCATCCATACAGCAATATGAATCATATGACCACATACATGAAAGAAAGAATTGGGCTCAGTAATAAAATCTGCCACATCATCCCACCCCTTTCAATAAATCACTGACATCTATAATAATCTTACTTAATAATAGACAAACATGTAAATTGACCATACCTCCGCTATGCCACCAGCCAATCAGGAGTGATATGCAAATTAACCCAGCAAAGATGGCAGTTAATTTGCATACACAGGTGCCGAGTGACGGGGGGGTTCGTGGGATGCTTGCATCGTCACCATGGCAACGATGCAGGCATTCTGCCCCACCTCCGGTCTCTCAGGGTCTCTGGGCAGCGAGGGAAGGCAGGGCTGGAGCTGAAAGAGGCCTGAGCGGAAAGGGGCTGGGCTGGAGTGGACAGGTGGGGCCGGCAGCCAAGGAAAGGAAAGCCCATTCTAGCACGGATCTTTGTGCATCTAGTAAAAGCATAATATGCAAATTGACCAAACGGCTGAACAGTGGAACTACCATCCTGATGACCTTCCGGATGAAGCCAGGGCTGTGAGGGCTGAGGCAGCCGGGGCTGCAAAGGCCTATTCTTGCACAAATTTTGTGCATCTGTCCTCTAGTAGCTTAATAACCTATCATGATTGCAACTTCTCAGGTCAAATAGATATGAAAGGAGTAAATTTTGACCCAAATGAATGCAATTAATTGTGAATGTGCCTTAAGTGGCTAAAAGAACTCAAACAATAGTCAGAGCAGTGATATACCTGGAAGGGCAGGACTCAGTAGGGGCTGCCACCATATTCTGATAGTCATGTATTCTTTTAAGTACAAATTTGAAAATTAATTATTCTTCTCCGCTCTTTAGCTGTTACCAAGAGAAGCCATTATCCAGTTCCCTGACCAGTAGTATTAGCATCACCTGAAAACTTATTAGAAATAAAAATTATATTCTTTCTAAACACTAATAATAAACAATCAGAAAAAGAAATTAAGAAAAGAATACCATTTACAATTAAAAAAGCATAAAATACCTAGGAAAAAATGAAAGACTTATACTCTCTCTGAAAACTGTAAGACACTGAAGAAAGAAACTCAACAAGATATAAATAAATAGATGGCTATGCTTTGCTCATGAAATGGAAGGGTTAATATTGCTAAAATGTCCTCATTACCTAAAGCAATATAAAGATTCAATCCAACCCCATTTAAAATATAAATTGGCATTCTTCTCAGAATTAGAACTAATCCTACAAATTTATATGGAACCACAAAAGATCCCAAATAACCAATAAATTTTGAAAAAGAACAAAGTGAGAGGTATCATGTTCCTTGATATCAAACCATCCTATAACACAAGTCATCAAAATACTATGATATTGGCATATATATATATATATATATATATATATATATAGAGAGAGAGAGAGAGAGAGAGAGAGAGAGAATACGATAGAGAGCCCATAAATAAATCCTCACTTATACACTAAATCTACAATGAAAAAGGCAAGGATATACAATAAAGAAAAAGATAATCTCTTCAATAGGTGGTGTTGGAAAAATTGGAGGATACATGTAGGGAGCGTTTATAGGGTTAAGCCTCGGACTGACCTGCTGGCAAAGTCACAAACAAGTCCCAGCTTGGAGGGCACAGTCCTCTAAGCATAAAGCTTGATCTTGAGACTGCTCCCTAGATCTTTCCTGGGAAGCTAATGGGCTGTGGGAGGGGCAGCAAGTGCTGCCAAAACAAGTGAAACTTATAAGAACATTGTAAATTATCTTGTTTGCCCCTGACTATAAATAAAGCATCAGCTTTGCAGTCTGGATCTGTTCTGTGGCCTCAGCAAGGCACAGAAGATCCACCTAGACCCAGCTTATTCTCTCTGTCTGTCTTTATTCTTCATCCTTCACCAGCCCTCACTCAGGCTCGCCGAACCCTTGGCTGTGCTGGCGCAGCACAGATACATGTAAAAAAATGAAATTGGACCACTCTCTTACACCATATCCTATATAATAAAAGCCTAATATGCTAAGTGTCCGGTTGTCCATTCAACCAATCAAAGCATAATATGCTGATGATATGCTAAGGCCGCTCAACTGCTTGTTATGACATGCACTGACAACCAGGGGGCAGAGAGTTGACTGGTCAACCAGTCTCTATGACATGCACTGACCACCAGGAGGCAGACGCTCTGACTAGTAGGTTAGCTTTCTGCTGGGGTCTGGCCAATTGGGACTGAGCGAGACAGGCCGGACATGCCCTGGAGCCTTCCCATGGTCTCTCCCTGACCTGCCAACCTCCCATGTCCCCTCTCCCCTCCTTGCTCAGTCATATAGGCCCCAACTGGACCCCACCCATGCACAAATTCATGCACTGGGCCTCTAGTATGCATAGAAGATTTTTGGTTAATCTCTTCCTGCCCTCCCCACTCGCTCCTTCCCTCTGAGATTCATCAGTCTGTTCCATGTTTCCATGCATGTGCGTTGAGTGTCTGCCCCCTGGTGGTCATTGCGCATTATAGCTACCGGTCAAATGGTCGAACAGTCGAATGGTTGCTTAGGCTTTTATATATATAGGTTTTTAAAATATATTTTTATTGATTTCAGAGAGGAAGGGAGAGGGAGAAGAAGAGAGATATGGAAACATCAATGATGAGAGAGAATCAGCTGCCTCCTGCATGCCCCACACTGGGGATCCAGCCCACAACCTGAGCATGTGCCCTGACCTGGAAGAGAACTGTGACCTCCTGGTTCATAGTTTGACACTCAACCACTGAACCATGCTGGCCAGGCTGTATTCCCTTTTATTGACTTACATTTTAAGAATTAGCATTATTTACTTACAACTTTTTTTTGCAGACATTTTTCTTGGGTTGACACCTAAATGGCATTGCTGAGTCAAAGAATATAGTATAATTTTTTAAAATTAGGTGTTGCATTTTATCGTCTCAATAACAATGTCTGAGAGTCCTGGGCTTCATATCCTCACCAACATCTGGTGTTTTTAGTCTCTAATTTTGCCCATTCTAGTGGTTGTGTAGGAATAACTTTCACTGGGGTTTTCATTTATATTTCTCTGATAATGACATTGAGCAAATGCCTTTTGTGAAGCATGATCAAGTTTCCCCCCATGCAATTGGGTTGTTTATCTTTTATTATTGATTAGTAAAGATTGTTTATGTATTGTAGGCACAAATTATATATATATATATATATATATATATATATATATATATATATATATATATATATATATATATATATATGAGACTATTTTATACTATGTGCAACTTTCCTTTTTGTTTTATTAAGAGTGTCTTTTGATAATAGAATTTATTGTTTTTATTATGAGGCAGTTCAATTTATCAATATTTATTTTATGGTTTGTGTTCCCTATAAAAATATCAGCCCAAACCAAGGTCATAAAAATAGTGTCTCATGTTTTCTTATATCAATGTTATTGTCCAACTTTCACATTGGGTTATGTCTGGTGTATAGTAGTAGTCTATTTATTTATTTTATTGTTCCAGCACCATTTGTTGAAGAGGTTTCCTATCTTCATTGGTTTGCCTTGGCGACTAGTTGCAGTTCCTTCTTCATTTTTATGTACTTTGGTGCAAACATCTTTTATATTCTATATAGTTATAAGATACACAAAAAATAAGATTCTTTGAAATGTTCCAACCCCAGACATGGAACTCTCCAATTGGCAAAGTTAGAAAAAAACATGAGTTCACATCCTATAATTAGTTGTTTTGACAACTTTTAGCATTCTTTTGCAATAAATGTGATCTGTGATAGTATAACGTGTGATAAACTTCGCAATTTTCTTCTGCAGTTTCTTTGTGTGGGTGTCTATTAAAATTTCATTAAATGATTTTCCTCCTCATTTAAATAATTAGAAGATATATTCTTAACATCTCCATATTATTTTTACATAACAGGAAAAAACATTGGGAGACTCTTCATTGCTATTTCTTTTCATTTGTAATGACACTGCTAAGAATAAAAACATAATAAATTGTCCTTAAGGTGAAAATAAGTAATAATTGATAATTACAGCAATCAAAAATTTCTCATAATGTTAACAGATTTTTAAATGACCTGTTTTAAGCCATTTATGATAAAATATAATTTCATGAAACACTTGCTCTGTGAGGTATTTCACCGAGAAGAAAGTTCTAGGATCCATTACCTTTAGGAGATATTGGTATGGAGATAGTTAAAGAGTTTCCTTACTGCAGGATGTATCAGTGCCTATAACAAACTGATGGGCATTATGTATTTCTAAGAATAGGCCAGAGTAATCAACATCGGGAGGGTAAGATAACAGAACAAGGAAAACAAGTCCAAGTTAAGAAAATACATGCACCAGAAAAGTATTTTAGCACTGAAAGAAGACTCTTTTTGTTTCTATTGATTGCAATAAACACACATTATTTCACTCTCTTTGAAAAACCAAACAGGAGTGAAAACGAAAAGTGATGGGAACAGGTTAAGAAAGAGAGAACAGCCCTAACTGGTTTAGCTCAGTGGATAGAGCGTTGGCCTACGGATTTAAGGGTCCCAGGTTCGATTCCGGTCAAGGGCATGTACCTTGGTTGCGGACACATCCCCAGGAGGGGGTGTGCAGGAGGCAGCTGATCAATGTTTCTCTCTCATCGATGTTTCTAACTCTCTATCCCTCTCCTTTCTTCTCTGTAAAAAGTAAAAAAATATATATATAAAAAAACAAACAAAAGAAAAAAAAGAGAGAACAAAGTAAAGAATATCTATAACATTAAATTATCCTCAGAAAACAATCAAGAGCAGCAGTTTCAAGAGATCATCAATTTAACCAGTGATTTGTAATACAAATATAATAATATCTCCCAAAATGCAGAGAAAATGAAGAAAGACAAAATTATTGAAAGATGATCTTAGATGTAGAACAATCCAATTTAAGAATCATGGCTCTTATCTAGGAAGAACCAAGCAAAACATACCAGAAGGGAATTTGAATAAATCATTAAATAATACATTTTGTACCTAAACTTACATTTTCCTAATAAAAGAGAAACATGCAAATTAACCATCACTCTGCTACGCCCACAGCCAATCGGAGTGAGCATGCAAATTAACCCAACAAAAATGGAGGTTAATTTGCATATGCAGGCGTGGAGTGGAGTGAAGCCTGCTATGAGGGGAAGGGGGGCGGCGGAGGGAGTTATTGGAGTGGTGCTCCAGACAGAAGCAAGGACTTGCCGGCTCCAGGCGAACTGAGAGCAGGGACTTGCCGGCTCCCGGGCGGCTGGGAATGAAGCCAGGGGAAGGAATGCCTATTCTTGCATGAATATCGTGCAATGGGCCTCTAGTCTGAGTATAAAGTTAAAACAATTATCATGCTCCACAGAAAGATCAATGAAAAGAAATTCACATAATGATGAATTTAAGTATATAGGTGGGAAATAAGCATAGATCATCTACAAAGGATCAGATTTTATTATAATTAAAACATCAGAAGAAAATGGGGCATATAGATATCAAATATTATCATTCAAGACATTGATTTCCAAATGTAAATCAATGCTCAGGTTTGGAAGCTACAGAAAATATAATGTTGGCTACTCAAGATTTTGGAAGATAAATTTTCCAAATGTAATCCTGTAAAATTTTACTCTAAAATGCATAACAGAGAAATGTGAATAAAAGAACTCAAAAATATAAGATAAGTGGAAAATGGGACTATAATCATTACCTACAGTATTTAGATTTAATGGCCATTTAATATGCTTACACCATTCAATGAAAAATCTCAAAAACAGTTCTTGAAACAGAAGTACTATGAAATAGTCATAGGCTAATTTTTTTAATCTAGTTTTTAAGTCCTGTTTGTTTGTTGTTGTTGTTTATTTTAGAGATAGAGGAAGGAGGAAAGAAGGAGAGAGAGAGAAACATCAATAGGCTGCCCTGTGCATGTCCCCTACTGGGGATCAAGCCAAAAATCCGGGCATGTGCCCTGACTGGGAATCTAAATGGTAACCTCCAGTGAGTAAAGATTAGAGGAAAATAAAGAGATGCTAAATCTTTCATTTTAAATAGATGAAGGACAAATTATACCATTAGACCTGAGATCTTAATAATTGCAAAATTAATACTGACAATAGTTTTAAAATTATATAAGGTAATCTTTAGGATAAATAAAAACTGATATATTTATTCACAAAGCATTGGAGATAGAAACCTATAAAATGTGATTCTTGCAGGGATTGAAACAAAACGCAGAAAATAAAAAATGGCATGAAGAAAGGGTAAAACAAGTTAGCAGGAATTAAATCAAATACATCAGTTATGATAATAACCTCAAATACCTTAATCCCCACCCTCTTAGAGAAAAGATTCACAAATTATACAAAAAATAAACAAAACCATAAATCCAAATGTGTAATGCTCACAACAGACAAATTTGACTTGAAAGAATGAAGAAGGATAAAAGTAACAGGGGTGGAAAAGATTTATCAAGAATATAGAAAAAACAAACAAACAGATGGCAACATAAATTTCAGACCCAGTAGAAATACAAAACAACTAAACTAAACAAGAAAATTGTATTATTTAGTTATTTTATAATTTCAATGTTAATGAATATGTGAAGTTATGAATTTCTTGTCCATATCATGCATTCTCAATACATATGACATAATAATTGCTAGAAACAAAGTGAGAAATTGATTATTGCTAGGGAAAATTTAATACTTTTCTTTCAGTCTTAGAATAAATCAAAAGAAGATCATATACTAGTATGATCTGAACAAAATAAGCAATAGGGTTAATTTATTAAATGTCAACTTTTTAAGACAATCCATAGAACATTTACCAAAATTATCTGCATCATATACATCACACACAAAAAATCATTGAAATATTCTAAAACATTGTTTCTATAAGCTATATTCTGTGATCATATCATAAAGCTAGAAAGAAACAACTCAAAACAAATGTAACTGAAAGAGAAATCCTACACTGTGGGAAGCAGTGAAAATAAAAGTTAAACATAAAACCTGTCATAGAGATTAGAAGTCAAATAAAAAAAATAACATTATATACTGTGTGGTTTCTTTTATGTACAGTCCCAGAAGATCTAAGCTAATTTATAGTGACAGAAAGCAGTGTTGGGAGTAGAAGGGGTTTTAAAGAGTCATGAGGAACTTTGGAGATTGATGGGTTCATTACATTGATTGTAATGATTTCATATGTTCATATATATGTCAACATGGATCAAACTTGTACATATTAAATATGAGTAGTTTATTGCATGTCAATTATCTATATATATAAAAGTCCAGTGACTGGAATGGCGGAATGACCAGAATGACCGGTGGCTAAGATGCGCCCTGTGGCAGCCAACCAGCATGATCTGGCCCCAACAGCCCTCAGCCCCTCCTCCTGGCCAGCCCTGCCCCTGGTCGGCCCCCAACACTCAGACCAGGGTTGGGGTCGGCAGGCCAACCATCTGCATCCCCTCGCCCCAGCTGTCCCAGCCTGATGGCATCCATCTGGGTGGGCCTGCCAGGCCCCGCCTGTACATGAATTCATGCACCAGGCCTCTAGTATCTCAATAAAGCTGTAAAAACAAACAAACAAAAGAAAACTCCACAAATTAATCCTTACTTAATTCTAACAAGAGGTTTATTCTTATTTGTAGACAGAATAAAGGAGATTCAGAAAGGTTAAGTGATCACTGCAAAGTCAAACAGCCTGAAAGTGGCTGACGTGGGACTTCAACCCAGATCTTGTCTCTTATTCCAGGGCCATTTTCAAGATATTCCATGGGCTTTTTATTGAATAACTAAGATCATAACTGGAAAGCATTTAAGTTCTAGTCCCTTGATTCTAAAATACGTTTTCATATTTTAAGTTTCCTGAAATTAGAGTAAATTAAATTTATTTCTTTAAAAAAATGATGTACTTTCATTGCCTAAGAATAGACAAATTAACATCAATAGAAAATTTACTGATTAGATTTTCTTTTCAATTGAATTATGAACTTTAATAAGAAGGCATGCAGTGGGGTTTTAATTTCAATTCAAATTTTTCATTTGTATTTAACATATCTTTACAAATCATTGAAACACAAGAAAGTTACTGTACCTGCAAAAGACTATCAAATTCAAAGCAAAAATCAATGCAGTTAATGGCAGTAGAAAATGCCAGGTTTCCTGGAGTAGATGGTATGTTTTTAAAGCTGGCTGAGAGAGAACCATCACCCAGCCCTGGGCAATATGGCTCAGTTAGTTGAGCATCGTCCCATGCACTTAGAGATCACAGGTTTGATGCCAGGGTTGTGTGCAGGAGGCAGCTGATTGATGTTTCTCTCCCTTTTTTTCCCTCTCCCTTCCTCTTTTTCTAAAATCAATTTAAAAATATATTTTTAAAAAAGAGCCATGACTCAAGTACTAAAACTAATCAGTGACAAACTAACCTTTAAGATAAGTGGCTTAGCTTGGAGAAAATTATTCATTTACAATTCCATTTCTAAAAATGTGAAATGCCCACCAAAAAAAAAAAAAACCCAAAAAACTCTGTTATTCCTTTTTGTGCCATGAAATTATAGTGTCATTTTCAAAATGTTTAATAGATCAAGGATTATGGGAAAGGCTATAAAAATGTATGGCCATAGTGATGCATGTCTTAAAATAACAACAAAAAATGCTTCTGAGTCTGTAGTCACTATTTATAAAGAAGGCTTAGATTAAATTTTATTTTATTGGAAATAATTAGATATTGCTATTTTCATTTTTTTAATCTAGCCATTTTATATGGCGTTCCTATGTGTGAACCTGTTATTCAAATATTGCCAATCATCAGTATGCTTTATCATTGAATGTTTTACATGTAGAAAATAGGTTGGGGTAGGCATAGTGGGATGTTACAGTTCCTTTTCTGGACCACCCCAGTCCTTTCCAGACAACTGTCTTCATGAAAGAGATCAATATCCATCCACTTCACCTGTTTTCAAAGTTTCAATCTGTGTTTATTTCATTGAAACACTTCAACTCAGATTTATTTTATTAGGATGGTAATATTGAAGCTGACAAGCATCATGAAACCTGAGATATCAGTTTCATTTCTTCAAATAAAGTTAACAAGAAAAGTAATATAATGGAATATGATCATAGTAATTAGGTTTATTTTCCAGGCTTTGCACTTACAGCTTTTTGTTTCTAATTTAAAACCATGTATTTATGTTGCTTCTAGGGCCTATTCGAAATACTGAATTGAAATACTACCCAATGATGGCAAACTATTGAAAGTATATTTCCTGTCCTCTCCTTTTGAAACATTAATTTGCCAAATGCTGAAATAACAGCTTTTCCATGCTGCATGTTGAGAAAGCATTTCAGAACTGTAATGGTTAAGCAAATTACTAATGTATGTATTTAAGCTACAGATTTCAAATTTCTGTTCAAATTTGCCATTTAGTTTGGAAGGGGCCAGTACACCTTCATGGGTAATTTGGCTTCAGCATGCTTAGATGTAGGGCCCTCATATGATCTTACAAATGTGACTCCAGTGGGCTCCAGGATAGTGAGTAATTAAGAATGAGGTGAAGTAATTAAGAATCAAAATATTTTACCCGGTGCCATAAAAGGAAATTATGTTGAAAATATGCTTGGGTACCTCTAAATCTCTTTCTGAATTTGTCATTATTTTCTTTTAGGATTTCATAGAGATACTTGCCAGGGTAATCTTTTGCCCCTTGTCATTAAAACCAGAAGCATCATATTCTCCACCGTGTTCAGATAAAAGTCTCAACCTCTAGGCATTGCTATGATTTTTCAAGAAAGTCATCATCACCCACCCAGACACTCAAAACACTTCCTTTCAGAAACAGAGCAAGACATATGGGCAAACAGGTAACAAAGAATGGTCCTTATTAAACCACATGGTGAATATCAATCACCCGGGATAACACTGGAATGCAGATTCTGATTACATAGGTCAGGTGTGAGGTCTGAAAGTCTGCATTTCTCATGAGCTCCCAGAGGATGGAATGCTTCTACCACCACGCCAAAGACCACACTTTGAAAAGCAAAGATACAATGGCTAAGAAGACAAGTATCAGCATTCAATTCACCTCAGTCCAAGTCCCACCATTTATTAGCTATGTGATCTTGCATAAGTCATTCCCCTGAGTTCTAATTCCTTCCTGGGTAAAATGAGAATATCTACTGCACTTTTTTTTTCAGTTACTAACAACTCTTTTCCATTTGCTTATTGATCCACTCTTGACCTCTTTATTTTGTATTCCATTTTCTGTCAGAAAATTCTATTGGTATTATTTTCAGGAAAATATCTAGAACCCAGCACTTCATCATCACCCCAAATGCCACAAACTTATCTAAAGCCACAGTTATCTCTCTCTTGGGATATAGCAAGAGATTCCTAACTGGCATCCTTGTCTTCCCTTTGTCATTCTTCTGTGTCTTGTCACAAAACACAGTGTTGGCTGCTCACGCTGAGTACATACCACTCATGTGCACAACCTTTAAATGGCTTCTCAAATCACTCAAGGTAAAAGCAAAAATCCTTAACAGGACCTAGCCCGGAAGTATCTGCTTCTCATTACCTCTCTGACCGTGTGGCCAACTTTCTGCAATGCACTGATCTGCATAAAATACTGCATATTTTTAAATTACTATAGGATTAATGAAAATTTTATGTGAAATTCTTAGAACAGTGTCTAACATATTGTAAGTAAAGTACTCCATACAAATTCGCTGTTATTATTGGATATAAATACAGAGTTGGGCCAGATGAGTTTTTGTAGCACAGTGTACTTATAGAACTATCTAGCCACTCTACATAACCCTCAACCTAGAGATGAAACAGTCATCCCTAAAATCAAATTAAACGTATCCTCTCACATGTCACTGGCCAGATGATTTTCCACTGACAAAGCAAACGCATAGTAACTTCTACCTGGCAGGACTAGAATGGATTAGGAATTTTAGAAGATGCATAATTAAGAATCTACCCATTTATAACTAAACTAGAGGCCCAGTGCATGATTGAATCATGCATGTGTAGGGTCCCCTACACGCTTTCGCTTTCGATCGCGGGGGAGCTGGGTGCCTGTCCGCTGGTGCACCAGGCCTTTCAGAAGCCTCCGGCTCGGCAGAGGCTTCTGAAAGGCCTGGTGCCAGAGCAGACAGGCACCCAGCTCCCCTGCTTTTGATGGTCCGTGGTGTGACGTGAGCTCGCTGCCCCAGAGGCCCCTCTGTTCCGCAGCACAGCCATGGCGCAGACGCTGAGCTCGTGCTGCCGCTGACGACACGAGCTCAGCGTCCCGCTGGCCCAATTGGCTACCCCGGCCACGCCGAGTCCCGCCCCCTGCGCCTCCCGCTGGCCCAATCGTGGGAGTAGCGGAGTGATGGTAATTTACATATTACCATTTTATTAGGTAGGATAGTTCTTCAATGGCTAACGTCTGCTCCAAAAGTGTTTACTAAGTCAATCTGCACACAGCAGGCCATTGTCACTGGGCTTACTCCTATGGCTTTGTGACACAAAAGTGATTACATCTGCAACCTTTCATCTGGTAAAAGAGGAAAGGTAATCACGAGAGCTGTGATTGTGTCACCGACAAAATGTCTGTTGCATTAAAAAAATAAGTACACTGCCTTTGCCTCTATACCTACCCGCAGGGGACCATTGTGTGGTGACAACATTTTGTCCCAGAAGCATTATCTCTGAATAACTACCTGCTCCCTCTCTCCCGCCGTGCACTGCTCTACCAGCAGGAGCGCCTTTAATCTGGCATATGGCAGGATTTGCAGGTTGCACCTTATTACTATTTAAAAATACCTTTTCCATCCCTTACAAAAATGAGGGTGAATGTTCGTCCTGTCATGAACTGGGCTGCAGTTCAGTTCATTTGCAGCCTGCTGATGGAAGGGCTTCCCTTATCTCCCTGAACCACTTACCAGCAAAGGGAGTCTGTGGCTGGCTCCAGCAGGTTGCAGAGACCAGGCTTTGAAGGGAGAGGAAATCCTTCATGCTGGGCTCTCCTGCCTGCTTCTCAGTAAAGTCCCTGATTTAACAGGAATAAAATGCAGAGCAGCTGCGAGCCACGTGTCGGTACTGGACAAAGAGAAAGCACAAATGCTCGTTCTTCTCCCTTTGATTTTATTCTACCTCGCTTTGCTTTCAGCCTCAATCCTTGACCAAGCCCAGGTAGATCTGTAACCCTGAGCCCTCCCCAAGCCCCACTTCCAGGGACATTTATTTCATTTCCTTTTGGAGTGACGGACCAAATGCTTTCAGGTGAACCCGTAAAGGCTCAGATCAGGGAAAATTAAAAGGATTGTAGTTACTGGAGCACAGAATGTAAATGTTTGCCTGGAGCGGAGATGTGATTTGGGAAGACATGGTGTTTGCTTTCACTAAAGCAAAGGTTTTCACATTTGAGCGATCAAGAAGTAGAAACCTGCAAAAACATTTTATTCCCAAATAAATCATTAAAAGACCCTTGGTAAATAAACCATACATAAGTGAAACCCCTTGGAGGAAGCAAGAGGTAGGAATGGGCAACTGGTGACAGACCCAGACCTTTTTCTCTCCCAAGTAACCTCTGGAGAATATCTCTAGCAATCCTGGGGGCTGGGGGCCAGCCTGTGAACATCACAACTCTGAATGAACACAATGGACTATATATAGTGCTATTTTTTAAAATATACATTTTTATTGATTTCAGAGAGAAACATCAATGGTGAGGGAAAACCATTGATCGACTGCCTACTACACTCCCCCTACTGGGGATCAAGCCTGAAACCCAGGTACATGCCCTGACCAGGAATTGAACAATAACCTCCTGGTTCATAGGTCGATGCTCAACCACTGAGCCACGCCAGCCGGGCACTGCTATTTAAATGGATTGCAGAGGAGCATGTTAAACAGTCTAATGGAATTTTTATGAAATTTGTTCCTTTAGTTGCTTTATGCAGTGGGGGATTTTGAAATGAGATTTAAATTGGGATCAAAAGGCTATAGAATGTATAGTCAAAAAAATATTTCATTCCTTTAAAATGATCTATAGTCAGACTATTCACCAGTCTGTTCTGATGGATCTCAATGTGAAGGAGAAAGTTCTTATGTCAATTGCCCATTTTTACATCTGGCATCTCCCCCTGAAATCCATGCTCTGTGAAGGTTAAGTGTGATGGCAAGAGATTTCTTCACATCTCTGGAACTAACTACAATGACTCACAAGTGACCTCGTTACCTGTCCTCAGATGCAAGTCAACAGGAGACCTGTTTTTTTTTTAATAATTTTATAGAACCATCTTGTCAGTAATCTGTATGGAACCAAAAATGAAGGAGAAAGTAAATGTATTTTTGTGTCTTTTATAAAAATAATGACATAATGTCTCTCCATGTAGAATAAGAAATAAAATAAAGCTATGGATTAGGTATATGGGTAGAAATTAAAAAAAAAACAACTTCAGTATAAAAATATGATATTTAATTCATTTAAAAAACTTTTTCTTAACTTTTAACAAAAACAGCAGTTATCACCCTTATTAGAATACCTAACAGGTAACCTATCAACATTTATTACAGGTTGTTGATCATATATTAAATATTAGTCCACTTTATCACACAATCAAGTTAAAGTACTAAATAGTTTGCAAGACTGTATCAAATGTTAAAGTTTTCTTCAAATTTGTGGAGAATTACTTTTAATAAAAAGATTAAAATGTACAGTTTAAATGGAGAATAAAATCCATCTAAATGTTAATGAGTGCCAGTGATGTATAGAAATTACATATCATCGATGAATTAAAATTTTGTTCATGTGTGTGCAAAATATAAATGTAGTCTAAACTCAATTAGAGCCGAAACCGGTTTGGCTCGGTGGATAGAGCGTCGGTCTGTGGACTGAAAGGTCCCAGGTTTGATTCCGGTCAAGGGCATGTACCTTGGTTGCGGGCACATCCCTGGTAGGGGGTGTGCAGGAGGCAGCTGGTCGATGTTTCTCTCTCATCGATGTTTCTAGCTTTCTATCCCTCTCCCTTCCTCTCTGTAAAAAAATCAATAAAGTATATTTAAAAAAAATAAATAAACTCAATTAGAGAACAAAACATAGGTAATGGAAAATTCCATACTTTTTGCTAGTTGACCTTAGAATTAAGTCACAAGTACAGGAAAACACACACACACACACACACACACACACACACACACACACACCCCTCACTCCAGATTCAATTTTCCTTTCCCTTCACTGAGTACTGCTAGGGAATATAGAGCTAAACCCATACCCTGTATTCACTGAAATTAACATTTTCCACCCATGGATTTCTAACTGGTTAGAAACCCACGCTGAGAACCCGCTCTTTAACTACTTGTGCATGATCAGTTATTTAAAAGAGGGAATACTGGAGTCCAGTATGCATTCACTTAGTCATTTATTTTACAATCATTATTCTTTACTCTCAGCCAAGGACTTGCTGGATGTTAGAATTTAGAAATACAAATACCAGCACTCACAGAGCCAGGAGTAAGAGAGACCAACATAAATAAATAATTATAGTAAAGTAGGCTATATGCAAAAATAAAGGTATCCACGGGTTTACCTGTAACATGGAGAAAAATGATTACATTTACATGTGACGTTTGATTCACTCCAGCATATAAGGTTTCAGGGGATATCCTAGGTAGAGAAAAGGACACATGCCAGAACCTGGACTGGAATAGTATCTAAGGAAATAGAAATAATGGAATTTACATAGAAAAAAGAGAGACATGTTGCTATTAGCTATGTAGGGATAATCATGGTACGACTGTTATACAGTCATAAGAATATTGAGATACATATATCAAGCACTGAGCACAGTACCTAGCCCTAACACTTAGTAAGTACTCATTAAGTATTAAGTACTACCACTCACTCAAAATCTAATATTAGAAGTACTACATAAGAACAAAAGCTTAATCATACAGATTTTTGCATATAGGGAAAGGTTAATTCAATCAATACTTAAGCCTCTTGTACCTTGTTAGGTACTATTCTATGCAAAGAAATAGAGGGCATAACCATTGCCTTCAAAAGCCCTGCTTATTTATACGTGACTGTCTTAAGACATTTCCTCCCATTTCTTTTATAAAACATATTTCTTTATTGATTTCAGGGAGGAAGGGAGAGGGAATGAGAGAGAAACATAATGATGAGAGAGAATCATTGATAGGCTGCCTCCTGCATGCCCCACCCTGGGGATCAAGCCTGCAACCTGGGCATGTGCCCCGACTAGGAATCGAACCATGACCTCCTGGTTCATAGGTTGACGCTCAAGCACTGAGCCACGCCAGCTGGGCCTCCCATTTCTTTTTGTTCTGTTCTATCATTTTTCTCCCACCAGCCCAGGCCCTTGACCTGAGGGTACACATCTTCACTTCAATCTGTGCTGCCTATGGTTTATTTTCTTGTCTGAACCAGGCTTTGGGAATAATCCACCAAACTTTTCCACTTCCTTATTTCACTTATCCCCTGGAACCTTCATTTGTCATGCCAACAGTTTTATTCCCTTTTGACAAAGATAAAAGTCTGCTTTTTCTTCAAGAGTTGTAGAGAATAAAAAAGTTTTGAGAAACTTTCTTTTTGTGTTATCTTAATATCATTAAAACACTGAAAATTTCCTATCTCCTAAGTTTTGTGAAGAGATGGACAAGAGCATTTCAAAAGGTGGAATAAGGACTCTAGAGAGTGGGAACACTTTCAATGAGGATGCAAAGCTCGTTTCAGGCTTAGGCTTAGCATCAATCTGCGATGGATCAGCTTCCTTATCTCTTTTTAAGTGAGGGCTCCAACTCTGAATTTCTATCACCAAAAATCTAGCATTTTATGGACCATGAAATAAAACTCAAGGTCATATTACATTTTGGTGGAAGAGCTTAATGTCTGCAAGGAGTTGGTCAAGAAGTGGCATCTTGTATAATAAATAAACAAAAATAGAAACATTGAGGCTCCAGGCTATATACTTTCAGTTTTAATGATTTGGAAGCTGATCATGTGACAAATATTTCTAACTCCTTACATGTCCAGGGAATGGAAGGATGCCTGGGCTGGAGGCACCCACATGTAACAAAACTCTGAACAGATTCTTTCCTGTTAATAGTTCAGAAGAATGTTTATCATGTTATCATGACACAGATAGCTGCCAGGCTACAGAGGTGTCAGCAGTCCCGGGGTGGGGGCGGAGAGGGAGGGGGACACCCTAAAGAGCTACGGACAGACTTCGCTTTATATAGTGATATCAAGAAGGATGGAAATCACAGCAGGTGTTTCATCTGTTCAAATGATTTGCTTATTCTTCTTTTGAAGAGGGAAGCATAGAAAGTCAATGACAGATTGTAAAACTTGGTGTACTTTATTTTAGGGATAGGCTAAGTGCAGTTCTTCAGTGTCAATCATCAAAGAGTCAGACCACATTGACCATGGAGCTAATGGCAATGAATCCTCAGATTTCTTCATGTGTGAGAGTCTTTTCCATGGAGCGGGCGAGGATCCTGGAAGAGGTGACATATATTTTTGAAAATTTCAAAAAATAAGAAATTTTAACTGAATCGATTAGGGTCACTCTCTTTTTTAAAAGAAAAATATATTTTTATTTATTTCAGGAGGAAGGGATAGGGAGAGAGAGATAGGAACATCAATGATAAGAGAGAATCACTGATTGGCTGCCTCCTGCATGCCCCCTAGTAGGGATGGACCTGCAACTGGGGCATGTGCCCTTGACCGGAATTGAACCTGGGAACCTTCAGTTCTCAGGCCAAAGTTCTATCCACTGAGTGAAACTGGCTAGGGCATTCTCTCTTTCTTTCCCAACTTCCACTCAATCGTACTATCCCTCAGGTGAAGTGGCCTTGGGATGACTCCAGCACTTTTAGGATTCAGCCAAAGGGAGGTTGAATTGAGGATACATTTACTTGCAATTAGTTGGGGAATAGTGACTTCCATAGTTTTTCACGGTGTAGAAATGGCTTCTGTAAAGCCCCCTTGGTCATGACAATGCAAGGACAGAGATCAATTCATAATTTGAATACATCCTATAATGCTCAGCCCACACTTGAGAAGTTGAAAAGAAACAAGTTTTAAAGTACACAGAGCTACTTAAAACAGATTCATAAAATTATATTTACATAATATTCAGAATTTTGTGATGTTGTGGTATTTATCTGCTTTAAAAACTATCATTTGTGTTGATTTACTTTCTAATCCTAAGTACATATTCATCGTAACTAATTTTGTACTTGCAATTTTTAATTCATTTTTTAAAAAAGGGCTCCCAAAATGTAGGTCCTGCAAAACAGATCTACCTATCTATCTAGGTAATAATGTGTACCCAAATTACAATACAGAATTTACAATGGAGAAACAGGAAAAAATTGAAATCAGAGTATTGAACTCTTATAATTGTATTCATGGGCCATTTACATAGAATAATGGATTAAATCATGGAACAAAGTTGCCTATTATGCTTTGGCAAAATACCTTAATATAACATCAGCCTTTATAAACAATGTATCCAGACTATATTACAACACAGAATAAACTGTAAGACTTCATATAAGTGCAAAAAAGCAGGATATAAAGTTGTGCTTAAAAATAAGTTTCCATTATTTAAAAATGATGCAAGGGGAAGTCAACAAGGGATTTATGCCTTGGTTAATATCTTTAGGTTTATGCCCATAGTTAAAGTACTAGCAGTAAAAGAAATAAGCATTTTAACAGTAATCTTTTTCAGATTATGTGTAAAGACTTTAATAATTCCCAGGAGCCGAGGCCGGTTTGGCTCAGTGGATAGAGCGTCGGCCTGCAGACTGAGGGGTCCCAGGTTCGATTCCGGCCAAGGGCATGTACCTTGGTTGAGGGTACATCCCCAGGGGGGGGGTGTGCAGGAGGCAGCTGGTCAATGTTTCTCTCTCATCGATGTTTCTGACTCTCTATCTCTCTCCATTCCTCTCTGTAAAAAACCAATAAAATATAAAAAAAAAATAATAATTCCCAGGAATGCATAATCTGCCCAGTAACAGATTCTGATGTAATTCTAGTGACTAGGCCAAAGAATTATTTTGATAGAAGACTGTGTTAGTGTCCTATTGCTTCTATAACAAATTACCACAAATTTTGTGACTAAAAACAATATAAACATACTAGTTTATAGTTCTGGAGATCAGAGACCTAAATGGATGTCACTTAGCTAAGATCAAGATATCAGCACAACTGCATTCCGTCTGGAGGCTCGAGGAGCAAACTATTTCCTTGCCTTTTCACATTTCTAGAGGCAAAATGCATTCTCTGCCCCCATTTTTCCATCATCAAAGTCAGCAACACCATCAAAGTCCTCATATTGAATTGCTCTGATGCTGACTCCTCTTCTGCCCCCTTTTCCACTTGGAAAGACCCTTGTGGTTATATCAGATCCACTCAGATAATCTGCTATAATCTCCTGAGTTGCAATCTTAATTCCACAGGCAATTTTTCTCCCTTTGCCATGTAATCTAAGATAGTCATAGATTCCAGGGATCAGGAAATGAGTGTCTTTGAAACCCATTATTTTGCTTATGACAATCATTAATGAATTGTCTTGTCCAGTGGTATTGTCTTTTAGTTATAAATATGAAAATATGCTATATATCATCTTTCCTACACCAAGAAGGCTCTTCATGCAATCAAAGATTCTCAAGATTGATATCAACCTCAAAGGCAGCTGTAATTAGTAAAAATTGTTTTGTCTGCTCATAGAGATTCTTTTAAGTCTTTTTAAAAAATTTATCTTTATTGTTGAAAGTATTACAGATGTCCCTTTTGTTTGTTTGTTTGTTTTCTCATTGACCCCCTCCACCTGTCCCTCCCAGGCCTTCACCACTCTATTGTCTGTATCCATGGGGTATGCATATATGCATATACTAGTAAGTTCCCTGTTAATCACTCCTCCCCATACTCTCCCTGAAGCCCCTTCCCTCTGAAGTTGGTCAGTCTGTTCCACGCTTCTATGTCTCTGGATCTATTTTGTTCATCAGTTTATTTTCTTCATTAGATTCCACATATGAGTGAGATTTTATGATACTTATCTTCCTCTGACTGGCTTATTTCACTTAGTCTTACATCTCACCACTCCAGCATTGCCCCAACGTAGGCCAAGTTTAGTAGTCTACCATCCCTCTGTTTAGACAGTGATTGGTTCCAAATTAATCATTGTTCTAAGCTAAGCCAATCAGCATTTTTCTCAGATTTCCCCCACCTACCCCATGAACTGCCAGGGAAGAAAGAGTCTCTCATCCTATTTGATCAGGTTACAGTAAAAACATAACTTTAACTGATGCTAAAAATCCATGTTCCTTTCACATGGACAAAACTCACTCTATAGTAGGCAACATTGAGACCAAATAGCTGACAGAAGTTGAAATGTGTGTGCTGGGGGCAGGTGAGTGTGTGTGTATCTGTGTGTGTGTATTTGTGTGTGAGAAAGAATGAGAAAGACTGTTGTGAGGTTGTCTAAGTCCCTTTCCACTCATTCGAAAGGTCATCTTTACCCCTGTCCTTGGTTATGTGAGCGTATAAGTCATTTGTTTATTCTGATTGAATTGGGGTTCTGCCATTTGCATCCAAATAATTCTTAATTAAAATAGATGCTGTGTAATTTTGCTTTATCCTCAGTACTGTAATTAATGACAAAGAAATTAAAAACATAATCAAGAAAGCTAGAGTTCTTTTAGGACATAAAAACTAAGCAGCTCTGACATGTCCCAAACTGGAGACTGCTGTTCAGTGTGATCAGGTGACAGTCATGCTACACCTTTTTGTAGCTCAGCATCTTTGATCTGTGGAAGGCACCAACCATGGTCTCTTGAACACTTTAAAATTTACATTAAACAAGTTATAGCAAATATTCTCACTCAACATCATTTTCCTCAGTGTGGCCAGTTTATGATATAGAAACAAAGCCCTTGGACTCAACCCGAGGATGAAGCTACATCAGAAAGAAAACAAACAAACAAACAAACAAACACAGCTACCCAGGTTATCTCATAAAAGTAAATATTATGGAGATCCTCCTTATCATATTAAGTTACCAACGTAATTAATTATATTGAAAAATAAATGAATAAATAAATGAATGTATGATGAACAAACTGATAAGTTCAGAATATAAGTCCTGGATCATTCAATGTTAATAAACAACAGTTACAGCTGCTTTGTGATCTGTTTGTCTACCTTCTCTACTTTCCTCACATTATGTGCTCTGTAACACTGCTTGAAATTTTCTTTGATAACTTAGCCCTATTCCACACATTTCCAAGATCTATAGGGACATTACCTAGCCACAGTTAAAACTAGAACAATGTGGCTGAATGTTGATTGGAAATAAGTTGATAATAACTAAATCTTAGTTTGGAACCATATAAGAATCGCAAAACAGTATTATATTTCCTTATTAAATTTTTATATATTTCCTTTGTAAAAATTTTTATAAAAAACTATTTTCACATAATGAAATGGGTCTTCTTAAAACAATTCCAAATGAAACTTGGTTAGCATACAAATTAAATTGCCTTCTGTTTTTGTTCCTATACTCCTGTTATTTCTAGAATGCCAGGTTGTACTGTTACAAGTATTCAACATTTATTATTCAGAATGGACAACTCTCATGGGTACAAACTAAAACCTAAAGCATTACAGAAGAAATGTCATTCTGTTCAGAGAGAAAAACATGAATGGAATTTTGTTTCCATCCTAATAAAAATTTTCAATGACAAATTGTTATGACTTTGAATAAAATAGTTTTGGGTTTGATCAATCTTTTCATTCCAAATTTGAATCATGGGAACACATTTTTAAAAAAATAAGCCAAATCAAAGGTTCCATATACAACTAGGTATCACAAAGTATCTATATATTTTATCTTTATCTGGATTGGTTCTAGGCATATAGTAGGGTCCCAATAAATATATGCTGAATGCATAAATGAATTGATGAATGAATGCATAAATGAATATTAGACATGTTATCTCTATTGAAATATTTACTAATTTAATTATTAAACTATGTGGTGTATAGTAAAGGCACATCTAGTTCAAAATATGTTCCTTAACAATCTGTCACACCTCTCTTAGAGTGATTGTTTGGGTTTTATACAGTTACTAGAGGCCCAGTCCATGAAAATTCATGCACTGGAGGAGGGGGCTCCTCAGTCCAGCCTGCCCCCTCTCACAGTCTGGGAGCCCTCAGGGGCAGGAGGCGACCCAGCGATCAGGGGAAGGCGACACCCCCATCACACCTCTGCTGCTGCCACTGCCGGCAGGCAGTGTAAGCCTCAGCCAGCCCTAGTTACCTGTGCCTCAGGTCGGCCCTGGGTGGCTGGGCAGCCACCATCCAAGGCTTGCCTGTGCCTCGGGCCATCCCTGGGTGGCTGGGCAGCCACCATCTGAGGCTTGCCTGCGCCTCAGTCAGTGGGGGGTGCAGGAAGACCTGAGGCCCTGGCACGGCTGAAGGGACTCTAGTGGCAGGCGTGTGGAGCAGTAGGCCCCAGCTGAGGAATGGAGGATACTCTCAATGACATGAGTTATAACTTCCAATTTGTTGGACACCACAGTCAGGCTTCAGCTTCGGGAGAGGGATGGGCAGCTAGTTGGAGGACCTTGGGCGAGCTGTCAATCAGTGGGGGGTGCAGGAGGCCCCGAGGTCCCTGGTGGGGCTGAGGGGACTCTAGCAGCAGGCGCATGGAGCAGCCAGCCCTGCCCCTGCTGTGGGTACTGACATCTTGTGAGGGCGTGATGGTCAATTTGCATATTACTTCTTTATTATATCGGATATCTAAATAGCTGTCACCTTTTGTCAATATCATGTAGTTCTTTTAAAATTTGGTTAAAAAACAGCTATGGACCCTCTATTTATAAAAAATATAAACAAAAAGGCACATAAAATGTATTTGTCCCATTTTAAGAGATTCTTTTTACCCTGATAGCCAACCATCAACTTCCAGAGTTGCATGAATTTCAGGTTAAGAATCCCTGTCTATAGATTTCTTTACAATACAAATTATTCTGGTCAAGGAAACACATCACAGATTAGTTCTAAGAAAACCATGAAGGTTGAAAGCAGGACAAAGACTTCTGAGCAATTAAAGATCATGGAAGGACATTTTTGTGCAAGCAATATACCCCCAGCATTCATACCCAAATGCTTCATAATTACACTGGAGATTTATTTAAAAATACAGATTTTCACTCCCTCCACAGATACATAAAAACTGGGATGGAATAATTCCCTGAACAAATGTACCATATTCTTTCTTGTTTCTGTGCCTTCTGATGCAATTTCCTGCTTTTGAAACCATTGTCCGTCTTTTCCAAGAGCACATCTTCCCCCAAACCTCCACCCCTGCCTTATTGCTTTCCTGCATATTCAACAGCGCATCGGAAGACACCCCACAAGACAGTAATTTTTCTGCAATCTTAAGCACTCCCTGAAGCCCTGTTTGCTCTGTGGGAAGTAGGGCAAAATCGAAAGTGTCTTCTTCTCCGTCCATTCTGCTGCCCATTACACAACCTCGCAGAGCAGTGATTCCTAATGTGGCTGCAGGAAAGAAGCACCAGGGAGCTTTTAAAATCCCTGATGCCCAGGCCACATCACAGACAAATTAAATCAGGTGGAAGCTCAGCACTGGTATTTCAAAGATACTTCTTCAACAAATTCTAAGTCTCCTCCATGGACTCTTGAAGGACAAAGGCTACCTGACTTTGATTTCTTCCTGAAAACCTTCATTACCCGAGTCTGAAATTTTGTGCAAACCTATCCCACCTCCCCTCCCTCCACTGATTTTCCAGCCATTTTCCTTCAGTTCTCATTTGGTCCCCTTTTAACACTCAGATCTTGCCAAATAGGACCTCCTCAGAGAGGGTCCCTGACCACCTCATCTGGAGCAGCTCCCTCTGGAGAGTCCATCTAGGCCACTCTAATATAATATCTTGACTTCCTTCTCCCAGCACTAACCACAATTATTTATTTTCTTGTTTAACTTCTCCAGCCAAACTTTTAGAATCTCTATGACATCCCTGACATTGGTTGCCTTATTTATTATTCTATCCCCAGCACCTGGATTGGTTCTAGGCACATAGTAGGATCCCAATAAATATATGTTGAATGCATAAGTGAATTGATGAGTGAATGAATATTGGACATAGTATCTCTATTAAACTCTATGTCCTTGAATTCATCTGTGGTCATCTACTTAAACTCTTGTAATCCTTTACAATTGCATATTAGTTTTAAGTCAACAAAGCAACATCCTATGTACCATCTTAATTTGCCTCACAACCACATTTTAGAAGAAACAGAGCAGTTATCATATTGCTTTTATGGATAACAAAACTGAGGTTCCATAGAACTAAAAAAATCCAAAGACAAACCAAAACAAAAATATCTTTATAGGGGCACACTAATAAATGGTGAGTACATCTGCCCTGTATGGATGTCATAAGCCATGTGGCCATCTCTTTAATGCTGGTCCCCTCAAAAGCATATGTCCTCGTAATTAGAGGGGTTAACTGGATAAGGGTCTAGATGTTCAAAGGAAGCACAATATTGGCAGGGTATCTGAGTCTCTCTACCCAACTAGGAAAGTGAAGTTGATAGTTTTCTCAGGCATCATACAAGGATGGGAGTAACATTTGGAAAGAGGGTTGGACAACATGAGCATACAACTAGGCCTGTCACATGCTTATGTAGCCACAAGACTTCAGGCCTCATAACACATCCAAGAACTCATTTACCAATAATTCCTCTAAATTTCTTTCTTTATGTAGTAGAATCATCCAGAAGAGTGGATCTAGAATCGCCATGCATCACTCCACTTGGGTTTGGCTACTACTTCTTTTACAATTACAATAAACTACATTCAAGAGTATAAGTTCTGTGATTCTGTCTCACCAATGCAACAATAATTCACTAGTAACATTAACCATACCCAGACTTCCAGCAAATTAATCAAATGAAACAAGAGACCCCTCCAGTCACTATATACTCTGTATTTGCTTACATTTTTCATGCTTTTCTAAAGCTCCTTCAGTTAACTATTGTGCAATCCAGGGTCTTATGAAGAAATTTAGAGAAAGAAATCTTGGCAAAAGATTTAACGTCCTTATAAAGGACTTTACTTATGACCTCAAATATTTGCTATTTCATCTTTGGGACCATTTAAACCTTTAACAACTCACAACTGTACTATGCCAGACCATTTGGTACTATTTACAAGCAACCACATGCCATGGACATTTTAAGCAGTAAATAGGCCAAAATTATTTAGAAACATTAAGAAGCCAAATAATCCTGATTTTCCTCTTGTATCCAAATAAAAGGCATCACATGAGAAATAAATATTTTTGGGGAACAAAATCTCATCCATCTCAACTGTTATATTCCAAATAAAAGGATGCCGTAACTGAAGAATATATTACTCTATACTCAAAACAGTCACTTGGTAGTAGAGAGCAGAGTCAAGAAAGACAGCTTGGCTAGTCACCTGATTCTCCTGAGTAGTCACCTCTCTGTATGTCTCATTAACTATGCCAAACCAGATACACAGTCTATTGTAAAAAGTGAGTTGGAAATAAAAAGCATGGAGCCCATGAGGGCAAATACAAAATCTAGGAGTCCAAATGAATTGGAACACAGAATCAAGTTCACATACTGCAGAGAGAAGAGAAGGTGGAAAAGTAGCTTGAAGAAACTAAGTTCAAAGTCACCATTAGGATGTTGCTGCTATTTTAGACTGTGACTTGTTGGGTCACATACCTAACAGAGTCCAGGCTAAGTTTACATTCTCTCACTCCCATACCAATAACCCCCCAATCTTGCCTCACTGTGACATGATCTCCCTCTGTATTTAAAACATGTAGGTATGTGTATATGTACCCAATACAGATAATGTAACCCTCAGATACTAATCTGACTGCTAAACTGTTGTCATTTTGCTACTTTGCTTATATGACTGGCTTTTAATAAAACAGCCACTGTAGATCTGTATTTGTCTTCTCATATGCTGTCAATAAATAAGTAAGCGTGACTTGATGTGCAAGAAAGAGGAAGAAAGGCACATGAGAGGATGTTAATGCATTTTTCTGTTTCATGGAAAGATTTGGATCTTGGTGATTTTAGTTATGTTAAACATGGTATTTTAGCAATGACATAATGGAATGGGCACTAAGCAAGTTTAACCTGGCATTTCTATGATATCCTTTTTGTGTATTTACAATCCATACTTCCAATGTGTGTCTTTCTTACTAACAATTGACCTCAGAAGACAATTATGAGAACAAGAGCTCTCAAATAAGTTGCTTCTTCTGTCTCAAATGTATCTCAATATGGGGAAGGGTTATGGGGAAGGGAGAGAGGACCTTTGTCCCATCTGTCTCCCACCACTTTCTTATTCTTTATATATCAAAAGTGAATTTGTTTCATGTTTCCTGTGAAAGTTATTTCCTTGTTAACTCAGTGTCTCTCTATGCTGCTCCCTTGACTTGGAATGAACTTTTAACTAAATTATCATCTGTCTATTGCTACTTATCCCTGCAGACTCAAGTCTAGCTTCACTTACTTCATGAAGTCGTATTTTTGCACCCAAATGTATTTAGAAAAAGATTATCTTCCTCTTCTGATACTCAAGACACTTAAACCCCTTTCTCACCACATTTTCACATTTATCACAAAGGCTTAGCACAGGGGTCTGCAAACTTTTTGTGTAAAGGGCCAGATAGTAAATATTTTAGACTTTGTGTGCCATACACATTCTATAGAGTGTATGGTTCCATTAAGATTTTGTCTAATAACCATTCCAGATTGTTTCCCACTAAAAGTATCTGGTTTGCTTGTTTATATTGAGTAAAATCAAGTAAATAAACACTAGAGCCCCACATTACATCCTTCACTATGTATTTAGTGCTTTAATAGAAATCTATACATATAAAGAGGTAATATGCTAATTGTCCATTACGGTGTCCCAGTAACAACCAATTTGCATATAGACAGACCAGCAGGAGGCTGCATGCGCAGCAGGGGGCGGGTGGCCAGAGCCAATTTCCCGGGGGTCTGAGAAGAGTGTCTGACAAGAGCCAGGACTGCAAAGAAGGAAGAGGAAGCAGCCACAGGGAGCTCTTCCAATCCCCCTGCACGGACACCCTACCCCAGCCCCCGCACTCCTGGGGGGACAGGGAGGCTGACCAGATCAGGAGAAGACCCAGCCTCAGGGGTAGCTGCAGCTCGCACCTCCGACTCCTGATATCTTCCCCTGCCACCCCAGCCAGCGGTGCCCACAACAATAGCAGGCTGGCAACCACCCGTCAGCACCCCCAAGGCACCTGGGGCCACAGCCCACCACGGCTGGGACCCCTCCGCTGGGGCTGGGCATGCCTCTCCTCCCTACAACTCCAGACCTGGGTGGAGGCAGGCCTGAGCGGCCCCCCCTGTGTAGGAAGCAGTTATAGGGTTAAGCCACGGACTGACCTGCTGGCAAAGTCGCAAACAAGTCCCAGCTTGGAGGGCACAGTCCTCTAAGCATAATTAAGCTTGATCTTGTAACTGCTCCCTAGATCTTTCCTGGGTAGCTAGTGGGCTGTGGGAGGGGCAGCAAGTGCTGCCAAAACAAGTGAAACTTACAAGAACATTGTAAATTACCTTGTTTGTCCCTGACTATAAAATAAACCATCAGCTTGCAGTCTGGATCTGTTCTGTGGCCTCAGCAAGGCGCAGAAGATCCACCTAGACCCAGCTGATTCTCTTGTCTGTCTTTTTTCTCCATCCTTCACTGCCCTCCCTCAGGCTCGCCCAACCCTTGGCTGTGCTGGCGCGGCACACCCCAGGGTCAGACCCTTCCCCCAACAGCAGCAGCACCATCTACACAGCGGAAGCGCACTGAACCTCGCTGGGGCATGGCTAAACCTGCTCTCCTAGCCCACCTGGATCCACCCTGGCCCGTCCCCACCCCACTCCAGGAGATTGGAGCCCCACCCTGAGCAGGTACAGCTGCGAAATAGCCACGTACAATTTAAAGAATGGCACCAAGCAGAAAGGTTTGATAGTTACTCCCCCTTTGGCTTCACCGACCCCCTAGCACATCCCTAATGCCCTGCCCCCCGCCAGTGTCTCCAGGGACGACCACCACTACAGGGCTGCTGGCCATATCCCACCCCTCTGAGGCCTGTGGAACCCTCTGCAAAGCTTCCATAGCTACTGTCCCAGGAAACAATCATGCCCTCCTCCCCTAATCAGCACCTGCTACCTGTGAGGGTACCCGTGAGCTTAAAAATAATAATCCCTTCCCATTTAGACATCACTTACTTGATGAAACATTTCTAGGTTTATTAGCTCAGAACCTCCTCATGACAACCCAGTGAGGTAGGCGGAGAAGAGATTAAATTCCCATGGTATATGCGTATGTATTCAGAAATGAAGCTCAGAGAGGAAAAGTGTCAAGCCCAGTGGTTCCCAAGGTGTGGCACATGCCCCATGAGGGGGAAGGGTGGGGGGCAGGGCAATTTGATTTTAAGTGGGGGCAATTCGATAATGAGTTATCAGTGAAATTTTTGCATTTCTTATGGGTCTAAGGGCCTCATCTACAGAGTATCCTACATAATAAAAAGCTAATATGCAAATGACCGAATGGTGGAATGACTGGTCACTATGATGCAACTGGTCACTATGATGCGCACTGACCACCAGGGGGCAGACACTCAATGCAGGAGCTGCCCCCTGGTGGTCAGTGTGCTCCCTCAGGGGAGCACCGCTCAGCCAGAAGCCGGGCTCACAGCTGGCGAGCATAGTGGCAGTGGTGGGAGCCTCTCCCGCCTCCATGGCAATGCTAAGGATGTCAGACTGATGGGTTAGGCCAGTGGTCGGCAAACTCAGTCAACAGAGCGGCAAACCACGGCTCGCGAGCCGCAGTTTGCCGACCACTGGCTTAGGCCCACTAAGCCATCAGTTAGACATCCCCCCAGGGCTCCCAGACTGCAAGAGGGCGCAGGTTAGGCACGAATTTTGTGCACTGGGCCCTAGTAAATATATAATTTTGGTAACAAAATTGTCACAGTTGTCACACATTTCATTTTAAGCTCACTTAAAGAAATTAGGATTGAATTTTTGTCCAAGTTTCTATTTTCATTTCAAATAGATTTTGACAATATTTGTTGCAGCCTTTACTAGGAAATTTTCTTGGCCAAAGAATTTCACTGGTTTTCAATTTATATTATGCAAAATGTAATAAAAACTATCTATTGATTTGGATAGTTCCTATTTTTTATACAAAATGTTCTGTTGCCGTAGATGAAACATTTAAATAAAATTGTTGAGTGGAACACACAAAATAAAATACTCTCTTGAGAATGATACAGATTTTGGACTATAAATTAGAGAAATGTCAGGTAATTGAAAAAAATACTATTTTTATTATTTTCCATGAAAATAGTTTCTATCATTCTTCAAAAAGATACACAATTCAGCTTCTGAATTTCTTCTTTTATCTGTTCTGTTGAATATTAAAATAACAAGAAGAAAGACTAGATAAAATTAAGTTGGAGAAATAAGAAACACCTTGCATGAGACCTTCTTTTCTGTTTAATTTGGCTCTTTTCAAGTTGTTTTAATCATTCCCTTCATTATATGCAGATCATGGTTTTAGTTTAGTAAATGCTGCTTCTTCATATGCGTGAGAGATTTAATCAGGACCATCCAGTAAGCCACCACATCTGGGCACCTGCACCATTGGCCTCCTCATGAGGATAGAAACTATCCGGACACACAGAAGTCCCAGCACATCATGAGGACATAGAGAAACCATGCTGGAGGCGCCACATTTAGTTCTCCCTGAATCCCAATCGTTTTATCTCCATACTATCTTTAATAAAGTCATAATAAATAACATATAAATTTCGGAGATTTTGTGAACTATAGGCTGCATATACAGTTTATAACATTCTAATGAGTTTTCCTGAGACCGAAGAAAGCAAATAATAAATACACTATTTTATCTTTCTAGATACCATATTACTATTATAGGACATTCCGTGGTAATAGAACATATAAAAAACATAACAGAGAGGGAACAGTGTAAGTTCAAAGTGTGCTCAGAGATCCCCGGAAGACTCTCGGGATGCACAGACCTTTAATGTCACAATACAAAAAAAGTGAAAACTTTTGCTTTTGACATGACTTAGCAATTCACTGGTATTTTCCCCACTTAGTGAAGCACTAAAAGCAGGGCATTCCTTCTGGGTATGGAAACACAAAGAAATTGATTTTACAGGGTCATTTCTTCTTCTTTGGCGGTGGTCCTTAACGACTGTTTGAAATGCCATAACAGTGCATGGCTGTTCCAGAGTCCTTGAGCACTGGCAGATGCAGTGGATTGACCAATCTGCGCACTCAGAATAGAGCTAATCTGAATCCCCTTCGCTGTCTCCAAACACTGCTGAAATTGCACACCGGTTTCCTTGCCACTTGAAAACTCTGTGCATTTCCCATTGCAATTAACTTACAATGACGTTCAATTAGGCTACTGAGAATTTTTTAAATGTAATCAAAGTCACAATAGGTGGTCTGGTGCTTAATGTAAAATATTTGGAGGTCTATCCTCTTGATAAATGTGTAAGTTCACTATATCACATTGTTAACTGTGGGCACTAGATTGTACAGCAGATCTCGAGGACTTACTCATCTGGTATGGCTCTAACTCTAGAGCCATGGAATGGCCACTCCCCTTTCCCCACCCTATCTCCTGGCAGCCACCATTCCACTTTCTGCTTCTATGAGTTTGACTATTTTAGGTGCCTCTCATGTTAAGTATTCTTTACACACACACACACACACACACAACACACACACACACACAAGCAAAGAGACACAAGGACATTTTTGCAGATATCTTGATTGTGGTGAAGGCATCATGGATGTATGCATATATCCAAACTCATCAAATTGCATACATTAAATAAGTGCAGGTTTTCTTTGTATATCAATTGTAACTCAATAAAGCTGTAAAAGTTTTTAATAAAAATAAAAAGCCTTTCTCTCCCCCATATTAAAAATAAATATATAGCGAGGACTTCAAATTTTAAAACTGCTTATCACTTCCCAATAATAACATCTCTGTATACACGAATAAGAAAAATAATGACTCACTTGTAAAACATCACATAGAGTAATTAATACATAGGATTAAAAAATACATGCACCATGGAAAACTTCTCTGATAAATAAAAGCAAGAAATTTTAAAGCTGTTTTTTGCCCGTAAAAAAAAAGAAAGAAAGATAAATTGAAAAATCTCCAGATGGTGTGAATCTGGCACACTATTATTCTTTGAAAGTATATTCCTAGGTAAGGGAATTGAACCAACTTGCTTAATTCATTAATTAAAACATACTAATTGATAAAAATGAGGACATGTTTTCTATTTTCTAGAAGCTATAATATTAAATAATTAACCTCAATTTATCATTCTTGCTCCATTTCACACCTTCCCTTTGTGTGTTTAAGGACTAAAACACATACAATACCTCTTAGAACAAGTCTAATAAAAGAAAACCAAATGGCACAAAGGATAGGCAACAAAAACACGCAGGATTTCAGTACCAAACAAAAAGATGACTTGGGTACAAGGATAAATGATCAAAGAAGGAAAATACTTCAAACACAAGCCTCTAAATAATAATGCCTATAGATAAATAATACTCTTTTACGATTATAGGAGTCAACAAAATGAGTTTGATAAATAGTAAAAGTGCATAACACTAAAAGAAAAGTATATTGAGAAGAGCTACTGATTATTTAAATTGTCAGCATTGGAGGGTAAAGAGAACCCCTGATACGCTCCTGGTGAAAGGCTATACTGGCGCAACTTTTCCAGAGAATATAAATTGTTGGGGCAATTTTTAATTGAAAAACTTTAATGTATTTTTATTCATTTAGGTCTATGCATTCTACATGTCAGAATTAATACTAAGAAATTGTGCAACTTTTAGGCTATCTGAATGTAAAGCACAATATTGTATTAATTGTTATTATTATTTTAAATCCTCACCTGAGGATATTTTTCCAGAGAGAGTTGGAGGGAGAGGGGAAGATAGAAATATCAATTTAAGAGAAACACATCGATTGGTTGCCTCCTGCATGCACCCTGACCAAGGCCTGGGCTAGGGAGGAGCCTGCAACCTAGGTATGTGCCCTTGATGGAATCAAACCCGAGATCCTTTAATCTGCAAGCCAATGCTCTATCCACTGAGTCAACCAGCTAGGGCATAAAGTATAATATTTAGAATGTGAATAAAGTGAGACAATTTAGGTGTCTAAGAAAAGAAAGTTAATTCTTTTGTAACAATCATTATGGAATACCATGAAGTTATACCAATGATTTTGCATAAGAATGTTTGTAACAAAGAAATAAAAAATTCATTACATATTGTTCAGCAAATTGGTATAATAAAAGGACCAGTAAATCATCTAAAATGACAGCTTTGGAGTCGGAGGGCCTGTACTAAAAGTTTGTGTTAAAACTTGCACCTCTGGGACTTACTATGTAAGATGTCAAACTGTTAAAACTTCTAATTTCTTTTTCTATAAAGAGAAGAATAATTGTTCTTTTTCCTACCTCATTATATTTGGGGGATAGCAAAAAAGACAATGCATTCAATGTTCTTAACATTTTACCCATTGAGTAAGCGTGCATAGCATACTGTTGATAGAATAGCATAAATACATCATTTGTAAAATATGTGCATGTTTATATTTATTTTGATTTAGATATTGATATGATATACATACAGTATTAACCTCAATTGTTTTCTATGGGTTGAAATGTGATTTTTGTTGCATTTGCTTGTTTGTTTGCTTTGGTTTAAATGTGTTCCCTAAATTTTGCACATGGCAGACAGTATGAGTCAGGAGTTCAGCTGCAGTAACAAACTACCCTAATATCTGAGCTGATTAAAAAAAGATAGGTTTATTTCTTGCTTCTGTTACAGGTCCCTTAAGGTGTCAGCAGAGGTTTCTGCTAATTATCCTCATTCAGAGACCCAGGCTAATCAGCCACCATCTCAAATACTCCAAATTCCCAGGCCAGAGGAAAACAGAGATGGCAAATCTCTCACTGCCTCTTTAGCTTCTGCTCCGAAGTGAACACATCACTTTGTTCACATTTTTTTTTATCAAAGCCAGACAGACTCAGGAAGAAAAACTGAATAATAATAATAAATGTATTTCTAAGTCAAGAAGAGTTTAAAACTAATGTGTAACCTATCATTTCAGTTTTTTTAGCAGAACATTGATATGAAAATAGAGAAAGTTGTACATCATGCCTAACTCCCAGGAGTAGAAATTAGGATGAACAACTGTATATCCATATTGACTACATGAGAGTCAATTAAATTAAATGAAAAGTTATTCCTAGGCAATAATAAATAGAAATCAAGGAATCAGAGGATAAGCAGATAACGTAAGAGATAATGTAAATTATTCCCCTACCTTCAAGACATAAGGATCACACTCAGTCATCACCAGCAGAAGCAAGTCATCTAATTTAATTTCCAGTGGAAAACGCCTTCACCTGGCCCTTGAAGTGGACTCAACTGAGGAACTTCAGTACATTCTTCCAGGGTAATTTATTTTTCTTGGCCCCAGCTGGTAAGCTGAAGAGGCTCTCTGGCTTGTGAACTGTTGGGCCTTGTAATTGCTTTCCTCACTCATGTAATCACTGATGCAATTGTCACTCATATATTACAAAACTAATCCTTCGCAAGTTTCATATTGGCTATTTGCTATGAAACATCCCATGCCAATGAGTTTGCAGATGTAGCACTATGAAAAAGGAAGGGTCTCTGATCATTGGTCTGAGTACTGGCTCCCATAAATCCTTGGTCTTCACTCTCAATATCCTTATATTTTGTTATGGTTCGCTGAGAAATCACCTCACTCATCAATACCTCGATTTCTCCATGAGGAAACTAAAAAAGCTTATTATTTATCTGTAAAGTATTTCAAAAGGCTTAAATGAATTATAAGAAATAAAAGTTACCATAACTTAATCCATATATTCAACACCTTTTTAATAACAAACTTTAGATATACTCTACTTCTTCAAATGGTAGCTAAATTTATTAGTTAATCTCTAGGAAGGTAAGAGACAAATATGTGTTTATTAGAGTTTATTAAAAATGTATAGATAAAGCTTATAAGAACCTTCTGGCACTAGCATTATATTAAAATTTTTAGGGACAAATGAAAAACAACTGGTAAATATATATATTTAGAGTAATTTTCTGTTTGAGAGATATTCTGTATGTTTTTGTTTTTTCCCCATTGTATAAGTTATTTTAACAATAAATGAATGTTTGTGTGAGTAAATAAATAATAGTAGTCTGAAAGATACTAACTTTTAATCTTTGTTACTTTAAAAGCATGAGAGACTCAAGCACTACAATGGCAATACTGTATTAATGCAGGCAGAACACTGGTTTTTGTCTAGGATTATTCAGTGAAAGACAGGGTAAGTAAGAAATGCTTGTGAAATGAAAATATTCCTCTACCCATATCTTTCTTAACTCCCTACTTATAATCATTAGGAACAAATATCAGAGTATAGGAATATACCTATGGTACAAATAATTTTGGAGACTTTGGGCGTTTTCTACATGAGGAAAACTATAAGTAATTTTCAAAAGCAGATGATAACAAATAATGGCAAGGATGTGAAGAAACTGGAACCTACACCATTGCTGGTGGGAATGTAAAATGAGGTAGCCACCTGAAGGACAGTACCTCAAAAAGTTAAACCTAGATTACAATATGACCCAGAAATCCCACTTATGGGTATAAACCCAAGAGAAATTAAAGCACAATTCACACAAAAACTTATACATGAATGTTTATAGAACATTGCTCACGATGGCCGAAAAGTAGAAACGTTCCAAATGTCCATTAAAAGATAAATGGATAAATAAATGTGGCCTATCCATACAAATGGATATTATTTAGCCATAAAAATGAATGAAGTTCATGCTACAACATGGATAAAGCTTGAAAACATCCTATATGAAAAAAAGCCAGAAACAAAAAGGTCACATATTTTATAATCCCATGTATATGAAATACCCAGATTAGGAAACTCCATAGATTAATGGCATTTAGGGGTTGAGAGGAGAGGTGAATGGGGCATGACTGGTAAGGGGTACAGAGATTCTTTTCATGGTGATGAAAAAGTTCTACAATAAGATAATGGTGATAGTTGCATAATTCTGTTAAGATACTAAAAGCCACTAAGTTGTACACTTTAAAAAAGCAACTTTTATGGTACTTGCATTATATTTCAATAACAAATTTATTTTTCAAAAAGAAAACTGTAACATAAAATTAAATATCTGATCTAACATTCAGGTAACGGAAGTATTCCTTTTCCTCTCTCACAAATAAAATTTACAATAACTTCAATTACCAGTTCCTCTGAAAGCATAGTTTATATTAATATTTGTTGCCATTTTCAAGGTAGAGGTGAAATTATATTTCTTATTTTGATAAATCTAAAAGAATGGAACCAACTTTCCGCTAGATAAATGCTTCCTTCTTCAATTTGTACTGATCTGGTACCAAGAGTGCACCTGAGACCACATGCCTTCTCAGACAACAAAAGAATATTCAGAACTATCTGTGCATACAATTCTCTTTCAGAAGCCAACACTCTCCCCAATACACCAATGTTATTGAGTTTCAGAAATGGCAGTGAACTATTAGATGCTCTCATTCAGAAAATTTTGAGCAAATATTCAAACATTTTTATTTTCTTTTTAATGTATCATTGAGCTGAGTAGAAATGAACTGAAATCGAACAAACCTCAAGGTTACAGTGAATTGATAGCCTGTGAGTGTGTCTGGGTGTGTGGGACAGAAAGGAAAAGAGAGATTATATTTCTCCAGGTACTTTCATTCATGAAACTTGTTTGTTTTCATTAAATTTATTGGGGTGACACTGGTTAATAAGATTATATACATTTTCAAGTGTACAATTCTGATACATCATCTATATGTTTTATTAGTTCTTAAAAGACTAATCTCTCATTCAGGAATCTTAGCTATCTTTTCAAGAGGATATATGTGAACTGAATTCATCTGTCTCATAGGATTAGGAGGCGGTGATGAGGCCTGAGAGCCCTCACTTACCCCTTCCGGAGCAAGGCAGATCAGAGCTCCCTTGGCACTTCTTGATGCTCTCCTCAGCCGACAGTGGGCAGGAACGTGGGTGCTCACACTTCTTCCCATACCAGCCTACTTTGCAGTCACATCTTCCACAGTTACATTGTCCATGACCTTCACAATGAGAGCAGTAAGAAATGTATATACATGTGAAAAATATATTGAAGTTAGAATTCATTTCAACAGGGAATGTTATAAATGAGTCAGGATCTTAGTTAACAATATTAAACCTTAAAGCAAAAGTACATTTTTCTCAAGATCCTAAATACCTAATTTATATTAATTGCTCATAAGGGGTAAAGAAAAGCAACAACTCCAGATATGATTAACAGGCTTATAGGGTTATAAATGTGAATTTATCAAAATTCATATGCATGTGATTGTATTGGCCTGCTGCAGCCTAAATAGAGTATTTGATGGATTTGACAATTAATTCATGTGGAGGAAAGCATTGGAAATGGAAAATAATTTGTTTGTGAAACAGGGTCTTATCTTTTGGAGTCACCCACACATTATTTTCATTTTATTTATTCATTTATTTACTTATTTGTTTGTTTATTTGTTTATATTTTTATTGATTTCAGAGAAGAAGGGAGAGGAAGAGAGAGATAGAAACATAAATGATGAGAGAGAATCATTGATTGGCTGCTGCCTGCATGCCCCACAATGGGAATCAAGCCTGCAACCGGGCATGTGCCCAGACCAGGAATCGATCTGTGACCTCCTGGCTCATAGGTCAACCCTCAACCACTGAGCCATGCTGGCTGGGCTCATTACTGGTTGTTTTTTTGTTTGTTTTGTTTTTTTTTTACCACACATTACATGTTTATCCTTAAAACCAATAACCTGTGTGGAGTTCACCACTCTTGAAGACCAAATTACACACACAAACGAGGTCAGGTAAGATACTGATTTCTTTTCATATGGACACAGAGCTCGTAAAGAACTATGATAAGTAGTGGTATGGGATAGAAAATAAAAGGCCAACGTTATCAATCAAATAATTGTATTCAAATCCTGATCTTGTTACCTACAGAGTAGGGCTGGTTAAATGACCTCATTGAAGTTTAGTTTCTTCATCTTTAAATGGGATAATAATGCATTATCTACCCATATTTATCAAGTATATATCTTAAAATGCTACATAAAAGTGAGTTATTATTATTTTTATTTATTTGAGTCCACATATGTAACCAAGTAGGAATAGAAAGGAAAGCAGGATAACTTCAGTTGAGCTTTTCCTAACTCCTATGGAACATTCAGGTACTCATTACAGATGCAGAACAACGTGGATTTCTACAATTGCTGCAAAAAATGCATGAAGAATTTTAAAGGATGTGAAATTACACTTTTTTAAGTAAATAAAGTATTATGTTAATGGATGAAAATCCATGCTATTTTGTCATTGGCATTTGATATTACTAATTTCAATTAAAAAAACATTTATTGAGTATGTACCATGTAACCGGGTCTAAAAATAAATTGCCGTTATCATTAATACTCTGCATTAGATCTCATAATTTTAAAGGAAAAGAAAATTGTGCTTACTAGTAAATATAGGGTGTCCCCAAAAATATATATACACACTTTGAATAATTATTAATGCCAATGTTCCTTTTCAGGTTTAATCCATTGGAATTAATACTTATTCAAAGTGTGTATACATTTTTGGGGATACCCTGTATGTATAACATGTGAATAGGATCATTTAGGCCTTCAAATATGAGAATTTTTATTTTAGTAGTTTAATTTATTAGCAATTAGATTTCACTGGTTGTAGATCCTGTGGCTTTTTGCCATTTATCCCAGCTTAAGAAATTCCTACTCTTCTCAATGCTCACGCAATTTCAAGCCAAATTTGCAAACAGAGCTGTATTGCAAATGCATAGGTAAATAACAGTTTTTAAAACAAAATCTTTAACATTTAAATTACAATCTATTCTGCCGTCTTATAAGAGCTAAGGGCTTTGAAATTCTTGAAGACAAGCGGTTTCATTTCAAGAACATTTAGATCTGCCATGAGGATACCAGGGAAAGTACAGAACATGCTGTCATATGTGGAAAATCAGTTGACACTTTAACAAAAAAAAATTTGAACGAGAGAGATAGATTGAAAGCGGGGGCGGGGGGGGTGGAGGAAGCTTTACTCTTGAAAGTTTAAAATAGCTGTAAAAGTTAGAACAAAATACCCAGTAGGTTTCAGATGCCAGGAAATCCCTACCCAGGAGGATGCCACCTGCTGCTGCAGTTGTTTGAAATCCTCAGGCAGCAACCCTTGCCCAGGGTGAAGGTCCCAATAACTAGGCACCTAAAATGAAACGGGAGCCTGTGCTGGGGACACCTGTGACTGAAGGGAGAACAGTCTCAAGTTCTATAGTTGGGACACAGATTATAGAGTAGTTTTTATTGTCAATCTGAGGATCATTCACATGAAAATATTAAAATAATTGTGGTTGAATAAAACAAATTTGTAAGGACAGTGAGAAGTTATTAATAAGGTATTTTTAAAGTTAAAGTATGGTCCAATTAATATCAAAATAAGTCAGATTAATTGTGGATGCATTAACAAATTATGGAAAAATGCAGCTGCTCTAGAAAAAATAGCTCTATGTTATTATTGTAGCTTCATTTTTTTTAATCCTTTGCTATTTCTGTGCTCTGCTATAAACACTAGAGGAAGATGTAGCCTATGATATATTGTACTTCTATTTTCTGTACATTTAATGCAGTATCATGGGGCATCTTAAGGATGAATTCTATGAATTTATGCTTCACCTCCAGTCATAAAGGAAACTGCAATTTTTCTTCTGGAGTTCCTAGTCTCTCAATTCTTGTGTAAAAGTTATGCCAGAGAGAGAGAGAAGGAATCATTTTATAAGGATAAAATAAAGAAGATGAAAATGCATGTTTTTTGATTACTGGTCATGTCCTGGCCATTTTAGTCGCACCCAAGTTTTGTCAATAATATCATATTTGAGGTGTTTGTATGTGTGCATGTGTGATGTTTGTGTATGACTAAGTACACACGAACACATGCACCATGTGAATGGTGAACAATGTATAGCAATAAAAGAAAAAAATAAAGCAAGTTTATTTGAAAGCAGGGATTGTGTTTTAAAAAGAAAAGTTTAGAAAAGATAAGATTTATTTAGCATCAAAATCATTTAGACTACCATAGCATACACTATCAGAGTATTTTATACACAAATAGTAGAAAGGGCACAAAAGAAATTAGGAAACTTGTGTCCCTGATCTAAATGTGTCACTAGTTCATCTTTTGGGACCTCATCTCACTGGACTTTATCTTAAGAGTGAGAACTAAAGGATGTGAATTCCACCACTCTGATCAGGTATGTAATGTTTCCATGCTAGTTTATCAAGCTTATAGAGTATGCCTGCAGGATTTAATTTCATTGCTTCTAACAAATATTCCTTTAAACTCTACAAGCAAAGGATAACAAAACAGAAATAAAAGATACAGATTGTTGTTATTTATTCCTGATATCAAATATGAGGAGAACTGCTTTCAAAAGATCTGTAAGCATACATTAAAACACACACACACACACACACACACACACAGACACAACAATGGGAGAACAGCATGGTGTTAGTGCTGATATGTACGGTTTATGGGATCACAGCCCAATCTGTACCATATGGGTGGGCAGTTGGCAGCAAGACCAGACATCAAGTGGCATCATGGCTAGGTTGGGCGGGTAGAACTGAAAAGGCTCTCAAGCCATGATCTTAGAGACTGTTGACACCAAAACTGATTTTTTCTTTGCAATTATTGTGCTCCCTTGATTTAAGCTACCTAATCTCAGAAATACAGGACAAATGCAGTTTCATTCACTCCAGACAAACATTCTTCTGCTATAGTGGACATTCCTTTCTTTTAAAATGCTCCTGAGTTGGAATCTGATGTTGACAAGTAGTTTCTTACAAAGTAATATGAAGACAATCAATAGAGAAAAGTTTGGGGAAATAAATTAGATCTAATCAGTACTTGTTATTTTAAAAAATCATTCAATATACTGATTTTCCTTCAAGACAATGCAAACTGAACATACTTAATAATTTCCTTCAGTTTCTTTCCTTAGTGCTTTGGTAATACACAATGATAAATTTTTCCACATAATATAGGTTCTATCAAATGATTCGATTTTCCAAACTACTGTAAGCCAGGACTAATCTTATATTTTTATTATTTTGGTAGGCAACACAAGCTGAAAGATGGAGTTTAAGGTCACACTGCAGCATAATTTTTCAATTATTGAAATTTGAGAAAGAGACCAGGGTGGTAAACAATCATCAAGAATAGAAGCGTATTTCAGAATCAGAAAGTAAATTAAATGGAGCAGCTCATAGAACTGAAGTAACAGTTGGTATACTTTAGGATTACTGGTAATGTCCTGGCCATTTTAGTCGCACCCAAGTTTTGTCAATAATATCATATTTGAGGTGTTTGTATGTGTGCATGTGTGATGTTTGTGTATGACTAAGTACACACGAACACATGCACCATGTGAATGGTGAACAATGTATAGCAATAAAAGAAAAAAATAAAGCAAGTTTATTTGAAAGCAGGGATTGTGTTTTAAAATATTGGTACTTCCATACCTATGATGGAGTAGGCACAAAATATCTACATTTAAGTGTATTATTGAATAGATGAATGGACAATGAGAAAATTAAAAAAATAAGAATGTCAATTAAAAGAGCCAATCCATCAGATTTCTTTTGGATTTAAATAAGACCAACACTCTCTGGATGGCAAGAATAGAAGCTAAAAATAAAGCTGCATTTCATCTGAACCGTATTACACTCCAGCCTTGCATAAATCACGGGAGAATATTGAAGTAGTTGGATTACTTTCGTCTCATAAAACTAAGCTATTAACATACTCAGTAATCAGCTGCACGGCACCCTTCTATGGTGTGACTTAGGCAATTAGAAAAATTGTAAAGACTAATAATTCCCTAAGCATAATATGCAAAATTACACAGATTTAGTAAGAATAAAGAAATACTGCTGAGATTGGTGCCTGCCCAAGATCATAATTATGTTCAGAGAAGCTTAGTTTTATAAGAATTTTGAGCAACAAGAGGACAGTTCTTCCTTACTAAAATAAATCGAAGAATTTTATTTTCATCACTTGGAGAGTAAATTACACGAATATTTGGGCCATATGTGTTTTCAAATGACACTTAAAGGCAGTGCGAACTTTTTCTAGTTACTTAATTTCTTTGAACCTGTTTCCTCTTCTGTTAAAATATAATCATGTCTCCCTCTCTGAGTTAGTGTGACTCTAAAATGGAATGAGATATGTGAACAAACTTGGTAAGTATCTATCAGAGTGGGAGCTCTATTAATGTTTCTTCTTTCCTACATGCCTCTACTTAACTGTGAGAGGCAGGCTATGGAGAACTGGACACATTCAGTTCACTCAAATAATGACAAATAAAATCACAATTACAGATTTCATGTCTCATTGTCTTATTTCTTATTGTTCAAACTGCAGCCTATTACCTTAACATTTTTGCCCATTCTTACCTGTCTATATCCACAGCATGGAAACCACATAAAAATGGTTAATTATTCTCTTCTAACTGCCTTCCATGAGAAACCTCAGTTGCTTAACATTCTTGTCTGAAATCTCATAGGATATGGAAGAATGAAAAAGGAGAGGAAAAGAAAAATAAGATAGAAGGAAGAAGGGAGGGAGTAAATGAAGTGCAAAGTTTCAGATTCAAGTATTCCTTCTTTTTTAAAAAAAATATATTTTATTGATTTTTTTACAGAGAGGAAGGGAGATAGAGAGTTAGAAACATCGATCAGCTGCCTCCTGCACACCCGCTACTGGGGATGTGCCCGCAACCAAGGTACATGCCCCTGACTGGAATCGAACCTGGGACCCTTAAGTCCGCATGCCGACGCTCTATCCAATGAGCCAAACCGGTTTCGGCCCAACTATTCCTTCTTAATGGCTTTTATCTGCCCAACATATAATAATAATTCTAAGCTTAAGTAACATGCAACAGGAATTGTGACCTTATAAAAGGATAGAGGTATCAACTGAAATGCCAATATCCATCTTCACCTCATGGTCCTAGTCCCTCACAACTGAGATAGACCAATTCACAAGAGCCTGAATTATCACTATAATGTATTTATTTTGAAATTTTCTATCCCACTCCTAAATCAGGATCATGAATTTAACAAGGAAGAGTGCACCCTATGGGCAATATACACTGAGTGGCCAGATTATGATGATCTCTGAATGCATAATAATCTGGCCACTCAGTGTATATCCTATATAATAAAAGGCTAATATGCAAATTGTCCCCTCGACCAGGAGTTCACCCAGCAGGCAGGCCAGCCAACCGCCCATGTCCCCTCCCCCTGGCCAGGCTGGCCGTACCCCACCCATGCACGAATTCATGCACTGAGCCTCTAATATATATATTATATATATACACACACACACACACACACACACACACACACACACACACTGAGTGGCAAGATTATTATGTGTTCAGAGATCATAATAATCTGGCTACTCATTGTATATCAGAAAGCCACACACATTTTTTATACATAAAAACCTGATTATCTCCTTTATTTTCTTATTTTAAATTATGTGGATTCATATTTTATCTCACAATCTTAAAATGACATTCTTAAATGGTGTTCTCTGAGTCTCAGTATAGTTTTCATTACCAATTCTGTGCTTATCAGTAAATTCTCACATTCAGTCCTGATCCTTTAGACCCACATATTTAATAAGCTAAAAAAATATAAATGTTAGGTTGCCATTTGTCCTTTATGTCTGATATATTTGACAACTTCCTTCTATATTCCCCATCTCAGTAACATTTACCCAGACAACCAGTCCCGTGACTACAGCACTCCACTGCCTAAAACCATCACAAACTCCCCCTTGCCTTTACAATAGAGTCAAGCCCTGCAATATGCTGGTGTGATAATAAAGGACAGTCATATTAATGAGTAGTAGGAAATCTGAAAAGAGCAGCACCCCCTCAAGAGAACAGGATTCTTGAAATATTTAGGAAATCCTCCTGAATGCGAGGGCTCATCAGAAGAGGGAACTTTCCATAGTGGGAAGTTTAAGCAACAGGCTCCCCTCAATGAGGCCAGAGGTCTTTGCAGTAGTACATTCACACTTAGATAGGGCAGCTCTTTTGTCTCCCTTTGCTTTGAATAGACCAGTGGTGTTTCCTATCAATGTACACCAACCAAGAAGTCAAGCTTAAAGAGATGTCTGTGCATATATCTCTGCCTTCTGGATTATCAAACCTAACTGAGCTGCACAACCATAAACCATTTTTGCTACATGACATTTTCCCAGACAGATCTATTTTTTCCCCCCATCAAACCCTTAAAAATTCTGGCAGGTCATATATTTCCCTTTTCATTTAGATCTCAAGCTCCATAAAGTCAAGAATCATGTTTAGCTCCTTTATTGCTGGGCCCAGAAGCCCAGATGCAGCCCAGACCCTGGCAAATACTGTTTCCTCCATAAATATTTATGAAACATTTTTTGAATCCACTAATGATATTCAATTTAAACTAATTTGCAGAATAATTTTGGTATGTAAATTATATTGAATAATTAATGCATTAAAATATCCATGAGAGTTGTATTACCCTAAGTTTTGCAGTATATTACTATAGCTTGTCATCATGGTACCTGTTCTGTTCATTGTCATAAGGTCTGCCAGTTTTGAATTCTCTGAGTTAAGCAATAGATATCTAGAGTTAATGGTTTTCCTTGGTGGAAAATTAGACTAATTTTAAGGGAGTGGTGCATTTTCCTCTCCAGTCTTTGCTCAAAGTGTGAATTATCTTAAAGGTTTCCACGTGACTAATAGGAGTGCTGTGGGTATCCAATGTTTTAGAATGCACATTCAGTTCCTTTATAGTTTCTGTGAGAATCAGAATGAATCTTCAAAATAGGAAAATGAATATTTTTAAAATTTTAAATAGGAATTTGGAGAGCAGTTACCTGAACAGAAGTCATCAGAATATCTGTCGTAAACAGCTCTACAATCCCGTTCATCACACTCACAGGTGTCTCCGTGAATATCTCCCCAGTCTCCAGTTGGGTCAACATCGTGGCAAGAACATTCACCACACACACAAGTCCCTACATGGGAAAAATACTTTTATGTGAGTCTAGTGAGAAAAATTCATGAAAGAAAAAGGCTTATATATTAGTTTTAAAAAATCTGTGACTTATTGTATATTTGAAAAATACATGTATTCAGAAAGAAATTATTCTACAAAGGAAAATTCCATCTAAAGTTGATAGCAGAGATTCTTTAATAAACAAAAGTTATTACCTATGTCAATATTTATATGAGATTGTGGAATATGTCATTAGCTCTGTGTTGGTTTGTCTCAAAGATAATACCCCCAAAATTAAAACAGCACAGGATAAAATCCTTGTCCTCAAGAAGCTTCCAATATACTTGACAAAAAGAAAGCTAATGAAAGAAAAATAAGCAAACAATAAACATCTGAATACTAGCATTTTGTAAACTAGGACATAAATACTGTGAGAAATACTGTAAGAGTTTTGGGAAGAAGAAATCAATGTGGGCTGAAGTAATTAGGGTAGATGGTCTGGATATGTAGGGAGATGGGGAAATATTCTAGGATTGATTGGAAGTAGAACAAATCAAGGAAAGTCAAGAAAGCAAGAATAAGCAAAGAAGGGTAGGGATGGGTGTGGGGATCCTAAGAAATCCCTGGAGCAGAAGGTGCATGTCAGGAAACCCAAGAATAAATTTTGCTAGCTAGGATGAGCTCAAGTTATAGAGTATGTTGGATTAGATAGAGAAATATAACTGTGGTCACATGTAGATTTACAAAGGGGAAGTGCCCAGTTATAGATCATATTTACTTTGTGTGAGTTATCTATAATCATCTTTAGAGCAACCAGCTAATCATCATTTGAGGGAAAGATAAAGTTAAATTTCAATCTTACCTCTCACATCAGAGTAAATTCTAGTTAGATTGAAGATTTAAAAATATAAACTAAAATCATAAAATATAAAATAAATATTTTTATTCAAAATCCCAAAGGCAAATTACTATAAAGAAAAAGAAAAATAGATCTACATAAAACTGTAAAAATTTGGTTAGAAACAAAACACCAAAAACAAACAGTTGGGATAAATAGTCATATGTGTACAAAAGACAAAGAATTACTTTCACAAACATAAACAATTCTTAGAAACCAATATGTAAAGGACAAATATGCCTAAAGCAAAATAGACAAAGGCAAAAAGAACACCAATCAGAGATTTTGGAGAGATGTAATGAGGATGGATAAACATACCAATGTTTGCCACTCAACCTATGATTACTAAGGGGTGGAGGATCTGTAAAACAATAGTGAGTTAGAATTATTTTGAATGTCAGATTGGCAGAGGTGAAAAGATGACTAGGATCAAAGATTGGTGAGGTATGAAGTACAAAATAGTACAACTCTGGATGTACTTTTTTTTTTTCCACAATATATACTCTGAAAATGTTGGAATTTTAGCATAAGAGTCTACTTCAAATAATATATCCACAGGAGAGGAAAAGTACACAAAAGTATATATTCAGGAATATTAAATATGATGGTATTTATGTTATTGAAAAACAACTAATGACATAAATATCAATCAAAAAGGAGTTAGTACAATGTGTAGCTTGGATTACCAAGCAGCCATTAAAGGTGAAAATTAGGTTTTTCCTCTGTGAGCATGGAAAGATACCCAAAATATATGATTAAATGAAAAAAAAACTTACAGCCCACCTATGTGATTCAGTGGTTAAGTGCCAACCCATGAACCAGGAGGATAGGGTTCAATTCTTAGTGCACATGCCTGGGTTGCATGCTCAGATCCCTAATAGGGGATGTGCAGAAGGCAACAGATCAATAATTCTCTCTCATCATTGATGTTTCTCTCCCTTCCTCTCTCTGCAGTCAATAAAAATATATTTAAAAAAATTAAAAAATAGTATGTTTTAAATTTTGTATTAAATGAGAAGAAAATACATGACAGGGAGCACACAAATGATGAATTTCAAAAAAATAAAAAATAAAAACAGACCAAAATATTATGTACCAAAATGTAAAAGGCGGTTATATCTGTATGTTAAGATTATGGATCATTTTCTTCTTTACTATCTGCATTTTTAAAGATGAATATGCATTGCTTTCGAAATAAGTTAAATGATGTGGGGGGATGGGTATGTGATTAAACAAAAGTGGGCAATAAAGGACATTTATTCTATCAGAGATGAGCTGTGTTCACAACATTGGATTTTTGGTCCTTAAAGATGGGCTAAAAAGGAAGATGAGGTAGACATGTGCAGGATTAACGTGTCTCTCCTACCAGGGAAGCAATGATAAGGAGAGTTCCAGGGTAGACATAGTGGTACCTCTGGGAAAAGGAACTCATTGTAGTGCCTGCCCTGGCCTGCCTTCGCACACTGCTGAATCTCACCTGCTATCAGCCTCATTTAGACATGCTACTTCCTGTTCTGCCTCTGCCTGATCTCCAAATCAGAAAACTTTCAGCACCAGAAGAGAGGGAAGGCAGGAGGGGAGACGGAGAGGTGGCAAGGAATGTGTGTTTGTGAGCAACGTCTGCCTCAGAGCCCACATATCCCTGCAGAACCAGGACCTGATCCACAGTCCAATCAGCTCCACTTTGCTCCTCTCTCTTCAACACCTAAATGGCTATTTCCCACTGTAACACAGTTCAAGCTTCATACACTGACATTCTTATAGTGACTCCAGACGCTACTGAATAAAAGAACTGAAGCAGAAACGGGTCCTTATATATGAAAGGAAAACAACATGAATTAGTATGATATACAGTCAGATCTATTCTATATAAATTGAAGAGAGAAATCTTTTAAAGGATTTTTGTTCCAAGTTCAGGTCTTTTCCTTTCTTTTCTCTATGTTCAGATACATGGCACATTTTACTATTCTATGTCAGTCTTTAAAAGGATAAAATTGGTTGTGTGGTTAAGGTTTTCCCTGGAAGTAATATCTATGAAAATGCATCATTCACTTATAGAAATGAAAAAATATTTTTTCCAGTTTCTAGATTTTTATATTTTTATAGAAGGAAATATGACCACTTAGTCATTTCACCAGGTAGGCAAAGAACACCTACAGCATGACTCTCTTTATCCATCAGCCCAGCTGACGAATTTACAGTTTATATCAACAGTTAACTCAATTTAAATGATATTTTGTCAATAGTAATATATTTTTAAATGTATGCCTAAGGCCAGTCTAAATTTCATATTGCTTTTGATACCATTTCCAAATACATTGTGTACAATATGACATTTCTATTATTGTATATAAAAGTTAAATGACTCTATGTCAATTCTGTATTTCAACCAAGACTTCAATTGACTCATCATTAAGAGGAGATTTTATTTTTTTAATGTTCTCTGGATAATTAGATGCTCATGCTGTAGATGGTTCTGTTAGTCAAGAGACATTTAACAGAAGTATCTACAAGAATTGCCTTTTAGCTGCACTATGCTATTTCTGGACGGCTGCCAAAAAAATTACAGTTCCTATGTTAACTATTTGTTCAGTGAAGCTTAATGAATGACAGTAGCTTTCTAATTTTTCTGTTTTCTACTCAATAAAAGACAAAAAAAGAGAAAATTGTTGGTATAATAGATGTTGATTTTCATCAAAGTCAATGACTATCAAAGATGACTTCCTCCCACACAGAAGGAAATGCAGAGATAAGGAGTGTTAACAATTAAGAGCTCTGTTTGCCTCCCAAATCCATAGTAATGTGTATGAATGACACACCTCTGTTACTGCAGATTTTGCCATCTGGTGATGTGCATCTTCGCTTGCTCTCCCAGGGGGTGATATCACACTGGAATTCGCATTTATCTCCATGCCAACCAGCATCACAGTAACAGTTTCCACAGTAACACTTTCCATGGCCTTTACCCAAAATGAATTTTATACAGTGAGGAAAAAAGCAACTTTAAAAGCAGAATTAACTTTCTACCTCTTTATGATCATTGTCGCTTTCTGAAATAGTATATCTGCTTCACACTTATTGCTTAAAATAATCAAATTAAGTAGCTTCTCCCCCAAAACATTATAGTTATGCCTATACTTACATAATCACACACACTGAGCAAGTCAAAGTGTCCTCTAACGTGTCCTAGCCAGGCAGCTGATTAAAATGAATGCAATTTAAAGAAATGATAGGAAAGACTGTGAAAGTCTATTACATTCAAATCTCAAATGTATGCACCAAACTCAAATGCATTTAAGTATTTACTCTAAGGGCACTTCTTGAATTGGTCATTAAAATATTTTATTTGAAATCAACTACTGAGAAACTAATGGTGTGTATTTACTTGGATGCATACTATTAATGACTGAACCATTGCTTAAACCAGAGGAAATGTTTCATCTTTTCATTCAACTGTATCCCACAAGCTGTTGTGTTCCACCACATGGAAAAGAGGTTTTCAGCTAAATCAATGTTTAGAACTCATTTAGATCAATGAAATATCCTAGACCCTGGATCTCACAGTCAAATTCCCACCGTAACTGTGAAGGGGACACAAATGATAGGTAAGGGCACCCCATCATTTTGTGTCTGGATATCACCACACCCTTTCAAACTGTTACCCTACTCGTTTGTATTTACAATCAATAAATCTGTAATGAATCATCATAACATCACTTCCTGTATCTGTATCTATCAATCCTTCTACAAATTCCCAAAGATGGCAATTCTTTTATATCACAAGCCTCGGAAACTTGAGGGCTACCCCAGAAAATAGCAAGACAACCATGTACTAAAAGCTCTTCCTATGAGTCAGGATTTTAAAATCCTTCTTATGTCTTCCCTTTTTGTAGTTATGCCATCCAAACATGAATGTATGTTTCTTGTTCTTGTAAATATGATAAAAACCAGGGTCACACTGTTTTTTCTAGTCTATTTTTTTCTGTAATATAAGAATTTATGTTTTATCAGAGTCTATGGCTAAAGTCTTTGTACTTCCCTCTTTTTTCTCCCACAGCCATAATCCCAGAAGATCCATGGGAAACTGATTGTGAAGCTATTTTTCTTTCTAAACACTATGGCTTTCCTGGCCAATGGCAAGAACATCAGTAGGGTTTCTTGTGCAACTCTTGTCCTTCAGATGAGACTTCTTTCAAGCGGACACACATCAGAGAGACAAAGAGGAAGAACAAGAGGTGAAGAGAAACTGCTCTAATGAGATACAGAGAAAGAGACCCAGGCATACAATTCCATGTTTTCTGTCTGAATAAGCAGTAACTGGGAAATCCATTAAACACACACACACACACACACACACACACACACACACACACACACACACACACCTTTTCTTAACCTAATATGATCATTTCCACAACAAATTTAATTTTAATTTATTCACGTAAGCAAATACAAAGGCTATTAAACTATACATTTATATTTATAATTACATATTATAATTATATGTATGTATTATACATTTTATTTATGAATTTAAAAATATCTCTGCATGTATATACACACACACACAATATGACATTAAAATGCTACATCACAAGCCTCAGAAACTTGAGGGCTACCCTGAAAAACAGCAAGACAACAGTGTACTGAAAGCTTTTCCTCAGTTTTTTAAAAAAACTTGGTTAACTTCTTAAACCAGAATTTATTTCTTCTGTAATTTCAGGAAATGTATGTAAGCTGCTATATATGTAAGGATTACTTTGACATTAACAAATGATCATAAATCCACATTCTTCACACCAAAATCTTTGTATATTTATAAAATTTAGTATTCAATTTCAGTTTTACTTAAAAAAAATCATTGAGGTAGAGGTAAAAAAGAAAAGAAAAATCACGTAAAGCTACACCTTTATGCATGTATAGAAATGTAAGCAGATATCCTCATAACTCAAATGAAAATATTAAAACAAGACACATCTGAATAATTGAGATAAAATAATAGCTTCAGGACAATACACATTCTGGACAATAAACATTCTTTGCTTTGCGTGAACTGTTGGAGCAAAAACATCTTTTTGCATTGCTTCACTGATGGACTGTAGAATCACCTCTCAACAAACTGGCTTCCTGTGAATGACAGGTGGAAAGATCTACAAGCCCAGTCAATGTCACCCCCAGAGGATTTACCAGAGAGCTGGGGTCTGTGGTCAGAGACTTTGCACCATGAAATTGCTTAAGCCTCAAACAAATGGAAATCTAAGTGAAAGGTTGAGAGTTAAAAATCTCCTGTTGCATCGTTTCAAGTTAAATGTTTACATTTACAAAGGCAAATAGACTTTGCTTTGGTGGTCTGCATCAGAACACCTTGGCCCCAATCATGTTCCATTCCTCTTTTTTTGATCTGTAATAATTGGAACTGAAACAGCAGGAGGACAAATACATCATATTTGTGGGTGTATTTATGTAATTGTTTGAATTATTTTGGACTGACCCCTTTAGCAGAATTCTCTGAGCAGTATCTAACTTAGGTCACTGGCTTGAAAAAAAGAAGACTTTTGCATTTGTTTGTTTTATCCTGGTGGATTGTCCATCAATGAAGCCAGAGAGAAAGAACCAAGCAGACCTAAATAATAATATCTGGATGACCACGGGAATTGAAGCTCTAATTTGTTTTTGTAAGCAAAGGGACAGTTTGTCTTATGTTATTGACACTTTCTCAATGGCCTCTGGTTCCTCCTGGCCCCTTTGGCCCTGATCCTTCCAAGGAAATACTCTTCTGAAATCACCCAATTTGCAAACAGAATAGGATTCCATGGGCTGGAATCTTGTCAGAGATAAATGAAATAAGCAATTGCTTATTAATAGAAAGATGATCTCACAGTAAAATAAATTATAAACTGCAGAGAAGGATTTACTTAAACTAAAGGGATTTTCATTGCCCTCTACTTTCCTCTGCTGTGTCAGTCATGGTTGCAAATTGAAACTCTAGGAACAGGCTTGCAGGTAGGTAAACAGAAGAGAGGGACACTATGGGTGGTGAGGAGGAGATCTTCTCATGGAATACCACATCCTGGGCACTGATGCAGTTCTCATTGGTGAGGGGTCAAGAGTATAGTCTTTGGCATTACCTAATGAGTGTGAAATACTTATTGCAGTGCTTGGCACTAGCAAGCATGCAATCACTGGTACAATAGAAAAACATGATTTGAGTAATGGTGGTACATAATAAAGATAATGAAAAATGTTATCTGTGTGTGTGTTGGGGGTAAATAAATACTAAGCTAATAATCTTATTGGTCTCATGTCTCCAATAGGACCTGGGACCATTTAAAGGCTAATGACTTAGAAAGAGAATGAAATTAAAATATGCAATTGAATGATTGGGATAAAAGAGACAATAAAAGCAGTTAAGATGAGCAGAAAAGATGAAGTCCAACTTGGACCACTTCAGAACTATGTACTAGTTGGCTTGCTTGTCATAAGATCTGACTCTCCTCCAGCAATAATCTGATTTTACAATTAAAAAGTACAAGTTACTTTGAATGCCTTAGTATAACTTTCCTTATATAAAATGTTTTCCAAATAATGTAAATTCAGATAAAATTCATAAATCTGGTGCAGAAATTTATAGAGAGATAAAAGCACAATGAGACAGGTGGAAAATCAAGTACTTTATTAATTTCTGCAGTTAATATACATACCTCCACATATTTCTTCTGTTTCATCATCTATGCATTCTCTATCATCACACTCACAAAATTTGCCATAAACGAGTCCATTTCCATCTGAATTATCACACTTACATCTGCCACAGTGACATGTACCTAAACCATTAAACCAAAGCAAAGATTATTTGTCAAATGCATATAAATTATACTTAATGAATTTTAACCTCTTTCAAAGAGAGAAAATTCAAATTAATTTACTATTGAAATTATGTACTTTTTGGGTATGCTGAGATAGATAACAATACATTCTTAAGATTATTGTAGCACAGAAATTATTTTTTCTAGCACAGCCATTATGATTGACCTCTAATAGTTTCATGAATTTAAATTTGACCTCCTAAGTGCAAAGCTGCTTATTTATGTCCTTCCAATCAACGCATGAATGAATACCTTCTCATTTACCTGGGTCTGAAGTGAACTAAAGCAGAAAATTCTAAGCTGTGTGAGGCAAGTAACCTTATTTATCTGCCTCACCAGTATTTACTCAATGCTCGGTGCAATATTTGAGTATACTATTTATGTAATAAACATTTGTGGAATTCATTATCAAATGCATGAATAAAAAATGTAGCTGCCCCTAATAATTTCATATCCACTGTGTCAAACTGATATACATACTCTAATGACAAGGGACCATAATGGGCTTTCTTAGGCAGAGAAGCCTAGGAGCTCATCAGAACCACAAGGCAGCTCAGGGTGATAGAGGCAATGGAGTTATCTGGTCTACCATATTCCACATACTCAGCCAAGTTTGAGGATTTGACTACAACCCCTGAGAGTGATTTCACTGACAGTAAAACAGTATTTAAATGATACTGAGAGATAGAATGTCCATTTAAGGAACTTCCCTTTGAATACTTATTTTTCAATTTTTAATGATCATCACAATATTCAAGACAAACTGAGATTTAACCACTCACCAGATACCACCTTAGACTCTAGAATATAACAGATCAACTCAGTCAAATCCTTCTCTCAGATTTTTATATGAGCAGAACTCAATGTGATAAAGTAAATGGAGAAGTGCAAAGTGTTGCAAAAGCACATAGCAAGGGGATTTAACTGACACCTGAAAGTCAAAGATAGGGTCCCTGGAGAAGTAGCTCTTATTTAAGCTGAAAACTGAAACCAAGCCAAAAAAAAAAGCTAAGAGAAACGAGAGATACTGAAGAACAATGTGAAAAGTGGCATAAAAAGAATTAGGCAATTAAAGGTGCAATTTATGGAAGTCTTATCCTATCTAATAAAGAGGGAATATGCTAATTAAACCTCAGGCTGTCACAAAGATGGCGGCGCCCACAGCCAATAAGGAGGGACATGATAATTGACTGCCCGCCTGCAAAGATGGTGGCGCCCAGTCCCTTCAGCCCTGCGGTGGCAGTAGGTGCACGGCAAGGCCGGGCTTGCCCCAAGGCGGGCCTGGCTGCTCCAAGTGCCTGCCTCTGGAGTCCCTCAATCCCCTCATCCCCCTAGCCACCCAGGGCTGGCCTGAGGCGCAGGCAAGCCTTGGATGGGGGCTGCCCAGCCACCCAGGGCCGCCTGAGGCTCAGGTAACCAGGGCAGGCCGAGGCTTGCGCTGGTGGCAGTGGCAGCAGCAGAGTGGTGATGGGGCATCGCCTTTCCCTGATCACAGGGTTACCTCCTGCCCTTGAGGACTCCCAGACTGTGAGAGGGGGCAGGCCGGGCTGAGGGACTCCCCCTCCAGTGCATGAATTGTGCATGAATTGCACTGTGCCTTCTAGCATGTCATATTAAAATTTTTAAACTGTAATCAAAGAATAATGAGAAGCCGTAATATATTTACAACAATGGAGTCATGTGGTAATTTATGAATTTTTATCAGATTACTCTATTTGTTATATGAAGAATACACTGAAATGAGGGAAAAGTAGATATGAGGAAAGAATTATTGCATAAAAGGTAGAAGCTGACCAAGGTGATGACAAGGACTTTAGAAAGAAACAAATACACCTTCTGTAGAAGAATAGACAAAACTTGGTGACCGATTGGGCTTGACTTGGTGAAGAATGAGGAACCAGAGATGATATTGATAATTGACTTGAGCCACTCGATACTGGAGATTCTATATGTGACCTACTTGAAAGATCTTGGATTTAGGTAGATGTGTAGCCAAATCCAGGTTTTAATCCCCACTAGCTATATTTTTAAAAAGTATATCTTTTTATTGATTTTTAGAGAGAGAGGAATAGAGAGGGAGAGAGAGAAAGAAACATGTATGTGAGAGTGAAACATTAACCCACTGCCTCTTGCACACCCCCTACTGGGGAATCAAGCCTACAACCCAGGCATGTGCTCTGACCAAGGTTCAATCCCAGCAACCTTTTGGTGCATGTCACAATGCCAAACCAAATAAGTCACACTGGCCAGGGCTAGCTACACTTTTTTGAGGTCATTACTTTAATCTTCAATTCAAATTCCTTATCTACAAATGACATCTACCTCATAGAGCTGCTGTGAGGACCAAGTGATAAATATCACCCAGTCATCTTTCTAAAAATACTACTGTGTCTAGTATATAGTAGTCTTTCAGAAAACTTTGGGTTTTTCCTCTTCTCCCATTAAGATAGCTAGTATATTTCTCCAGGTACACTTTATATTTATGCACCTCTGTTTTCATACCCTCTGGATATTCTGTTACTCTAGTCACTTGAAATTTGTTACTAGTTATAATACTTATTTTTATCTTACAGTCACATATCAATGTGTGATTTTGCAGAATTTGAGCTTATTTTTCTTCCTTGAGAATGCATGTATGAATTTTACTTTTATTAAACTTCATTGTCCTGTGTGCTTTTTTCTGAAAATGATTTTAACTTATAAAAGTTCATTTCAATCTAATGCTATAATTCATGGTAGTGCCTCATTTCAATTTTTTCTTTAATTATTAACCTTATTTTTCATTGTCACATTTATGCTGTCTTTCAACCATCCACATATGTATTCATTAAATTTTCTTGTTGCCTATTATATTATTGGAAAACTATAGGAGATAATGAGATGAATAAAATTATAGAAGATAATAAGATGAATAAAGTTAAAACTAAGTAAATCATAGACCAGGCAGAAAGAGCTAGATGATCAATAATTTATACAGGGGTGGGCAAAAGTAGGCTTACAGTTATAATAAAAAAAATAAGATAATAAATAGTAATATAAGAATAAACTCTGTGTTTCACATACAACTGTAAACCTGCTTTAGTTAATCTTTGTGTATGTGTGTGTGTATATATTTATAATATTTTATATATATAAAACCAGATGATGCAAAGGCATTTGCAATAGATTTGTGACAAATGCTTTATAGAAAGTATAAACTTAAACCCTAGTCTGGCTCTGTGAAGGAGGAAAGGCACAATAAAAGAGTAAGTTCTAGAGTTGGCATTTGACCATGGATAGAATTTCAACAAGTAGAAATTAAGAAAACATGTGATATTGAGGAAAGAACTTGAGCTAAGGATTATGAGTTGGGAATTAAAGAACAGTGAAGCATCTGACCTGAGTTTGGAGAAAAGGGTAGGTTGAAGCCAGATAGTAGAGGATCAAGACTACTAGTGAAAAATTTTAGAATTTATCTGTTGGAATTCTGGGAGTCTTGGTAGTTTTGGAGAGTGGTATAACATAGGAGTGTATGCGGTAGTTATTTTCAGGAAAGATGGGAGGAAACAGTCTCTTCCTCTGAATTCTGCAACTTCTCCCTGACATCTCCCACAGGCAGGCTCACTACCATCCACACATTGGAACCATTCCTGGCTGATGTAGGAAGCTTACAACAGCTCAAAGACTTCCTGTCTCACCTACCAAGTAGAAATCACAATTGAGGCTCCAAGATATGGCATATGGAAGAGTAGGCAAAAGTGCCAGACTCCTGTGTTCATGCTATGTCATACTGCTTCTCTCTCTTGGTTGCCAGTTAACTCAGGGTCTAAGACTGGTCTTCTGATTTATGCTAGATTATTTTAACATAGACATATCATTCTGACTAATATAGCTGTCTCTCTCTAGGATATCTTCCCAGTTTTGAACATTGGCCTATACCCTTGTGCAATGGCATCACACTTCACTTCACCCTGCAGACTGTGCTTGCCTTTCTGGGCCCCTACAGAGTCAGTAGATTCTGGAACTCCTTTAGTCCCCAGCTCCATCTCATCCTGCCCTTCAGTCTTATGCCCCACTCCATTTACCTCTTTTCCCCCTTCTGCTCCAAGCTACTTCTAGAAAACCACATTGTAATATGAAGTGGAAAGAAAGATTAGTAGAAAGAACTCATACACTAATGCAATTTGAGGGGAGTGGTCCTGAACTAGGCTGGTCAAAATAGGACTATAGGCTATAAAGAACATTGTTGGGTCAATAGAAAAAACTGGAATATGAATGGCAGATTGCATAAAAGTATTGTATTAATGTTTAAAAAATATAGGGATACAGATACCTGAGAAATATGTTTTGTACCTTACTAAATGTTTTTATCTATTAAAAGAATTATGTAAAATTTCTCCTTAAAGATATCTTAATGTATTGCATCACATGTTTAGATTTCTTTTGTTGAAACATCTTTGGATTCCTAAGCTAAAATCTACTTGTTGAGTATATTATTAAAAAGATGGGGGAATAAACACTCCAATACCCTGAATTTAACTTGAAAACAAAATAAATAAATCCAAAAAATAAAGAAAAAATAAATAAACAAAATTCAAGTATTATTACTTAAGGAAGTTTGGAAAGCATGAAGTTTTCAAAACAAAAGAAGCTGTGTGGGGATGTGAGGGGTGAGGGTATGTGTGCACACACATTTGGAGGGGTGCGTGTTATGAACTGGAAGTAGAGAAATCTGATTGAGAGAAAAGACTGAAGGAAGCAAGAATATCCGTAAACACAGAAAGTGACCTGGCTGCTGAGACCATTAGTCATGGCCCCTGATTGGTCCATTCACATCTTGCATTGGATATGGCTCTGATTCCTGGGAGCAGGAGCAAAACAACCTCACTGCATTTAGGCTGCACAAGAGCAATTTGTTGCAAATCAAAAACTGTGGAAAGGTCTTATCTCTGATTGCAGGACTCGACCAACAAAGTGAGCTTCAGGAGGGAAGATATGCATGCATGTAGTCAAATCCTTGCTTATAATAGGAAGAGCGAAGGCTCAGATCACTGGATCTACAAAAGAATTACACAGAGTTTTAAAAATCAACTATAATCCAGACCATACCCTGAGACAACTGAATCACAGCCTCTAGTTTAGGACACCAACATTCTCAAGTCCAATCAGGTTGCAAAAAAAGAGATTTACAAGGAGGCATGGATCAGACTGTCGGGCCTCAGAGGGAGGGTAGGGGAGGGTGGAGGTAAAGGGGAGAGATCAACCAAAGGACTCGTGTGCAAGCATATGAGCCTAACCAGTGGTTAACGACAACAGGGGGTGGGGGCATGTGTGGGGAGGGGTGTGGCATGGGAATGGGGGATGAGGACAAATATGTGATACCTTAATCAATAAAGAAATTTAAAAAAAAGCTTGCTGTCACTATATTCTTTAATGAGTGTCACACAGTGCATCAAAAACTTCTATTTAATTAAAAATGTTTGGTTTTATTTGATGGCTAACAACTCTGGATCTGTAACAGAAAATAATTAAGTCAGTTTATATAAATAATTTTTCAAAGATTTATTTCAGCATTCAAAATCAGGGCTGACAATGTAAACCAAATGTTATTGGGGTGTTGTTTCCAGTGAATTTCCTATTTGAAGGAGGCATTTGGAACAGCTGGAGAACATCAAACTTGCCAGTCTCAGCAAGATGATATTTTTTTCTATTGATTTATCTGAATTTCATTTCTAAAAAAATATACTCAGAAGCAGTCTCATTTAGAGGTTCAATATTCCGAAATGCATAAGTACTTCCATTAAAAACCCAAATTTGATTATTTCACTTACGAATCTGCATAGAATCAAATTCTTACCTGCATTAGAGCAGATGATATCTTGAGAATTCTTGCACATTTGGTTACTTTTTTTCTTTGTCAGATCACAATTAGTTGGGTACTGGCAAGCATCCCCAGACCATCCTTTGTCACATTTGCACTTTCCACAGTCACACTTACCATGGCCTGGTGATTTAACAACATCCAGTTAGACTCAAATTGTTTTCCAAAAAACAAAAAACACACATTATTATAACTAAAAGACTTAAGGTTAATGTTGGTTCAAGATTGAGCTATAATAAATTCAAACATATATATTACAGTGACTAAAGGGTAATGATATTATATACAGTATAATGGAGTATGTAAAATTTATTTAAATAACCAACTTTGAGAAATCATGCTAAAACATTAATTTATAGAGACATTAGGATAGATAATAAACCAGAAGTGTAATAAACATAAAAAAAATCTAGCATAGAAAAAACCCCAAAACTCAGTACCTTCCACATTGCAGAGACAAAAGCCCAGTAAAAATTTTTATGTAAGTACACTTTATAGCACATAAAACTACAAATTCTGAGTAAGGAATCTTACATGAATCTCCACTGAACTAAACTTTGGCCTTCTATTTATTTGAATCTAACATGTAATAAAATTGTGTAGATATATAAATATCACCTTGGGTAAGATTGACATGAAAGTTAAGTATATAGCTTGTTTCCCAATGAGGAAATTTGGTTCAGGAATCAAAAGAATAAGACCCACATTCATCTATTGCCACACAAGTTTCTCAACCTTTCATGCTCTCAAATCTACATTTTGCTGTTTTTATGGCTGGGATCATTAACTTTGTTAAATCTGCTTAATGAAGCCTACTAATGTTTTATTGGCTACATATTAATTAGACTGAAGTACAAAATATGTTTTTTAATCCTTGGCCCTTGGCCCGAAGAATTTACAAATTCAAAATTGAGACTGACATATGAAGAGAATTGATGTCAGACTTTCTGTTAAGTTTGAGCTGAAATACAGTTTATGACCTATAGAAATAAAAAGGAAGAGACTTTCTGGACTGGCTTGACCTGTAAATAGGCCTTGAAAGGTGAGGAGAGCTTGAATGGGTTGCAGGGATAGTATTCTTATTTTATTTTATTTTATTTTATTTTTTTATTTTATTTTATTTTATTTTATTTTTATTGATTAAGGTATTACATATGTGTCCTTATCCCCCCATTGCCCCCCCACCCCCCACTCATGCCCTCACCCCCCTGGTGTCTGTGTCCATTGGTTAGGCTTATATGCTTACAAACAAGTCCTTTGGTTGAACTCTCCCCCTTACTCCCACCCTCCCCTACCTTCCCTCTGAGGTTTGACAATCTGATCAATGCTTCTCTGTCTGGATCTATTTTTGTTCATCTGTTTATGTTGTTCATTATATTCCACAAATGAGTGAGATCATGTGATATTTATCTTTCTCTGACTGGCTTATATTGTAATGTTACTAGAGGCCTGGTGCACAACATTCATGCACTGCGGGGGGGGTGTCCCTCAGCCTGGCCTGCACCCTCTTGCAGTCCACCCCCGAGGCATCCTTAGTGCTGCCTCAGAGGTGGGAGAGGCTCCCACCACTGCCACTGTACTCGCCAGCCGTGAGCCTGGCTTCTGGCTGAGCAGTGCTCCCCCTGTGGGAGCATATTGACCACCAGGGGGCAGCTCCTGTGTTCAGCGTCAGCTCCCTGGTGGTCAGTGTGTGTCATAGCAACCGGTCGTTCTGCCGTTTGGTCAATTTGCATATTAGGGTTTTATTATATAGGATTTCTTCATGCCTGAAATTCATAGACTACAATGGATTGGAATCTTTGATCTGGTGCTAACAGTTTTTCAATGTGGCAGCCAAAATCCACATGATGAGGTCCAGATGGTCAGTCAGAATGAATGGCTCAGAGGTCCCATTTGGGCAAGTTCAACAGAGCCTTCATCTGTGATTGGCTGTGACTTTAAAAGTCCTCTGTGTGTGACCCAGTCCATGTAAATGTTTCTATTCCTGTTGCATTTTTCAAATTAATTATTCTACTCCACAAACAAAATCTTGCATGCACCGTAATTGTAATTCACTTCATCCAGTGCACATTACTCTTTCAAATTGATTGTATCATTTTGCATTCCTGTCTGGTCCTACATGATAATGTTACTCTCCGCCAACTTGGTATCATTCACAAACATAAGTGATCTCTCCTGCCAACCATTCAGTCTATTTATAAATGTATTAAGCCACATTCTTGAAGGAGCTAAGCCTTTTTGATAAACAAAGTGTGTTGGTAACTGTAAGGACTCTTAATATTAACGTATTAGGTTGATCCACATAAAATTATCACTTTTCTAAGTTGAATATCAGATATTTCTTATCTTCATCTCCATATAAAGTCTTCATATCAACAACAATGTTAATAGAAATAATTTAGAAGAACAAGAAATATGGTAGTGATGATTTGCTAAATCTGGAATAAAAGAATACTCAATGTTTATTTTATATTGGATGGGACACCTTATTTGGAGATAAATATATAATTTTTTAGAAAGAAAATTATCTTCAGATGATATTTACTCTTTATTCACAGTTAGGAAGAGCTTTGGAAAACCTCGGGAAATAAGGTGATGATATTATTGTGGTAATCTCCATTAAAGTATCAATAACATGGTTTTTAAAAATAACACATTTTTTTTCAAAAAAATATCCATTGTATATTAGCTTTCTGGGGCTTCCATACAAAGTACCACAAGCTGAATGGAGTAAAACAACCAAAATAACTCTTTCATATTCCAGAACCCGGAAACCCGAAAACAAGGTGTTGGCAAATGGGTTCCTCGTGGAGGATCTTAGGAAGAGACTCTTCCCCCGTTTCTCGACATACTGGTCTTTTCCTACAAATTTGGTGTTCACTGGCAGCTTAACTCTAATCTCTGTTTCTCTATTCACATGCCTTTTGCCTCTGTGTCTGTGTCTTCGCATGTTTCTACTTATAAGTGCAGTCACTGGATTTAGAGCCCATGTATGACCTCATCTTAACTCAATCACATCTGCAAGAACCTTATTTTCAAATGTCACAGTCACAGGCTCCAGGTGCTAGGACTTTACATACCTTCTAGGGGTATACAGTTTAAACTGCAATTGTTGCAAATAATATATCCTAATTATTTTCTTTCCTAACTTTAATTCATGTAAAAGATGGGGCAATTTTTTCTCCTATGTATGAAAACAAACTGGCTTGGGCTGGCAGCGACTCCCTCCTCCCCATTTCTGTCCTACATTGGGAGGGGCCTGAAAATTTGTACAGTCGCCCATTGTTAAATCCATATTTTATTCCATTGCTTTGCCGGTCCCTCCCCTCCCTTGTTCCTCCCACAATACTTGCTCCTTCACCACCAGCCAGCCTAAAGACAAGTGAATTGCCATAGACCAGGGAAAAGACACAACCGGCTCTCAAAGAAAGTTGGGGACCTTTGGGGTGAAGGGTCCCAAGTCCCAGACACATCAGTCTAGGAGAGCAAAGGTGGCAGGTGCCAGGGTTCCAGGTGGCCACATCCTACTATGCCATTCTGGCCTTGGGAATGAAGGGCCAAGAAGAGGTAGACAGAACCCCTAAATCATGAGCCCCAGAACAAGGTTCCATTGCACAGGTCAAAGGATGGCCCCTGACCTGTTGGTTGAATGTTCTCCAGTGCACCCAATGATCATGGTTCAATTTCCTTTCTGGGCATGTGCCTATTTCCCAGTAGGGGGTGTGTAGGAAGCAGCAGATCTATGTCTGTCTCTCACATCCAGGTTTTTTTCTCTCTCTCTCCCTTTTTCCCTTCTTCTCTCTCTAAAATCAATAAAAACATCCTATATAATAATCCTATATAATAAAAGGGTAATATGCAAATTGACCCAAGGCAGAACAACCATGAACAACCGGTCACTATGATGCACACTGACCACCAGGGGGCAGACACTCAACACAGGAACTGCTCACATGTGGTTTTCGCTCCCACAGGGGGAGCTCCACTCAGCCACGAGCTGGGCTGACGGCTGCCAGCACAGTGGTAGTAGCGTCTCCCACCTCCATTGCAGTGCTAAGGATGTCTGACTGCTGGTGAGCCTTAGCTGTCAGTTGGATATCCCCCAAGGGCTCCTAGGCTGCCAGAGGGATGTCTGACTGCCAGCTTAGGCCTGCTTCCTCGGGGATCAGGCTTAAGCCAGCAGGCAGACATTCCCTGAGGGGTCTCGTCTCAGACTGCGAGAGGGTGTAGGCCGGGCTGAGGAACCCTCCACCCCCAGTGCATGAATTTTCGTGCCCTGGACCTCTAATCCTATATAATAAAAGCCTAAAATGCAAGTTGATCAAACAGCAGAATGACCGGCTGCTATGACATGCACTGACCATCAGGGGGCAGATGTTCAATGCAGGAGCTGCCCCCAGCTGGCAGGCCCCAGGCTGGCCAAGGCAGGTGCCAGCAGGGGCCCCTCAATAGCCTCGCTGGTCACCCTGCATAGGGAGGTGACCAGCGGGGCTGGCAAGCGAGTGGTGCCAGGCTGGCCAAGGCGGGTACCAGCAGGAGCCCCACAGATTGGCCTTGATTGCCAGCCAGGCCTAGGGACCCTACCTATGCACGAATTTTGTGCACCGGGCCTCTAGTATATATATAAAAGGATTGCCCCTCCCTAGGGCTACATGAAATCCTAACCAGCACAGCATTCATCATTCCTGGCTGTCTAGACCAGCAATTTTCAAAGTTTTTCATCCATGGCATACATAAACCAATTACTAAAATTCTGTGGCACATTGAAAATATATTTTTTGCTTATCAGATTAAAAAAAGGGTATAATTTTGATTCATTCACACTGGAAGGCTATTGTTGTGTTCACTGTTGTCATTTTTAAATTTTATTTTACAATCCAAATGAAAAGAGGTCAGTGCCCCTGACTAAATAATCAAATATTGCATGTTTTAAACATTTTTGTGGCACACAGATTGAAAATCGCTGGTCAAAACCATTCCAGTCTGGTTCTTCTCCAGATAAGTCAATTTCCACAAAATGTGGTCTTAAAATAAACAATCCAACATGCTTGACAATAAATCTGTTGCCCTTCAAATAAATTCCCTAAGGAATCAAAAGAAAACAAGCACACAAAACAAGAATGTCAAAGAAATGCCAAAACAGCTCCCAGCCAAAATAATGAAGATGGAAAAGTAAAAGGCTATTGTTTCCAGGGCTTTCAGTGGTGTACGGAAGACAAACCACAGTGGAGAGTAAAATCCAATAGTTTAGGCTCATTTTCAGTAAGAAGGCAGAGGTGTGGTTGGCTTTCTCCAGTGTTTCCCAGTAAGCTGGGGCCTTGATCTCCACTGATAAAGGAAAGGCATTCCAACAAAGACAGAATAAAAGTTTGTAATTTTAAATTAAACAATGCAACAGCAGCAGCATCACCATTCTTCATAACCCCTTTCACCTGGGTAATGCAAAGGCAGTGGTGATGAACTCATTAAAATCCATTAGAGGGGAGTTGACACTATTTATTTTTAAATGAAAACAAGCTGTTTCAAAATGGAAATAAAGACTTTACCAGTATGGAAAACTTTTAAGAATTAATCAGCCATTACTAAATAAAAATGAAAAATATTATACTTTTCTTTGGAAAATATATGGGAGGAAAAAAATAGAAGGAGACAGCCCTTGTCTCTCTTTTTCAAATTTACTGATATTTTAGGTGGAAATAAACTGCCAAAATGAATGTGCTTATTGGATTAGCTATATGTCCTTGGCTTCAGTCCTCTTGAAGTCTTAAAAGGTAAAAAGTAGATAGATAGGTATTTAGGTAGGTAGGTAGATAGATAGATAGATAGATAGATAGATAGATAGATAGATAGATAATAGGTAGATTAGGTATAGAAATAGGGTGATTGGATAAAGAAGATAATATTTATTATTCAGCCACTAGAAAGAAGGAAATCCTGCTACTTGGGACAACCTGGATAGACTTTGAGGACATTATGCTAAATGAGGTAAGTCAGAGAAAGACAGGTACTGTGCAATCTCACTTATGTGTAAAATCTAAAAAATAAACAAACAACAACCAAAAGTAAACTCATAGAAAAAAATCAAAGGCAAAAAGTGAGGAGTGGGTGAAATGGGTGAAGGTGGTCAAAAGGTACCAACTGCCAGCTTTAAGTAAGTGCTGAGGATATGATGAACATGATCTGTAACTAACATTGCTATCTGGTATATTTGAATGTTTTTAAGAGAGTAAATTCTAAGAGTTCTCATTACAAGGAAAACAACTTTTTCTTTCTTTTTTTCTTTGTATCTATATGAAATAATGGATATTAACTAAACTTACTGTGGAATTTATTTCATAATATTTTAAACTTACACAGTGCTGTATGTCAATCATATCTCAATAAAACAACAATAGTTCTGATTATTAATTATCATTCATTACCACTGACAACAATTTTATCATATGGAAGATTCTGGTTGTCAAATTAGCAACATATACCACTGATGGAGCCTCATGATACCCCTGAAATTTGGGCACCCTCTTGGCCCCGCAAATCTATTTGCTTTGGTCAAATATGTATATTCTCAAGACCTGCATTGTATCCTATTTCCCAGTAGATTCAAACATGCTCATTTAATAACAAACACACTCAATTTTTTTCCTATTCTTTCTGAGCTACTATAGATACCCCAGCCTTTCATAGGTAAAAGACAAACAAACAAACAAACAAAAAACTAACTATGCCACATCTAGAATTCTAAGAAAAGTTTGTGAAAGGATCCCTTAAATAATATTACAATATCATGGTTTTTGATAGAAACTTGACCATTTTCAAGACAGGGCATCAGTCCCGTTTGCTTCTGAGGCTAAAAAAAAAGGATTTAAAACATATCTGCTTCTCAATCCTGAGAACATTACAATATGAACAATAGAAGAATTCTGTGTAGAGGGAACATTTGCCCTAAGAAATTAAAAGGTATGTTCTCTCCTCCTGTCTGGACACTAATCAGTCATGTGACCTTGGTCAGGAAAATGGAAAAGAAAACCAGGAAGCCAGTAATAACAGGCTTTCAGTACTGATAGTAGTTTATACAGGCTGGTCTATTTAATTTCCATAAGGATCCAGTGAGATATATTTCATTTCCAAGTTTTACAAATAGGAGGACAAAGTATAATTTACTTGCTCAAAGTAACATAGTTTGCAAACTGAACAGCTATGTTTTCACCATTACACCCAGCATTATCTGTTTAGTTGCACTACAATAGACTTGGGAGGGCCTTTTGTTCTCAGAAAGGTGATGTCAGTGAAAGTGTGGGCTGGTGGCTTGACAACACTGCTTTAGCTTTGGAGGTTTCCTTTCGGGACTCACAAGCGTAGAATTGGATTATTCATCCTAGTTGGTGAAAGAACTCTAACAGTGAAATTACCTCACTTTAGTATTTAAAATGAAAGAATGCCACAGCCGTCAGATAAAAGAGCTCAGGAATCTAAACCTCAGTGTGCTCATCTGCAAAAGTAAGAGTTGGACTAACTAACTCCAAGATTCCTTTCATCTCGAAAATTCCATAAGATAGCTTCAATTAGTTTCTTTGCCTTATAACAAAGCAAAGTGGTTTCTTCAAATGGGCATTCAACATATTAATATAAGGTAATGGCAGTGGACATCAATTGTTGCCAAATCTTGTTTGCTACTGAAAACAATCATGAGCAGTTAAAATCCTGTTTGTTTTTAAAAGCACCCATTACAATATTGTAGATTATCGTGATATGTTTATTTTTAAAGTGGGTTTGGCATGAATCAGTACTGCTAAAATTAATGGAATTAAAATTCTGATAACCTTAGAATGAGGAATAAAATATAAATTATAGCACACAATACATAATATTTTGGCTGACTCTTAGGTAGCACATTTTATAAAGTTAACCATAAAATTATATATCAAATTCTTGCAAGAATTATACACACACACACACACACACACACACACACACACACTAGCTTGTAGATTCAGGAAACCTAGTTGTTGTTATAGATTCGTCCACAGCTGGTTTTGTCACCTTCACTGGTTAGTTAATCTTTGAACTTTTCTGGCCTCATTTTTTTTTTTTTTTTTTGGTCTGGTAAATTAAAAATGTACATCTCTCAGTATTTCTCAAGGGATTCAGGATATGTTTCTTTAAGGGGGCATTCTTAGACTTGTCTCCCAGTCCCTGTTTTATCCACATTTCCCAGGAAGCTGGTACTCCCTTCCCTATCTGAAAATCCATGATACTAAGAGCCTAAGCTGCATTTCTCAGGAGTCCTGAGAAGGGAAAGAAAGAGAGAAAAGACCATTTGACTAAATGACATAAGTGCTCAATTTTCTTTCCTTCTTTCTAGCTTCTAGTTGTAAGATTTCATTCATCAGAAAGCTTTACAGAGATTCCTTTACTTTTTTCTACAATAATAATAATAATAATAATAATAATAATAATAATAAATACAGCCCTAGCTGGTTTGGCTCAGTGGATAGAGCATCAGCCTGAGGACTGAAGGGTCCCAGGTTCCATTCAGGTCAAGGGCACATATCCGGGTTGTGGGCTCTATCCCCAGTAGGGGGCATGCAGGGAGCAGCTGATCAATGATTCTCTCTCTATTGATCAATGTTTCTATCTACCTCTCCCTCTTTCTTCCTCTCTGAAACCAATAAAAATATATTTTTAAAAATATACATAAAGAGCTCTCATTTCCTTTTGTTTCTGCCTTGGCCTTTTGTCCTCTGTTGGGTTATTGATTCAGGAGTGTCAGTATCAAATACATCAACTCTTAGAAGCCATTCAAGCCTTCGAAACTTAACATCCACCAATGATATTTCTTAGTCAGTGGAAATTAATTTACTCAAACTGGAATATAAGAACCTCAGAATATGGTAACCAGAGCAGGGGACCTTGGACTAGTGAAATCTCCTCAGTTGTACTGGGGAAAGAGAAAGAATATTACTTGGCCATAAGAAGAATGAAATCTTACCATTTGTGACAGCGTGAATGGACCTAGAAGATATTATACTAAGTGAAATAAGTCAGACAAAGAAAGACAAATACCATATGATATAATTTATATGTGGAATTTAAAGAACAAAATAAATGAACACACAAAATTTTAAAAAATGAAGCTCCATCCTTACCATTTACTTCTTCCACATTATAAATGTGCAATTAATAATCTAACCAATGTCTTTGTATTTATAAAAGGCTGGGGAATCTATAGTAGCTCAGAAAGAATAGGAGAAAAATTGAGTGTGTCTGTGATTAAATGAGCATGTTTGAATCTACTGGGAAATAGGATACAATGCAGGTCTTGGGAATATTATGTGTTTGTGTTATATATATATATATATGTATGTTCATATACACATGTAAATATATGCATATATAAGACTCTAAACTTCGTCTTTTAATATGGTTCCCAAAAGTGAAAGCACCAAATAAGGTGGTATTTAGTGTCCATCCCAATGTTGAAATGTTTCCCCAGAACTTTTTGTATCTATTAGATAAATATTAATAATATTCTTCATCTATTTATATTAACCTTCATCTCAAGTTCTACTGGTTGTCCATAGAGCAAACTCTGTATATGTCCTTATTCCTCATAGCAGAAAGAATTGTGCATCAAAATGGAGACAACTGTCTCCTCCATGAGGTGGTATAATGCAGGGTCTCTGTGTGCAGGCTCCAGAGACAGACTGCCTAGGTTCTATGACTTGCTAGCTAGTTAACCTTCAGCAAATACTTAATTAGTTTCCTAGGCTGCCTTAACAAAGTACCACAAGCTGGGTGACCCCAAACAACAGAAACTAATTCTCTTACAATTCTCCAGGATAGAAGTTCTAGATCCAGGTGTCAGCAGGATCAAAGCTGCTTGAGACTCTAAATAGAACCCTTTCTTGCCTTGTCCTGCTTTTGGTGGGAGCCAGCAATATCTGGAGAGCCTTTCCTTGCACCTGCATTACTCCAATCTCTGCCTCTGTTGTTACCTGGACTTCTCCCCCAGGTGTCTGTTTGTGTCTCTGTGCCTCTTCTCCTCTACTTACAAGAACAACTGTCATACGGAATTAGGAACCACCCTACTTCAGTGTAACCTCATCTTAACTCATGACATCAGCAATGATCCTATTTCCAAACAAGGTCACATTCTGAAGTCCTAGGGGTTAGGATTTTTCAACATTATCTTTTTGGAGGACACAATTCAATCCACAACACCTCTCATTATCTCTGCTTCATCTGTAAATTGTGGATAAAATAATAACACCTATCTCACAGGGTTGTTATGGGAATAGAATGAGTTCATTCCCACAAATCATTTAAAACACTGCCCATCAATAAAAGTTTAGCTATTACAATCCATACTGAAGATATTGGGAGAGCAGGTCACCCTAACACAACTGTCATGATTATTGCAATTTTAAACTTAAGTGCAGAGTAAAAAATGGACGTTAAGTACAAATTCTGACTCATGTTTCTTCCTCTTCCATACTGCGGAGAAAAGCCCCCGATCCATACTGATAGTGCATCTGGGTTACAGGGAAAAGAACTTTTCCTTGATGAGTCCACATTTCACAAAACTAATAGGCACACTGACCCACAAGCTAAGTGAATGACTAATGGTGGCTGAATAATAATTTAAACATTTCAAGGTGCTAATGTGCTCTCAAGTATATATATTATAAATACATACCTATTTATATGTATGTGCATCTATGTATTTTTCTAGGTCCTAAAACGTCCCCACATTCATACCACACTTTGGCATGAGATGCCTTTGGGAAAGCACCAAAAATACAAAAAGCAGCAAAAATGTTTATCTTTTTTTATTCAGCTTCAGAGCAAAGCTCCTGACAAATTGGTAGTTTCCAAAATGTGACAGCCATCATTCAAGGCATGTACAAGATGATATTTGTGATGCAAGAAGATATCTAGAACTAATATTTATGCTTATTTTCATGTTGTCTTTAAAATAATTTTATAGATTTTATGTGTGCAATTTATTGATATGAAACATGTCTACATAATTTATAAATTAGTATACCTATATATGGGCAAATTCATTTTATAAATGTATGATCAGGGTTTTGAAGCAACTGATTTAAGCAATAGGTTTGTAAAGTTATAAGGAAGATTCTATTTCTTAAGCAAGGTGGTAGAGAATAATATCATTTTTGTTACCTTTTATACTTCTTGATACTATTTCACTCAATAAATTAAAAAGAAAAATATACATCTGTCAGAATCAATACTCATATAAGTAATGATGTCAAAGAGTTACATTTTGGAACTTCAGTGGCATTCAGGAGATGTCACAATCCTGAATCATATCCAAAAGACACTGCATGGGACAGACTGTGTAATATAAATCTTCACAGCCTGAGGGTCTGTGAAGAGCTTGATAGAATGTACTTGATTGTCTGAATGGGAGGACACTATTATTCATAAAAATACATGCATACATGCTGTATGCAAGGTGCTAGCAAGAGCAATGATCTGTGTGGGCCTCCAGGAAAGGGGTCTGTCCACTGCCCTCTGCAGTAGCGATAGAGTATAGGACACAGAGAGACAGGTTGGAGATTCAACTGCACATCTCTGGAGAGCTTTGCCAATTTTGTCTGGACCAGCTTGGAACAGTTTCAATAGAAACAGAAAAGGTTTCAAAGGCAGCAAGTATCTGACACAGGCCTTGAAGTGTCCTACAGACCCAGCAGGGCACAGCAGGTCAATCACAAATTTTTGGAGAGGGAAGGTCATTAGCTAAAGAGGACTGTGGTTAAAATGAGTTCCATTACTAAATTCCGATGGGCTTATAAAGGCTCCCTAGTCAAAGATTCCAAAATAAGCCTGAGACTTTTTATAAAGTGTACTTTTTATAAAAATGTACTTTTAAGAAAGAAGTCTTTTATTGCTCCTTAATTAAGTCTGTGCAATGGCTAAACTGAACATCATCTATGATCATCTCATGATCTTCAAATATTATGATCAAGCAATTCTTTGGAATGTTATTTTCTCCTATTCCAACTAAAAAAGAGCAGATGGCAATGATTTATTTTTTTATTTCCTTCTCACTTAGTTCAAAAATTAACAAACACTTGTATGTTCAGTTAACTTTATTGTAAATCTTCTAATTGCAATGACTTTTCTATTAACTCGGTAACTCCCTAGGGTTTTCTGCTCTCAGCTGTTCTAAAGTGGGTAGTTAATAAAAGTTGTTGACAATTTGGTTGACTTGATTGGAAAGAATGAAATAATTCTCTTGCAAGCAGGTAAAAGCACTTTAAGTCATGACATTTTCTACAATACAAAGATCAGTCGCCTGAAGTAGCACTCTTACTGAAATCACATATATTGAAGAGGAGAGCAAACCACACTTAGGTGTGCATTTAGGTGATAAAAATAGAAAGAAAAAGGTTCTATAACAGCCAGTGCACTCAGTTGTCGTGAAACCATTTATACCAAGGCATTTGGAGATGGAGAAAAGGACATAGCAGTAGTGGTCATTGCTCCAAAGAAAAGGAACATCTTCATGTGAAAATAAGACCAGTTCAAAACTTAAAAATCCCTGTCCAGGATATTCTCCCTGTTCTTGACTAATGAGCTATGTCATTCCCCATTCTGGAAGTCTATAGTTATTATAACTCATGATAGATAAGCTTCACCTATCATTAAATTTTATAGGTAACCCATTTTTACATAATTCTAGATAATGTATCTTGTCTTTCTTTTTCCATTGGCATACAGATATTTACTTTGGGAAATAGCATTACCAAGCTACACTATAACGTACATTAAACTTCTGAGTTACAAACTTCAATTTATATTATCTCACTTGGTTATCCAAATGATGCCAAAAAATGGAAAACAAGTATTATCATTCTCACTTACAGAAGATGAAATTCTTGTTAATATCTTTAAATGATTCCTCCAAATTTTTAACCAAGCTCCCAAGTCATACACTCAGCTTGGGTACCCTCAAACTCAAGAGCAATGAAATTCCCAACTTCCTGTCCTTCCATCCTCTTACCTTACCCTCCTGCACTTTGCCTCCTTCTATCCAGCTCCAGAGTCTACATCAAGGTCCATTCCTTTCAAGGAGCCTTGACTTCCTTGCCTTCTGGTTCTTTGGGGGCCTTACTTCTTCTCTCTCCTCTATTACAACCAAGGCCTTATTATTAGCACCTTCCCCTTATACCATGAAATTGAATAAGGGTCCCCTGGTCTTTACAAAATAGAATCAATGCTTCCTTTATTAAACACATGGCCCTACTTTTAGTCTCTATTCCAACTCAATTCTCCTTTTTTTCTTCAAATCTCCAAAAAGGAACTTCTCACTCTCAGTCTCAACTTTTCTCTACAATTGGATTTCATTTCCACCATTCTATCAATATGTTTCTAACTAAGATAATGAACATGCTTTTTATTCCTTAATTCAATTGATATTTAAGTCATAGCCATATTGTTTGCTTCTCTATCCTTTGACATCTATTTTTTTCCCTCACCCCTTTTCTTAGTCTTCTCTGGCTCCTTGGTTTCTCCCATCATGACTAAATGCATAGCATCAATAAAATCCTTATTTCCCAATGCATCTTAAAAAAGATAAGGCAAATAAGAAGAATAAAAAAGGCTAGAGCATTTATTCCAAAGAGATTTAATTAAAACAAATATAATCCTTATATTACTGAATCATATTAGGTTTGAAGCAGGCTTAAACGGTTATGTTTTATTGTTTTGTTTAATTTTTCCTCCTGGTATTTAATGAGCAGTTGATGGTTGGGAAGAAAGCTCATAAGGAACATCAGAAAAAACAAAAAGGGAATCAAAAGCAAAATTTCCTTTGCATATCTAAATATCCAAGTTTCAAGATAATATAGTTGAATCAGCCACATACACACACTTAGCAGTCTTCTTATAATTAGCAATATGGCATATACATTGTTCTGAGGCAATTATTTTTCCAAGTAAAATGTATTTTGGAGAACTTTTGTCAAGAACTGTGAAAGGGAACTGAGATACGATTTCCCCTCATTTGAAACTAATAAATTAACCTGCCACAGTTCCCTGGTTTCTGGCAGAAGACAGGAGACTCTTGGGTTAGAGTCAAAGGATTTTATTACTCATATCAATAGCAGTAACTGAAAAATCAATTTGAGTCAGTTATCTCAGCCCCAATTCCCACAGGACAACATGACAAGGGCCAGGGATGCTTGCACATGTGGTGAGTTGTGTGCAGGAGAGGAACCCCTAGGACAGGGATCCCAACTCTTGTATAATGGGTAGTAAACATGCCTGAACATGTCCCAGAAGGAGACATTTTATTTTACTCAATTGTAAATAAATTTTCCTTTGCTCCAGAGGGAAACACCAGGTCCAACTTCCAAGGCTACTCTCTGTACAAACATCCATGAAAAGAAATATGAGTGCCTGTGTAGCAAAAAAATTATAGAAACAGAAGAGACCCATGGGGAATTATCTCCTAATACCTCTTCAAAGAGTAACACCTCTGTTACTCTTTCTGACAGATGCATAATGTTCCATTGTGTATAACCACAATAACTTAGCTTTCCTTTATTGGTGTGCACTTAACTAGTTTTGATCATTTGCCATTACAAACAATGTGGTCATAATTATTCTTCCTTACACATGTATCTTTGTGCAGAAGTGTGAATAGATTTGGGGGATTTATTATTATGTGAAGTTTATGGATAAAAGAGTATGCATATCATTAAAATTTTAATGGATATAGACAAATTTGTTTCCAAAACTATACTAAATACACTCCCACCAACAATGTGTGAGTATACACTTGCCAACACATAACTCAGGATATTATGAAATAATCTGTGTCAATCTGAGCATTAAAAATCATACTGGATAGCTTTGTTAGCATGTGTCAACTATGGGGGAGGTTCAGCATCTTTTCAATGTATTACAAATAATTTTTTATTAAAAAATCATTTTTGTCTCATTTTCTTAGAATTTTATGCTTATGTATTTTGCCTATTTTTTTATGGATTTGTTGGATCTTTTCATTATTTTTAAGAGCATAATTAGGTTTTATATGTTAAAGAAGTTAGTCTTCTGACTACCATTATATTGGAATTATTTTTATGACATATGTAGTTTCTCATAATCCTAAATCACATGATCAAATTCTCTGATGCTTTCTTCTTGAAAGTTTTATTTCATGTATAAGTCTGGAATTCTTTTGGTGCTAGAAGGTAAGTGTCTATATTTATTTTTCCATGTAGTGAGATATGGTTTCCAACACCACTAATACATGATTTATTTTTTCCCCATTGATTTAAAACATCACCTTTATCAGTACTACATATCTTTTTCTCAGCTCTGTATAATTTTATATTGCTATCTCTATTAATTCATGTGTGAATGCCAACCTGTTTTACATGCTTGATTGTAATAATGTGTTTTTAAAAATATATAGTAGGTCTAGTCTCTCTTTTGTGTCCTTTGTTTTCAGTATTTATCTTTAGACTCAGCTTAATTCTAAAAATAATTTTTTGGAACTTTGAGGAAAGAAGTATTAATCACATTAAAATAAAGATTAATTTAGGATAAATTCAACAGATATACACTAATGTATAAGGTAAAAACAGTCTACCAATTTCAATTTAACACTCAGTAATGAATGGCTTTGTACTCACTACCCAGATAATGAAAATAAGATCACAGTAAGTACTGAACCCCTGTTTACAACTGCAACTGCACAAACTACGCTGTTTTGTTTATAATTTTCTTTGTATTTTATTGCATTTGTATACATGCATAAATACTGGTTTAACTTTACATATTTTCTTTTATAAAATACTATATCAATACTCTGTCACTCAAAGTTATATTTAATTTTATAACAACTTTTTACTTAATACTATGTTTGTAAGATTCATTTATCTTGTCAGATGTACTTGTATTTTATTCATTTTCATTTAATATAGCTCATTGCATTATTATTTTTGAAAATTGTATTTTCATCTGCTGTTGGACTTTGGGTTTGTTTCCAGTAGTGTCAATACCAATAATGTGACTATAAGTAGGAGAAATATTGGAAATATTTAACAACTATGAGCAACACGTCTAAACACAGGCCAGCCTAGGAGCTCCCAAGTAGCCTCTTCCTGATCCCCCTAGTTGTCAGTTCTGAGGCTCCAGGTCAGTGGTTCTCAACCTTTCTAATGCCATGACCCTTTAATACAGTTCCTCATGTTGTGGTGACCCCAACCATAAAATTATTTTCGTTGCTACTTCATCACTGTAATTTTGCTACTGTTATGAATCATAACTTAAATATCTGTATTTTCTGATGGTCTTAGGCGACCCACAGGTTGAGAACCACTACTGTAGAGCCTAAGACCATCGGAAAACACATATATTTATGTTACAATTCATAACGGTAGCAAAATTACAGTTATGAAGTAGCAACAAAAATAATTTTATGGCTGGGGGTCACCACAACATGAGGAACTGTATTAAAGGGTCGTGGCATTAGAAAGGTTGAGAACCACTGCTCCAGGTGAAGTCCAGCGGTGAAGAGAATGGCTGGAGGATCTTAGGAACCCAGGGGCCACATCTTCTTATCACCTGCTATGCACTAATTAGCATTTTTTCAAAATTAACAACTATTCTAATTTAATCAGCACATAGAAGCTGTATACTACCCTGACTATAAATATTCTTGAACATACTCTAGAATTTCTCTTCTATGATTTTTTCTTTCTATACCATTATATAATCAGAATGTTGGCTCAATGAGAACCAAGATAGTTTTGTCTTATTCATGATTGTATTCAAAGTACCTAGGAAAGGAATTTACTAAACACTTTCATCTCTTACTTCCTTGACAGAGTTTTTTATCTGGATATTTCTTTTAAAAAAAAGTTATGACTATACATATTCTCTCAGTTTTTGCACATTTGAAAATATGTCTTTTGCATACATACCTAAGTGCTGGCTGTTATATAAATGTCCCTGAACTAAGTGACTTTGGTTTCTTGTTTGTATTTAGCCTGATTCTCCCACAGGATTCCTTCTCTTTCAACTCAGTAATTTTACCACTTTATATTTTACTGTTTGTTGATCTGTATGTTTTTCTGGAACATGTTGTTCCCTTACTAGAGGTTAAAGTGAACATATTTTAAACTGAGTAATCCTGAATTATATCTCTGAAATCATTCAGTTCCATGTTATTGTTTCTCTTCTATATGTCAATTCTATTGTATACCAACTCTATGGTATACAAATTCTATGTATGTACACCAATTACAATTATGTTAGATCTCCTTTTTTCCTTCTTCATATATAATTTTCTCTCTAATCTTTGGTAAAACAGTTGGTTATTTTTCATTTGATTCTTAAAGTCTCAAGCCTGTGTTTCTTGTTCCTGACTGACCTAAGAAGTGTCTATTCTTCTTTATTCTGCATTCATTCCTGTGACTTTTTAAGACTCTTATATACTCCTCGACACACAACACCAGTTCATTTTACTTTTCTATAGGCAGCACAGCATAAAGTTTAAAGTACTTTTTGTACTGCTGGTGTACAAATTCTCACTATATAGCTTTGCTGTGTGAATTTGAGCAAGTTATTTAATCTCAGAATACTCATCTGTAAAATGGGAACATGGTAGTCCTATCTAATAAAAGGGTAATATGCAAATCGACCGTCACTCCAACACACAAAGTGGCCACCCCCATGTGGTCAAAGATGGCTGCCCCCATGTGGACACAGATGGCTGCCACAAGATGGTCAGCAAGGGAGGGCAGTTGGGGGCAATCAGGCCTGCAGGGGAGGGCAGTTAAGGGTGACTGGACCAGCAGAGGAGGGCAGTTGGGGGTGACCAGGCCTGCAGGGGAGGGCAGTTGGGAGGGACCAGGCCTGCAAGGGAGGGCAGTTGGGGGCAATCAGGCCTGCAGGGGAGGGCAGTTAATGGTGACCATGCCTGCAGGGGAGGGCAGTTATGGGTGACCGGGCTGGCAGAGGAGGGCAGTTGGGGGTGGCAAGGCCTGCAGGGAAGGGCAGTTGGGGGGAACCAAGCCTTCAAGGGAGGGCAATTGGGGGCAACCAGGCCAGCAGGGGAGAACAGTTAGGGGTGACCGGGCCGGCAGGGGAGGGCAGTTTGGGGTGACCAGGCCTGCAGGGGAGGGCAGTTAGGGGCAACCAGGCTGGCAAGTGAGGGCAGTTGGGGGTGACCAGGCTGGCAGGGGAGGATAGTTAGGGGCAATTGGGCTGGCAGGGGAGCAGTTAAGTGTCGATCAGGCTGGCAGGGGAGTGGTTAGGGGGTGATCAGGCTGACAGGCAGAAGCAGTTAGGGGCAATCAGGCAGGCAGGCAGGTGAGCAGTTGGGAGCCAGCAGTCCTGGATTGTGAGAGGGATGTCCCAGATTGGAGAAGGTATAGGCTGGACTGAGGGACACACACCCTCCGTGCACAAATTTCGTGTACCGGGCCTCTAGTATTTACATAAAAGTGTTACTATAAGGATTAATTCAGATCATTGTAAAGTGCTTAAGACAGTGACTGTCACATAATAAATACCACATGAGTATTTATTAAATTATTATAAAAATTATCTCCTTTCCTGTACTTTCCTCCTGGAGTATTTGCATCTCTTTTAACTCTATTGCCTGGAAGTGATATATATATATATTTTTTCTGCTTATAAAGAACTCTTTCTTTTTAATTTTATAACATCAAAAGTGGTTCATAATTTTTATCAGCTCTATAGTAAGATCTTTCAGGTGTTGATTTATTACCTGAATTTTGTTTATTATGTTCATGTTTTGTATTTCTTTCTTGTGTTATATTTTCTTATGCTAATTTATTAATTATTATTCATCACAAATGAAAGGGATTTTTTCTGGAACAATTATATTTGAAAAGTTAACGTGGAGAGTAAAAAGAGAAGTGAACTTCTCTATGAACATTCGTTTGCACATATGTGCAAATATTTTATTATTAATTTCTAAAGGTAAGCTTGATGAGTTAAATGCTATATGTATATTTAAGTTTAATAGTTATGGCCATAATGTTCTCTAAAATGTTGGTGACTTACATTTCTGCCAATAATTGCAAGTCAGTACTTCTTGACTTACATTGCTTATGCTTTTCCTTCTTCATAAAATGCTACCTGAGTATACCTGAAACCTATAAAGTATTATTAACCTATGTCACTCCAATAAATTCAAAATAAAATAAAATGCTATCTGACTCTAAACTGAGAGAGGAACCTTTTCCAGACTCCAATTATACTATGTATGTATCTATTATTTCACTAAAACTTAACAATCTCTTTACATAGCTCTCTTCCCCACTAAATTGTTAACTTCTTTAGGACTAAGGCTGTGTCATCTTAATTTTATATCCTTGGCTCATATCCATTTTTTTTGGCCCATAATAATTGTCCCCCAAAAGTGTTTGATAAATACATAAATAGTAAAGGTAATATAAAATTACTGTCCATAGGCCCAGTACCAGTAAATAGGACAAGTAGAATATGAATCCAGCTTTCTCCCTACAAATCATACTTTTTCACTATAATGATCTAAAGCATATGAATATAAATGAAAGGACTTGCGTCTAGGTCAAAAACCTATTTCACAGACTTATAATTATCCTTCAGATGACTTGCAAATGACTGTTATTCATTCTAATACTGACAAAATTATGGTGTATGGTTTGCATAGACAGTAATAATATGTTTCAATTCATATGGGATTTTGAAGCCTGGTCCAGATATAGTTTCTATCTATGTAACCAGAGTTTGACATAAGATTAATAAAGCCTCATAAAATTACTGCATAATTCTATTTTGATTAAGCTGCCACTAACCAACTATAGGTATTTGTGGCTCAAACTCAATTGCTCCTCATGCAAACAATCTTACAGAATCCCATATTGCTTTTTCAAGTGAAAGTATCTACTACATTTAGAGTCCATTCTTAGGTAAAATATCTGAGAGTTGATTATAGTAATTTAATAACTTTTGATCTATGTGACAACTTTAATTGTCTACAAAGGAAGACAAACATTTCTGATTTATATGAACAATATGTGCTTTAACTTTAAACAGTAAAGATACGTTTTAAAAAATTAACAGTTTTACTTATTTAGGATTATTGAATCAACCTTGAATCTAGGAAATTCAGTGAGATTATTGTAATGTTATGTGTTCAATGAAATAAATTGCCCAGCTGTCAAAATTTGTATTTTCATTTCAACTTAACTTTTGCCAAAGCCACATCACAGTATCTCCAAGTTGCCCCATTTTGTCAGTCCTAATGGTTGAAAACAAAACTTTTCTTTAAAATGTTATGTATTGCTAAAGAGTAAGTTGTATATGAAATTATTTTAATTTAATATATTTATGTTACTTAAGCTATGTATTCTAGTTTAAAATATTGCCTAAGTTACTTGGCCAAAGTTTCTTTTAGTTCTTCCCAAATAAAGACATAGGATAGATAGCCTCGAGAGCCAGTCTCTGACTGCCAAGATGTGCTTCCAGGCAGAGCTGGTGTAATATTTCTGCAGTCAGGACTATAATAGTCAATTTTATTAGGATATCATGAATTTCACATATCTCAAGAGACTGATCATGGAATCTGGCAGGAGATACCATATTAACACTGTCCCCTCTATATGCTCACCATTCCAGTAACATATGTGTGATTGTAATCAGGGAGAGAAACATTGGATGCTAGAATAGGTTTAGGGAATAACTTATTGAAATGTAGATTTTGCTCATCAACATAGAAAAACATCCACTTCTATATGGAGATACACAATCAAATTCCAGCAAGTGAAAAGAAGTTGAGAAAAATGTCTCCAGTCATGATTTTCATAGGGGTTCAAAGATGTTTTAGAAGAGGCTAAAAGTTCAAACTAAACTTTGACCAGATAACTTTTGAAATTTGACCACTAAGCCTTTCAATGGTAAAATTAATACAATTAAACTATTGATCAATTTTCAGATTTATTCTTGTAATTATAGAAGTTTGTTCTTTGATTATGGTATTCAGCTTTGACTTAAACTCAGTTGAATGTTGATATGAACACAGCCATTGAGAATATGGTATTGTTCACATTAATTGTGTATGTTAATATTGCTTCCAATAGTTTTTTTTTTATTTTCCAAAGAATTTTAGGTTGGTTTAATTATATGTTTTAAATAACCATGCACTAAAAATTGCACCTAATGTTAGGAGTTAGGGACTAATGTTTGTAAGCTTCCACTGATAACTACAATCGTCCTTATGATAGGCTATTATTTAGATTTGTTACTTCAATTAACCTTCTTAATTTATTAAAACCACCGAGGGGCCCAGTGCACGAATTCGTGCACCTTGAAAGGAACTGTGGGCCGCGAGACTGTGGTGGGCACAGGGGTGGGTCTTGGCCCATCCTCTGCGCCCCCACCCGGCCCCTCCCACCGCTGCCCCTGGTCCCCTGTCTGCCACCACCGCTCCCACACGCAGATGTCACCAGCCCCACTTGCACCCGCTGATGGCACAGAGCCATTGGGGCCGGCGCCAGCAGTGGGTGTGAGCGGGGCCTGCGCCATCAGTGGGTATTAGCAGTGGCTGCGAGCAGCAGCTGCCGTCCCAATGGCCCCTCAGAAGCAGTGGGAGGTGGAGAAGCCCTCAGAGACAATAGGGGCCGGCAGCTGCCGCTCACACCTGCTGACGGCACTGAGGGATCAGGACCAACGCCGGGCACCAGCAGCGGGTGAGAGTGGCGGCTCCAGCGCTGGCTGTGGGTGCGAGTGGGGCCGACGCTGGCAGTGGGTCCGAGTGGGGCTGGTGCCTGCAGCAGATCCAAGTGCCGGGCGGGACCGTGGCACGCAGTAGCAAAGAATTTTCAGTAACCACCAGAGGCTCGCCCCGATGACAGTGACTGGCGCCCCACCTTGGTCTGGCGCCCCCGCTCACCTGCTCCACCATCCTGCTGCTGACAGCGCCCATCCTGTTCCTCGCTCTGCTGCCTGCTGCTGACACCCACCATGTCCTGTGCGCACACCCTGGTGGTCAGCACACGTCATAGCGACCAGTTGTTTGGTTGTTCAATTGTTTGGTTGTTCCACTGTTTGGTCTATTTGCATATTAGGGTTTTATATATATAGACTAGAGGCCCAGTGCATGAAATTCGTGCACTGGGGAGGGTGTCCCTCAGCCCAGCTTGCACCCTCTCTAATATGGGACCCCTCGGGGGATGTCCAACTGCAGGATTAGGCCCGATTCCTGTCGGGCCTAATCCTGCAGTTGGACATCCTTCTCACAATCTGGGACTGCTGGCTCCTAACCGCTCACCTACCTGCCTGATTGCCCCCTAACTGCTTCCTTGCTGGCCTGATTGACCCCTAACTGCTCCTCTGCGGGCCTGATTGCCCCCAAATACCCTCCCCTGCTGGCCTGATCACCCCCAAGGCTTTTATTAGTATAGATATGACCCTGCACAGAAAATTTTACTAACCCTGCTTTACAATAAGGGCTTGACGATTGAATCATTAGGACCAGACACCAAGATTTCCTTTCTTTGAATAGTGGAGGGAATACTTATCTTGTATTTAAGTTGCCCGGAAATTAAAATGAGATAATGACTTAGAAAAGTATAAAAGCACCACATAAAGACAACTGTCTTTTTAATGAAGTGGCAAAATGAAAAACACTTTTTATTCTCCCCTTCCTTCCTTTACAGCTTTTATTTAAACTTTGAAATTTATAAAAATTTCACTCCAATTTTCATTTCTTTACATTCAACATTATTTTGTATTGGTTTCAGGTTTTATATTAGTTACAGAATAGTGGTTAGACAATCATATACTTTACAAAGTGTTCCGCAATATTTCTAGTACCCACCTGGCATCATACCATCATTACAACACTACTGACTATATTCCCTATTTAAGTGACAATGGGTTTACAGGTTCCTTTCAATCTTTCTTTTGTGTTTTTTTGTCCTTCCTTTTCTTTCTCACTTCTTCCCTCATTTTCTTTATATAGTATCTCAATTGGCCATCAAAGCTCAGTGAAGGCACTGGGACACGCTTCATCCATTTTACAGACCAGGAAACTGAGGCCAATTCCAGTTGGCTGTGGAACTTGACTCAGGAAGCCCTCAGAGCACACAGGAAGCCCTCAGAGCCATGCTCTTTGCGCTTCCTAAGGGGCAGCGGCCCAGCAAACAGAACAAACCTTCCAGTCAGGCTTCTGAGCCTCTTTCTCAAGCACCTCTTCATTGCGGTTGCTCCACATTCTTTCCTCTCCCCCCATTCTTTACTGCCCCCCCTTCTCCGAAGCAGGTGGAAGGCTTCCCACTCACTGCCTAGGCATGCTCTGCTATGGGGCAGGTTGTAGCAAGCTTGCTTTTGGGTGAAGGCAGGAGCAGTAGTCACTGCCTCTGAAGTGTGAAGGCTGCCTGAGCGAGGCCCATTAGCACTGGGAGCTTCTCTGAATCATGTCAGTCAGTCCAGTACTCTGCAGTGCAACACCCCTTCACTGAGGTGGCTCCACCCCTCAACCCCCGCCTCAGGGGTGAGGGTCCTTGCCCCTCTGCCAGGAGTCCTTCCATGCCCCTTGATCCCTGGCTGGGCCCACCCACGTCTTGGGGGCACTGCAGAACCTCTGTCTCTCTGCAGATGAGGCCGATCCCTGCCCTAGGTCTCCGCAAAGCTATGAATCTGTGGCCAGAGGCCTGGTCTGGGTCTCAGCAACCACATGCCTCCAATGTTCCCAGGGACCCTGGGAGGGGCTGGGCAAGTCCTGCCACGACCCCCGGGTGGCGATCGCCGCCTGGGTACCCTGGGAGCGCCTGGCTCCACCCGGCCATGCCCCCCCGGGTGGCGATGGCCACCTGGATCCCCCGGGAGCGCCTGGCTCCACCCGGCCACGCCCCCCCCGGGTGGCGATGGCCACCTGGATCCCCCGGGAGCGCCTGGCTCTGCCCGGCCACGCCCCCCCGGGTGGCAATGGCCGCCTAGTTCCCCGGGGAGCGCCTGGCTGGGCCCGGCCATGCCGCCCCAAGGTGGCGATCGTTCCCGGGACCCCAGGAACTAAGAGGAGTGGGCGCCGCCATCTTGGTCTTCTCAACAGCCGGAAAGGCCACCTGGAGTCCCTCCCCCAGTCTCTCGCAGGCCCAATCATGGGCATAGCGGAGGTGCGGTCAATTTGCATGTTTCTCTATTATAAGGTAGGATGTTGCAGAAAACAAAACATTTTTCAAACTGACAGTTTAAAACTGTTTTGCATTTGTACATTCTCACTTTATAACTTCATGTTGAAAGAAAGATTTTATATGTTCACCTGCTTTCCTTTCCTCTTTCTAATCTTAAGCATCAGGTAGTAAAAAGAACTTTCCTGGAAGAAACAGTATTTACAAAATGTTTAATAGGGATGCTATTTATAATCCATGGAACTTAAAATTTTAAAAGAAAGATGAATAGGGAATTAGCATCTAAATATGCTGATACTGAACTCCAAAAATATACATTAACATATATTTGGAATCTGCTAGAATTTATTTAAGCATCAATTAAGCAGAGCAATTATGAACTGGATTTTTAATTTGCAATGAATAAACCCATCACTTGTCAGATAGTGTATGAATATTTACTTTCTGTATGATCTTAAAATAGAAATTAGCTTTTTAGATAAGCAGAGATTTACTGCAAACAAGTTTTGTATGTATTTACTTTTTGCTTACATAAATGCACTTCATTGTATCAAAAATCATTTTAAAAAAATTAACATCTCTTCAAACAAAGAGCTTACTTCTAGGAAATAATTTGACAATATTACTTATTTAGCCCTAGCCAGTTTTGCTAAATGGTTAAAGCACTGCCTTCAGACTGAAGGGTCTAAGGTTCCTTTCCGGTTAGGGGCCTGTAATAGGCACTATCCCCGGCCCTGAATGGGCCCGTGCAGGAGGCAACCAATTGATGTGTCTCTCTCACATAGATGTTTCGTTCTGTCTCTACCCCACCCTCCCACTATCTCTAAAAATCATGGAAAAAAATACTCTCAGGTGAGGATTAACAAAACAAAAAAAGAGAGAGAGAGAGATTAGTTCTTTAAATATAATTGTACTAGAGGCCCGATGCACAAAATTCATGTAAGAGTAGGCCTTCCTTCCCCCGGCTGCTGGCACTGGCTTCCCTCTGGCACCTGGGACCTGGGCTTCCCTTGCAGCCCGGGCTTCGTCTGGAAGGTCATCCGGAAGGACATCCAGAAAGACTTCCAGTCTAATTAGCATATTATGCTTTTATTATTATAGATACCCTATATTTAAATGTACATTTTATTTCTCTTGGATCTTTTAGAGCAAATAAAAATGTATGAAACCCTCTAGAAATGACCACCTCATGAACAAAGCACCTAAATTACTTTATAGGTTATTTTTTCAACAAAGCTATGACACATAATGATGTAGCATGTTCCAGATACTAGCAGTCCCTGTTTTGTTTTTTAATATATTTTTATTTATTTCAGAGAGGAAGGGAAAGGGAGAGAGAGAGAGAGAAACATCAACAATGACAGAGAATCATTTATTGGCTTCTTCCTGCACACCCCCTACTAGGGATGAGGCCTGCAACCCGGGCATGTGCCCTGACCGGGGATCAAACCATGACCTCCTGGTTTATAGGTCGATGCTCAACCACTGAGTCACTGGTAGGGCTAGCAGTCCCTGCGTTTCAGCACACATGTCATCTTTCCAATTCTGTGAAAACTCACTCAATGAGCTTGACTTCACATGATATTAATTGTATTGCTTTAAAACAGCCCAATATCTAACTCAAGTAAAATAGGATTTAGATAATATTTAACAAATAAATAAGTGAATAAACATTAATGATTGTGAAAAGCTTAAACCAACTTTAAGCTACAAGAAGGAATTTCAGTTCAGTGGTGGAGTAGCAGAAAGATCAGAGCACTGAGCTCATCCTGTAAGCAATGATTCTATTTCCTGTTCAGTAACTCTCTTGGTCATTTTTTCATTTCATGAATATTGAAAACCCCCAATTAAACCCACTAGTATAAGACTGTAAAACTAAATATATGGTTTAGGTATTTAATGAATTTAATAAATTTAATGAATTCGACCATTTAAATTTTATCCATATACCTCTAAAAGTTTTGAAAATCAACGAATGTTCCTGTAAAATGAATTCCTAAAATGAACTGGAACTCCTACCGCAGTGCCAATCCCCTTTTTTAAAAGGAGGAGGGAAAAAAAATAAAGGAAATAAAAAAGAAAAATAAACCTCCAGGGTACTGTCAAATATATGCCTTTACATTCTTAGTCTTTTTCTTTTTTTACATTAACACTGTCAGTCATTCTACTCTACACAATACCACATTCTATTTTTGAATAGTAAAGACTATACATCAACATATTTCAGCTCAATAATAGAAAAAGCTTTCTAATGGCCAAAACTGTTTAAAATGCATTGGGTATCCTTGTGAAGAAAGGGGTTCTCTTATTGCTGAAAGTGTTCAAAATAGTTTAGACAACCTCTTTAAAAAGAAACTGCACAGCCCTAGCTGGTTTGGCTCAGTGTATAAAATGTTAACCTGCGGACTGAAAGGTTTCAGATTTGATTCCAGTCAAGGGCAATGTGCTTAGTGTTGTGGGCTCAACCCTAGTAAGGTACGTGCAGGAGGCAGCCAATCAATGATTCTCTCTCATCATTGATGTTTCTATCTCTCTCTTCCTCTCTGAAATCAATAAAAATATATTATTTTTAAAAAAACTTCACAAAACTCTAGTTAGAGGTAGGTAGTTGTTTCACTCATTCTTTAACTCAGCATTCAAATGAAGTGCTGACTCTGGGTCAAGGGCTGTGTTAGGTACTGAGGGCCAAAGGTTCTATTAGGTATCTGAAAGTAGTGGTAAGCCTGCACATCTATGACTCCTGTCTTCATATTCCTTATACATAAGTAAAGGAGGCAGATGTTAATCAAGAAATTATACAAACACATGTAAAATTACATTAGCGATGATAGCTATGTACATAAATCAGTTGGCCTGATGACCATATTCTTCCCAAACACGATATGGATTCATTTTTTGATAGTCGCTACTTTAGGTATCAAGCTCTAGTGTCATATTTTAAATTTTTGATTTAAGAATAACTGCAAAAAGAATAAGTGAGAAAATATTGAGTTCTATAATCTATCTCTCACTAATAAAATAACTGAATTATTTCCTACATAAAGTAAATCACAATAGTAGCCATGAGAGAGGATTGTATATAATCTGAAGTACTATCATCAATAGTATTAATTGTTTTTTGAAAGGAAAGATATGCTTTTAATTGGGAAAATTTCCAACAAAGGAACCATTGTTCCCTACTATATAACTTCAGCAGAATATGTTGCTTACCTCACAGTGCAGAAGAGAGCTGGGAGAGAGAAAGAAAAAATAGTTTCTTTTCCCTTAATCTCATTAGGAGGCATAGATTAATCACCCTTAACTGCAGTGAAACAATTCTGTCACCTTCTCTTTTGAACCCACATTAAGACCGAGGACTGACAATTCATTTGGCCACAGTCTATAATTCTCAGCCATCACGTGTTGCCTCTACTACAACAGACAGACTTGGTCTGAGGAGTAATGAGTAAAGCTTTTAGGAAAGTCATCATGGTCCATGTGGCAATTGCTCATGGCAATGTGCAGTGATGGTCCCTCCCACAAGCTGATTCTGAATTATGGAAGTGACACACACTGAGTCTGGGACAAAAATCAAAGATTACTGTGGTAGAGTGACACATGAGCACATGGTTCTATTTTCTTTTACTAGTCTCAGTCACGGGTACTCTGAAACTTTCATATGCTTCCATTTTTAAGTTCAAAGTGTTGTCAATAGAATAAAAATAAGTAACCCCAAATGTGAACAACATAGTGTTTAGTTTTTGACATTTTGGAAGTCAACTGAATTAAAAACAAGTCTATGGTGTTCTAAGGTGAAAAATAAGCAGTCTTGAATTAGCATTAATCCAGAGCAGAAGGCTCACTGACAATACACATACAGAGTATTTTTGTCAAAAGATGCTTTCTAGATAGTAAAATCTCATTAATCTGACATTCAGATAACAAAAACACTTACAGCTTCCAATATAGTGGGTGGTGTGCTGTGGGCTCACTTCTAAGCCAACTTCAATGGCCAGGAAATCAGAGAGTTGGGCTCTCCACAAAGAAGACTGAGATGGTTTGCCAAGGACAGGAAGTCATGATAAAAATGAAAAGGCTACTTTGTTTGCCACACAGGGCTGGCATTTCCCTCTTATAAATAGGTAATTTAGGGTTATTCACAGATTACTGAAACACTTCCAACAACAAAATTAATTTCCTAAGAAATCTTGGATCTAGGACCAAATATTTATTTCAAGAACAAAGAAACTGGGATGGGCAATCAGTTGTGTGTGTTTTAACAGACTGATATGCTCTAAGAAAGGAGTGGCTTTTCATAAAGCAGCATTATTTCCATTTAGTTTACATTTTGAATTTAAACAAAAGGAGAAAAAAAATCCCTGAATGACCTGAGATGAAATCATTGGATGAGAAATGAATGAGAATGGAGATGTCTGTCCACTAGCACTATTTTGCCTTTAGCTGTATAACCAACCACCCTCTTCACCTCTGAAGATATTGCTTCATTTTTCTAACTTTGACATTTTATGCCATTGTTAATCTTTGCTCTTGCTCTTTGACACTTGTCTACCTAGTTCAAAAATATGTCTTCCTATGTCTGCATTGAAAACTCCTCGAATTTTTTTCATTCTTTTCATTAAATGTAAATACCATGAGTGAAGGAGTCCTGAATTGTTTCTGGCACCTACAACTATGCAGATGGGACATAGTACATACTAGCACATGGCAGACACTCAATAAATATTTGCTGACTAAATAAACCTCCATCAGTGTCCCACTTAAGATCCTCATCATATTTTTCTCAGTGTACTCAAAAAGTTGGTGGACTGGTCTTCCTGTTCCTAATGGTTCTGCCTCCCAGGAAACAGTTGTCTGTATTTTTCCTCCTAAATCATGGTTCTGACGAAGCTATTTCTCTCCTCACTTTTGAGAGGGTTTTAATGGCTTCACACAGCTGAACTCAAATTCTTTCTGGACATGTATTAGGAGTAAGAGAAACTGCAACCTCCATGGCTGGGACAATAGAGTTAAGTTGGATGGCATAATAGGTGGTTCTTTTTGTCCTTCCTTCCTTCCTTCCTTCCTTCCTTTCTTCCTTCCTTCCTTCCTTCCTTCCTTCCTTCCTTCCTTCCTTCCTTCCTTCCTTCCTTCCTTCCTTCCTTTCTTTTTAGTGTAGTTATCTAGAAAAAAAATAACTAGAGGGACAGATATAATCAGTACAGTGCTTCGATTATGATTTTACTTGTGCTCATTGTGGATGAATAATGTCAGGAAAAGGGAATGGGAAGCTCTTCTGCATTGTTAGGTGTCCTTGATGATGTTTCTGTGGGTGGTGGGGAAATCATCCTGTCCAGGCCTTCTGGTGCGGGTCTGTGAGTCTCTACTGTACCTCTGTTACCACCCACTGCTCCTCTGACTGCATCTCCTACTCCTCTACCCCTCTACCCCCTCCATTCCAGCCGTACTGGTCTTCTTCTTGTTCCTTGAATATGAAGGCAAGGTCTTGTACATTTGCAAGGCTTTCTGGCTAGTCTATTTTAAATTGCACCTCTCCTCAGCCCAACAATCCCTATTCCCTTTCCCTATATAAATTTTCTGTAGTATTTATCACCATCTAACATACTTTATTTTTCGCTTAATTTGTTCTTATTGTATTTTTCCCATATTACAATGAAATCTGTCCATGAACAGAGATTTTTGTAGGTTTTTATTTTCTGTATTTCCTAATTCTAGAACAGTCCCAAGATATGAATGGAAAAAGTGAAAGAATGAATGAACTAATAAATGAGGTTTCCACTTCCTTCTTAAGCCCTTGCCACTAGTGTTTGATTGGAAGCATATTTTGGCCTGTAAATTTCCCCCAGCCCCATAGAAGTGCAAGGTACCCAGCCATTCTCTGGTTTCATTATTCTTGCTTTGGCATCTCAGCAAATCACTTGCATTTTTAGCTTAAACTTATCCTTTCCTGCCATTTGCTAAATCCCTGGGTTCCAGTGAACCAGCCTTGCAGTATCTCTCACATGCTGCTGGAGTCCCCATGAAGTCGGCAGGACATCCTGTGCAGAACAATGATTATCTTTTAAAAACATGATGAGGTGCTGTCTCCTCCATGGAGCTATGACAACGTGGAAGATGGAAGATGATACATGACTTGGCAAGTTTCCTGGCTAAAAGATTACTTCTTTAATTTTTATCCCCTAAGAACACTGGATTTCCTCTACCACTTACCACTACTGCATTCATTTCAAGTAGTTGAAACTTTCCAAATGCAGGATTAAAGAAAAGGAATACTACCTCTACAGAGCAGTGCTAGTGATCTGTTAATGAAGAGAAGACATTACTGAAAAATAATTTCATCTGGAATTTTGATCTCACTAAACCACTGATTCTAATACATTTTTGTTTTATTTCATATCAAAAGGCTTTAGTGAAGTCCCACAAGCATTTATATTTTTCAATGCACTTGAGAGTCTTTATATTATTACTAGATTTGTGCACCGGTGGGGTCCCTTGGCCTGGCCTGCAGGGATCGGGCTGAAACCTGCTCTTTGACATCCCTTGAAGGGTCCTGGATTGCCAGAGGGTGCTTCTTGGGTGACACACCCCAGAATCGGGCTCCTTCCTCTCTGGTTCTGGGTGCGTCACCCAAGAACCACAGCTGCCAAGTCACAGCAGCTCGGCAGCTCCTGCATTGAGCATCTGCCCCCTGGTGGTCATTGCACATCATAGCTACTGGCAGATGGTCAAATGGTTGGACGGTAGGCTTTTATATATATATATATTTATATATATATTATTTATATTATTTATTTATTTATTTATTTATTTATTTTAAAGAGGTAATATGGTAGTGCAGTAAGAGAAGTAGACAGAAAAAGAAGATGGGAATTTGAGTGAAAGTTCTATGTGATTTATCGCAAATTTTCCCCTTGCCAGGTTTTCATGTTATCACTAACAATATAAGCCTAATATTTCAACTCTTATCTCAAAAGAACATGTACATGCTCATGGGTGACAAATTGTTTCATACTCATAAACCACTGTATGCACACATGACATTGCTAACATCATGTGAAATGTTGCTATGTTACTGAGGAAATAGATGACTTAGCATGAGACACTAATGTAACATAAGGACCTCCTTTCATCCCATTTGACCATTAGCGTTAGCATTGCCATCATAATCATCAACAGGTCATCATTTATAGCAGGAACTCTACTAGATGCTTCATGTAGATTATTTCATTCATCCTACAAATAGTAATGTTAGTAGGTATGTTTGCATTTAGGAGATTATTACTAGGAATTAAACATTTGTCTGTCTGACTCCAAAGTTTGTATATATTCCCTTTATTCAAGAGAAAAGAGAAAAGAAAAAAGAAGGGGAAAAAAGTTCAGTGAAGGTTAACCTGCACTTTCCAATATAGCAGCCACTATCCACATATGGCTACTTAAATTTAGATTCATTAAGTTCAAATAAGATTTTGGGTCTTTCTCGCCAGCTACTTAAACAAAAGATCCTGCCACACCTTGATCCCACTCCACTCCAGCAATTACTGCATGGCAACTTCAACCATCTTAACATAAAGAGGGCCACGTTTTTCTGTACATGGGACATTGTCTTAAGGCATTTCTGTTTGTGTGTTTTAATCAGTAACCCTCTTGTCTGGGATTTGGTAATGCAGCCTTCTGTTTTCCTGTCAAATTTTTATCTCTGATAATAGTGTCCAATAATTTTTAAATCAAATAATATTCAACATTGAGTTCCTTATTTTCATTAGCCTTATTTTAAGTGCTCAGTAAGCTATCATATTGCACAGTGCGAATAAAGAACATTTCCATCACTGCATGTAGTTCTATCAGGTGGCTCTGGGTCAGATCATGGCCTCCTTAGCACAATACCCTGTATCATACATGGGTATCTAGACACTTTCTGTGGAAGCCTGAGTAGAACATTATAACATAACCTTCGAAAGGTTTATTCCCCAACTATTTCCAAGCTTCTCTTCATATTCCGTTATGAATCTGGATATATTTATTTTAGTGCATGGCACTAATTTTATTTTCTCAGTTTAGTACCTATTAGGAAAAAAAGAAGTACTTTATTGTGTACATGTGTGTGTTTAAAATAATCAGTTTCAAACATCAAAAACTGCCTTCAATTCATATGTCTAAGTATAATGGGCAAGAGCATGAAGCAAGTCCTAACTGCAATTAATGAGGTGAGTGAACTTGGACAAGTGATTTGAGTAGTCCCCTCATCTGTGAAATGGAGATTGTCCAATTAAACAAGGCAATGTTTATACGGTATAAGCATGGTTTCAAGACATAGTAAGCACATGATTAATGAATATTGTTGTTACAATGATAGTGACATAAATGCTACGTGTATTTGACTTGGACTTTGTAAGGAGGAATCATACTTTCTTAAGGCCAAGGTTATACAAATGTAGAGGTTTCCTAAGTTAGACAAACTGAACAGATGTACTCAGTGTTGGTACTAACAATAAACTGTTCTTCTCTCCTTGAATCACTAAAATGCAGTAGTTAATTCAAATCAATAATTAAGGAGAGGTTCTGAATGACAAAATAGATAGCCCTAACAGAATTAAGGCATCTCTGCCCTGTTCCGTTGGAGGTGGCACCAGTTGATACAATTTTAAAGATGATTCACACTGTTTAGGCAGATGACAAAAGTACCTGAGGAAGACAGGCACAGCTAGATTTATCTAGAAAAACCATTTTGAGTTGAATATTTATATTAATATACTTTTAAACAATAATTTTAAATCCAACAATCCCATGCTAAAAAAATCATTTCAAAAAAAGTGGCATAATTCTATGGTTCCTTATAAACTAAAAAGGAATTTATAGGCTTTTGCATAAAGAAGAAAAAACAGTCTCAGAGGGGAGGCTGCTGGGGAGACTGGAAGAGATTAACCAAAGAACATATATGCATATATGCATAGCCAGGGACACAGACAACAATATAGTGAAGGCCAGGCAGGGCATGGCAGGGGGAGGCAGGGTGGGAGAGGTGATGGAAGATATCTGTAATGATTTTGCTGAAAGAAGCTCTAGTTTCATACTGGTCCATTTCTTAACATTTTATTCAACATCACACTAAGTCTCTTAGAAACAGCAAATGCATAGCCATTTTCTCAAGTGTGGGGAAGAGGGGGAGGAGAAACTGTTGATGGTACTACAAGGCAGACTGGAGTCGGTTCACTTCACGGCTGCATTCCATGATTTGCATGGGAGAAGGAAAAGGCCCTTCAGGTGAGATGGAACTGGCTGAAGGGCAGTGCTGTGGGGAGCCAGGGGGCCACGGGCCTATCGTGGGACAGATGCATTAGAGTGCATTTCAGCAACTAGCACAGGTAATACAGAGCCCTCTCCAGTCCCACTCGCATACACTTTAGTATCATAGAAATAACTTGGAATCCACTTGCAAATCTAGAGAAAGAAAGAATCCTAAATGGCCAAGATCAGCTCTTCACCACACTGGCTGAATTACAAAAGCTAGAGTGTGTGACTAGCTCGTAATCAAAATTAAATTAGGCTATAAAAAAATAACCTGTATTTCTGGAATATATGGACCTGTAGACTAAGATCCCCATCCACGATGCAGGCCAGGATATATAATTATGAAATCAGTGGGAGATGTCTGTTTATAAGACAGTGATTTTAGAACTTGGCTCCATGTTGTGGTCACCTGGGGACTTAAGAAAACTGATGCCTGGTTCCAGCTGCAGACATACTGATGTAGCCAGTCTGTGATGCAGCCTGAGCATTGCTAATTACAAAGTAGTCCCAGGAGACTGCTGCGTGTCACCAAGATAGATCACCAGTATTCTAAGATAATGCTTACATTTTATTTTTTGCTAAAGGGATCCCAAAATCCTGGGTAAAGAATAATATGCATCAACAACTTGAGAAAGGAAGGTCTTTAGGTACCACCAGTGGCTTAGAAATAGGTACGTCTGTAGCTTTTAAGAGCTGGGCAATGCAGGGTCTCTCCCTGATCACTGTCTACCTGTGCTGAGAACTCAGATTTTGTTTTTATGCCTGAAATGTATTGCTAGGGGCAGAAAGAGTCAGGGTTGGCATATCCTCAAGTAGTGCCTTTCTTCTCACACTCAGAATTAGTGACGAGAAAAGTTACATTTCTTTGGTGACCGACAAGGCTTAATATCACCTCGGTAGCAGGAATTGGCCATAGAAACCTTTGCAAATAAATGTCAGGAGACGTTTTTGAGCCAGTTTACTTTATACCAATTTGATTTTACATAGTCTAGATTGGAAAAAAATAATTCTTTCTAAATGGTAAATACATACAATTGGAGCAGTATCTAAACATACTAAATTTCAGAATTGAAGCAATTATTCAGAAACCTAGGAACCAATCACTTTACATGAAATTTTTTGGACATACTAATTTAAAAATTTCTGATATTTTTATTACTAAATAATAGAATCTTAGAAATGGTATAGTAATTAGCAAAGACTTGCCTGAACAAAATCTCTCTAACCCAGAAAATTTTCCTTGGATTTTAATTCAAAGGCTTTCATGAGAAATACAAAACATAATTAACTACAAGCTAGGTGCTACAGTCACTATCAAGTTTTTTAATTTTTTATTTTATTTGTGCATGTTTTGAACTAGAGTTTAGCAATGATCTTAAAATGCAGTGAATTATCAGTTGCAATATTGTGGATTTCCTTGAGTAGAAATGGAGTCAAATCTAAATCCGGTGAATCATGGGGACTAGACTGGTTACTACTGGTTGCAACTATAACTGTACTTGAACTTGCAGAATAGGTTTTACACTCTGATAAATTCACATCTATATTTCACTTAGATATGGTAATCGAAGCCTAAGGACTAGAGTGGTTTTTAAATTACCATTGTCTTACGGAAAAAAGGCAATGGTTGAAATGCAGGAAGATTCAAAGAAAGCCTGCACCGGGAAATAGCATTTCAAATACAAACAGATTAAAACAGAATTCATAACACTGTTTTAAAAGTATTGCAGTAAGTGCAAGATAAACCAAAATTAGCTCTATTTTTAAGTTCTCTTTATCTAAAAAATACTCAAAACAATTCTTAGACCAGAAGAACATAATGGATAAAAGGGGGAACAGATTGTTTTATTTTCTTCTATAACATGATATTTCAGTCTTACAGTAAAAAAGACAGCACGTAGGTGTGGGTGTATAATTGAGCTAATCAGGCCTTAACGTGTTGTCATTCTCTTTGATGCACATTTAAGTGCAGGCATAATAACTAATGTATTCTACAAAAAGTAATTGAAAAATGTAGAATGGTTAAATAGCATTTTCAGTTACTGATGATAAATGAAATGTGGTTTAAACACATCACAGAGAAGATCAATGTCATGACTCATTTGAAGTGTTTCACCTCGATCCAAAGAGTTCCTAAAGATGCTGGTTTCAAAGCTGGTTCTGCTGTGAATTATAACATTTCCATTAACAGCTGACTCCATGGCTCTATCTCATGGTGGAAATATCCCTGCAGACATAAACTCTATGGACAGCACCTGGATTGTCCAACCCAGATAAATGACCACAAATTAAAGGAAAGAAAAATGACAAATGCTTCTGCTGCTTCTAGAAACCCTTACAGTTACCCTGGCAAGCCTAGCTCCTGCGACTGGTTTTCAGCTAACACAGCTCAGTAAGAACCAGTAGAAAGACCCACAAAGGAAGCAATCTTTTCCTTCCTCTCCAGTGGAAATATCTATAGCTCATGACATTATTCCTCTTCCCACTAACACCCCCCCCAAAGATACCCACCATCTTGTTCTATAAAACTTTGTGTAATATCAAAAGCTGGGCTAATTAAAATACCCAACGTTTTATTTCAGGATAATCTATATAGCTTAGCTTGTGATAAAAACAACAACTGTACTCCAATGGCTAGAATCAGTGATATTTAACGTCACTCATAAATATATAATGGATTTACACCCAAATTAACTAATGTAAATAGTTTTTAAATGGAGTCACCGAGTATTAAGTATTATAAGTCTGTGCCACGGCTTCCAGAAACAAAAACAAAATCAACTGCACAATTTAATCTCTTTGTTTTAATAGAAGTGTTTAGTTTCCCGAGTGTCCACTGAAAGTATTTTGTGTAAGAAGAACACAGTGGATTTGGAATAATTCCCTTTATAGATAACTATATTATAAATCCATACATACTTTTTTAAAATTTCTTTATTGATTAAGGTATTACATATGTGTCCTTATCCCCCCATTGTCCCTCACCTCCCCCCACTCATGCCCTCACCCACCCTGTTGTCTGTATCCATTGGTTAGGCTTATATACATGCATACAAGTCCTTTGGTTGATCTCTACTCCTTACCCCTCCCTCCCCTACCTTCCCTCTGAGGTTTGATGATCTGATCGATGCTTCTCTGTCTCTGGATCTGTTTTTGTTCATCAGTTTATGTTGCTCATTATATTCCATAAATGAGTGAGATCATGTGGTATTTACCTTTCTCTGACTGACATACTTTTTATTTAGTGAACTTTATGTTAATTATACTGTGTTTTTATATTTAGATGGAAGGAATATGGGAGCCCTCTGGTGGCCAATATTAAAGGCTTGTTAGTACAACCCAGATTCACCTGGCCTAGGGCTCAGGAGCAAAGAGGGTTGGAAGAAACTGAAGTCACCCAAGTTCAGGTAAGTGAGGGTGTGCACACACCATGCTCACATGTCTACAGGTTTTTAAGACAATATTTGGTGGTTGTTTCAAACTCAAAGTTAAACTTTCATATAAAATGCCAGTGATTTTGACAACAGCTGCAGGGAAAAATGGAAAATTCATAATATTAGTAGATATTATTATTTTGTTTTTAGTTTATCATCACACAAACATTTATCTCTCACTACACACTTGACATCCAAAATATGAAAGAAAGACTTTAGAAAAGTAATGCCTCACTAAAAAAAATTAGATGTATAGCATCATTATAACCTGGAAGAGTTAATGTGCTAAAAGTGAGTTTTTTTCCAAGGAAGGTATTTATTCACTGGAGAGTTTTATGTCATGGTCATTTCAATGATGAAACTTAGCAAGTTTTATACCAATGCCAACATTTGACCACTTATAGATGCATGTTTCCCTTCATCTTCAATCCAGAAATAAATGTATATTTACTTATTAAGTTTGTATAAACTAATCAATACACTTCTTCATACAATGCAAAAGGATAGTGATATGTAGGATGGAATATTTAGATGTAGGCCATTTTGCTTCTAATTTCAGAATGTGTCCTCATTTACATATCATCACATGAAAACACCACATGTTAAACATTATAAATGTTTTGAATCTCATGATACAAAGCAGTAGTTAATAATGCAGAAAGTATTCTATAAATGTAGTTAATTTAATTACATTCAAACAATGGATAAATGAATGCTACATATATACATCTGTATATGTTCAGGGCAAGTACCTCATTCCCAGTTATCACAAGAAAATAGAAGTAACTATACATCATTCATTATTAAATTGTGCTTTGAGATCAGGAAGTATTGCTTGTGAGATATTTTCCAAGATCATTGCAATCTAAAATATTATTAGTCCAGCATAGTATTCCATTGTGTAGATGTACCAGTTTTCTAATCCACTAATCTGCTGATGGGCATTTAGGCTATTTCCAAATCTTAGCTATTATAAATTGTGCTGCTATGAACATAGGGGTGCATATATCCTTTCTGATTGGTGTTTCTGTTTTCTTGGGATATATTCCTAGAAGTGGTATTACTGGGTCTAATGGCAGTTCCATTTTTAATTTTTTGAGGAAATGCCATACTGTTCTCCACAGTGGCTGCACCAGTCTGCATTCCCACCAGCAGTGCACGAGGGTTCCTTTTTCTTTATAAACTGATGAACAAAAATAGGTACAGAGGCAAAGAAGCATCAAACCGACTGTCAAACTACAGCGGGAAGGCTGGGGAGGGTAGGGGGTGGGGGGAGGTAAGAGATCAACCGAAGGACTTGTACGCATGCATATAAGCATAACCAATGGACGCAAGACACTGGGAGGTGGGTGAGGGCATGTGCTGGGGGTTGGGGAGGCTGAGGGAAGGTCAATTGGGGGGAAAAAAAGACATATGTACTACTATTTGTAATACTTTAAACAATAATAAAAAAAACAAAATAAATAAAAGAAAAAATATTATTAGTCCAAAATAATTACTGCAGATGTGAATAATATATCCTTATTAAAAATTCATTACTTGTAGGTTAATTTCAGAATTTGATTTCACAGGGTCAATGGTTCTCCATTAATCTGAAGTATAATTATGAAAAAACATATTAAAAGATTTAGACTTACAAGTACAAGAGAACCATAAAGGCATAGGAATTCTAGCCTTAACCCAAAAGCTAATTTTGATTAATGAAAACAATTTTGAAGAATGTTTTGATTTCTCTTTTGAAATTATAATATTTTCTTAAAGATGTAATAAGAAATGGGGAAATTTGTGGTATTTTATCAATGATCACATTACTTTGCCACCATGTAATAATGTTCTTAAACTGTAGTGTGCATAAGAATCTCCAAGCTCCATAGCCAAAAATTTACCCAAAAGATTTAGTTAAGTCTTACCATGTACTAACCTTTTGCCAGATGTGCACCCGCCACATGTGTCACCTTCCCAGAATACTTTACATTTGTTACCTCTCAGAGGGCCATCTTTATACCCTCGACAGCCCTTTGCACACTCCCTGGAAAACATAATTACTCACTACGTGTTTCTTCAGTAAAATAATGCAAAATTTTTTATTGAGGAAATAAGTCCCAGACAAATGAGTTCACCAGAACAAATAAAAGTATTTCCTGCCACACAAATGGGCAGGACACCAAGCCACTGCTATGTCCTGGTGTAGAAAACACCCAAGCAATCCTTATAACATAATCTGTTATAACATTTCCGAATCCAGCTTCAGAGAGAATGAGGCACAGATACAGGAACTGAGGTAGACCTTGGCACATAGATAAGCTTGAGGGAAGGTAATCAGTCATAGCTGGGAATACATATACCTCAGAGAAGAAAAAGGGTTGTCACAGTCTTTTCAGGCTGCTATAGCGGAATACCACAGACTGTGTGGCTTATGAACAATAAAAATGTATTTCTTACACTTCTGGAGGTTGGAAAGTCCAAGATCATGGTGCCAGCAGATTTAGTATCTGCTCAGGGCCCACTTCCTGGCTGTCTCCTCACTATGTCCTCAGGTGGCAGAAGGAGCAAATTTGCTCTATGCCAACACTAATCCCATTCAGGAGGCTCCACCTTCATAACTTGATCACCTCCCAAAAGCCCAACCCCCAATTACGTTGGGGATTAGGATTTTACCATGTGAATATTGGGGGGCATAAACACTCAGCCTATAGCAGATGTCCTCTGGTTAAAAATAACCAATTTTTCCTGCAATGCTTCTGGCTCTCAAGGGGTCATGCATCCATGGGAATGGTCTTCACGTTCACTAACAGCCTTTGAATAGTAGTCACACAATTTTAGAGCTCAGGCAAAATGCTTATATGTGATTCATATCTAATGATGATGAAAACCTCACACTCATTCAAAGTTGCATACCAATTTGTTCACTTTTTCTCAAGGAAAATAAACATGAATCTCACAAAGGAATAGACCTAAACACCATATTTCCAAATTTGAACCTTGTCAAGCAGATAATGGAAATTCTTCAGTGGAGGTAAATCTTAAAGGAGGAAAATTTGAGACAGAAATTTATTGGGTGCTGAGTGGCACGGAGAGTCAAGAGTGGACCCAGAATGAAAATGGAAAGAGCACCCTGACCCTGTAGAACTAAGAGGAAATGCAGAATCACCCAGCAAAGACAAGGTTCAAATAACATGGGAAAGAAGAGATCAGGAAATCAAACACAATGGCAAATGGAAAAGGAATGTCCACTTGAACTTAAAAGTAAAATGACTTAACTGAAAATAGACAAGATTAGAAGAGTAGTACAATTGTAGGGAAACTCAAAATTCACGGGAATAAGGGATACTATTAGAGGGAGTATTATTTCAAGAATATTTCCTTTGGCAGTTTTATCAATATCCCTTAATAAAATAGTCTACAAAAAAGGAAGTAGATAGAGTACGACCAGTTCTTCAGCATGGACATAATAAATTAGAATGGCAACATTCAAATTAAGCTACAGAGAGAGAAATTGCACATTTTGGTCTGAGAGAAGAAACTCTCTCCTTTAGCTGATGCCCTCAAGGAAACTTTTTTTTAATTTAAGTTTTCTGTTACAACACAACAAATTACCACATGCTGAGAGCCTTAAAACTACACCCCTTTATTCCCTTTATTATCTCACAGTCTCCGTAGATCAAAAGTCTGAACAAGTGGATCAGAGTTTCAGAAAGCTGGTGTGAAGGTATATGTTGGGCTGTGTTCTCATCTGGCAACTCAAATAGGGAGGCTCCACCTGCAAGTCTACTCGGTTGTTGGTGAACTTTATTTCCTGTAGACTGCAGGGTTGATGACACCTTCTCCTTCAAAGCCAGTGAAGGAGGGAGAGAGTGCTGCTGCTTGAATCTCTAACTTCAAGGAAAGCCTGACCCTTCCTTTATAATACTCACTAGAGGCCCAGTGCACGAAATTCATGCACTCATGGGGGGTGTCCCTCAGCCCGACCTGCACCCTCTCACAGTCTGGGAGCCCTTGGGGGATGTCTGATTGATGGCATCCTTAGTGCTGCCACAAAGGCGGGAGCGGCTCCCTCCACCGCCGCTGTGCTCACCAGCTGTAAGCCCGGCTTCTGGCTGAGCAGCACTCCCCCTGTGGGAGCTCACTGACCACCAGGGGGTAGCTCCTGCATTGAACATCTGCCTCCTGGTGGTCAGTGCACGTCATAGCGAGCAGTTGAGTGGCCTTAGCATATCATTAGCATATTACACTTTGATTGGTTGAACGGCCAACTGGACGACTGGCCACTTAGCATATTAGGCTTTTATTATATAGGATTTGATAAGGTCAGTTCTACTTAGTATAATCTTCCTTTTGATGATCTCAAGACAGCACACTAGGGACAAATACATCTGCAATATCATTCTCCTTTGCCATATAAACTAACATGATCATTGTAGTGACAACTCCTCCCTTAGGGTATATTCTGTTGGTGATAGGCAACTCCCAGGTTCCACTCAAGAGGAACAGATTATACAAGGGGGTGACTCATTGGGGTCCCCTTAGGTTGTATCTCCACACTACTTTATAGTCAATCACTATTCCTTTACACTCAGTTCTAAAATTCCTTTCACAGTACTCACTTATACTGCCTAAACAGGTAAACCCATAGTTTCTGCAAATTAAGATCACCTCCCATTCTAACTTGTTTTTGTTTTGTTTTGTTTTGTTTCAAAATAGAGTATAAGAGAAGGACTATTCAAAATAAAAAGCCAATAAATGAGGAAAACTAAGAAATCAGCATATGGCAGATTTAATTTGTCTAACATTCTTTGTTCTTTCAAGGTCACTTCATAATCTATGTCTAGGAGGGCATGTTGCTAAATTTAATTATTGCAGTAACTAATCACAGTTATAAAACATTGGCTATTTTCATGTTGACCTGCAATTAGCAACAGAAAATTTGAGAAGAGTGCTTGTCAAAGATATTAGTCTTAAGGGCTTCAGCAGATAGGTTAGCACCTTAAGGAATTACAGAGTGCATGTTATTTCCTCTACTCTAGAGTCAGACACAGAGGGTGACTGGCTTCCTGCACTTGCCAAAATCAAATTTCTCCCCCCGTCGCTTATGGGGAGTCACTGTGAGCAGTTTCAAAACTACAATGAGGTCAATGTACAAAACTTATCATCTAATAATCATACCATCCAATAACAATTAATATTAAAACAATCACAACATTGTGCAAACCAGACTTGATGTCATCATTCCATTTAGAACAAGAACATAATGTTAATTTATATTTGTGAATATAGTTAAAATGAGGGATGCATGGTTGTGATTTTCAGAGTTGCTTAATACTGGTACAAGAATAGACAAATATACAAGCTATAAACACTTCAATTTTATGGTCTTTATTGCCTGTGATTTATGTTTAGTTTCTGAGCCATGTTTTGTATTACCTACTATTGTGATCCAGTTTCAAATTTGATAAAGACAATTTAAAAAGCTCTTAAAAGATAGATTGTGAAAATAAATTAAAGAAATTATCTCCAAAATCTAAATATGAATACATCAAAGAATTTAAAATAGAATATTCATCTGGTCTCTGAATGAAGGCTTTCTTAACAATGAAAGAAATTACAAAGGAAAGAATCAAATTGGTTTGACCACATAGATGCTGAATACTTCTAGCATAGAACACAACAGTGTAAATTGTACTACAAAAAATATGACCAGAATAAATATTGATAATATACAAAAACTTGATAAATAGTTATTTTAAAAAATACACCTCTAAATTTCAGTGGGAAAAGATTAGCAAAGATTTAAACACAAAAAAATTCAGCTCCAGTGGAGATGTGATAAGATGGAAGTTCTCACATATTGCTGGCAGGAAAGTGAACTGGAACAGTGTTCTTATAAAGCAATTTGGAAAATGTGAGATGTTCCAGTCCTGAGCATCCAATAGCTCCTATCCTATTAATCGATCCAAGGAAATTATCAGAAATGTAGACCAAGTATTTTGTGCAAAGATGCTCATCATTGCAGTTCTTATGTTGGTAAATTGAAAAAAAAACTGAAGATACAACTTTAGGTAAATCCATTACATAACAAATTTGTATAAAAGTATGTAAAGCCTGACAAAGCACTAGGTACTATGAGTATGGTAGTAAGTAAAACAAAGCTCCTGCCCTCATAGAGCTTACATTTGAGTGAAGCAGAGAGCCAAGAGGCACATATGAGTAATTATCGACTGTCAGAAATGCTACAAAGAAAATGAACTGGCTGGTGGGGTGGAGAAATGGAGAGAGGCCAAGTGGGCAGGTGAGATTTCTCTGAGTTAGACTTTTGAACTGAAACTTGAAATATGTCAATGGGTCAGTTTTGTGAATAGCAGTAAGAAGAGTATTCTAGAAAAGCAAAATAAAAGTATAAGAACTAATACACAGGAAAGAGTTTCATGGGATAAGAACTATATTTCTCAGACTCCCTTGAAAGCAATACCTCACAGGGGACCTCAGTTTTATGAAGCAGATATGGAAAGATAATAGGATTAATGGGAAGTTATTTACAAAGGCTTGGTTATGCTAATGAGCTTGTTATATCTATTTCTCCTGGAAACACTAGCTTGAGTTGACTGTAGGAGTGATGCTATAGTTAATAGAAAGCTATATAACAACACTAGAGGCCCGGTACACAAAATTCATATACTTGGAGTGGGGAGGATCCCTCAGCCCGGATTATGAGAGGGTGCAGGCCAGGCTGAGGGACCCTATAGGTGCACGATCGGGGCTGGGGAAGGATGTGGGAGGTTGTCTAGTAGGGGAGGGACCGTGGGAGGGCTCCAGGGCGTGTCTGGCCCATCTTGCTCAGTCCCCATCGGCAGGACCCCAGCAGCAAACTAACCTACCAGTCAGAGGGTCTGCCTCCTGGTGGTCAGTTCATGTCATAGTGAGTGGTTGAGCGGCCTTAGCATATCATTAGCATATTATGCTTTGATTGGTTGAATGGAGGAACAGACGACTGGACACTTAACATATTAGGCTTTTATTACATAGGATACACAAAGATTACTATAAAGAAGTAAGTAAAGAACTAATGGTTTCCAAAGGTAGATGAAATTATGTTTTTCCTGCCTCACATTTTTTCTATGTTTTAAAAATATTGAAGAATTGTTACATATTTTTATCCTATGAAAAAAAAAATTTTAAAGCATATGTACTAGAAAATAGGTGTTATTTGAAGTGGGGTGACGAATAAGGAAAACATAGTTTATTTGTTCAATATAATCATAAAAATAATAAAAAAATTATTTGTTCAACAAGTATTTACTAGGGTGTTCACTCTATGCCAAGCACTATCCTTGGTATTATGTTAAAGCAGATAATAGAACAGGCCATCCTTCTTCCATGAAAGAACTTTCAGTGAGAAAAGCAGAAAAAACAACAACAACAAAAAAGATACCACCAGATAGCTATGATTTCACAACAGATGGATGAGAAACCAATGCCTTCCTAAAGATGTCATGAGGTTAGAGAAAAACAGGTTATTATGTGGTATATTATGTGGGAAGACGACTGGGGCATGGAGAGGGATTACTCTTTAAATACATTCCTGCTACTTCACCCTGAAGATTTGGCACATCTTCCACGTGTTCCAATATCCTGCTGCTTGTGGTCTTTTTTGGTTGCCATGGAAAAACTGCCATTCCCCAAAACCTCATTGCTATTCTTACACATGACTCTAGAAATTTATCCCAGGATAAACAAAATGAAGGAAATATGGCATTGTAGTCGACATATTTTACTTTTATCTTTAACAATAAAACACATTTAACATTTCTTCTCCCTCCAATGTCACAGAAGCTATATTAAAGCAGAAAGATATGCCTCCTGGTATTTTGTTCTGAATCAATCCAAGGAGTAAAGCTCAACACATCAGGAATGGCTTGTTTAGCTCAGCAGTGCATTATCACATGTTAGCACATCTGAAATATTCTCAAATGTCCCTAGGTTAGTTCCACATTGAACATCTTGCAGTAGGTTCATCATCAAAAGAATGTTCACTTGGCAGGAAAACCTCCCGCTTCAGAAGTAGCTGAGCCTCTTGGTAATAGAGCTCTCTCATGTCACTACTGCACTGTCATCCTGGGGGTGACACGCAGCCAAAAAAGGAAACTCAGACGCTGGTGCTCTGCTGCCAAAACAACTTTCAAATCTAGTGACCTAGTCCCAGCAAGTCCAATTTCTTTTTTTTCTGTTTAATAGTTTCTGAAGAACTGAAAATCTGCCACCCCAAATTGTCCTTGTCCATCTGTGCAGTAGTTGGGTAAAGCAGTGGTATAATTGCTTCTGTGAGTGCTAGCAAGCAGGAATTGGGTGGTAAAGTGAGCTACTGATGGTTCTTCAGGCCCAGAAAAAGCCCTGAGATCAGATATTTTGTTGGTATCACAGATGGTTATGGGAGGTAACAGGGAATTAAGAATATGGTTACTTCTGTGAGTCTCAGGACACCATGCTGGTGGTGGTGGGGGGAACCACTCACTTTTTTTTTATACCCCTCCGGGGATGTCAGACTGCTGGTTTCAGCCAGATCCCCACAGACCAGGCCGAGAGACCCCACAGGTGCACAAACCCAGATTCATCAGTCTGTTCCATGTTTCATCACTCTGTTCCATGTTTCCATGCCTGTGTGTTGAATATCTGCCCCCTCGTGGTAGCTTAGGCATATATATATACTACTGTATTCCATTTTATAAGAATGATCTATTTGTTGTGTTTAAGATAAAATATAATAATAATATTTTATACATTAATATTTTCAATTTATTATATATTTTTATCATCTTACACTGAGAATGACCTTTCTGGGCAAAGAAGGAGGTCATTGTGATCAAGTAAACTTGCAGTAGGTTCATCATCAAAAGAATGTTCACTTGGCAGGAAAAGGGCAGGTTAGAAATGCTATTCTAAGCACTCAAAGCTTTAAATTTATCTGTTTGGATACATAAATGTCTGCCAGATATTTCATGCATCTCTTGTGGCCTAATATACACACTAACAAATCAGTACACAACTAGATCCATGGTGTTAAAAGTAAAAGATTATGAATTAAAAGTAAAAGAATGGGAAAAAATAAGCTCTAAATTTAAAAAGTAAAAAAATAATAACACAAAGTCTTAGTAAAGACAAAAGAAGAAAATATAAATATAAATACTAAATTGATTAAAATTATTAAAATTGATCAATAAGTTCAATAGCATGTTCTTTAAAATCTAACCAAAGGAAAGGTAAAACTCAGACATTTATGAAGAAAAAAAAGCTAAGGTCATATGAAATAATAAAATTACTGTTGAAAATAAAAAGTAAGTAAAAATTAAAACACTTTCACTAATAATAAAGAGCTATATAGTAATTAAGTGGTAAAGCAATTTGAAAATTTTAATGTAACAAGTAATTTTGAGATAAAGTATAAATTATTAAGATTTACTCAAGAAGTAGAAAATATGAATTCATACTTGTATACACAGCATCCACCTGGACCCACACTGCAATTCCCCATATGATTTGTAGAGCAAGAGAAACTTATATGGATGTGAAATTTATGCTGACATGAATAATAAGTGAAGTGCTTAGTTTCTGACCCAAGAATCTCATGTCTTCTGTCAGCACCCATGAAACTGCCAGACTAACTTGTTAGCATACAAGGGGGGTAAAAGTCTCAGACCCTTTATGTTCTAGACACAGTTATGTTTGTCACTAGTGTCTTCCCTGCATCAAATACCATGCCCTACATACAATAAAGCACTAAATAAAGATTGAATTAAATTATGAATATTATAAAAATATTATCTTTAAAATATTCATTATTTTAGCTATTATCATTTCCCTAAATCCTCTAGGCAGAGTTAGCCACAACCTACATAGGGTTCCCAGGGCACAAAGAACACATTTCCCTCAAATATTGCATCATGTGGCACAATAAATATTTATCCACTTATTTATATCTTCTGCTAGACTAGCTCTTCAAACACCTACACATCCAGCACATAGTAGGCTCTTAAAGAAAAGCCATGTATGTGCACATTTCTACAATAGCTATCTTCATATTCTTGGTTGTCAAAGCCAAACAACTTGGAGATAAGCACAAATATCCTTTTAGACAATTCTACTGACAACCCATCTAACAGTAGAAAAATCTAATTCAAGTTCATTTTCTTAGTGTGAATACACTCACTGTTAATTTTGGCCTTTTGTGAAGGTCTCAGATTTAAATGTTTATAACAAATAAGTAGGCAAGCTTGAGAGTTGGTAACAGCTTAAAGCACAGCGTGGACACGCAAAATGTCTCAGTATTAAACACTTCCTGGAGAGATTACCTGCTGAACATTCTATTTTGCCCTCACCTTCTTCCACTTACGTAGAATTACCCCTAATTGTACAAAAAGGCTGCACGATGCTGCTTTTTTCTTTGACATTATGTGAAGATGTCATTTTCTTCAAGTATAGTGCAACGCACATTAGAGAAATTTGCTAGGTATATTTTCCCTTTAAACATAGACGAGAAAGAAGCAGCAGCCACCAAAGCAAGTTAAAGCAATGAGTCAGCTAGCCAGCTATCATTTGCCATGTACTATTTTAGCTTCTTCAAATTACTTTCCCCCAAAATAGGTACAAAAAAATTCTGGCTAAGGTGGAATGCTCATGCAATGTTTCTTATTTTGGTATTTATTTTACGAATACTCTCCTTTCACATAAAATATATGTACAGGATGTGTTTTGTATATATAAAGTGAATTTGTGAAATTATTGATTGCAAACACTGGTGATGTAAGCATAGTAGCATTTGCTGTTCTTGATGAATACATGGATATTTAAGGAAATGCACAGAACATTTACTTTATTCATTAATGGTATTTTAGTGCTTTTTTAAAGAAAATGATTTTATATTTTACAGACGAAAGGAAAAGCCATTATTTCACCTACAACCTGAGTTTTTCATGTAATATTTGCTTTACCAGGTCACATTAAACTAAAATGACCACCAAAATTAGAGTAAGATATTCAAGATTTACAGCTACCCAGACTTGAGTAATCCTCTTCTCAGTGACTGTCCATCACCATATATCATGTGCTATTGTTCATTTATTAATTGCTCTGATGTCCAAAGACTCTATCTAGTCACTTTAAACAGCAAAAGAGGACAGTCTCAACCCAAGAATCTCATGTCTTTTGTCAGCACCCATGAAACCTTCAGACTAACTTGTTAGCTTGCAAGGAAGTTTTAGCTGTTGAGGTTAAGTAAGAATTTTTCCCAGCAGGAACTAAGGTCCCCCAAAAGAAACTAGTTCTTTCAGTCTAATGGTTCCTCACTTTAGGAGGAATGTGAGGTACACTCCCCCAAGGGGCCTGTTGGAAGTAATTTTAAAGCTGCTTGTCAGTGTCACATTCAAAGGTATGTTCTCCCCTAACATGAACAAACAAGGTGCATCTGTCCAGTTAAAGGGTGAGTTCTTGACTCACCTGGAGGTCTTGCCTTGATCCCAGTTCCTGTAGTAGGATCACAATGTGTTTTCCTTCATTATTTCCAAAGTAGAGGCCCGGTGCACAAATTTTGTGCACGGGGGGGGCGGGTTGTCCCTCAACCCAGCCTGCACCCTCTCCAATCTGGGAGCCCTCTAGGGATGTCCGACTGCCAGTTTTGGCCCGATCCTATAGGATCGGGCCAAAACTGGCAGTCGGACATCCCTCTCAAATTCCAGGACTGCTGGCTTCCAACTGCTCACCTGCCTGCCTTCCTGATTGCCTCTAACTGCTTTTGCCTGCCAGCCTGATCACCCCCTAACCACTCTCCTGCCAGCCTGATTGATGCCTATCTGCTCCCCTGCCAGCCCAATTGCCCCTAACTGCCCTCCCCTGCCTGCCTGGTCCCCCCCCACTGTCCTCCCCTGCATGCCTGGTCCCCCTCCAACTGCCTTCCCCTGCCAACCTGGTCACCCCTAACTGCCTTCCCCTGCCAGCCTTATCACCCTTAACTGCTCTCCCCTGCTGGTCTGGTCCCCACTAACTGCCCTCCCCTGCAGGACTGGGTCCCCCCAAACTGCCCTCTCCTGCAGGCCTGGTCCCCCCAACTACACTCCCCTGCGGGCCTGGTCCCCCCCAACTTCCCTCCTCTGCCAGCCTGGTCACCCCTAACTGCCCTCCCCTGCAGACTTGATCTCCCTCAACTGCCCTCCCTTGCAGGCCTGGGTCCCCCCCCCAACTGCCCTTCCCTGCAAGCCCGGTTGCCCCCTACTTCCCTCCCCTGAAGGCCTGGTCACCCCCAACTTCCCTCTCCCGCAGGCCTGGCCCCCAACTTCCCTCCCCTGCAGGCTGGGTCCCCCCAACTGCTCTCTCCTGCAGGCCTGGGTTCAACCCCAACTTCCCTTCCCTGCAGGCCTGGTCGGACCCAACTTCCCTCTTCTGCCAGCCTGGTCACCCCTAACTGCCCTCCCCTGCTGGCCATCTTGTGGCAGTCATCTTGTGTCTACATGGGGGCAGCCATCTTTGACCACATGGGGACAGCCATCTTGTGTGTTGAAGTGACAGTCAATTTGCATATTACTCTTTTATTAGATAGGACAGAGGCCTGGTGCACAGGTGGGGGCCGGCTGGTTTGCCCTGAAGGGTGTCCCGGATCAGGGTGGGAGTTCCCTTGGGGCGTGGGGTGGCCTGGGCGAGGGGCCTGTGGTGGTTTTCAGGCTGGCCATGCCCCTTGGTGACCCAAGCATAGGCCAGGGCTGGCTGGAAGCAGGTATCTGGGATTTATTTATCTTCTATAATTGAAACTTTGTAGCCTTGAGCGGAGGCCAGGGCTGGCCAGGGCGGGCTGGAAGCTTGGCTTCCTCCATCACCGGGGGGCAACCCAAGCCTCCTGCTCACTCCAGCTCCATGGCAGTCACCATTTTAGTTGGGTTAATGTGCATACTTGCTTTGATTGGCTGGTGGGTGTAGCGGAGTGATGGTCAATTTGCATGTTTCTCTTTTATTAGTGTAGATAGTATTTTCTATACCATTTTTTTCACTGTGATGTATTCATATTTATTTTTCTCATAATTGCAAATACAAGGTATTGAATATTAAAATAAAAGTGTATTTAATGAGCCTCGACTATTAGCTCAAATTCTTGTCACCATTTCTTCACAGGTGCAGCAACCCCTTCAGGGAATAGACACCTGGTGAACCCCTATTATATCCCATAGTGTCTGAAGTGGTCCTAGAGATGAGAGCCTCACTCCTGACCCTCACTACAAATAGTCTCAAATTTGGGGGGCAGGGGAAGAATATATGGGGGTAGTGGCTAAACACACATCTTTATTTCTTCTGGTGTCCTGGATCCTTCTGCCTGAATCCTGAATTTTACATCCCCTAAATTTCACAGTATAGAAAGACCCTGGAGATTTTAAAATCAATTATCTCATATTTCTTTTACCAAATAAGACATCTGGACGGTTGAAAAATAGCACTTGCTTCAAATTTTGTGCCAGTTTGAACAAACTACTATCAGATTAATGCTGTTTTATTGGGTATATATAAAATAAGTTCCCAGGAGCACTGCATTTAAATTAGAGGAAGGAAATGTTAGAGGATGTAATCTGCAGATGGAGAGGTATAATTGAAAAAGAGTGAAGAACAATCCAATTCATCTTGCCTTATTCTCTTCTCTCCCAGGGAAAGGCTAGTGGAGAAAAGAAATATCCCAAATCATTTCTCTTTCTCTGACATTTTTACTAGTAACATTTCCTTTGTATTATGTCTGCTGCCCTTATAGTATAAGTATTATAGAAACAAATATTGTGGTTTATTCATATTTATCTCTCAATAGCCAACATAAGGTGTCAAATACTAAAAGTTACCATAAAAGTATATTTAATCAGTAACTATATGAACCAGCCTCGCTATGCCCAAATAATCAGAGCAACCATATAAATAGCAGTGTTTGAGAATAAGTTTCTAGGCTGGACTCAAATTTATTTAGAACTGTGTCTTAGATATCTAAAATGCCATTCTATATGTTTGAGATGAAAGAGAATAGGCTGATGTATGCCAGGCCCTTCATAAATGCTTGTTGAATAGTAAATGAATAAATGAGGAAGTGAGCACCATGACAATGATTACTTTTGAAGGGAGAGAGTGAGGTCAGATTTGGGGTGGGATTCTGGCATGGCTGCAGATTTCAATTACTTGGCCTGAGTGTTCAATCTTTTAATCACTCACTACGTCAGACATGATTTTTGTGTGGTTTTCTTGACCTGTGTTTTATTTAACAATACATTGTTTTAAAATTAAAGAATAAAAATATGAATTTGCATAAAAATTAAGGATCTTTAATAGCTTAAAGTGTTTTTCTTACTTATATAATGGTATATTTCAAAGAGCATCAAGTTTGGTTTTTTAAGTATATACTTATGCTCATGAAATCCATTTGTCCCTTAAATTGAGGTTTCTCCTTGGGAACCAGTAGACATTCTTGCTATTATGCCTGCATCCATTCCTTCTGTAATGGGGCTAGTCCCAGTAGCCCTTCCTGATCAGGCCAATCACTGGAGTCCTCGGTGAAAGGAATAGACACAGAGTAAGCAGAACAAATATGGCTTACATCTGATCTTCTGGTCCTCCGTTTCTTCATCAGGGATTTCAAAAATTAGATCATGAGCCACTTCAGAATGCTGGTTAGGCAGCATATGCCCCCACCCCCAAGCCATAGTTTGCTTATTACTATTCCAAAGGCTATCCGTGGGACAGACCTTGGAGAAAATTTTGACCTCATGGGAACCAAGCAATTAAAAGTACAATGCATTTTATGAAAGAAACTAACTCCCCTGGAGAGTAGAGTCTAAGGTCATACACCACTTACAGAGCGTTCAACTAGAAAACTTAAGGTGAGTGACCCTAAGGGCTATTGTGGGGCATGTGATTCTCTGAAACAACATGGTTTCCTTGCCAGACAACATCTAACATCATTTGTCCTTTCACATGATTTCAATTCAGTCTTCTGCAGTCAATGTTTCAAGTGAGAATATCAATGTTGGGCAGCTGGACTCTCAATGGGAAAGTTCTTCCTTGGTTTTGCCGGGAAACTAAATCATTAGAAGGGTGACAGGGCACTGCATGCCACACTGTCATACCCCATCAAGACCCTGAGAACTACAGGACGAGCTGGCCAAGTACAGTTGGCAGCACTAGCAGTAGGTGGCAGGGACAGATGACAACTCACCGTACCATGGTCAACCACTGCTGTGAATGCTCAGTAGAAGAGTGTGATTTAGGAGTTTCCAGAAGTTTGGGTTGCCACAGAAAGACCAGGATTTATGGGGGGAAACTTCCTACCACCTCCCTGTTTCACCCTCTTTCCTTCCAGAAGAGTAATTGTATCCCAGCTACTTGAATTAGAACAGATTCCAAAACCTACAATACAAGCCAGGCAGGACAAGTTGAAGACATCAAACAAACAGCAGGAGCCAAGAGGTGAACCCATATCAAACCAAGCACCATCTCCACCGTGAAACAGAACAGGTGGTGCCTGGTAATAATCATAGTAATAACCACTGAAATATATGCCACTTTGATGTTTAAAAATATCTTTTCATTATTTTTTTTTTACTGTCATGAGGAAGCAGGCAGAGCAATTAGGTTAGATAAATTGTGAATGACTTACACTGGTGTAGGATTCCAAACTTTATTTATTTTTGCGTGAAAAGTCCCAGGCACTTCCAGACGGGATATTGGAATCCATTCAAACCCTTCTGCTAGACACAGGCTTCCCCAAGAACTAATCCTTGAGGCTGTATAGTTTTTATTATTATTTGTTTGGGGAAAGCTATTTGAAGGCTATAAAATGCCATTACCCACTAGGATGCCTCTTCTGCTTCTATGACTACTTACATAAAAGATAACTGTGGGGATACTGCAATAACAACACAACACTGGAAAAGGGGATGTCCCCTTTTTCAATGGGTATATCTGCTTGAGTTCTCCCTACTCTTAAGAGTTTTGGAAGAATTAATTAGGAAATGCTTTTTAAATTTTATGTCATTTGGAAGAATAATCTTGCCAGTTGTTTAATATTCAGAGAGAATATTCAGCTCTCTAGAAGAAAGGATTCAGACAAATAAACTAATATAGCACAATGAACCTCATTGACAGAGGACGACATGACATTTTTAACTTGGCAATGTTTTCACTGCATCCTTATAAATGAAACTTATATTTCCAATACCAGTCAGCAGAAATTTAACTACATTAAACTCACTGTTATACATAAAAATTCAATAGGAATGAACTTTGTTCATAACTATTAAAATAATTTATAAAGAGATACCTCATGATATGTTTTATTGGACTTTACACTAGTTAGTTGAAGCTTGCAGACAATGATCAAAAATTATCCTAACCACAACCAATCAACCCAAGGCTATTTTGAATTTATTGTCTTTATCTTTATGATTTTACCCAGAGAGATCACATAAAATGAAAATGCCTTGTGGGCCACATTTGGTGAGTGTAATTGGTGCTGCGGGATAAACCTGTAGGCCACAGAGGCAATAGGAGATGGCACCTGAGGAAGGGAGCAGTGACAGGCAGACCACATCAGTCAGTGGCTCTGGGGAAAGCCAAACTGAGGGGAAGGAAGTCTAAGAGGCAAGGCGGGGGGGAAGGGAGTAGAGAGCTGAAACAGCAGAAGGCAGAAATGGGTTCTAGGCCCAGGGTTCCATCTGAGGAGCAAAATAAGAGACACAGTCAATCACCCAAGCCCTGAACCACCTCTCATTTCTCTTTTCTCCAAATATTGTTATAAAATTTTTCAAACTCATAGAAATGTGGGTTCCTTTTTCAGAGTCATCCATTAACAATCCCTATGGGGGCATCTGATTACAAGTAGAAAACTCAATTGCCAAAGTCTGTTTATTTATATGTGACTCACATTAAGGGGACAGGGCCAATCTGAGAACTTTTTGTCCAAACCAGAAGTTGCAACTCTAGACAATTTTTCTTCCTCTCTTTTATCTGGTTCCAGAATTGAGTCAGGACATTTTATAATGAAAATCAAAGGGAAAATATGAACATAAAGAACACAGAGAAAAGAATATTTCAGTGCTAGTAAACAGTCTTCTTTCTCCAGATAAAAACCATAAAATACTGTGTGACCTTCCACTGTAAAGCAATCACTACTGCAGCCATCTGTGTCATCAGTACAATACATTTTGTATGAAGTACCGCTTTGTAAGTGTACATACAGAGACATGAGATCAGGGTTGATAGAGCTGAGAGAAAAGTAGGAACCAAAGGCGAATGTCCATCAATAGCTGTCTTTCCTACATGAGTAGAGGCTGCATATCATAATAAAAGGACATGGGGTAAATGCAGAAGGATTCTGAAGGTGTTCTTTTTTGTTTGTTTGTTTGTTTTTAATAGATAGCTAAGAAATGATCAGAAAAAAAGTTAAAGACACAGACAATGCAAAGCAAAATTGTGATGGAAAAGAACATTTGTGAATCAAGGTGAAATCCCCATCTCGGGCCATCCCTGCTACTAGACTCAAGGAGATAGGACTGGTGATTTAATAAGCTGACATACATATATCATGCTCATGTATACAAGTATACATCTGAATAAATTATTTAGGTCACCTGTATATTTTTAAATTGAATGATGTTTTATATCTTTTTTTGTGTGTGTTTTGGGGGTTTTGTTGTTGTTAATGCTCACCCTAGGATATTTTCCTATTGATTTTTAGAGAGAGTGGAAGGGAGGGGGAGAAGACATCGATCTGAGAGAGACACATCAATTGGTTGCCTCCCCCATGCACCTGTACCAGTACGTGCCCTTGACTGGAATCAAACCCAGAGCCCTTCAGTCCACCTGCCAACACTCTATCCACTGAGCAAAATTGGCTAGGACATATTCTTAACTAATTCTCTTGTTTTTATAAAATCCTAAAGCCTTGATGAATCCAAATTACTTGAATCCTAAGTGAATCACACTGAATACTTTGCTACTGATCTCTAGACATACGCCAACACTAACATCACCCTTTTCTAAATGTCCTAAGGAAGCAAATCAATTTATAAAGGTATTTCACAGGTACTAAATGATATAATATGATTTTAATATGTATCTTTATAGAAAAATGGTTGTGATATGTATGTTTATAGAAAAATATGCTGTATATTTCTACCCTAAAACACATTATTACAGATTATTATTTTTAAATCCTTACTCAAGAATATATTTTTATTTATTTTAGAGAGAGAGTAAGAGAGAAACATTGATGGGTTGCCTCATGTACATGCCCTGACTGAGGATCAAACCTGAAACAGAGGTATGTGCCCTGACCGGGAATCGAACTGGCAACCTCTTTTTGGTGTATAGGATGATGCTCCAACCAACTGAGCCACTCAGCCAGGGCATAGTTACAGATTATTTTAACAGTCTTGGCTACACATCCTATTTGAGAAGTTAAAAAAAACAAACATGTTCACATCTGCAAGGGGAATACAATGACCAGGCTTTATATGAGAGACTTCTCATCATTACATGGGGAAACGAAGACTAGCCAGTGAAATTTCAAAGGAAATGCAAGTTGAAAGTATGAAGACTACTCCCAATGGAAGTCATATGAGGTCTCAAGGAGAGAACATTTTTTTCAGTTCCAAATTAAAAGAAAAAGAAAAGTGCAATAAAAAAATTTAAGTGATGGGTCAGATGTATTAAATTAAGATGTAAATACCAGGAAATAACACATCATATAACTGAACAGAAACTTTACTGACTGAAATCCTACCACAGAACCAAATACTACTATTGGAAGAACACCACAAACAGAGGTTGACATCAAAATCTCCCACTCCTCTATTGAAACTGTCAAATAATTAAACCCTACAGAAGGAACATTCATCCTTGAACCTGACAGCAAGGACTTTTGTACCTTCCTGAAATGGAAGTATATCTCAACTGAATTACTTAGAAAAAAGAGACAAACACTATTTCTCTCAAGGACTCCTTAGCATCAGAATCAATTTCCAGGTAATTTCTCAAGACCACTTGTCCTCATTCAAAGGGACTGCCCTTGAGGGGACCTAAAGGGTCACAGGGGAAGTGGGAGGCATGATGCTCTTCCAGCTCAAGAAGACAAGTACCAGGCCACGTAGGACATGGACCACCTTTGTTCGGGACTTCCAAGTAGCCAATTTAAATTAAAATATAGCACATGCAATCAAAGTTTTTCTTTTATTTCCAGATTTACTTTTTGACTAGTTTATCCAATTACACAGAACTTTCAGAGTCTCAATGCCTACCTTATTTAAGTGTCCGTGCTCAACTCAACAAGAAAAATCAATATATCAATTATACATTATGGGAACAGGAGTAGGTACCATGAGGTAAGAGAAAGGGAAAGAAAATGTCTTTTCCTCATTCCTAAAGCATCTATTTTCTAAAGCTGGCCCTGTTACCTCCTACCCATGTGACTAAACCTAAGTTTCCCAAACTCTCTAGGCCTTAGAACTTGACCTATGATTTAGGGATTACAAAAGCATTTACCTAAAAGTAATAAAGGGAGGAGTAAAATAATAAGTACTTGTCATAGTGCCTTCCCCATTTGTAGTGCTCAATTAACATTTGTTATAATAATGAATATGATGCTTGTCAAGTAAATTTACTTACAGAGCCAGAAGGCTACTTTAGTGGCCTCAAAGCTAGCTTCTCCCATCCTGTAAGGCCACCTCTCCCTCTCCTTCCCCTCTGACATAAGAAGGCAGGCTCCAAAGCTTTTCTCACTGTGGGTGTTGCCCTCTATCATGTTCCTTGGCCATGGTGTTCCAGATGCTTAACACTCTAACCATCAGTGTCCTGTTCTTAAGTTCCTCCATCTCTGGGGGTTTAAGGACACCCTTGTCAGGTTAGGGCAGGAAGGTACCAACATAGTATCTTCATGGAATGAGAATGAAGGGCATGGGAGAGCACCACCTACCATGGAATTAGAAGAGGGAGAATTCAGCAGTGTGGAAGTAATATTCAATGCAATAGTCCTTAACATATGTGTCCATGTCTGATCACGACGACTATAATGATAAGAAAATAATGGAGAGAAGGAAGTTGAGGATGGTAATGGTTAAAGGTGCAAGGTTTCAAGGGTAAAAGCAAAGGTCATTAATACTGGTTATTGATATTGGAAAAACCAATCAAACGAGAAGAGGAAAGACTTAAAAATAGATTTGTTCTCTGTAGATTATAACTAATTACAGCCATTCATGTGAGCCATTTATCTTCATGCCTGATTATCATGCAACAGAAGCACAATTATGAGTATTGTTAAATATTAAAATCAACCAGCTTTTTTTAAGCTTGAAGAGGCTTTTGAGATTACATAGGTCAAACCACTCCTTTCTCAAACAGGGAGTTTGAAATATCAAAAGTTAAATGATTTACTGGATCACAGAGCTGTCCTCAGGCAGAGGGAACCCTAGCCCAGGTCTCCTGACTCCCAGCCCAGGCTGGGTCCTTGCTGGGAGCTTATCTACCTTTGGAGTAAATGAGATTTGATTAGAGTGTGAAATTCTATACTGAGTACTATCTGTTGTTTTGCAACAGAAATGCCTTTTGAACCCTGACTTTAATATGTTCATTTTCAGATATTAGCAAATCATCCAAGTAGAAATATTTTGCAAAAAATAGAAACTCTGGAGTAATACAGGCTGGGAAATATAGATTTGGAGCAGGGGTTATCTACCTGCAGATAAATTGTAGAAATAGGCTGCTGGAAAAATTAGAGTATTATGAAAACCAACACAGCAGAAATAAAGCTTTAAAAATTTACCACTTGATAATGAAATATAAACTATAGAAAATAAACTTTCATCTCAATGAATTCCTTTTACCTGGAATCACTGTCTCAAGACAAAGAGAAGCTATGCCAGTTATGTAAGCAATGTAAGTTACCTACCCAAATGGAAAAGAAATCCCACACATCTCCCTGATCACTACAAGTGAAGACCTTTGTAATTCTCTTTCCTCTCCCCCCCCCCCCCAGCCACCCTCACCCCACCTGGGTCCACCCTATGTGAAGTAGGCCCTTTATATAATACTAGAGGCCCAGTGCATGAAAATTCGTGCACTAGGAGGGGTCGGGGGTGGGGGGTCCCTCAGCCCGGCCTGCACCCTCTCACAATCTGGGACCCCTCAGGTAGGGTCCCTAGGCCTGGCCTGAGATCAGAGCCTATCAGGGCTTTCCTTCTCCAGGCTGTAGGCAGCTGGCCCCATCCCTGCCACTGCCACTGCTTGCCATCTGTGCAGCACTGCCCTCTCTCCCCTGCCAGTGGTTGCCTCCCTCTGCAGGCGACAGGCTGGGGTGCAATGGCTTGGCTGGCCTGGGCCTCCCTCTTTCTTTGCTGGGGGGCGGGGCCAGCCCTGTGAGGGGCCATCTGCCTACCTGATCTCCCCTAACCACTTGCCTGCCTGCCTGATCACCCCTAACCACTGGTCTGCCTACCGGATCACTCCTAATCACTCTGCCTGCCTGCCTGATTTGCCCTAACGCTTGCTTGGGGGCAAGGCCAGCACTGACTTCTGGCTGGTCAGCCTCCGGTAGTTACTGGTCATTACGACCCAGGGTTTTTATATATTGGGATGATTTGGGAAGTACCAAAAGTCATTTCTGGGAGGGTGGCGTCTTCCTTCTGCTAGTTACTACTTTATACCCCCTCCAAAAAAAAAAATGTGTACCCAGAAAATTCCCATACAAATTAGCAATACCAGTGTGGAGAGAAAGTATACTCATATATTTTGACCACAATGTTGTCATATTTTTTAGCCTCTTTCAGTTTTACTAGAAAATACTTTTCAAAACTTTTAAAAGAATCATTTATTAATCAAGGAATCAAAAAAAAAAATCTGAGGGGTGAAAATAGTCACAAAACTTCAGTGTTACAGTTTATTTAGAAATTCAAGGCAAATTTCATCTAAAACATGAGCTAATTTTGAGACTTTGACTGGAAGCCACATAAACTCTGTAGGTTTCAATTTTCTCATTAATAAAAAGAAACATCTAAATCTCCTGCTTACTCTTTGGCTCTCTATTCATATTCATTATTATTTTATGATTACCAAATAGACACATGCTATATATAATGTCTTATCACAACAGATGCCAGGTAAACACTATGTCCAACCCCCCCCCCCCCAATAAAAAAAAATGGCATAATAGAATAGTTAGGTAAATGATAATGCAAAGACAAACCTAATGTGTACTTTTGAGGTAAGTATAATAAAATACAATTAGTTAAAATGTCTATATAAATCTAACCTGGCAAATCTCTTAAATGGAGCTGAGATTAGAAACTAGCAACAGATGGTAACATACTTTTCACAAAGCCAATTTCTCTATAACCTTGACATTCTGAAAGGTCTCCAAAGAAGAAAAATAAGATAGGCCCTTAGCTGGGATTGTCCTCAAGACAGATGAAGCTAATGGACTTGTGTCAAAGAAAGAAGATGAGATCGATGTTCTACCGGCTTCCATCCCCCAGGTACAAGGACATTTTGCCATAGGGCATAGAGAATAAATCTTCGAGTGACTGGGAGGACAGATGTGGAAAATGAATGAACAGGTGATGAAGGCCAAACTCACACATCACTCAAGAGGAGAGTGGTGTGGTTAAAGCATGTCCTGGACAAAGAGGAGCTGGTTTCCAATGTCATCTTTGCACCCACAGATCAGAACCACTCCAGACCACATGTAAGTGAAAGCAAAATGTAAGTTTTAGTCAAAGACTCTCAAAACACAATTTAATGCAATATTGAGAATCATAATAAAGAGTACATGAGGTTATGCAGAACCTAGTGAACCAAATCTAATGATCAAAAAGAGACCCAGAGTCATAGAAGCATGAACAGATTGTTGAACCTCAGAGGCAAGACAGGGGAGGGTGGATGAGAAGAGATCAACCAATGAACTTGTATGCATATTTGCATAACCCATGGACACAGACAATGGGGTGGTGGGGTAGAGTTGGGAGGGTTGGGGTGGAGGAGGTAGAACGGGAGCAGGCTAGAAGAGGTTAATGGGGGAAAAGGAGGACCTATGTATACTTTCAACAATGAGTATCAAAGAAGAAGAAGAACAATAACACTTGGAGTGCCTAGGGCTGACTGCTGATGTTCAAGTGATCAGAGCAAATGGCCATTCAGCCATTCATTCCAGAAGAACTGATGGATGCCTAGGTCAGACACTGCTCTGCAGGCCAACCAGATGCAGAGACTATTATTGCCATCATTAGGGCTAAGCTGTTTGACTTCAGACAGATCCATTTCTCTCTCTAGGCTCCCACTCTTCACCCTCTTCAGAAGGGTACGCTCTCACTGGACCTAAACTTCTTAAATTCCAGCTTAAATTCTCCCTGTTTCCTGACCTGCGTATGCAAATTAATTTCATCTCCCTACGCCTCAGTTTCCTCATCTAGAAGATGGGATTAATATAACGGACATCATCGCCCGGCTCCCACCACAAAGGAAGCTGGACCCCACCCTCAAGGGCCCAGTGGAGCCTGGGTCTCCCCAGGGATGCACCAAACTCCGCCCCTCGCCCTGGGCATGGGGGCAGGGGCGGGGCACCAAGTTGGGCACGCTTGGCCCCATGTCAGTAGCTGGACAGTACATAAAGAGCTGCTGGGCCATTCGCAGTAACCAATCTGGTGAGATGGGGACCAGCGAGATAATGGCCAGCCCAAACGCGAGCACATCAGAAGCCTTGCCAGGGACTCGGAGCAAGAAGCTGGTTCCTGGGGAAGGAAACACTCGGAGGAAAGGGCCTCAGAGAGAGAGAATCCGAAAGCCTCCCTTCCCCCCGCCCCCGCCTCCCCCGTGTCTCTTCAGCCGGAGGAGGAGAAACAGGGAGACCGCAGAGCATCCAGAGCATCCCTCGGAGGCCCATCGCACAGCTCTGAGCACCAACAGAGAAAGCACAGAGCGCCCTCACAGCTCCAGAGGGCCTTCCAAGGGCCCTGCTTTCCTGAGGACAGAGGAGAGCAGGACCGGCCACTGAGCTGCAGCAGCTGACTCCTCGGAACAGGAGTCCTCTGGTGGCGGAGGCCCGTCCCTTCCCTCTGTGGCAGGTCCTCATTCGATGGCTGGGGCCCATCACAGGCCCCCTCCCTGGCCCACAAGGCACCTCGGAGGCCTGCAAAAGACCGCCTTACAGCCTCTGCTCAACTCAATAAATAATGTGAAAAAAAAAAAAAAAGAGTACAAGAGAGACATTAAAATTATTAATAGGAAATAGCTTTTTTTTTCCCCAAAAAGAGAAACTTGGTATCATCTTAAAGTTTCCCCAGTGCTCCTTGGATTCATCATCCTTTGTCAAATTGTTGGGATACAAGGTAAAAGATCAAAAGGCATGAGCTGCATTTTCACTAGGTAAGAAGTTAGAGAATTCAAATAACCCTTTATTTTTGAGCTAGTAGAGGTTTTCTTAGCTCTAAATAGCAACTCTCATGAGTCAAATTTTGAAAATTCTAAGGATTATTTGAAATCCGCTCTTTCTACAAAAACTGTCAGTTCCACCTCCCCTTTCACCCAATTGCCTGTTTACTTATTTATTGACTTAAATTTGTGCAATAAACTTTATAGACCATCTACCAAGTGCTTAGTAAAGGATTTACTCCCAGAATCCTTGGGGCTTACTCCCAGAAAATGCCTGCTTGGAGGAATTATTGTTCTCTTCATAAATACATTTATCCTCAGGCAGCCTGAGGCTTCTCCATTGGAATTTGGAGGGTGAAAGGGAATGAGAAAGTTTAGGATTATTATTTGGCTCCTGATGTTCAAAAGAGGATTGTACAGCAAGACAATCTATGTGAGAGCCAGGCTCTGTGAAGAGAGGATTTTCTAAATTCCTTTTAATTTATTAGCATCTGAGGCTGGTGAAGTTAATCCTAGTGTTTTACGTAATGGATCCCAGGAGCACATGAAGGGGAAGTAAAATAAAATCTCATCCTTTCAAGCTCTGAGGAATTCTGGGAAAAGAAAGGCAAAGAAACAGGGGACTAGAGGGGGAAGTAGGGGGAGCAGAGCCCTAAGAATGAATCTGGACCGCCCCTCTCAGGGTGCTGTTCCACATAAAACTACCAGCCGTGGCCTCCTTTTTAACTCAATAGGAGCTGCCCTAGGAAACCCGAGCAGGAATTCAGCATCCACTGTAAATTACAAAGAGGCCCTAAAAACTGCAATAAGGTGTGTCAGCTCCATTGAGCCAAATGGATTTCTGGACTCGAAAAGCAACCCCATTTATTCCACTTCCCTTTTCTCCAAAAATAGCAAAACCACCTACGAAATGTGTAACTGCTGAGCGTGACCACCAATACAGCCCTATATTTGAAGTTTGAACTTCAAAAAGAAGTTCCACATTCCAGATTCTCCTGTAGGGGAAAAAAAAAAGTTCATCCCAGTGACTCAGGTTTTGTCATCTTATTCATCAGTTTAAGACTAGGTGAAATAGGTAAAATCATCAAGGAATGTGTGGTGTAAGGAAATGGCAAAGCATGACAGAGAGAAGGGTGTTAGAATGAGTGTAGACACAGCCCCTCTACGAGTCTGTCTAATCTTAAAATCCCTTCAAATGTAAAATGTGAATACAAATTCATAGTTTATACCTGCTTATATAAACTTCCTCAGGATGAGAAGGCAAAATGTGGGTTAATCTAGAAGCTATCAGCTTTACAAGGTAAGTTGTTGGGATGGGGGAGGTAAGCTGACCTAAGGAGCCAGTCAGAAAGAGAGGTTGGCCCTAACAAACTCGGCCACCTGCTGACCTGGAAGAGGAGACTGTGGCTGCAAAGGAGACAAGAACATTTTATTTGCAACCTTTAAGAGGAGACAGGTAGCCAGACAGTTTTATTAACAACAAAATTCAAACTCATTTAACTCACAGTAATTTATATAGTTGTAAGTTGGAAATATTGGCACTTACAAATTATAGAGCAAAAGAGTCATTAAAACCTTTTTTTTAAAAAAAACCACTCCTATTGACTTTTTAGCCAAATGGTTCACCCAGAAACCTAGAAAGATCTGACTCATTCAATATGCTGGTCTACCACTTATTAACAAGGAAGCCAGGATGGAGAAGAAATGTTAGAGGCCTTTACTAAATGTCAATAAATGTCTTTTGCATTTGGGCAACACTGATGCTGGGAACATTAAGGGATTCCCAGTTCATCAACTGAAAAAAACAACAACACACGTATGATTCAGTGACGATTTCTCTAATGACTAAGAAACCCTCTTCCCTCTCTCTGCAAATCTGTTAAACTAAAATCTGAAACAAGGAGATAAGCAGAGCCAGAGCTATTGCATTTGGGTTGACCTACATTAGTTAGCTTTGGCACATATTGCCGATACATTTATTTGCAGTTTAGCCTCTTCTCTTTACTCGTTTATCACTTTTTACCCCTCTAAAGCTATCGCACCCCAAAGATACAAATCATTCTTCAGGACCCAGCTCAAAGGGTACCTCCCTTTGATTAATGGCTTCTCACACTGTACCTGAACAGCAAATTACTCATACCTCTGTTTATAACATTATCTTAATCACTCTTGACTTCATTGGTTTCAGGGTTGGACTGTTCCTTTTTGTGTATGAGGACTCTGTGCATAGTAGCTGCTCATCAAGTGTGTCTTAGCACAGGCTGCTGCAGCAAAATACCATAGACTGGGTGGCTTAAACAACAGACACTTATTTCTCAAAGTCCTAGAGGCTAAAAAATCCAAGAGGCAGATTTGGTTCTTGGGAAGGACCCATTTCCTGGCTTAGAAGCAGCTGCCTCCATATTCTTAACTGGCAGAGAAAGAGAGAGCTCTCTTATCTCTTCCTCTTCTTTTAAGGGCACTAATCCCATCATGGAGGTTCCACCTCACAACCTCATATAATAACCCTATTTACCTCCCAAAGGCCAGACCTCCAAATACCATCATATTTGGGGTTAGGGTTTCAACATATGAATTTAAGGGAGGGAACCCAAACTTTCAGTCCATAACAAAGTGCTAACTAATTTGAATAAAATACAATTACCCTTATTGCGTACTCCCTTCACTGTACATAAGCTCTTGAGACAAAGTCTAAAATGAAAACATTTTGTTTTTCACTTGTTCTAAAAGCTAGCAATTCCCACACCTAGACCTTTAGTCCACCTCTCAATGGTTTCTATTTTTTGACCAATGAGTCAGGCAAACTGACATCTATTTTATCAGCATGCATCAGTATTTTCAAAGTCCTTTGAGGTCGGTGGCCTCATCCCTAGCAGTGTGAAAAAAATAAAACAAAAGTTCATTAACTTTCTTCACTCAGAATTAATCTTATCCAATGTTACATAAAAACATGCTATTCTAACATTATTTACATTCACACTTCAGAAAACAAACATTTTTCTTTTTGCCTCAGATGTGATACCATAGACTTGCACTTACACAAAGAATTACTCTATACAATGTCATTCAAGTGTGATATTTCATTTAAAATATAATCTAATTTTTTACAATCCCTCTAAGACAGTGATTCTCAACCTTTCTAATGCCGTGACCCTTTAATACAGTTCCTCATGTTGTGGTGACCCCCAACCATAAAATTATTTTCGTTGCTACTTCATAACTGTAATTTTGCTACTGTTATGGATCGTAATGTAAATATCTGTGTTTTCCGATGGTCTTAGGCGACCCTGCTAGCGGTTCTACAGGCGACCCACAGGTTGAGGAGATATTTACATTATGATCCATAACAGTAGCAAAATTACAGTTATGAAGTAGCAACGGAAATAATTTTATGGTTGGGGGTCACCACAACATGAGGAACTGTATTAAAGGGTCGCGGCATTAGAAAGGTTGAGAACCACTGCTCTAAGAGGTCACCTGACATTATTTTTTCAAGGACACTTGTTGGGGAGCACGGGAGATTTGATTGGAAAGTTTGTAAGGAGGATGTTCCAAGATAAGGGAAGTGTGTTGAAGGCAGCCTGCCCTGTTTATTGGAAGCTCGATTAGGGAAGTGTCAAAGGCAGCGCCCCTAATTATTCCTTGACCCTTCCAAACAAGTCTGTGCATGTGTAGATTCCCCAGGTGTTTACTGGAATTCTTATGCTTCATTTTGGGTGTCCTTGCTTAAAGGACCCTGCAAGCACATGTGTTCTCCCAAGATTACTTACCCTACTGATTGTGTCTAAAAGATAAACTTTATCTCAAACTGCTGTTGCAATAAAAGCCTAACAAGGCAGGCAATCGAGGCTGTCTGGTTCCTTCAGCTGGGCATTCCCTTAGCCCTCTCTTTCCCATTTGTCTGTTGCTCAGGGCCTGCTGGTCAGCCCCAGCAGACGCTAAAAGATGATTCTCATTCCTCCATTGAGAAATAGACTTAGAAGAAGTGAAATAAGCTGTTCCATGTGCCCCAGCCAATCCGAGACAGACAAGATTTTATCTATTCAATATTTTTCTAGCTCTGAAGCCCATATATATTCAACGACACCATCTTGTCTTTTCAAGTCACATGCCTAAGCATTGAAGGGGAACTAAAGTATATTGAGCACCTCCTATATGTCATGTGTTTAATAGGTGAGAAAGGGTTCCCTAAAAATTTAATGGGTGGGAGTTGGTGGAAAAAACGATGACTTCAAAGCTGTGTACAGTTTATGTCTCCAAAAAAAGTAGAATTTGATCCCTACTTTGGAACATGATCTTTATTGATTTGTTTTATTTAATATTTCTACTCTCATTGGTTACTCACAAAAATCCTGTAAGAAAGATCCATCATCATTGCTATTGTCAGAACACAATAATGCTTATCTCAAAAAGTTGTAGTGGGAATACTATGAATAATACATAGGATCCCTGGCACAATGCCTAGACACACATGGCATAGGCTAGGCAAATAGCACCTTTATTCAAAGGTCCTAGTTTTCAGTTTATACTAGTAGACTACGAAACTTCTCTGACGGGTTCAGTAGTTTTTACATTCTGACACAGCTCTCACAGGGGAGAATTAGGAGTCAGTTTAAATATTCCTGGTTACAAAGTCGGTGACCTTGAATCTCCTGCAGTGTCAGTTCCTGAAGGCATCCCTATTTTACAATGAACATGGGAAAACTAAGCAGGCATAGGTCCTTAACCTACTTACAAGTAAAGGAATGAACCCGGCTCTTTGTGGAATGCCATCCACTCTTTTAAGTCAAGCATATAGACTCAGTTGAATGTATATGTCAAGCTAAAAACTAAACTCCCTTTAAAATGACAATAAAGAATGAGCAGATTGCTCTGGAAAGACCATGACTTCTAATACAGACAGCAATGACTCATTTGACAGCAGCCTCATTTGGATTGTACACTGCCCTGAAATGGCAATGCAAGGGCTGGCTCTTTGGTTTGGAAGGTAGGGCATGTATAATCTAAACATCCTTTTGGAAATATCAATATCTCTAATTAGTAGGGCCCCCATCAATTTTCTTCTCTTTATATCCTCTTTCATCACCAACTGTGGCCCACTTGATCTTCTCCTCAAAACCCCAGTATTTCTATTATCACCACTTCCTTGGCCTCAATCTTTCTGCATGGCTGTGTGCAGCCCTCCTTCCATGCCAATTTCAACCGAACATAGACCTATTAGGCCTTCATCTATCTTCCTAGGTGTTATTTGAGCCAGGAAGGTTGACCCTTCTTTCTGACCTAAATGAACTGTAAAGATATGCTTTTTTTTTTTTCTTTCAATTTTAATTTCTATTGGTTTCGGGTATACAGCTTAGTGGTTAGAAAATCACATACTTTACATAGTGTTCCCTATGTTTGGTGCCAGTTGGGGTACTGGAAATATTGAGGGAAACAATATGCAAAGGAAATGCAATTTATTAGCTAAGGTTGGATATATTTATATGAGCTCCCCATATTCATTTACTTGAAAAGTATACAAATTCCTTACTTTAGGCCAGTGATTTGCCAACATACTATGTCTGAGCATTCAGTTACCTGGGACACAGGTTAAATAGGCACACTTATGAAATGCACTTCTCCAGAATAGGGGCTTAGGAAACTGATGACAGAAAAACATCACAATTAATTTCTATGATCACCCAAGCTTGTAAAACACAACTGAAGTAATTTAGCTATACATACAATATTTATTTTAAAAGAATGTTTTTTCAAATATAATTACAGCTAGAGGCCTGGTGCACAAAATTCGTTCATGGGTAGGGTCCCTAGGCCTGGCCAGCGATCAGGGCTGATCTGCAGGGTGACCGGTGGGGCAATCAGTAGGCCCCTGCCTTGGCTGGCCTGGGGCTGGTGGGCTGGGGGCAGCTCTTGCATTGAGTGTCTGCCCCCTGGTGATCAGTGCACATCATAGTGACTGGTCGTTCCACCGGTCATTCCGCCATTTGGTTGATTTGCATTTTAGGCTTTATTATATAGGACTAGAGGTCTGGTGCACGAAATTCATGCATGGGGGGAATGTGTCCCTCAGCTCTACCAGGATCAGGCTTAAATGGGCAGTCGGACATCCCTCTCACAATCCAGGACTGCTGGCTCCCAACTGCTCGCCTGCCTGCCTCCCTGATTGCCCCTAACCGCTTCTGCCTGCCAGCCTGATCACCCCTTAACCACTCCCCTGCCAGCCTGATTGATGCCTAACTGCTCCCCTGTCAGCCTGTTTGCCCCTAACTGCTCTCCCCTGCAGGCCTGGTCACCCCTAACTGCCCTCCCCTCAGGCCTGGGTCCCCCCCAACTGCCCTTCCCTGCAGGCCCGGTTGCCCCCAAATTCCCTCCTCTGACAGCCTGGTCACCCCTAACTGCCTTCCCCTACAGGCTTGTTCGCCCACAACTGCCTTCCTTTGCAGGCTTGGTCCCTCCCAACTGCCCTCCCTTGCTGGCCTGATCACCCACAACTGCCCTCCCTTGTAGGCCTGGTCCCTCCCAACTGCCCTCCCCTGATGGCCATCTTGTGGCAGCCATCTTGTGTCCACATGAGGGCAGCCATCTTTGACCACATGGGGGCAACAATCTTGTGTGTTAGAGTGATGGTCAATCTGCATATTATTCTTTTATTAGATAGGATAGAGGCCTGGTGAATGGGTGGAGGCCAGCTAGTTTGCCCTAAAGGGTGTCCTGGATCAGGGTGGAGGTTCCCTTGGGCATGGGGTGGCTTGGGCAAGGGGCCTGTGGTGGTTTGCAGGCCGACCACGCCCCCCCGCAACACAAACAGAGGTCCTGGTATCTGGGATTTATTTATCTTCTATAATTGAAACTTTGTAGCCTTGAGCGGAGCCAAGCCTCCTGCTTGCTCTGTGGCTGCAGCCATTTTTGTTGGGATTTATTTATCTTCTATAATTGAAACTTTGTAGCCTTGAGTGGAGGCCTAGGCCGGCCAGGGTGTGCAGAAAGCTTGGCTTCCTCCATTACCAGGGAAACTCAAGCCTCCTGCTCTCTCCATCTCTGTGGCTGCTACCATTTTTGTTGGGATTTATTTATCTTCTATAATTGAAACTTTGTAGCCTTGAGTGGAGGCCTAGGCTGGCCAGGGTGTGCAGGAAAGCTTGGCTTCCTCCATTACAGGGGAAACCCAAGCCTCCTGCTTGCTCCATGGCTGCAGCCATCTTGGTTGGGTTAATTTGCATACTCGCTCCTGATTGGCTGGTGGGCATGGCTTGTGGATGTGGTGGAGGTATGGTCAATTTACATATTACTCTTTTATTAGATAGGATTGCCAATTTTATTTATATTTTCACTGCCAACTTTTCAATAATTGCAACCATATTTTAAAACCATCCTAATTTTCTTCTTTTAGTGATGTTATAAACCTCCAATACGGCCTCCTATTTGAACAAGAGGGTTGGTAATATGGCAGGTTTGGTATTATTTTGGGTCACAGTACAGGACAAGCTGTTATCAACAGGCTCCATATGATTTCTTGTGCTGCTTAAACATCTCCCAGCTGCTTAAACATCTCCCAGACCTGACATGGCTCAAAATTAGCTTGAGTGATTTGACAGGATCACAAGACCTGCCTTGGAACCATAAGTACTAGTATACATTTCTCTTGTAATATTTAATGTACTAAAATAATATGATAAACCTGGGCATTTTTACCCAATAAAGATACAGTAACAAAATATAAGATAGGTTATTAAAAACACTGGGAGTACCTGAGAGCAATAAAACAAATTCAAGGTTTAGAAAGACATATTATAAAGAAAATTTTATTATAAAGTACTGACCTTAAGAATATATTTAGGTAGTTCTTTACATATTTCTTGATTTTTTGGCCATTTGACTGATGCAATTTAGAAAGCATTAAAAAAAAATCTAGTATAGTCACGTTTTATGTGTAAAACTAACCTAAGTGGAATATGGCATACTGAGTGTGCCTATGTCCCTTACAGTGCTAAATAAACATGCATTGATTGAATAAATGAATAGTAATATAGTCATGGAGAATAGCAATTAGTATGAATAATTAAAATTATCATTACTTTATAATATTAAACATGACATTTAAATAGCTTATGAAGTTTTAAAGCTGCAAGTCTATTAAAATGTGAAACTAATGTTGCATATTTGCATTATTTACCATTTCTTCCCACTTCTCAAATAGTCTTTGTTATCCCACTAACCTAATCTCCTGTTTTTTTCTCAATATCTCATCCCAGACTTTAGCCCTCTTCACAGTCACATATTTCTGGCTCTGTTTAAAAGAGATTTGAATGTAAGTAAAATATATTGTATATATTGACCCACTGTAGTGATCACTTCTAGTTCTCTTCATATCTCTGTGTAGATCCAGATTTGTGTCTGGTATTAAACACTCAACTCGAGGTGAAATAATATCTCTTGTCAACTGAGCAGGGTGCTGTGTTAACAGGTATCTAAAGCTGTCACTGGCCACCATGTGAAACCTGGAAATGGGGCTATCCCAGGGGTAGCAGAGCCCACATTAATATCCTGGTGGCATCCTTTGAGCCCTAAATTGAGTTGCACCTAAAGATTTAGTCCTAGACCACTAATGCTCAAGAATTTTTAAATTTATCTTTATTGTTGAAAGTACTAAATTTATCTTTATTGTTGAAAGTACTAAATTTATCTTTATTGTTGAAAGTACTATGCATCAGAACAACCCAGAGGGTTTATTAAAACAGATGGCTGAGCCTCACAGTCAGACTTTCTGGTTCAGTAAATCTGGGTTGGGGCCTCAGAATTTGCATTTCTAACAAGTCCCCAATTGATGCTGGCTCAAGAACCACATTTTGGAAATCACTGGCCTATTTCAATTAAGTGGGCCAATAAATAGTGATTTTTTTTGTCTTTCACATGTTTGGGTTGGGTTTTCTATTACTTGGACCCCCAAAAATGTCCTACCCAATATACCTAAGTATCCAAAAGACACCTACTCCCAAATAAGCATGAATTACTGCATCATATTTAGTGCTTGTAGATTTAAAAGTATAGGAAGGGAAGTCATGAGGAAATTATTACACAGAATAGACTTCATAGTATATTTAGGGTTTTTTCATACTTCATGATATACTAAAATTAAATTCATAGCATCTTGTAATGAAATATTAGAGGTACACACAAAAATTTTAAAACTAATACCTAGATTTCTTTTCCATAGAAAATGATGTAAGCTTCTGATATTTCCATAAGGAATTTAATTGCTGATGACTTAAAATTGAAGCTATTTTTACATAAGGAATATAATTCAGACAGATATTGTTTTATTTTGAGTACAGTAAAATAACACTATACGCAAGAGTTGTAACTACTGTTTGCCATACAACCTATAATTTCACTTCTCATTCATCTTTCAAAATCCTAAAAAAAAATTTAAAAAAAAATGGTTACATATATCTACTAGTAAAGAGTCAAAGTGTCCTAGACATCCACAAATAAAAATAGGTATTTAAATAACTAAAAACTTATCTAGATGTAATATTTGAGAGAAAATGAGTTGGGATCAGGGGTCATTAACTTCTTAAAATCTTCTCAGCTCCTAGGTAGGACATGCTCATTATGTGACAAATTGGCAATCTTTGGGAATTGATATATTTTTTGGCCACCACTTGCCACCTTCAGAGGGCTGTATTATGAACAATTGCTCCTCATCCCTTTGCTCTCAAAAACACTGCCCTCTCAACTTCCTATTTCTAACCCCAAAATAGCTTCCTCCAATCTCTCAAGTGGGAGATATTTGAATGAGGAAAGGTACCTGTACTTAGCCCCAGAGTAGAGCAAGATTTCTTTATATATGCAAAGATTTAACCCTTTAATTTCAAATGATAAATAGGCCCAGGACTCTGGGGAGGGGGTGGGAGGTTGCAGGATTCAGACTCTTTGAAAGCCAGAATGACCATAATAGTTTACATTTACCAATTAAATCTTGCCGCCACCTCCCCAGTACGATTTCCTACCTCTGTCATTTTCATCATATAACAATGTAGTTAACATCATTCTTTCCCTTTTCTTTCTATGAACAATATCATTCATAACATTATTAGTGTTTACTCTTGGCTATTAAAATAACTTTCTCATTGTTCCCTCCATTTAAAGACTTTTCTCTTTCCACTTATCCTAAGATCAATGTCCCTGAAACTTCTGTCTGGAAAAGGAAATTACCCACTCACCATTGCCTGCCAAGGACTGTCCAGTCATTTTTTTTGTACTGAAAGGCTCTCTATGAGCTGTTCCCACCTATCTTTGCAGGCTTCTTTTGGATAACCTCTCAGAAAAAATCCATTGACGTAAACAAGCAAGTCTACTACCCATTGTGTTTTACCTTCAAATTTTGCTTATTTTTGCCCTCTAACTGGAATGCCAGTACTCTCCCACCCACTAGTCAATATCTTACTCATCTTCAAAACAGCTCAAACTCCCCATGTGTGAGGCACTTTGTACCTCTTTAATAATTCAGTATACTATAATTTAAACCTACTACTACATTTCCCAAGGAAAATAGTCATATATTTTAATCTTTATAATCCCTACAGCTACCAATGCAGGGTCTGATCCACAACAATTGCTTAGTAAATAGATGGTGCTTGAATAAACAAATGACATAAAATTGTACACATACAACACAAATATGTACATCTCTTATTTTATATCTGTATATAAGTCTTTGGCTCTTCATATATAAGAAAACAGACCATTTTCAGAGTTTCAACTCTTAAAGATGGTGACTAATTTATACAACCTTTTTAACAATTATACACATATTTTTGTCAAAAATATTTATAGTCATATGAGCTTCCAATAAAACTACTTTAAATTTCAAAACTAATCAAACATTATGAAAAATTATTCCCTGAAGGACCTACAGTCTCTCATTAGACACAGGAAATACATTCTGCATTCAGTTAATTAACTACCTAACAGTGTTGTCAATTAGTTTACACTAGTTGGCTAGCTAATTGTTGACAGCTCACACAATTTAAAACTCTTTACATTCTCCTTTATTCTTAAGTAAATTAAATTCTATATTTTTAATTTGAAAAAGAGAAATCTAAATAATATGAAATATGTTGAATGATTCCTATGCGTTTTAAAGGTTCACAGAAGATAAAAGGAATTTCAAAAATAACTTATTGAAGGAATCAAACATATGCTACATAAAATATTCTTTTAAAAATGTTTACTGATTTTTTTTGAGACAGAGAGAAACATTTATGGGCCACCTCTTCTGGATTAGGGATTGAACCTGCAACCTGGGTGTGTGCCTTGACCAGGAATCAAACCTGCCAACTTTTGGTGTACAGGATGATGCTCTAATCAACTGACCCACACGTGCCAGAGTCATAAAATATTTTTTTAAATTAACATCAGAAGAAGCATAAAGGAAAAGAACCAACTGAAGCACAGAGTTACCAGACACAACAGATAAAAGGGCTTTAGGAAATCCTCATACATCAATAATTACCATAAAATATTTTTTTAAGGTAGAAAAAAAGTGAAAATTAAAGACAGTAATTTAACTAATGATAGATAATGGCTTACTGAATGTTCATATGAAAACAGAAATTATTGAACCTTTCTCATTGACATGTATCAATAATTTGGTTTTGACCAAACCAGTTTTATGGAATTTGGCACACACATTTATACAAAGATCAGTTGGACGATGCCATAAAATGACATATTGAGTAAATTTAAGTACAGTGGAAATGAACACTTCCCCTTTGACCCTTAGGACATTAAGTCTATATTTAAGGGATTCATTTTCATGAGATTGAGATAAATTCCCTCATTGTATATTAGCTATGGATATATTTTTGCTTTTTAGTTTTCTTGCCCCCTCATAAAGATCCCCAGGATGCCAATATAATTTTCTATGTAATTAATTTAGTTACACTTAAAAACAAAACATACTTACCTCCAAAATAAATTTAAGTGGCGGTCAGATATTCACAATCACATCAATCAACTAATTCCACTGAGAAGCCACCATATTTGAAGCCTATGTTAAATCCTGTGGTTGATAGAAGTATTGCTGTCAACAACTTGACTCCCTCCAGCCATGCCATCTTGCAAAGCACAGGAGAAGGCACAGCATAGATACCGGTGTTGGCCATGTGGCTCCTTTTGCTTAATGGTATGTGGTTATAAAGTACAGCTACACAAAGCCTTAGGAACTATCCAGCATTTTCTCTCACCCTCCAGTGTGACTGTGAACTGTCATGATATAAGCCTACCCCGAAGAGCATAAGGATAATGTGGACCAGACCTGAGCCCCACCTGCAATCCAGCCTTGCCCAGCGGAGTTGTAGCTGAACTGCACACCCCAGGATAAGACATAACTATTAGTTTTGGTTCTTTTCGATAAGCCACCGAATTTTGGGCTGGTTTGTAATGGAGCATTCTTATATCAACAACCATAAAACCCTAAGCCAGAGTATTAGATAAAAATTCATGCCTGCCTTTGAGAAGTACAGAATTGTAGTTATATGGAAATAGCCTAATAATATCTATAACAAAAGTAAGGTTATTTTTGTTACACAGGGATTTTCCTGAGCCCTTATTCTCACAATAACACAGAGATGGGGAAACAGAGGCACAAGGAAGTTCATTAACTTCCCAAGATCATATAGTTCGTAATGGGCAGAGTCAATTTTTGAACCCTCAGAATTCTTCCCTTTGAATTATTCTCACTAACCTGCCTCTCGCACTTCCACATTTGGAAAAACACACACATTTAATTATTGTGTATTAATACTGCATATGTTAACTCAAAATTGCAGAAAAGGAATTCAAATGTTCTTGGGCACTGTGCTAAATATAAGAGTGACTGCATAGCTTTTGATGTCAAACAAAATGTGATCATAAATGTTCCATTAATCTTTCTCAGGCTCAGGTCTTTATCTTTAAAATGGCAAGATGACCTAACCAATAGGTTGACTGTGAGAATTTAATACCACACAAGAAGTATACAGCAAATCCTAAATAAATGTTAACTGTATTATCATTACCATATTTCAATTTCATAATAACAATATGAGATACATTATTATAATTAAACAACTTTTAACTGTATTCCAAGGAATTTTTTCCTAGACCTTGCTATTCTCCTCCAAATACCCCATAATTATTATTTACTAATTTTTCTTCAAACACATGCTGGTTTGACTAGTTAACTTGTCTATGGAAAGAGTAGCAAATAGTATAATTTTTGATACCTACACACTCAAGGTACAAATTTCAATATGCACATAAATATTATTTTATTGTACTATAATAGATTGTGCAGATAGTTGGGAATTAAACACCAAACCCACTCTATGCAATATTAATACCTATTCTTACAATACTAGGCACACATTGAGCACTCATCCTACATAATAAAAAGGCAATATGCAAATTGCATCACTCCGCTACACCCACGATTGGGCCGGCTGGAGGTGCGGGGGGCGGGACTCAGGGTGGCCGATTGGCTGGCAGTAGGAGCGGGGGGCGGGGACTTGTGAGTCCCCCTTCCCCGTTCCTTCCACAGGCCTAAAAGGCTGGCGCTGCGGGAGGACCCATCTGGGAACATCCCCGTCTCCAAACGCCCCAAGGCCAGCAGCCAGCCCCACCATGGGCCCCAGGCTCGAGGCTTGCAGGGACCCTGGGCAGCATGCAGCAGTGGCCGCCAGGGTCTCGGCAAACTCAGGAGGCCAGCAGCAGCCCCTGGTCCTGGGCACCTGGCTGGGGGCGTGGCCCCAAACCGCCACTTTGTGCAGAAGCCTTTGCAAGCGGCTTGGGGAGGCCAGCAGCCAGCCTGACCATGGACCTCAGGCTCGGGGCTTGCAGGGACCCCAGGCAGCACACAGCAGTGGCCGCCAGGGTCTCGGCACACCCCGGAGGCCAGCGGCAGCCCCCGGTCCTGGGCGCCTGGCTGGGGGCGTGGCCCCAAACCACTTGCAAAGGCTCCTGCACAAAGCGGCGGTTTGGGGCCACGCCCCCAGCCAGGCGCTCAGGCTCGGGGCTTGCAGGGACCCCGGGCAGCACACAGCAGTGGCCGCCAGGGTCTTGGCACACCCCAGAGGCCAGCGGCAGCCCCTGGTCCTGGGCGCCTGGCTGGGGGCGTGGCCCCAAACTGCTGCTTTGTGCAGGAGCCTTTGCAAGCCGCTGGGGGCAGGGTGGAACATCCCCACGTCTCTATGACGCGGGGATTTTCCACCCGCCAGGTTGCTTGGCACCTACACCCATAGGCTCTGAGTGGCCAGGGGGCGTTCTGGGACCCCTGCTGCTCAGGACCTAAGCACAGGCCTATAGGCTAGGAGCGGCCTGGGTTGGGAGGATGTTTCCTGGACCCAGGCCGCTCAGCGCCCACATATGCAAATTAGCCGCCATCTTGTTCGCTCTGATTGGCTGTGGGCATAGCGGAGGTGCGGTCAATTTGCATGTTTCTCTATTATAAGGTAGGATTCTTGCTGAATTTAATAACTGAGGTTCAGAGAAGTCAAGTGACTTGCTCAAAGTCACAGAATAAGTAATTTTAGTGGAGATAGAACAGTTTGTTTTTCTTTCCAATTCCTAAGCACTATTTAGAGCTCTCTGCCTCTGCATTTCCATCTTATCCAAACCTGCTCACTTAGCTTTCTCAAAGGGAAGATTACTAAATTCAATAAAGATTATATTAATAACAGATCAGGGCATTGCCACTCATGATTCTTAGAATCCTACATCTGACAAAGTAGCAGGAATGACATTTGGAAGCAGTAGAATCTCAGGAATCCCAAGCAGATTGATGAGTGACATTTGTAGGATGTCCCCACAAGCCTTCATGTCACAACCTAAAGATTGACACACTCATTTTCAAAGTACAAAGTAAACTCTCATGATGATCCAATCAAAGTTGTTCAATTTTATATAGATACCTTTCTTCCCTCACCATGCATTTCTGTTCATTCGCATCTCTTTGTTCTCAAAAAGGCTATACATATTAAAATTCCCATGTATTTGAATTTTAAGATTTCATATTACAAATAGTTTGATTTCATAAGTGCAAAAGATAATATCTAATGTGATCTAGTCAAAATAGCCAAATATGTAATACACAAAATAACACTAGTTAATATCCATGAAATAACAAATGCATATATTCAACTCTCCTATCTATCTTTTCTTTCATTTCTATAGACAAAGAAAACCAAAGTTCATGAAAGAATTTCTCCCATTGCTGACGCCAGAGAATCCTTATTTGGATAATAGTTGGTGCTAAATGCAGTCACTCTAAGAATTTCAATTACAGCTAAGAAAAATGCTCTTTGTTGGTATGAAAAGTAATGTAAGTGATTTTTGTTACCTGAATTTCATTTGATGCTAAATGAAGGTGTTCTGCTCACTATTTGAGCTTCGATGTGTACTTCTCTGACATAAGACAGAAATGAGGGTCCAAATCTGCTTTTCCATGGAAAAAATGTCAACAGAATATATATTTTTAAATGTAAAAATGAGGTTTCTACAATTGTTATCATTTTAGAACTTCAAATTTATGAAAACATTTACCTAAGTATGTGGTTTCAGAACAACTTTAATGTGCTTGAAGAGTAGCCATCTAATGATTTCTTCTCAATTACATAGTATGATAGTTGGAGAATAATAATTTTGACTACCTCTTAAAAGATACATAAGAATTGAATGAAGTCATATGTACAAAAATATTTTCTAGCAAAGCATACTCAAATATAAGTAGATGATTTCCCATTATTCTTTTGCATTACTAATGCAGCATTAACTTTAAGTTTCAAATCCATGCAAGCAGCAATTGAGAGAAGTCTATCCAGTACATAGCTAATAGATCAAACATTTTCTTTCTTAAAACAAATGAATTATTTCCATGTCAAGATTGCTCTTGGAGTTTACATAACTAATGGTGTTGACCAAGAAAGTAAGGAAAAAAAAGTCTGTTAACTGGTCTTTTGTGTTTTGAAGAGGAAAATAATTAAATGGCCAAGTCACTTTGTTTAGAAAAAATAATTAGTTTTGTTTAACTATTTTGAACAGCAGAAAATGATAGTTCTGAAAGAGCAGTAGTGACCAATTGGGAAATACATTTACCATGTTTTGACTTCTAATTTTGCTCCTTACCACCCCAATTGACTCACAAATTTACAGTTAATGCCTTGCCATATGAGTTTTTAAGCAATACCAAAACTCATGGACCTTTTTAAAAAAATATTTTTAGCCTGCCATTCCCTAAGAAGAATGTGGATACAATAATAAAACAGGAAAACAGAGTGGTTAACTATCCACTTGGAATAATTACGTATTTGAACTAGTCTATGCACAATTAGGATGATAGGTCTCTTGGCATAGAAAATTATCTTACCCCCAAGTTATGCCTGGGGTGACACAAGGTCAAACCAGTGAGCATCTTTATAAAAGGTCTTATTTTTTTGCTCCTTTATAAAGCCGTCATTCTTCTACCCAGGCTTAACTAAGATTATTTAGAGCAGACAGAAGAATGAGTTCTATTACGAAATATAGTTTCTTATTTGCCAGGAAATATGATCTTTGAAAAGACAAAGCATTCTTTTCCAAAGAAAATGAGATTTGCAACCTTCTTGCAGCTCTCTATTCTTATCAATTTAAGAGTTAATGGAAATATCTTGAGAATTTACCTGTGTAAAGGCCTGAAAATGCCATGGAAAATCCCTCTGGTACTCTTGGCACCAGCAATACTACACTTCTCCCCTTCTCAGATGTGACTCTTGACCTTGAATCCCACACCAGGCTTGGAATCTAAATTTTCCTAAAGAAAAAGGCTTCAGATATCCCAGTTCACCTCATCTGAGGTTTCCCTTTGCTGAGATCAGCAATGTTTGAAGACACTTTTATTAACACATCTATTGGCTGGTGACTCCCTTCCTTCCTCCTTTGTGCCTTCGAACCCAACCTCCTCTGGTGGAAATGTCTGCACGTAGTTGCAAGAGCCAGACCTGTGTGCATGTATCTGTAGAAATGGGTGTGTACAATGTTAAATTGGCATTTGAAAATACTTTTTAAAGTCCTCCTATATATATATTAAAAAAGTAACAAAAACCAGAATGTTCAGTAATACTCAGTTTAACAAAATAATACATTCATACTATAAAACATCGTATGCCTATTAAAATTCCTAACTATACATATCATTAAATGAGAATTAAGGCCATGATATATTCTTAAAGGAAAATGCAAGAGAGAGAGAAACATAGCTGTGTGTATGTGTGTATATGTATGTGTGTGTTTAACATACATCCTATATAATGAAAGCCTAATATGCTAAGTGTCTGTTCATCCAGTCATCTGTTCAACCAATCAAAGCATAATATGCTAATTATTAGTATATGCTAATTATTAGTATATGCTAAGGCTGCTCAACTGCTCTCTCTGACGTGCATTGACTACCAAGAGACAGACGCTCCGACTGGTAGGTTAGCTTGCTGCTAGGGTCCAGCCGATCAGGACTAAGCAAGACTGGCTGGACATGCCCTGGAACCCTCCTGCAGTCCCTCCACAGCTGGCCAACCTCCCACATCCTTCTCTGGCCCCAATCGTGCACTGGTGGGGTCCCTCAGCCTAGCCTGTGCCCTCTCGCAATCTGGGACCCCTCGGGGGATGTCAGAGAGCCAGTTTCAGCCCTATCCTACAGACTAGGCCGAGGGACCCCACTGGTGCATGAACGAATTCATGCACCGGGCCTCTAATATTTATATAACTATGAGGTACAGGGCCCTGGCCGATGCGGCTCAGTTGATTAAGCGTTACCCTGGGCACCATAAGTCATCATTCAATTCCTGGTCAGGGCACAGGCCCAGGTTTCAGGCTCGGTCCCCAGTAGGGGGCGTGCAGAAGGCAGCCATCAATGCTTCTCTCTCTCCTCCCTTCCTCCCTCTCTAAAATCAATACAAATAAAATTAAAAAAAAATAGGTCCAGGGAATATACGCCCATCACTGTTCACTTAGTTACTTGTAGTACATTTAAAGCATAGATGTTTTCCCTTTTTTCTTAGAATAATCCTCTTAGAGATTCTAGGTTTACTAGTAATAACAACACAGTCATAATTGTTACCATTTAGAATGATGATTATGTGTGAATTATTTTATTAAATGCTTCATTTATCATTTAAACTTTACAATAACCCTCCCCAGGGTGTTAATTATACCCCATTGTAGAGATGAACAAACATAGTCTTGAGGAGTTTATCCAAACTGCTGAAGTCTAAATATCAGGTAAACTGGTGTGAAGCCCAGCCCTATAGGTCTCAGGAACTCAAGCTCTCAGTCACTACGCATACTCTACTCTTGCTTTATTTTAATAGTTTTGAACTTCTTGAATAAAACCATTGCTTCAAATAGGTTTACACTTAGCTGCCAATGACAGAAACCCCAAAATGACAGGGGCAAACAAGATAAAAGTTTTATTATTCTTACGTGCAAAAGCAATCCAGAGGCAAGCTGTCCAGGACTGGCATGGCAAGCTCCCCGGTGTCTCCCAAAAGCCAGATTCCTGTTTTGTGGCTAAGCCATCCTCACAGGTGGTCACCTTATTCATCTCTTGATTCAAAGGACTGCTGAACTCCAGGTGGAGAAAGGTGCACAGGCAAAACAAATACCTCTGCAAGTCAGCTCCGTCCGTTTACATCTTTTTGGCCAGGATATTATTCCATGTCCATATTTAGCTTTAAGAACGGGGAAGGGTCTGGCCTGTGTTGCTCAATGGTTGAGCGTCGACCCATGAACGAGGAGATAGAACTTAGGAAAATGTCTTGTCTCACTTCATAACTCCTCAGACAGGAAATTCTTCAGACAAAAGGGCTATATCTGGGATCTCTGTTTCTATGGCATTGATTACCCACCTCCAAACCCTGAGCAGCATGAGTCACTGGTTCGATTTAACATCTGTGTCTGAGGCCCAAAGAGCTGAGCAGTTGTTTTTTGTTTGTTTGTTTGTTTGTTTGTTTGTTTTGGGAGGGGGCGTTATGATTACAAGAGACATGGGATGTCACTTTTAGCAACATGTCTCCAAATATATTGAATTTTGAGAACCCTATGAAGGAGGTTTATGCTTTGCAAATTTAAAACCTGTAACACTAATAATTTTGTTCCCATATGCTCCTCTTTCTTTCTGCGGAAATTTTACTAAAAAAATAACTGCTGAACTTGTCACAGTGACACTATTTGACCTAAGTACCATCATATTATAAATATGCTTCTTAGATTATCAAAGTGTGGGAATGGCCTGGCTCAAAGCCAATGTATTTTTTTTTTTAAATATGGAACGCTTCACGAATTTGCGTGTCATCCTTGCGCAGGGGCCATGCTAATCTCTGTATCAATTTTAGTATATGTGCTGCCGAAGCAAGCAACAAAGCCAATGTATTTTGGTCTCTGTGGTGGAGCTGCAGAGTGGTGTGCCCAGAAAGCAGTGCAGCTGAGAGAAAGTGGTGTGCAGGTCTGGCACTTTCCTGAAGATGGAAACCTTTAAATTTTATGTGTCACTTGGCGTAAGACAAGGTACACTTATCCAAAATGGATGAACCTAGGGAGGGTGGAGCGCAAACAAGAGGACTGCATTAAGTGGGTGAGTGAGCTAGTAGTGGGGGACTCCTGAATGCGTTCTCCAAAAATACAGGAGCCCTGGCCTGGTGGCTCAGTTGATTGGAGTGTCATCCCATACACCAAAAGGTGTGCAGGTTCAGTCCCTAGTTGGAGCCCTTATGGAAGGCAACCAAGCAATGTTTCTCTCTTAAATTGATATTTCTCTCTCTCTGTACTATCCTCTCACTCTAAAAATAAAACAACAACAACAACACACACACACACACACACACACACACACACACACATCCTTGGATGAGAATTAAAAAATAAATAAATAGAAACTACAGGAGATATTAGGACCATGATGAAAATACTTAGTACAAGAAAGGGGGCAATCAGAGTCTGTCTGTTCAATACATTCCTTTACTGGAGAGGGTGTTAAGGAGCAGGTTTCAAAGTGTTTAAAATTCATCATAATTCAAACCTTATTCTCTCTCAGTTGGATTACAATATAAGTGGCATCTAAATGGAGTTCCTCCCCTCGAGTGTCTACCCCAATTTGCTGTGCCCTCAGGCACCACATTACCTGTCATGAGTTTGAGCACTAACCACGGTTCCCATGTTCATCCACTTCATGGCTCCCATAAGCTGTTTACCTGAGCACAAACTTCACATCCAGGTTCAAAGTCCTCCACAATATATCCATCGATAACTCTCAATATATCTTCTATTTTCCCCACAGCCCTGGATCCAGCCAAGCCAAACCTAGAATCCGTCCCTATTCCCCAAACACACCTACATACTTTTCTGCCTCTATGCCTTTGCTTGAACTTTTCTTCACTCAGAATTCCTACGGTCCACCTTCTGGACTAAAAACCTTCCTAAACTTAAAGATGTATGTGCTACCACATTCTCCTGAATGTCTAACCACAATACCACAACATTTAATTTCTGCCTTAAAGGAATCCTCAAAAAATTGTGTAGAAATTATATTCTGCGTTGAATTATAGGTATTTGGTATTCCTCTTGATCTCCCTACTTAATGGGAAGCTCTCCTCAACTTTCTGTCCCCCTTCAATAGCAAACAGAGATATATAGCACATCAAAAGTGTTTGCTAAATTCAGTTAGCTCTTCCCTGTTATTAAAACTGAAACTAGTTTTTAAAAATATATATCCTTTTTTAAAAAAATATATATATTCTTATTGATTTCAGAGAAGAAGGGAGAGGGATAGAGAGATACATCCATGATGAGAGAGAATCATTGATCAGTTGCCTCCTGCATCAAGCCCACAATCCAGGCATGTGCCCTGATTGGGAATTGAATCATGACCTTATGGTTCATAGGTTGATGCTCAACCACTTAGCCATGCCAGCTGGGCGAAACTGAAACTCTTTTAAGTGATATATATATATATATATATATATATATATATATATATATATATAGACACACACACACACACACAGGGGGTATGGCAAAAGTAGGTTTACATTTGTTAGTATGGAAAATAATACAATAATCCTATATAATAAAGAGGTAATACGCAAATTGACCCTCACACCCTCACAAATGGCTGCCCCTATGTCATCACAAGATGGCCTCCCCCACGTTGTCACAAGATGACCAGCAGGGGAGGGCAGTTGGGGATGACCCAGGCCTGCAGGGGAGTGCAGTTGGGGGCAATCGGGCTGGCCAGGGAGGGCAGTTGGGGGCAATTGGGCTGGCAGGGGAGGGCAGTTGGGGATGATCAGGCCAGCAGGGGAGCAGTTAGGGGGCGATCAGGATGGCAGGCAGAAGTGGTTAGGAGCCAGCAGTTCTGGATTGTGAGAGGGATGTCTGACTGCTGGTTTAGGCCCGATCCCACAGGGGTCCCAGATTGGAGAGGGTGCAGGACATCCCCCGAGGGGTCTCAGATTGGGCTGAGGGACACACCCCCCCAGTGCACGAATTTTATGCACCGGGCCTCTAGTTAAAAAATAATATAATAATAAATTGTTTAACATACAACTGTAGATCTACTTATATTAAAAGTGATTAGAAAAGATTTTTTAAGAAACCAATTATTTTACTTAAGTGTAATCATAGCTGTTGGGGGTTTCTAGGGATACCTTGAAATATTAACTGAAAGGTTTTCTTTATGTAACCAAACATTTTACTATTCTTCAAGACATACTTCACCAAAATTAGGTTACTCCTTATTAGAATATAACACGCACATGACCAATCATTGGGCCAGGCTTCATGCTATTGAAGTCTAAGGAAGATGCATGGGCCAGGAACAACTGGATACTGGAAGAAATAGACCACTTGTGATCTTGTAAATGCAATTACTTTCAACCAGCTCAAACTAAAATAACTACATTTCTTGTGATTCACAGTATTAGAATCCCAATGGACCTAACTTTAAAAGGGCATGGTGTATCTCATACAGCTGCTGTGAGACTGGGCCAAAATAGCTATCCTTGCTCGACCTTTTGAGTTTTGGATCAATAACAACAGGACCAGACTACACTAAGAAAACTAAATTGCCTTCACTGAGTCAAATGCCCAACAAATACAAAGCCAAGCCATCTATCTATCTATCTATCTATCCATCCATCCATCCATCCATCCATCCATCCATCCATCCATCTGTCCATCCATCTACCTATCTACTGAGCCAAACCAGCTAGGGCAGCAGGTTGTCTTTTATGTTTTACTAGAGGCCTGGTGCACAAAATTTGTGCACTAGGGTCGGGGGGTCCCTAAGCCTGGCCTGCGCCCTCTCACAGTCTGGGACCCCTTGGGGGATGTTCTCCTGCTGGCTTAGACCCAATCCCCAGGCCTAAGCCGGCAGGTGGACATCCCTCTCGCAGTCCGGGATCCCTCTTGCAGTCCGGGACACCTTGCTCCCGCCACCATCACTGGGCTCACCAGCTGTGAGCCCTGCTTCTGGCTGAGCAGTGCTCCCCTTGTGGGAGCACAATGACCACCAGGGGGGCAGCTCCTGTGTTGAGTGTCTGCTCCCTGGTGGTCAGTGCACGTCATAGCGACCGGTTGTTCCAACAGTCATTCTGCTGTTCGGTTGATTTGCATATTAGCGTTTTATTAGATAGGATGGGCATTTGGGCCTTCACCTCTAGAATAAGCCCTTGTAGGTACTTCCTGGCAATAGAGTAGCTTCCAGAGACCTCTCCAACCTCGTGAAGAAAATAAAAGTCTGCTCTGGTAGTGTATCTTAGAGTGGTTAACACTTTGGCCTCTGGAGGAAATTTTACAGGATTTAAATCAGCTATGAGTACTTGGGCAGTTAGTTAAACTTGATTTCATTGTCTGTAAAATGGGATAATAGCAGTACTTATATTACATAATTGTTGTGAGGTTTACAATATGTAAAACACATAGAACAGTGTTTTGTGCAAAGTTAGTGCTCAATACATATTACTATGTGTATATGTATAAAACATAATATTATTACAGCAATGCATAACATATATTTTAAAAAAAGACAACCTGCTATGTTTCAATGTTACTAGCTATAATATTGGAACTACTTCTTTTTCATTTTAATATATTTTTATTGATTTCAGAGAGGAAGGGAGAGGGAGAGATAGAAACATCAATAATGAGAGAGATCATTGATTGGCTGCCTCCAGTACATCCCCTACTGGGGATTGAGCCCACAACCCAGGCATGTGCCCTTGACTGGAATCGAACTTGGGACCCTTCAGTCCACAGGCTAACACTCTACCCACTGAGCAAACCGGCTAGGGGGGAAACAATTGAAGATGAAATTGAGAAGCTAAATTTAAAGCAAAGAACAAGTGGGCAAGCTGGCAAGGCAGTCCTATGGTCTGTATGTAAGGATTTCCTCCTTGGACCAGGCAAAGATAAAAGCATTTGCAGGGGCAGATTCTGCACCAGGCCCTGTAGCACAGGCCTCAAAGGGCGTCAGTCAGAGTGATGAGAATGGAAAATGAGCAGTTATTTCACTCGACCTTGAAATGAAGAGACATAGACTGCCTTCTACAGGAATGAACATACAAGCAAAGCCATGGGTGACTCAGTTACTGCATTTTATACCAGGGAGGAAGGAATGCAGTGACTAAGATGTTATGGTTAAACAACAAATCACTTTCCATGGAAGATAAATAAGAACACAGTATACCACAGAGTTCTGTCTGCATAATTTTAAAGACAGGAACCAGAGAAGCTTCTTCTGGTTTTAGCTGATGATCTGATGACTAGTTCACTGGTTGAAGACTGCATCTTGCTTTTTCTTTTTCAATGAAAGAACAATAGAAAATGTCCTTTAAAAAATGTATTCAGAACTCATGATATTGAAGAGGCCTTGCCAGAGGCAATAAAATCCAGAAAAGCAGGGTAGAAGTTGAATTTGGAATGAAATATTAGACAATACTTAGCTTTCATTCCAAAGCTAAGTATTGAAGCTTATGGGAGTGATGAAGTTAAAATAACAAGCTGTGGCATTCACTATTTTTAAAGGATTGAGCTACAGCCTTCCTAGCGTAAACAAATCACATAGAAGCACCTGTGCCCATCTGAATTACTTCTATGACTATTTTTTCCACTGCCAAGCAGCCTGCATATTAAGTATTCCCTCTATGCTCTCCTGGGCCCAGGTGCCAAGAAAAAAGCATTTTGCTATAAACATATTTTTGATCTCTGTATGTTAGCATTGGACTCTATTCTTAGACATATTGTGGGTAAATAAGTTGTGATTTTTTTCCCCTACAAATATGCCAAACCCTGGTTGGAATGCATTGTGTTGTCCTTATACTAACGGAGTGCCTGTATCATTCACAATGACCTAATTGAGGTTCTTGGCCTTAAGTAAATGGCATATTTAGGTGAAACTGGTAGAGGGTGGAGTGTTCTCTATAAATACCTTGACCCTTTCCAAAATCAGGGCCCAAATCACTTAAAAATGTGCAAGGTGCCCAGCCGGTATGGCTCAGTAGTTGAGCATCGACCTATGAACCAGGAAGTCACAATTCAATTCCTGGTCAGGGCACGTGCCAGGGTTGCAGGCTCAATCTCCAGTGTAGAGTTTGCAGGAGGCAGCCGATCAATGATTCACTCTCATCATTGATGTTTCTGTTTCTCCCTCACTCCTCCTCTCTGAATCAATAAAAATATATTTTTAAAAAATGTGCAAGGTAATGAATTTATTTTCACTCCACCCTTACAAAATAACAAGTTTCATTGCAGCTAAAAATTTCAAGCAGCTAAAACAGTACAAAAGCAGTCGCTTCTAAGTAAATATGGACGACTTATGTTTTCCTTGTCACAGTTCCTGATATGCACTTATATCTGTGAAATATATCCTAAGTATGAGAGGGCAAATCAGAGTTCAAAGACACCGCCTGCCCCTCCCTGGAATTTAGGAAAATAGTATTTCCCTGTATTGCCCTAGTAAAAATAAAACTCAGGCTTATGTTCTGCAAATATTATGATTAACATTAGTGGGGAACCCAGCAAAAGAACTCCATTTGTGAGGAAGTTGGGAGGTTTATTCTGTAATACGAAACTAAAATAGAGACAAGTGACATCAGACTGTCGGGCCTCAGAGGGAGGGTAGGAGAGGGTGGGTGTAAAGGGGAGAGATCAACCAAAGGACTTGTGTGCAAGCATATGAGCCTAACCAGCGGTTAACGACAACAGGGGGGTGGGGGCATGTGTGGGGTGGGGTGTAGGATGGGAATGGGGGGATGAGGACAAATATGTGATACCTTAATCAATAAAGAAATTAAAATAAATAAATAAAAAATAAATAAATAAATAAATAAATAAAATAGAGACAAGTGAGATAAGTAAATGAATGAGTTTTGCAAATATTATTTCCACTTAAGTTTGAATGTTAGGGTGGAGGACAGTATTATCATGCATAATTCCAGAATTGACTAACAAAAGAATGCATTTGGGATGGCAGTAACCTCCTTGAGGGCTGTGAGCAGAGGTCTGTCCCTACACTCCTCTGCCCCCTTCCCCTGGTGGGCAGCAACCCCAGAAGGAAGTGTTCCCTCGCTCCCGCGGGTGCTGGTGAGTCAGAGAGAGGAGACAGCGCCCTCCCTTACCTGCGCAGGTCTTCCCGTCGTAGGTCTCGCACACCCATTCGTGGCATTCACACAGGGGCCCGAAGTACACGCCCGGCTCGCTCACGTGACAGATGCAGACCCCGCAGTCGCACCGGCCCCGGCCGTGGCACAGAGCGCCCCCTGGGGGCTGCCCGGGCGCCCTGCACCGGCGCTCGGACTCGGCCCGGGACAGCCTGCACGTGGCACCTGGCCCGCTTCTGCATGGGCGACAAACCACAGCAGGGCCCTGGTCAAGCACAGGCACTGCTCCGACTGCTCCGAGCCCACGTTTCCTCCCAATGCCCACCCAGATGCAGACAGAACCCCAAGAGGCCCCACATTGCTCTGGGGGGCCAGGCTTCCTCTACAGAAGCCCTGGTATCCCAGGCAAGGGGCACCACCCATAAGCTATCACCTGAGAAATGACCATGACCCAAAAGGTCTAAGCGATGCCCTGCCCACCTAGGAACAGGACCATCTTCCGGTTGGATAGAGGTGACCCAGCCCTGCCCCTTGGAAGTTTGTACCCGAATCTTAGATGCACATTAAGATTAAATACAAAATAATCCAAAGTCTGACACTTAGCTGACTTTTCAGTTATTTTTGAAAAGTCCCATTATACTCCCTGATGGCCAGGGGCAGTTATTTTATGAAAAGGAAGAAATGAATATAGAGAAAGGGCTACACATGTTATGATAGCATAAGGCAAACAGCTTTTTAAAGTTGCATGAAGCAGTGCTTATAAACGATACTTTTTAGAAGCTTAGCCTTGCAATGTGCCTCACAGTCTCTTACAAATGTAATCCAAAATGTAAAACATTGCTACGCATAGATAGAACTGCCTTTAACCCATGGCAGAAATTCCTCCAGATATGTATTGGTGCAGGAGGAGATTATTTATTTATTCAGTGATTCCTTCCCCCCCCCCCCTCCCCCAAAGTACAAGCAAAAAGAACAGAAGAGAAGCCACGCACGGCATAGCGATAAAGAAAGGAACGGGAGCAGGTTGAAAACATTCATCCTGTGTCCAACTTCCGTAGCGCAGCCACCCTGCAGGCTTGAGCCCTGCCACGCAAAGCAGGGCAAGTCCGTCTTGAATAACAAACCAAACTTACCTCAGAGACGGCGAGAAGTTTTGAGGAACAGCTGACAGCCCCGCGAAGAGGAGGGAGCACGCCAGCAGCAAGAAGTTCCCGAAGCCTGCGGGACGCATGCTGAGCTCCCGGACTGTGGAGGCGAGCTGAGCTTCTGCAAGGAGGGGCTCACAGCGGGGGTGGGGTGGGGCGGAGGTGGAGGGGCGGGGGGCTGCAGGAGGGCGAGGTGCCACCAGCAGAAGGCAGGGCAGACGGACACACCGACACTCCGGCGCGCCGCAGGTCCCGGGCTCTGCCGGGAGCTGCAAAGTGCGTTGATGAGCCGCCGCCTGTGAAGATTTGGGCAGCAGCACCGCTCTGGGCGGGGTGCTGGTGCCAAACCCCTCAAGTGGAGAGTTTAGGCAGGAAAGTAATTAGAAACAGTTGTACAAGCAGATGGTTTATTTTGACATTAAAAAAAAAAAAAGAAATGTCTCTTCAAGTACAGGCCCCAGAAATATTTGACAGGATAATATTTGGGCTGGCTGATATTGAAGGGACAGATAAAATAATCCCCAAGAAGTGAGGGGGAGGGGGAGAAGGCAGAGGATGTCAGCCTGAGGACTTGGGTAAAGGAGTTATCCACCACATGTCTTTTAAGAAGATGCACTATTTGGGGCATGAGCTCTGAGGAACTAGCAAAACTGACAAACAAAACTTTTACTTGTACTTTTTCCCTTTGTTTTGAATTGTGGGTTTTTCATTTCTTAAGCCTTTGAAAAGTGTATCATGATTCTAGTTGTTCAAGCCAGTAGTTTATCACACCACATTTTTTCCTTGACTTGGACAGTTCAAATCATGGTTGTCCCAAATTCACCCCATTTTCCTCCATGAGTCAAGTATAAGGAAACAAGATAATGTCTAATTATAATATAAATTGCACTGAAAATTCATCCATGTCATTTATTAAGCACCTACTATGTGCCAGTCACTTAGTATATTTTATCTCTAATTGTGACAATAACCAAACACTTGTTTGCTCATTTAGCAAGCATGGATTTAGCATCTATTAGGTTCCGGCCTCTGTGCCAGATAGAGAGGACACAATTAAGGAAATTAAGGAGACATGGACCCTTCTCTTGATACCCTGTGGGTTAATAGACATTAATCAAAACAAACAGGCAAATATTAAAGGACAAAGGTTTGCAAATGCAATGAAAAAGTGCAGTGACTTCCAGATTATCTAGAGGCACCTGATCTAATCAATATGGTGGCATTTGAGCTAATGGATGAAGGATAAGTAGATGTTGGGTATAAATGGGGAAGAGGTGCAAGAGAGTAGGAAAGCATTTGTATTCTCATTTTAAAGATCAAGAAACTGAGGGCAAAGAATGGCCTCTTGTGCAAAAGTAACTGACGCTCTCAAAATCACACAAGAAGTTAAAGCGAGATTTCAGCTAAAATCTGTGGAACCTCAAACCCCACACACTACACACTGACCCCTAAATTGTGTGGTCATTGGGGAAAATTGCTGTGGAGGGTTATATGGAAAGGAAGAAAACATTGTTCCCACGTTCTCAGAAGAGCACTTTGGATGCAATGGATCCTCATGAATAGAACTATCCAAGTTGTGATTTTATGACCTTAAAATTGGAATAAGCTATAACAGGATGGGATTTCTCCCTGTCAGTTATATAAACAGATATAAGACCATCCCAACATTTGCCTGCTGGAGCCCACCCCTTCCCTCTCTCTTCCTCAGCCTCAGTCTGCACCAGGAGGAGCTCTGTCTGGGGCACATCCCAACCCACACAGCTAAGCCTCCTCCAAATAGCTCTCCCTTCGTCAGCCCTCAGACCCTGACATGTACAGGCTGGTGGCTGGATCTACCATAGAGTATATAGACTGAGGAAAAGTGTGCATAGGCCGGAGAGTGATCTGGGGAGGGAATTCTTGGAGTCCTGCTTTAGAAGGAACGACATAGGCTTTGGTTTGGCAGGTTCCCTGCCTTGCATGAAAGACTCACCTTATAGGGAGGGGGTGTGTCTGGAGGAAAGACAGAGGGAGTCATTAAACCAATAATTCTCAAAGTGGATTTGTGAGCTTAAAGCAGCAGCAGCAGCACTTGGGAACTTGTTAGAAATGCAAGTTCTCAGGTCCCAACCCCAGACCTCCTGAATCACAAGGTGCATTTTAACAATATCCTGAGAAATCTATTTGCACATCACCATTGGAGGAGCCTTGCAAAGCCCAGGGCTGAGGGCTGGGGCCACAGATGCCTGGATCTAAGCATGGTATTTATACTCACAGTTCAAGTTCTGACATTATATTCCTTCCTAGCCACGTGTAACACTACGAGGACGTAGGAACAGGCTCTCCTGCCAATGTCTAAAAACCTTGGTGACTCAGAGAATATGGGAATAGTAGAAAGGAAGACTCAATTCCAAAGCCTCACTAGGAATTTACACTGAAATCATGGGACTTTTAATAAGTGAGTCATGAATTACTTACTGTTTGCATATTTTCTGAGGGAAAAAAAGAATCATTGTGAAATTGGGACCTGATGTTTGAACGTTTCTTTCATGAATTAAAAGAAATTTCTTTAACTTGTGGTATTTTCATAGTGTGGTGTGCAATAAAAAAATATTATTAAGAGTATGCTGCTGTGACGTAAAGATAGTATGTACTAGTGACTGAAAACATTTAAATGTTCTGATCATGATATTACTGTGACTCAGAAATAATATTCCCAGTAAGTTGAAATAGTTTTATTGTGGCTGACTCAGTAGAAAGTCTTGGATCCACAAAAACTTTGTCAAAATAAAAAGACCAACTTAAAATGCTCTCCTTTTAGCAAAATTTTTGTTGGTGTTTTCGTTCTTCTGCCAAAGTCTTAGATACCTACTATCTCCCATCTTCCTGTTTGGAGAAACTTCAAGAACACATATTCTAGTGAGAGCAGATGAGCTCCATTGCTGAATGGAAGGCCCCAGGTGTCTCATTGACTCTGAAGACCCTGTGAGAGCTCTGAAGAAAAGCCAGGGTAGTCAATGCACAGTGGAGGGAGGCGGGAAGGACCCCCAGCATCTGGAACCAAACTCAAAGGAATTGAAAACACCTTAGTCCTTGAATGTAGTCTTTGACTCCGCAGGTCACAAAATCACAGAATCTAAGGAATCAAGGTATTTTTTATTTTTATTTTTTTAGGTAAAAAGGTAATCTAATCTGCCCTGGGCAGTTAGCTCAGTTGGTTAGAGTGTCATCTTGATATGCCAAAGTTTTGAGTTTGAACTCCATCAGGGCACATACAAGAATCAACCAACGAATGCATAAATAAGTGGAACAAATTGAATATTCTTTCTCTCTCTCTCTCTCTCTCTAAAAAAAAAAATCAATAAATTGAAAATTAAAATAAAATAAGAGGTTATCTAATTCAAAACTATATTTGTTGACAATATGCAATACAACTACCAAATGATTAGGTAGACTCATTAAGAAAACAAACATTCAGAAGAACACAACTCTTTGTAAAAGTAGCTCTAACGTTTTCACCCCTTGGTTTTAGATCTACTCCAAGAGGTTATGAAGCCTGGCCATAGCCTTGCTGAAAATATTTTAAGCTATAACATATATGTACCCCAGTCCCATCATACTCTCCAAATAATTCTACCCTTCACAAGATACATATTCTCATTTTTATCACCACTTCCTCATCTATTACAACTTCAAGCCTTCAATACTCTGATTTTCTGAGTGTTTTTGTTTGTCTGGTGTGGATGCTTCTGTAAAGTGTAATATGCACAACTGAGACCATAAAGTAGGGGTTGTCTAATGTGTGTGGAATTGTTTTTCTGTAAACTGGCTCCTATACATAGAGGGCAACGAGAGACCAAAGAGAGAGTCAGACCACTCCAGATGCATAGGTCATAGTTTGATAAGAGAATTGAGACTTTTCTTGGGTAATTGCCACAAGACAAATAGATCTCCACACCCTCCCGCCAGAATCTTAAAAGTTTATATAGAGGCCTTAATTGGGTTCAGTCACATGCACCAAAAAGATATTCTCAACAACACATTGCTCTCTCAAAGCTGTATCCTTGAAAATTGTTCCCCTTGTTGGAACAGTGGGCAGAATGTATATTCCAAAGACAGGGGAGGGAGGGAGGAGCATCAATAATGGCCTTGGTACTTTCAGCACTCAGTTCATATACTATATTTCTACTAATAAACTGATCATCAAATTAACTTTTTGACTGTCTCATTACTCCATTAGTGGGCTTTCACAAGTATATTTTCCCCAAAATTCAAGTTGTTATTTATCTTTGTTCAATTGTATCTAATTTCAGCTCTTTTATCCCGACAGTCAAAATTATTATGGATACTGTTTCATATTTCTCACATCCTTCAAAAGTAATTATGATGAATATATTTTCTCCTTCTTTATCCAAATTATTGATAACATAGTTGAAAAAAAATAGGCTGAGGCCCAAACTTAGGTGAGAATTTTATTAAGCTCATAGCAATCCCTTAAATCAGCACACACTGAATAGGCAATCCAACCACTTACCAGTGTCCTGCATTGTCTGCAATCAACCTATGTCTTCTACCACCCTGGCTTTTCTTCAGAGCTCTCACAGGGTCTTCAGAGTCAATGAGAGACCTGGGGCCTTCCATTCAGCAATGGAGCTCAACATCTGCTCTCACTAGAATGTGTGTTCTTGAAGTTTCTGCAAACAGGGAGATGGGAGATTGTAGGTATCTAAGACTTTGGCAGAAGAACAGTCGGGTTCACAAGATTCCTATGAAAAGTCCCAATAATGGCCTCAGTAATTTTAGCTTACCAGGTAAAACTTGGGCTTTCACACCTTTTCTGCCAACACCTACAATAGTGCCCAATTCATATTACATATCAACTAGAGGCCCGATGCACAAAGATTCGTGCAAGAATGGGCCTTCCTTCCCCTGGCTGCCAGCACCACCTTTGCTCCTGCCAGAGCCACCTTTCCACCCTTGTTCCGGCCCAGAGCTGCCTTTCTGCCTTCACTCAGGCCCGGAGCCGCCTTTCCACCTTCCCACGCTGCCCAGAGACCTGGAGCGGCTGGGGCAGTGCGGAACACCTGCATCATCACCATGGTGATGATGCAAGTGTCCCGGCCTGGCCGCTTGGTGCCTGTGTATGCAAATTAACCCGCCATCTTTGTTGGGTTAATTTGCATACTCACTCCTGATTGGCTGGTAGGCGTCGTGAAGGTATGGTCAATTTGCATCTTTCTCTTTTATTAGTGTAGATATATATTTTTGACATAAATAAATTCATTGGAAATGCTACAATATTTAAATAACTGATCTATAAGTCAACAGAGAATTTGGATGATGCAGTGGTTTCTGGATCAGTTGTCACATGACATTTGTAAACTTTAGTATCCTCCTGACATTGTATAGATACAAAATGAATATAAATAACACCAGATCCTTTTTTTACATTCCCAATTTTTATTAATGATATCATTTTTACCTAATTCCTATAACCATAATTCTGAGAGCTATCTTTGGTTCCTCTCTACTGTTTGCCTGGATTATCCAGTAAATCCCTGAATCATGTTGATTCTTCTTCTGATTAATCTAGCCTCCCACTTCAACATCTTTACATTTACTTTTATTTGTACACCATGGCTATAGACTCCCAACTGGTCTTGCTACATTCATTCTCATCCTTTTGTATCTACCCTTACCTTGCTCCCTAGGAAATCTAACACAAATTTCATCACACCTGTTCCTATTGAAAAATATTTTAATAGCTTTCCATTGTTTATAACATAAAGCTAAAGTCCTCTGTAATTTCATACAAGACATTTTATGTCTGGACTCTATCTTTATAATGCATGTTCCATTCGGATTCCCTGTCTAGGGCCCATGTACCCATCGCCTAGCTGATGGCAGTGTCAGCTGATAATGCCTCACAGCTGTACCTCTCACCAGGAACTGCCCTGCATGTCAGAAAAAGCCTCCACTAAGGTTGATCATTCATATCCAAGACAGTCTCCCTACTTGCAATAGTATTGACATCCTATATCCCCTCTGATATGGAAATTGTAGAGCTGGACACCTTCATCATTGTCCTTCATATCAACAAGGCAAGAAAGACTCAGAAATTAAAAAGGCAACACAATGTGTGAGGTGTGTGGCTAAACAATAAGTTTTTTTTAAATTTATTTATTTATTTATTTATTTATTTATTTATTTATTTATTTTATTTATCTATTATTTAGGAGTATGTGTGTTTGTGTTTTTCGCTTCCTCCTTTCTTTCTCCTTTTTTCTTTCCTTTCTTCCTACCTCTGCCTAAAGCTGCTGCCCTGACCTAGCACCCTTAATTCTGTTTTATATTCTTGGAAGCCCTTACCAGGGTCTAACATTATGTTTTTTTTGTTTATTTTACCTTCTGTGTATAATCAGCCATTCCTCATTTAGATGCAAGTTCCATGAGCTCAGGGACCTTTGCTCCCTTGTACTTTGCTGTAACTCCAGTACCTGGTGCAGAGTAGCATCTCAACAAATATTTGCTTAGAGAATGATTGATTGAATGAATGAATGAATGAATGAATGGCTTTTTAAAGTTTGATACACTGTTAAAATTCAACAATTTGAACTAAAGGACACTATTGCAGGTAAAATGGAAGGAAAGAATTTACACCCTGTTATTAAATGAATTTAGGCAACTAAAATATAAAAATCAGCAAGAAAATTATATTTGTTATGAAGAAACAAACAAGAAAGCTAATCCAGAGTCAGATAATCAGCAGCTCTTATAAAACTTTCTATAAATGTGGTGTACACTAATTGTTCAATCACCCAGAGTCAAGTTTGGAATTTTTAAAAATCTCAATTTCACTTAAAACCCACTTGGATAATATTTTCAGTTAAAAGGAGGCTTCCAGGTTTTCAAATAGTCAAATGTACACCAAAGCTTTCAGGAAGACTAAATATTCCCAGGCAGCAATAAAAATAAGTTTAAATTTCCAAGAAAAAGAACTTTTCAGCTGGGCCTGAGCTGTGGAATAAAAAGGTGTTTAGTTAACATCTTTTCCAGACATTAGTGCAGGACCAGAAGGCATTTTTTCCTCCCACGTAGTAAAAACACCTGGAAATATTAGTAGCCTCTGGGATAAGAAATAATCTTTCAGTCTTCTGAGTATTTTTACAGTTCTAGTTGATGCTGAAGGGAAACTTTAGGGAAACAAATCTAGAAGTTGTTTACATTGACTTCAGGGGAAAAGAGATTTATCATTTCAATATTATTTTATCATAACTAATAGACTCTTAATTCGTAAAATGATGCTGTTAATCAGTTGATAACAACTGGAAGGATATAATCAGAAACAGACAAGGGGAGAGAACTCTGCACTGTTTATTCAAAGAAGGGTTTCTAATGCTGGCTCCATCGACCCATAGCTGATCTTGGCTGCATTCTTTAACCTGCCGAATTTCAGTTTCCAAAGTGGCATGGTTGAAGGGAACATTGGTATTCTCTCATTTTAATTTCTGTGTTTATATTTTCTCTCTGAAAATATTTTTACAAAATCTCTCTGTAATAAAGAGGAAAATAGGAAAATCTATAATAATAATAAAAGCACAATATGCAAATCGACCTAATGGCCGTACAGTGTAACAACCGTCCAGAGGACCTTCCAGACGACCTTTTGGAAGAAGCTGGGGATGAGCCAGCCAGGGCTGTGAAGGCCTACTCTTGCATGAGTTTGTGCATCGGGCCTCTAGTATATATATGTTTACATTTGAACATATATTAGGGAGAAAATGGTGAAAACTAGTAATTAGTTTTCTGGTAATGACATTTATATAGAGCTATTTTATATAGCATATGCATTCAGAAGTTAAGAATGTTTTCATTCATGTACGTTTTTATTTGAACTCTGTGCCAGGGCCTTTCCCACTACACAGGCTGGTCTCTAAAGCTGTACTCAGTAGCCTCTCTGCTTCCTCCTCATTGAAGCACTATTAGGCTTGTTGTGCAGTGTATACCATACACCACTCAGTTTAAAAATTGTATTCACACTACTATTTCCATTATTTTCACTCTTATTCCAACATGAGTAGGATTCATTCTCCAAATAAGATGCTTGGCGGATTATGTGCTAGTATCTCAGTCAGGATGCTTGCCCTGAGTGTGTTGTCTGAGACACTGATAAGTATAATGGGAATGATAATAGTGGTATAGGAGCCCATATCAGAGCTCAGCATTTTCCCATAGTAATATGCAATTTATAAAACTGAAATGATAGGTATAAAAGATATACAAATTTGATGCAATGTGTTTGACTAGGCAACTTGCAAAAATTTTCTTTTTAGGAATTTCTCAGCAAAACTTTTTATCTCACAGAACATTTTATTTGATATAAGCCTGTTAATCAATTGAGATACATTACTGTAATTGGGATGTGAATTAAATCGCCTCTGAAAAAGTGAGAAGAGTAAATGAGGCCAGTAACCAAAAAGAAAAATAACTGAGTAGCTGACTAAGAATCGGAATAATACAGTCAGTTCTTGAAAAGACAGCAGCTCGTTATCTTGTGTGTGAGTTACTCCGTCAATTACCACTTCTTTCACCTTCTGCTCCCCTTTTGACCACAGCAACATCGGAAATTACTCTTGCCTTTCAAGCTCTGGTTGAAATAGTCAAACTTGCTCCTTTAGTTAATTCTGCCCCTAAATCAGTTGCTTTAGCATTGTAGAGTCCAATGAAGCTTCATATTAAAAAATTCTTGAAAATCTAAATGTCTTTCATAGTTCCTGGTATACTGAAAGGGTATTGAACACCAATACCCTTGGGAAAATTGAGTTCACTGCTTCATAATTGTCATTTTTTTTCTCATTAAACTTTGTTTTAATTGGTCTGAAAATTCTGTGACAGATTTTTGGTCAAGTTGTTTTAAATGTACTAATTTAAAAAACTAATAACTTAAAAACTGCCACACACACTATATTTTTAATTAACTCTCCTCCTATTACTATTTACAATTGATTAGATATAATTGTGGATAGAAAGAGACAGCATATACTTTTTTAGTTAAGATAAAACTACAAAATGGAACAAGAAGATATTAATCAAGTGATTTAACGTGTATATTTTTATTTTTACTTCCATTGTGTTAGTTCTTCCAAAGAATTACTGCAGTGACTTTAGTACCTTGGTTTTCTAAGATTTGTGAAGTAACAAATAATTGAAAAATCAATCCATCTATTTTCATTGAGAACCTATCATGCCAGTCACTTCCCATGCCATATTTCATTAAATACAGACGCTATTTATTGTAAGACTCATCATCATTTTACGTACCACTGAGAAAGAAAAAATGTGGCCATTTAAACTGTAACATATGTTCTTATTAGTTATATTTTTTATTTCATAATTAGAGGCCCAGTGCACGAAATCGTGCACTGGTGTGTGTGTGGGGGGTGTCCCTCAGTTCAGCCTGTGCCCTCTCACAGTCCAGGAGTTTCGGGGGATGTCCGACTGATGACTTAGAGCTGCCACGAAGGCGGGAGAGGCTTCTGCCACTGCTGCTGCACTCGCCAGTCATGAGCCTGGCTCAGGGCTTCTGACTGAGTGGTGCTCCCCCTGTGGGAGCGCACTGACCACCAGAGAGCAGCTCCTGCATTGAGCATCAGTCCCCTGGTGGTCAGTGCGCATCATAGCGACTGGTATTTCCACTGTTCAGTTGATTTGCATATTAGCCTTTTATTATATAGGATTATTGAAAGAGACCTTTTAGTCTTCTTTAGAAGTACACTTATTTTTATCACAGCTCTCTGTTCTATAAATAAAAGGGAAAACACAAGTGAAATAAGTTGGTTGAGATATTCCTAAAATGTTGCAGAATCTAATATTCACTATTCAACTTAGAGTTGTGTGATTATGTTTTTTCCTTACCACATAATCCTCTATGTCAGTAAGTGTTGATGATGCAGTTTTACTTAAACAATCTATATAAAAAGTCAAACCTCTTTTGTGCTGATCAGCACACCTATTTGATTCCAAGATTGCTCTGCTAGTGTCTCTGGGATTTTATTTCAAGAGGCTGATCCCACTTTTGCACATTTCAAGATGAGAGCTTTGTCCTTGGTGCATCATCATGACTGTCTGGTCAACAGACATTGCAATTGTTATTGATCTTATTTCAGATTTGTTAAAAATGTGAACAAAATAATTGCCTCTGAGTATCAGCAACATGTGATATTTTATCTTATTTAATCCTTAGGTGGAATATACTGTATGTTGCTTACAAAAGTCAGGCAAATAAACCAAGATTACAATGCTAATTGCCCTAGCTTGTTTCGCTCAGTGGATAGAACGTTGGACTGAGGACTGTCCAGGGTTTGATTCCGGACCTGGTCGGGGCGCGTGCAGGAGGCAGCCAATTGATGTGCTTCTCTCACATTGAGATTTCTCTCTGTCTTTCCCTCTTTCATCCACTCTTTCTAAAAAATCAATGGGAAAATATCCTCAGGTGAGGATTAATTTTAAAAATGCTAATAAGTTATAGATAAAGCATATGTGCATTAAGTTTAATTTTGGAACAGAAATGGTATTAGGTTAAATGACAAAGAAGGCAAAATTTGTCCTTCACCCCTCTTTTTTTCCATTTCAGTTACTTCTTCCTCCTTTCCTGCTACTTCTTTTCAGATAACTTAGCGTTCTTTGCTTTAGCTTGAATATTGGAGCATCCTCATAGCCTTCCTTTAGCAACAGTTACCTGCCTGCAATCATTCATCTATTCATTAAAAAAAAAAAAATAGTGTTTTCTGTGAATGCCATCAAGAATACCAGGTTTGAGATACAAGAAAAAATATTAGAAGGATAGACCCAAGAAATATTTTTCACTATTTCTAGTATTTCTCATTTAAAAAGTGGTTCATATTCCTCTCTTACAGTCAGGGATGTTGTGTCATATGTTCCCATAATTTTTTTAGAATCTCTTACTTTATTTTTTTCCCATCACCATGTATCCCCCCATATCCTCTTCCATCTCCACCCACCACCCTTCCCCAACAATCACCACACTGCTGTCCATGTCCCTGAGTTCTTTTTTCCCCTTTGTTGCTCAATCCCTCCACACTCCCTGCCCCCCACATGAAGCCATCAGTTGGCTCTCTATCTATGAGTCTGTTTCTATTTTGCTTGTTGGTTCAGTTTGTTCATTAGATTCCACATAGGAGGGAAATCATATGGCACTTGTCTTTCTCAAACTGGCTTATTTCACATAGCTTAATGTTCTCCAGGTCCATCCATGTTGTCACAAAGGGCAAAATTTTCTTCTTTTTTATAGCTAAGTGGTATTCCATTGTGTAAATGTCCCACAGCTTTTTTATCCACTAATATACTGATGGACATTTGGACTGCTTCCAAATCTTGGCTATCTTATCTAATAAAAGAGTAATATGCAAATTGACCATCACTCCAACACACAAGATGGCCACCCCCATGTGGTCAAAGATGGCTGCCCCCATGTGGACACAAGATGGCCACCACAAGATGGCCTGCAGGGGAGGGCAGTTGGGGGAGACCAGGTCTGCAAGGGAGGGCAGTTTAGGGTGACCGGGCCAGCAGGGGAAGGCAGTTTGGGGTGACCAGGCCTGCAGGGGAGGGCAGTTGGGGGAACCAGGCCAGCAGGGGAGGACAGTTTGGGGGGGGGGGACCAGGCCTACAGGAGAGAGCAGTTAGGGGTGACCAGGCCACCAGGGGAGCAGTTAGGCGTCGATCAGGCTGGCAGGGGAGTAGTTAGGGGGTGATCAGGCTGGCAGGCAGAAGCAGTTAGGGGCAATCAGGAAGGCAGACAGGTGAGCGGTTGGGAGCCAGCAGTCCTGGATTGTGAGAGGGATGTCCCAGATTGGAGAGGGATGCAGGCTGGGCTGAGGGATACACACAACCCCATGCATGAATTTCATGCACCGGGCCTCTAGTTATAAATAACACTGCAATGATCAGAGGGGTGCATATATTCTTTCAAATTAGTGTTTCGGTTTACATGATTCCATAATTTATGCCATATTTCACTTAGTCACAAATGCAGAAATGAAGACACATTGCATAGAACCCCTTGTAGAAGAGACTAGTTAACCAGATGTGAGGAATGTGGTCTATTGAAAGTCTCAAGTTGTTGGCCCTTTCAGAGACTATTTTAATTTTCTAGCCAAGGTCAAGCTCTTCTCAGGATGACCCACCATTGACTGGTAAAGGCAGTGTTTGAGGGCCCAGCCATTTCTGCCCAGTGTGGTATCTTCTAAGGGACAATCGCTGTGCAAGAGCTGCCCAGGGGCTGGAATAGAACAATGTCAGGTCAGCACAGTAGTCTGATGGCTTCCTCTGCCCAATCATGCTTCTTCCCTTTCCTCTTCTCAGGTGTTACTCTCCCCAAAGTCTTCTGTACTCTTAACTTCTCAACATTTGTTTCCAAATATACAAATGTTGCATTTTCATACACTTGAAAGGTCCTTTTATCGTCCATGCAGTTGTCTTCGAGTTTTAAAGATCTAATTTAGTTTGTTTGTTTTTCTTGTATACTCATTTGTTGCTTTCATATATCCCACATATGAGTCAAGTCAAACGTACACGTAATAAACTATATAATCTTATTAACCAATGTCACCCCAATAAATTTAATTTTTAAAAATATATACTTTAGTGCAATGCCTTCCACAAGTCCAGTCTTCTTCAACACATAAAAATAAATCTTGACTATCTCAACTTTTGTTAGACTTATAATGACCATTTTTAACTACTTCTTGTATTGTAATATAACTGCCTCATACACCTTATGTGGTTGAATTTTCTCAACATTTTCAAGGAATCTACAGTAGGTGGCAGACATAATTAGTGCCCTGCACAAGTTCTCTCAGATTCACAATTTCTGAAGGTGTAAGTGGAGTTCCTTTGGTGTACTTCCAAAGACCAGCACCTTCATATCTTCTTCAGGGCACTGCCTTCAGACTATTAGACCATGTTGTCAACAAATGCAAACAAAAGTGCCTAGATGTTTATTTTTATTCCCTCACCTTTACTCCTCTTTGCCTCCCACTTACCCTGTCAAAGCCATGAACCAATGACTGTAAGCCCAGAAAATTTGCCAAAATTTAGACAACTCTAAGGTATAAATTATAACCCAGCATTCCCCTACATAATCCTGCTAAATCCTATTCTCCATGGAAAAACTCACATGCCTAAAATTATGCCTAAAAATGCACAATTGCATATATCTTCTTCCTCTCCCTGTCCTGCACCTTCCCCTCCATTTGGTCTCCCTTGGGAGCACTTGTTTAAAAATTAATAGCACTCAAAAATTTGCTTCTGGAAAATTCAAAATAAAATGACATATTATATTTTTCTGTGTGCTGCATGTAGCAACTAGCATTATGTAGGATATATTAGTTTGAAGCATATAAGATTGCTGTTATTCAACTGTTTATGAGCAATAAATATGGTCAAGTCTATCTAATATTTGTGACTCAATATTGAATGATTGATCAAGAGAAAATGAATTACTTAATTTGGAGGAAAAGTAGTTAGGCTACATTCAGCAACTGACATTGTAAAGAATAATATATAAGCATATACACAAATACATGATAGAATTCCTGATGAGCAATCATTTTATATAAACTTACAATGTGACAAGGGCAGGAAATAGGTTTAAATCAAAGAAGAAGAAGTTTGGTGACTATTTAAAAATTAATATACTCTTGGATAACTGGATGGCTTTTGAAAACAAGAAAACCATTGCTTGAGTACACAAATTTAGTTACAAAGATTCATTATACCATGGCTTGGTGTTATATAAACAAAACATCCAGATTATGTTTATAAGTCATACTTTTTGTTATAAAACATCAAAATTTACAGATAGAACATTTTTATGATTGTTTTTTCACTGATTACTTTTATGTAAAAATGCAGAATAATTTTTTATATAATTTAGTTATCATTCTACCTAGATGTAGATGCTAAATCCAATATCTGAAGGCTTTTTCCAGTTCTTCAATGTGAGGCTCTTTTGAAGACTAATTAGGACATTCTTATTCAACATCACCCTCTATTTTATTTTCACACTAAAATAGGAAACTTCAGTTCCCTGGTGGCTTAGTAATTAGACATTATCACGGCTGTGTTTTGAGATTGATTTCTGGTCAGGGAATGGAAAATTTTCAGTTTCCAATATACAAATATTTGTCTTATCCAAAATACCTATTAGATCAAAGGCAAAATTATTCATACAAAACATTTTAATCTTCAATATTTGAATTAATGAACTAATTGGTATATAGTTAATTTATTAAATGAATACTGATTAAGCACCTTATAGGGTAAAGAAGTATTAGATAAGGCAAAATAGAAATGCAAAGACTTTAAGGTTAGGTTACTCTCTTTCGAAACCTTAATATCTAAATAAGAATAATTGCCATAATTACCATAATTCTGAATGTAAATAATTACCATGTAAGACAGTATGAAAATAAGAATGTGTTCAAAATATTAACATAGAATGATATATCAGGTGAATATACTTCCCATATCTTTCAGAAATTTTTCTCAACTACTATACTTGTACTATTTAAGAAAGTCATATATTTTGATAGAATCTAGCTGTAAAATCTCAAAATAAAATTTTCAGGGTACCATTGGGGTAAGATTAAGTAGTTTTGGAGATAAACCACAATGCATATTTCTTAAAGCATCTTTTACTTGTTGTGGTTCCAAATGGCTTCATTGTGTGTGTGTTTTTCCCTTTGATAATACATTTCATTTCCCTTCTTTGTAGATATCGTCCATGAACAGAAGAGTGCCGGAAACAAATCAGTTTTACTAAAAAGAGAGATGTTGACAGGAAGCCAGGAAGGCTGGTCAACAACCTTAATTGCTCTAACCACTCACCCTTTAGTTGAGATATTGTTAGCTGAAGCAGCTTCCACCTTGGTTTGTCCCATTAAGTTTTTGTTATTTCCTGCCTAAGGGCTACATGTATATTTCTGTTTATCTTGCCTAAGATGTTTTCCCCAAAGCCTCAATAAAACGGATGGCAGAGCCAGAGCAGTCTTAGTTCTCCCACTAGAGTTGGACTACTGCCTGGCCCCCCATTTCGCCAAATTGAATTTCTTCAAGTCTCCATTCATTTGTGTGTGGCCCTTCTCCAGAACCCGAACCCTGAACCGGAACCCTGGACCACGCTGGACGTGGAAAGGGATTCTTACATTCTGGCGCCTACCAAGGGACTTCTGGAGGAGAAGGTATTTTTCGCCTAAGAGCAAAGGAAGGAAAAAGTACACCGAAAAAAGGTGTGGAAAATTCACCAGAAAAAGGTGAGGGAAGTTCACCGCACACAAAAGTCCACGGCCAGCTGCAGAGTCGAGAACTGTAAGTAGGGTGGGAACATCTTTTTCAGCCAGGCTAATGGGGAAGAATTAGGTTATAAATATAAAGTAAACTTTATTATTAGAATTTTGGTTTGAATGCTTAAAGAATGTGGTTTCTTGTTCAAATTAAAATCTTAGTTTGTATTTGGAATTTAAAATCTGTAATAAGAAGTGAAACTCCACTGCTGAAGCCGCCTCTGGTGCGGAGAAATTCAAAGGTGGCAGGAGAGGGCAAGGCTGGCTGCTTTCCCGCAGTAAGGTTCCTCAAAGTTTTGTTTAAAAATTATAAAAGAACTAGCAGAGAAATGCAAATCTTGGCCAAATTGGGTGCTAGTTATTATTTCGGAAAGCGAAAAAGAAAGAAAAAATTTGAGATTTGTCTTTATCTTTTAAGCATAAAAAGAAATTTGGCCAGATCTGTTCCTGAAACTTCCCCCAAAGTAAGCAGAGATTGGGGAAGGAAGGGAAACAAGTGGAGATCCTATATGGAAGCCCACTCTCCCAGTATGCTGGTAATTTACATTCGAATAAACCAAACCTGGTTTTCCAGAGCCACTGGCAAATGAAAAGTAAAGTTTAAATTTGCCTCATAAAAAACCTAGAGGACAGAATTGAAGCTCTTAGTTGATTATGTCTTGTATTTATCCTTAGAAATATAAAGTGTTATTGTGTTATTAATCTAGGACATGCTAAAAATATTTGACTTGCCAGCTTTATAAGTTCAAAGTGCAAATTAAATTAGGAGAAATTATATAGTTGTGGTAATTTAAATGCCTAAAGTATAAGAACTTATTTTTGAGAAAATAAAAATGTTGTGTTTTCTCTAATAATTAGGAATTCAAAATAAGTTGCTTATTATTGGTCTAATTAAAAAAGAGGATTAATTCTGTGATCCCAACCAAAATTTTTCTATGCAAAAATTAGTTTAAAATCTAATTGATATCTTAGGATAATTATAAAAAGTATTATAATCTTTAAATCATATATGGATATATATATATATATTTGATGGTTTTTTTTTACCATGTTAAAATTTCAAGGTCTTAACAGAGATGATTCTTGGAAAGCTCCAAGGGCCCAGAGTAATACAACAAATTTACTCTCTCTTCTTAAAGGAAATCTTTTAAAAAAAGATCTAATATACTTGAAATTGCATGGAAAGCCTTATCAAATAAAAATTAATAAATATAATTTAAATGTTATGAAGGTTTTTGGCCCCAAAAAGTGCAAAACGAAGTAACTAAATATTTCTTCCAGTTTAAAATTGAATTGCCATGGCCTAGAGCAAAGAAAATCCTTACATGATATTATTCTACAATGTCATTATAATTTTTGATATTTTACAACAGCATATTTTAAAACAAACTTACAAACTAATTCTTTGAATGTTTTGGCAGCAATTTAAAAGCACATGAAAGGATTTAATTCCTTCCACTGTGTGGAAGGCCCCCTGGGAAGGCACTTGAGCATTCTACATTGGCCCTTCTTGCTCTTTTTGCCAAGAGGGACCCACTTCTCACCATCCAATTGCCCACAGCTGTTGCCTGAGCTCTCTGTTCCTGCTGAGGTTGAAGCCTCGTGGTGGCTGGTACCATGGATCTGTCTCTCGCACAATGGCGTGAGCTGGGCCCTCCCTGGAGAAGAAACCTGGGTTCCCCAAGATATGTGATCAATGCCAGGGCCCCACCAGCAGGCGAGGGGATCCCAAGGCAGGTGCTGGGCATGGAGGCCATAGGGGCATAGGCTACCAAGGAGACAAAACTGAACCTCACATCACCCTGCTTGGCCCCGGAGGATGGCTGGTTAGTCAAAGACGGGTAAGATTCCTCAAGGGAGGAACAACCTAAGACAGGCACAGTCGCAGAGGGGCCATCAGGAGAGAACTTGGGGGTCAACAGAGGTGGGGCACAGATTCTCACCCCCCCAACATTGCAGGGGCTTGAACACTCGCCCCTTCTGAGGGAGGTCTCCTGCCCCATGGCTGCTTCGCGCTTCCCATTGTCCAGCTCAGATCAGGACCCAGGTGGCCGACAGAGGCTTATTGGGACCCAGGTGGCCAACAAAGACTTGTCCAGCTCAGATCGGAACCCAGGCAACAGAGACTTGGCTGACAACAGCTGCCCTATATCTAAATCCAGTCTAATACCAGGAATGCTTACAGCCTTCTCAAGGATGCAAATAATCCTTTGCATTAATACTTACAGGGTAAACTAAGATTATTGTTAGAGTATTAAATTTGACAGTAAAATAGTCAAATTTTCAGATTAATTTAAATTGGCTAATTGAAATAAGTAAATATTCAAGAAAAATTATACTGGACAAAAAGCTGTTTCTACAGTATTAACTAAAAATTCTTTTGGTAGTTCATTTCATGGTAACATTGCTTAACATGTAATGAACCTAAAAGCAGTCATATTTTTGTGCAAAAAATTAAAAATTAAAGTGATCAAGAATGCATTATAAAAATTTTCCAAAAGCATCCTAATAATTAAATAAAAAAAAGGGGGGATAGTGGAAAAATATTATGTAAGGAAAAATATCCAGAAAAAATTTTTTTTCTTTGAAAACTAATTTTCATTTGTAATACTAAGAGCAGGACACCTATGGAAAAAACACACATGGTGTCAGAATAAGCCAAAGGAAAATCATTTGGGCTCAAATAAAAAGGATCCCAAGTAAAATTTATAGAAAAGATTCCTTTATTAACTTTTGGTCGAGAATATGTTTGTATATTTTCAGAAAACAACTCCAAGACCATGTGGATTCCTGCAACAGAGAGGAATTGACAGGACTGCTCCAACCATGAAGACAAGAGGAAAAACAATCCAGAGATGGAAGACACTGACGACGCCTTGCCATGCTAGCAGTCAGCAGCTGTGCATTGCTGCAGGTTACCCAGGACCAAACAAGAGGTCGGACCTGCATTACCACCATCTGTCCACCATCCAGATACCATTGCTGACATGTTCTCAAAAAACTGTTGGACATTGAAACTGGGATTCAAAAACTGTTGGCCCAGAAAGAAACTTACTGCAGACTGATTTCATTTGACTCTCAGCATAGCCATTGTTGCTTGTCTCATTTTTTGTTCTTATATGTTTATTTCTAGTCTGCATATGCAAGATTTTTTAAGGAAAGAAAACGGGGGAGATGCCAGAAACAAATCAGTTTTACTAAAAAGAGAGATGTTGACAGGAAGCCAGGAAGGCTGGTCAACAACCTTAATTGCTCTAACCACTCACCCTTTAGTTGAGATATTGTTAGCTGAAGCAGCTTCCACCTTGGTTTGTCCCATTAAGTTTTTGTTATTTCCTGCCTAAGGGCTACATGTATATTTCTGTTTATCTTGCCTAAGATGTTTTCCCCAAAGCCTCAATAAAAGGGATGGCAGAGCCAGAGCAGTCGTTAGTTCTCCCACTAGAGTTGGACTACCGCCTGGCCCCCCATTTCGCCAAATTGAATTTCTTCAAGTCTGCATTCATTTGTGTGCGGCCCTTCTCCAGAACCCGAACCCTGAACTGGAACCCTGGACCACGCGGGACGTGGAAAGGGATTCCTACAGAAGAGCTATCAAGTTCTAAGAAATCTGTGTTAGTGTAAGGTTCACTAACTTCACAAACTAACATAAATCTGATTTTAGCTTATTGAATTCTTTTTATTTTTAGCCCAAACAGTTGCATATACTTTAGTACCTGCAGAAATAATGTGATGTGAAATCAATGAACTTTCACGAGAAGCCTTGCTACCATTGTACTGGGCTCAAAGATATTGTATTACTCACCAGGCTAAACTACAGCCTTTGGAAAATAGATTGCAGTCATTACCTTCACTCACACAACTGAACATGGTTAGGAAAAATATGCATGTCTCAAATTACATTCATAATCTCAAGTGGGTCCATAAGATTGCCAGTAATCATGCTATATTTTTCTCATCCAGCCACTCCCCCACACTCCTAGTTAATAATTTCACAATTTATTTTTTTCTCAAACCTCCAAGTCCTTCCTCTATCCTCACTCTCCTTAATGAGTTTCTTCCTATTTCATGGAAATAATAATGAAATCAGAGGATAATTTCCAGAAGCATGTACCACCAAACTACCCACCTCCCTGCATTTAGGACCTACACTCAGTGGAATTGACTTTGTAATAATATGAATGGGTGGATGAATCATCTCTGCTTCTAGGTTGGGCCAGCCCTCCGGACCTAGAAGCAGAGATGATTCCCACACTTCATTAGGGACATGCTCGATTTTTTCCCTGTCTTCCCTGCGTCACCAAGTTTTCCCTATCCACTAGATGGGCATAAAACATACGATTAAGTTTCTTATCTTTAAAAAACAATTTTGTCTTTGCTCCACTTCCTCCTTCAGTTCCCACTGCCTTTCTCTCCTTCAGTTTATAACAAAATTCCTTGAAAGAGTTGTTTATACATAATGTCTGCATTCTTATCTCCCTGGCCTCTAAATGATTCTGTGCACCAGCTCAGTCTTGGTCTACTTCTCTTTTATGTTTACACATAGAAAAGAAACCTAGATGATTTCATCCAGTCTCTTGATTTAAATACCATCTCTATACCAGAGACTCCCAAATTTGTAACTCTAGCGCCTCTCTGCTCCCAGAAATGATTATCAATATATAAAATACACAAATGCTTGCTCATACATACAGATATACCTATATCTGAGTGTGTATATATGACACAAATGCCTACTCAGAGTCTTCTCTTTAATGTCAAATAGAAATATAAAATGTTACCTATCTAACAACAAGCTCTTGTTATTGCCTTACCTTACACTTAGATCTAAACCTGCTCCTTCTAGAGTCCTCTTAATCTCAATAAATGATAAATCCATTCTTCCACAGTCTCAGGCCTCCAAACATCAGGGTTATCCTCCTCACCTTCTCTGTTTCTCTTATAGCCCATGAGTGAATCCTGCCAGATCCTTCAAAAAATATTCAGAATCTGAGCACATCACACTATCTCTACTGTTATCACCCCAAACCAAGCCAACATCTTCTCTGAAATGAAGAAATCACCTAATTAGGTCTTTCTGCTTCTGCTCTTATTCCTCTTAGGTGTGTTCTTAACAATTTAGTAAGAACAATCCAAAGCATAATTAGATTACAGCACTCCTTTGCTGAAAACCATTTCATTCTTTAGGGAAATATAAAAGCCAAAGTTTGTATTTATTTTTAAAATATTTGTATTGATTTTTAGAGAGAGAGGAAGGGAGATGGAGAGAGAAACATCAAAGAGTAACACTGATTGGCTATCCCCTATATGCTCCCTACTGGTGATTGAGCCCACAACCCGGGCACGTGCCTTGACTGGGAATAGAACCGGCAACCTTTTGGGGTGGGGGATGATGCTCAACCAACTGAACCACACCAGCCAGGGCAAAGGCCAAAGTTTTTAAAAGGACCCAGTAGCCCTTATATGAACTGCACCTCACCCACTTATCTTTACGCTTACCTCGTTGTAGTCATATTGAGCTCCTTGATCTTCTTCAAAATTGTCAGTTTTACCCTCACTTCCAGCCCTTTGCCTTCTATGTCCTATCTGCAATGTTCTTTCTCCAAATGTCTGAAGAATCCCTCTCTTTAAAAGAATATAAAGTTCTTATTTCTTTTAAAAAAACATACAAAGAACATATAAAATAAGACTGCAAATGTCTTTACTATTAATACAGTAGACAGGGGCTATTTATTTCATTTAAGTTTATGTGTGCTTCTAAATATCATTTGTATCCATTGGTTCATGAATGCTTTCAACTGCCCATAATTGGAAGCTTAGTAAAAGGTGGTATAAATGTTAATTCACAAGATTTCAGGTTTATTTCAGCAGCTCACCAATGACATCAAGGTGCCAGGTTCTTCTTTTATTTTTGCTCCATCTCCTTCAGGCTGTTGGCTTTGGTCTCAGACTCATCCATTCATAGTCACGAGATGACTACATCAAGTCCAAGTCTCAGCGATTCACACAACTCACCCAGAATGTCTTCAGAAAATAAATAAAGCATGTCTCTGACTAATGTTCCTTTTTAAGAGTGAAAAACTCTTTCTCAAGAGCTTCCAGAAGATTTTCTCATACGTTTCATTGGCCAGAAATATGTCATATGCATATGTCTAAAGCAACTACTGGAGAGAAAAATGGAATTAATATGGCTGATAATTGAAGTTGATGATTGGCTTCTGCCCTGAGTACATGGCCAAGAAGAGAGGGAACTATTTTGTCAGCCAACCAACAATGTCTGCTAGTATGTGTTTAGAATGAATGTTTATAGAAATGGCAAGAACTCTCGCTAGAAAAATTTGGCTAAAACTCACTCCAAAGCCTTTAATTGTCTGTATCAGGTTAATTTCCTCCTATAGACACATTTTTTTCCCCCAACAGATATTTGTTGAGTGCAGCTATTCATTAGTCTTATAAGTGCTGGGGACACAAAATCCGTCTTAATGTTTACCCTAAAATAGCTGACCTAATATAAGTTGAAAACTTTTTTTACCCAAGTTTTTACCTCTAATAATCCTATCTAATAAAGAAGGAATATGCTAATTGACCCTCATGCTATCACAAAGATGGCAGCATCCACAGCCAATAAGGAGGGAATATGCTAATTGAATGCCATGCCCTCAAAGATGGCGGTGCCCACAGCCACAAGATGAAGGCGCCCAGTCCCCTCTGCCCCACTTGGGCGGCAGGCATGCGGCAAGGCTGGGCCCGCCCCCAGGCAGGCCTGGCCACTCTGCACACCTGCCTCCAGAGTCCCACAGTCCCCTCAGCCCCCCAGGGCCGGCCCAAGGCACAGGCAAGCCTCAGATGGCGGTTGCACAGCCAACACCTGAGGCACAGGCAAGCCTCAGATGGTGGCTGGGCAGCTGCCCAGGGCCACCCAAGGCTCAGGTAATCAGGGCTGGCCGAGGCTTGTGCTGCCGGCAGTGGCAGCAGCAGAGGTGTGATGGGGCATCACCTTCCCCTAATCGCCAGGTTGCCTCCTGCCCCTGAGGGCTCCCAGACTGTGAGAGGGAGCAGGCTGGGCTGAGGGACCCCCTCCAATGCATGAATTTTCATGCACCGGCCTCTAGTCTTTATGTATAACAGAATTGAAAACTCCCAGAAAATGTAGAAACATTTCTCCATAATTCAGTCTCTGGTGTTCAATGATTGAAGTGATGATGGACAAGGAGATATAAATAAATTCCTTGTTCATTGTTCAACATTCTCAGGGATGCATACAAACCTCAAGTAAGTCTATGGTTTTAGAAATAGTTGTTCACTAAAATATACCAATGTTAGAACCATTCAAAAGGGAAAAAATGTATTCTTCTGTGCACCACATGAAACTTAGTAAAATAATTACTAATAATATGAATTCAGAAAAAACTTGTAAAATTCAGAAAAAGTTCAGAAATATAGCTATTTATATGATAAACTTACAAGACCAGATATCTTTCCTTGGTAAAGCAATAACAAATCTGGATATATAATGGGAAAATCACAGAGCCAATGGTTATCCAAATATTTAAAATTACTAACAATAACTTCTGCATGAAATGTATGAAACCTGCAGAAGGGAAAATACATAAACTTGACCCCAACTATCAAATTAGATATCAATGAGAAGAGAGCTGTACTGTCTTCCTGGATGAAATAGCAATATTACGACAATATCAGATATTCCAAAAGTAACCCAAATGAGAAATGAAATGCCACTCAATATCTTAATTTGTTACTTTTTTTGGACAGCATAAAATGGTTACTAAGTTAATTTATACAAGTAATTATAATATAGTTAAGAAAGTGTATAAAAGTGTTATAATAATAAGATTTGGCAAATGAACTTTCTTTCCAACTATTAAAAATGTTTTACAGAGAAAATTCTTAAATTTTGTTCAAGTGTAGACATTTACATCAAAACAGAAATGATAGCTCAAAATCAGTCCTTAATTCTAAATCCAATAAATTTAAATGGTGATGATGAAATAATTGGTCAACTATTTAAAAAAACTTTTTTTAAATGACCTAACTCTTTACTTAAGTCAGGCACTTGCATTATAAAAAGAAAAAAATTTTGTCCCTCTTCCTTCCTCTCTGTAAAAATCAAGCAATCAGTTATGGTTTGCCATCATTTAAATTGAAAAAGACTTTGTAGACAATACTGGTGGACATGCAAACTGACACATTCTGGAAAGCAATTTGCACTCAGGTCCACCACCTGTGATTGTGAGGCTGTGGCCTGCACAGAGGCAGGGCATCAGTGGGGGCTGAAATCCAGGCCTCGCTGTATCTATTTGCTCCACGCCATGATCCCTGCCATGCATTGAGTCATCCCATAAAAAGAGGAGTCTTTTTTTTTTTTTTATACACAGACTAGGCTAGTAGTTATTTTATCTAAATATGCACAGATCACACCTTTTACCATAATCAGTGACTTGTAGAGAATTATTCTAAGAGACACGTATACACAAGGACTTTTATTTCAGTGGCAGTTTTCATGTTGACACCAGATTCCACTTCTCTATACACATTGCTGATGAAGATTTAATTTCAGGTGGCCCACATAGATACCCAGCTAACTCATGGGTTTCTCCTGACCATCCCACAAAAGGACTCACTAAATAAACTATGACAATATTAACATCACAATCATATTCAGAATTTAATTTATTCAATAAGAATGATAACATCAATATTCATATCATTTATTCAACAAGTAAGTAGTGCACATTTACCATATAAAAGCTCTGTTCTCAGGCCAGGGATACAGCAGTGAACTAAACTTACAGAAATCCCTACAAAGAGCATATATTTGAGATTCTGAAAAGTAAAAATCTGTAGGCGTCGTAGGAAGTAAGTCCTTGAAATAAAACATTTCGTGTGGTTTATGCTTTCTTCTTCCAATGCAAGGTACAATCTCTCCTTCAACTGAATTGGTTGATTTCTTGCTAGTTTGTATAACTCTTTACAAAAACATTTAGGTGCCAAGCTCAAAGTTTAGCCAAGCATTTGATTTTAGCTGTAATTCAAATTTGCTATTTCCAAATTCCCATAATGGCATAACTTTACTAAATCAATCATGTGTCTCTCTATAATCAATTATACTATTCTATTTTCATAAAAGAAAGGATCCAAAACTGCAGATATTCCTTTATTCATTCAAAAAATATTTAATAAGTACCCAGTATGTGCTAAACACTGTTCCAGGTGCTGAGGATGAAGTAATAGGTAAACAGACAGAATCCCTGCTCTCATGGAGCCTTCTATTCTGAGAGTGCAGACAATGAGCAAGATAAATAAGTAAACTATAGAGAATGGTAATATGTAAAACAAGCTATGGAGAAAATATTAAAAAATAAAAAGGAGCCCAAACCGGTTTGGCTCAGTGGATAGAGCGTCGGTCTGCAGACTGAAAGGTCCCAGGTTCGATTCCGGTCAAGGGCATGTACATTGGTTGCGGGCACATCCCCGGTAGGGGGTGTGCAGGAGGCAGTTGGTCGATGTTTCTCTCTCATCGATGTTTCTAGCTCTCTGTCCCTCTTCCTTCCTCTCTGTAAAAAATCAATAAAATATATTTAAAAAAATAATAATAAAATAAAAAATAAAAAGGATGCCCTGACCGGTTTGGCTCAGTGGATAGAGCGTCGGCCTGCAGACTGAAGGGTCCCGGGTTTGTTTCAGGTCAAGGTCATGTACCTTGGTTGCAGGCACATCCCTGGTGGGGGGTATGCAGGAGGCAGCTGATCAATGTTTCTCTCTCATAGATGTTTCTAACTCTCTATCCCTCTCTCTTCCTCTCTGTAAAAAATCAATAAAATATATTTTTTTAAAATAAAAAGAATGGAAATAAGAAATATTGGCTTAAGGGCATTGAAATTTTATACTGAGCAGACAGGGCAAATTTCACTAAGATGATATGTAAGAACTGAAGTAGTGAGAGAACGAAAGAGATTTCTGAGGGGAAAATACTCTAGACAGAAGAATAGCAAGTGCAATTACCCAGAGGTAGAAACATGCCAGGCAATTTAAGGAATAGCAAAGAGATGAATATTACCAGAGAGAAAATTCCTGAAGGAGGTGGTTAGTGGGAGTAGAGGTCAGAGTGGTAATGAGGCCACATGGTGGCCACATCATGTAGGACATGGTAAGTCAGAGGACAGGGAATTTCACTCTGAGTGTAATGGGACTGGTCTCACAATGTTTTGAGGAGTAATTAGTTTTGTTTATTGCTCTGGTTGGCTGTGTTGAGAATAAATTTCAGGAGACAGGAGACTAGTTAGAAGATTCAAAAGTAATCCTCACAAGAGCTGGAAGAAGCATGGGAGTAGGAAATTGTAAAACCCTGGTTATAGTTTAATGACAAATTGATTATGAAAAATTTCAAACCCAAGAAAAATTGAAGGAATTATTCAGTATTCTCACATGCACTCACCACCTTGATGCCACCATCAACAGCTTACTGTACCAGCTCTATTACATGCCCACCCATCCAATTTCTTCCATTCATCCCATCAATCCATCTTAGTAATTGATGCATTTATAGTAAACTGCAGACATTCATACATTTTTTTACCTAAGTAATTCAGCATGCTTATCAACTTTAGTTCAATATATTTCAGTCTTTTTCACATTAAATTTGCATAAAATAGAGAACTCGTGAAAAAAACAGAACATTCTCATTGCTCCCCCAAAACTATTCTCATGTCCCTTCCAAGTCAACCCTTTCTACACTCCAGAACCAACTGCTGTTCTGGTATTTTTCCACCACTATTTTTGAAACCCATATTACTAGTAATGAAATGACAGAAATCACTCTTGTATAAGGTTTCTTAGCAAGCTTGTAATATTCATCCATGTTATATGTAACAGCAGTTCACTCATATTGATGCTTTTATAATTCATTGGCCTGACCTAACTCAGTAATTACAGAGAAATATAATTCCTTTCCAAACAGATTTGGTTACTGAAGCTAGTCTGTACAACTAGGCCATCATGTTTAAAATAGTTATACTGTGCTTAAAAATATATTGCTGAATCCTGGAGCAGCTGTCATTTGTGAAATAAGTAGCCTAGGGTTTGTAACATGATGAACTTGTATTCCTTTTGTGTTTTGAACAATAAGGATTATCACAAAATTTATGAAAATCATGGCAATGTATTCTCCTTCTGTGACCTAGTGATACTTATTTTCATAAAGTTCTTGAAAGAAGAGAATCTGGGTAACAGTAGGGCCTAGTATAGGTATTGGTTTGCAAACTTGGGGGTTGCCCAGGTGAAAGCTGAACGTGGCTTCTATACTCAGAGGGTAAGGCAGACCAAAGAAAGAGGCAGGCCACTCCAGATTGGTAAGCAGCAAGTTTAATAAGCAAGGGAACATACTTATGAGGCTTGTCTTAGGTGGACACAAGATGAGGAGATCCCAGCACATACCCATCAGAATCCTTAAAAGGTTACATAGAGGCCTGAGCGTCAGTCACATATTCAGTCCACATGGTCTCAACACCTTGCCCTCTCAAGGCTGTGTTCTTGAAAATGGCTCCCTCTGTGGGCAGAACATATATTCCAAGGACAGAGGAGGATTTTTTTCTAGTTGTCTGTTTGCTCTAGTTGTCTATGCTTTCAATGGAGACCACAATTGACCAAAGGGCCTGCTGGTCAACTGGCAGTCACGTCTTCTCCAGGACCTCCCCCCACAGTATGAAAGGTCTTGTCTTTGCCCAGCTCTCCACTGACTCTACAAAGTGAAGTACAATAAATGGTTTGATACATCTTTGACTGTGAATGATAGAAAAGTATGCTTGAAGTAAGTCAACGCTTTTATTTAGAAGATGATTTCAACATTAAGTATGTATAAAATCACACATGCTTTTTTAATTTTCCAACAGATGTTGTGCTAGGAGTACTATGAACAAGTTTTAGTGAATTAGTTGAGTCAAGAGCAGAGAACAAACACCCTGATTTCATATTCTGTAATGGCAATCCCAGAAGTGAAGTAGCAACATTAAGTTATAATATAGAGTAACTTGAAAGTGCTACATAGGAAAACTATACATTTTAGATTTTTTTCTGATGTCTCCAAATGGACTTGTTTTATCTAAAAATAAAGGCTTTGTTTTAGGTGACTGCTGAGTATACTACTCTACCTGATAATGACTATTAATCATCTAATCAGAAAAATTTACCCTGAAACAAAAAGTTATAATATCTTGTTCTGATCCAGATATAAAGCAGCTTGTCATTGTAAATAATTTTTTTCTAGTTGTCCGTTTGCTCTAGTTGTCTATGTATTCAATGGAGACCATAATTTAAAAGAACACTAAAGATGACTTTATATTATCATTCACAGCATTAATAGATTGAAGGAGAAATATCATGTTTCTCTCAATAGATGTAGAAAAAAAAGTATATTTCTTAAAGTCATTCAACATTAGAAAAGAAAATGCTTAGTAAACTAGAAATAAAAATAACCTTAACTAAAAAAATTATCAACCAAAAAGCCAATAGCAAATATTATACACTAGTAAGCCCTGCGCACGAATCTGTGTGCCAGTAGCTCGCTGCTGTCCTCCTGTAGCTCCCCCCGCCCCCCATAGCTTGCTTTCCTGCCCCCTCCTGTAGCTCTCCACTGCCCGCTTGTAGCCAGTAGCTCGCTGCTGCCCTCCTGTAGCTCTCTGTCCCCCACTTGCAGCTCGCTGCCCCACCCTCCTGCTGATTCGGTTGTTAGATGATATTCGGTCGTTACACCTCAGGGCGTAATGGATAATTAGCATATTCCTCTCTTATTATATAGAATAATGTTAATATTAGAAGCTATCCCTTTGAGATCCAGAGCAACTTCTGTGTCCAATATCTCCAAGGTGACCAGCCAAGAAAGGCAAGGAAAAGAAAAAAAATGTGTAAGTTTGGAAAGGGAAAGAAAAACTGTGATTTGTCCAGAGATCTGGTTATTATGTATGCAGAAAATCTATAAAGAACATATTACAGTTTTAGAATTCTCAGGACTAAAGTTTTATAAGGTTTCTGGATGCATAGACAATTACTAAGAGAATGAAATTACTAACTCCTATTGCAATAGCATGCAAAATAGAAAGTTGTCTTAGATTAGCTTCCTAGAAGCAGGGTCTGAGACAAGGATTCAGGGGCACATGATTTCTTCAAGGGATACTTTCAGGAGAAAGGAAGAGAGGGTAGCAGGGGAGAATAGGAGAAGGAGCCAAGGAAAGATGTAGTTGGAGTCAAGCTTCAGCTGGGTGATACTGGGAACTCTAGAGATGAATTACACTAGAGTTGATCCACCTTTACCTAGAAATGCCAGCTTGTCCATTTCTCATTGGTTTCAAACTGCCCCCCTTCCCTGGGGTGGGAGTGGGGTTTTATCTTCCAGGGTGAGGCAGCTCCCATTCTGAAAAGGGGACAGTTATGAGGCGTTAGCACTAATCCTAATAGCAATTGGAGAATAGACATCCTGACCTGGTAAAGAGCCTCTGGGGATGGCACCAATAGTAACCAACACTGTCCACCCATTCGTAGTGCTGGTGAGATCTCCTTGTTTCTCCCATTGTTTACTAGTATCCCACCCAGGCACAGGGTTCTGGCTGGTCCCAACTTCTGGGCAATTTACAAGAGGAAAATTAGCTCTATGAACAACAGCCCCCACTCCTGGCCCCACGTTGATAAGTGATGCTCATCACACCTCTTCCCTGTCCCCCATTCTGGAACCCTTCTCCCCTCAGCTAGCGCTTTTGAGTGGGTTGTCTTGAGGAGTGCCCCATTCCATCAACCTTGAGGGGAACTTAAGATATTTTATATAATAAATGAGATATTCAAGGTTACTTTAAACTCAAATATTTACTGCTGTCTGGGAGAAGCTTTTATGATTAAATAGTCAAAACTTGCATCGCTTGATGACTGACTGATGGTCCTGAAACATGCCCTTTGTTTTCAGGAGTCCACCAGCTCCTTTGGGCCATCAGCTCAGCTGCTGCTCAGTACAATGAGACCTCTGTTTAGCTCCCAGCTCGAGTACCTAATGGATATTATTGTTTATCCCAGATTTCACAGTCTTCCTTTTATTTTTCTCCTAGAATTGAGCTTCCTCTGAAAATATAATCTAAAGTAGGCAGAATGGTGAGCCAAGAATTTTTTCAATTAACCTGTAAAGTATGCATAGGGGGGGAGGGCCACAGTTACCTGTACATCATATGATTTTCCAAGTCAAGTGTGTCCTCTGGAGCCCCTCTCAGATCATTAGGCAGTTTATTTTCCCATATGAGAAATCAACTGCATTTCTTGCCCCAATAAATTTCTGCCTGTTTTAATATCCATAGCTTCTGTTTAAGGTATTTATCATCTTTAAAAAAAAATTGCTGTTGAAGGATATGCTAAGCCTATCTCCTATCTATGACTGATTTAAATGCAAATAGGAACTATGTGAAACATTAAATGGCCATCTGACAATCTTGGCAGATGGTCTTTTACCACCTAGTTGCACTCACACATTTTTAGTGCTTCAGATCACACAGCTACAACATAAATGCAGGGGCTACTGGGATTCCAGAACTGCTCCAGGGTTTACTGGTATATGAGGATGGGGGTGCATGGGACTTGTAGGAGAGGGAAGAGAGTGGGAAAATCCACTCTGGTCTATTAGGAAAGAAATGCTTGTGAGTAGGTACCAACCACTGGAACTGTGTTGCTTAAGGGGATACCTGTTAATATTAAGAGAGATCCTCCATAGTTGCATATCTCACTTCAGAGATACTTAATCAGAGTTGTCCTGAAAATATTTAATATCACCCAGATGATCCTTACCAAGAAAACTTGGGAAACATTGCCTTAAGGAAAGAGTAAGATGTCTTATGTTTCCAAAACCTTCCAATATTTAAATGGTGAATTAATGCTTTGTGGTTGCCTGGAAAGCCTTTTTATGAGAAGACAAAGACACCCAAGAGGCACTCAATATCATGCTCCCATCTGGGAGGTGTAGAAATAAACTGTGTTAAACCTTGCCCAGGCCATCCATCATTAAATCCACCATTAAAATGCATCTATTCTTTCCACTGTATGGGAAAACATATTTGCCAATGATACACCTGATAAAGGGTTAATATTCAAAATATAAAAGGAACTCATACAAGTTAACAAAAGGAAGACAAACAATTCAATTGAAAATGGGCAAAGGATCTAAATAGACACTTGTCCAAGGTGGACATACAGATGGCCAAGAGACATATGAAAAAATGCTCAAAGTCACTGATCATCAGAGAGATGCAAACTGAAACAACAATGAGGTATCACTTCACACCTGTCAGAATGTCTACCATCAACAAATCCACAAATAACAAGTGCTGGCGAAGATGTGGAGAAAACTCTGTTACACTGCTGGTGGGAAATGCAGACTGGTGCAGCCATTATGGGAAACAGTATGGAGTTTCCTCAAAAAATTAAATATGAAACTGCTATTTAACCCAGTGATACTATTTCTAGAAATATATCCTATGAAACCCGAAACACCAATCAGAAAGGATGTATGCACACTTATGATCATAGCAGTGCAACTTATAATAGCCAAGACTTGGAAACAGCCCAAGTTCCTGTCAGTAGATGATTGAATAAAAAAGCTGCAGTACATTTATATCATGAAATACTATGCAGCAGTGAAAAAGAAGGATTTCTTACCCTTTGAGACAGCATGGAGGTACCTGAAGAGTATTATGCTAAGTGAAATAAGCCAGTCAGAGAATGACAAGTATCACATGATCTCTCTCATATGTGGACTCTAATGAACAAAATAAACTGATGAACAAAATAGAGATCCAGAGACATAGAAGCGTGGAACAGATTGTTGAATCTCAGAGGGAAGGTGGGGTTGGGTGGGGAGGTGGGTAGAGATCAACCAAAGAACTTGTATTTATAAGCCGTGGGCACAGACAATAATGTGGTGAAGGCCGGGGGCAAGGGGCAGTGGAGGGCTAGAAAGGGTAATTGGTGGGGGGAGGAAGGGACATATGTAATACTTTCAACAATAAAAATTTTAAAAAATTAAAATAAATAAAAATCTTATGATTTTCAAATGTTGGTAGTTGATCTTAATTTGTCAAAAATATGTTACAAGCCAAATAAAACACACCTCTGAATTATACTCAACCCATAGGGCAACAACTCACTTTCATTAGATTATAGAAATGAGCATAGTTACAGATGCCATTGGATCTGGAAAAGTTGCTTATCCATCTTCCCCAAATTTTACTGATAAGAAAATAGAAGAATGATGAGCAGGTAGAAGGAGTTAGGTGGTATCTGGGACGTAAGTATCTGCCTTTAAGGATGATTGTCTACTCCTATACACAGTGAGTTGCTACAGATTCCTGGATGGGTGTACTGAGTTTCTCCATGGCTGCTTCATTGAAGCCATGGAATTCCAATGGCTCTCTCCATTGTCCAGGAGACTGTTTGACTCCTAATCCTGAATTATAGATTCTGACATAGCAGTAGTTCAGGCATGAGCAGAGAAGGGTCTGCAATGCTTGATTGGTACTGAGACTGGGAAAACTGCTGTCTTTATCACTTCATTCAAAAATGTATAAATATCTTGGCTTGATTTATTTCATTAATATGATTTTCTAATGGGCTATTCTAACTTGAATTCCAAAGAATGCTACACAGCTATATATTTTTAAGGTACAAACTGAAATAAGCTAGCATTTAGATCAAATAATTGAGGGCGGTGACTTAAGATAATTAAATAAATTGGTAAATAGTTTTCTACATACATTGACCATTGTTTAAATTACTTTCTATTTTCTGTTATTTAAATAATTCCATATGACTTAAAACTTAACTTTTTATATAGTTGGTCTTTCTGAAATCTTTGGAAATTTGAAAAAATATTCACATGTGTTTTATGAAACGCTGATTATTTTTAAATTGTCTTTAAATTAGAAAACTGCTAATATGGACAATAAAATAGCTCTAATAATGGCTTGAAGTGAATGGCCTGTGAATAGGATTTTTTTTTAGATGGTAACAAATACACATAACCAGAAGATACATCTTTAATGTGTGTGTGTGTGTGTGTGTGTGTGTGTGTGTGTGTGTGTCTTGACTTCCATCTCTTGGGCTATATCATTTTGTGATATGGAACTGCTCTTTCTTCAGGTGTTCAGATTCTTTTAGAGGGAGCTTCATTCAGTTTTCTCTCTCCCTCTCTATCTATGTGCCTGTGTGTGTATGATGTCTAAACCACTGTTAAGGGTTTCTGGGTGAGTTTAATATCTGACTGCAAGGCAGGACGCCAGCCCCAGGGCAAAACTTTCCAGGGAGTGCGAATGAGAGGGTGATGCCCCCTGGGCCTGGGCTAGGCGCCCGGGAAACATCAGACGCAGCAGCTTCCTGTTCGCTATACTGACAGTGCGTCGAGGTCAACTACCCATTTTTGAATGGACATCCCGTTTTATCCACATAACAAAATGTTTTCATTTTAAGGACAATTGTCAACATGCCTAGAAGACCCAGGATACGTGTCCCTGATGCACTCCTTCTGTAGCAATTTCATACTCAAGGGTGAAACAGTCAGCATTCTCAGATCCTGTGTCCAGTAAGACCAGAAAGACCCCACACGCACCCAACGCACGCACACGGACCTGCTGACCTCTGTGCACTGGCCTTGCGTGTGCCCGTGTGTGCCTGTCTGTAGTGCACACGGCCGTGCTCAGCGAGCACGACAGGGACCTGGAGAGGAGCTGGCGGAGGAGAGCCCAGCTGTTGCTGAGGCTGCCAGCGGCAGCCGGAGAAGGAACCTGCTGGCACAGACCCTGCTGCTCCCCACCAGCGGCAGCGCAGCCTCCGCTGCGGTTCCTCCTGTCAGCCCGAGGCAACCCTTGCGGGAGAGTCAACTCTGATTTTTTTATTTTTTTTTTTAAGAAAAAGCCCCCCACCTCCCTCGCTCCAGGCCCCGCCGCCCCGGTGGCAGTAGCGCGCCCGCACGCCCAGCGCGGAGCCGCCGCACCGGCCGGAGGCGCGCCGAGGGAGCCGGGGAGGTGAGGGTCGCGTCCCCGCGCGGTGGGCGCCGCCCTGCCCGCCGCCGCCGCCGCCGCCGCCGCCGCCGCCGCACCATGCCCGCTCTGAGCGCGGGTGTTACAGGTTGGTCACGGCCTCCCGCAGCCCGGGTGCGCGTCGGTCACCTTCGCCCGGGGCTGGGCCCAGGCGGGAGGGAACGGGTGGGGCGAGGGAGGGCCCCGGCACGCACCGGGGGAGGAAAGGGCACCCCCACCCTCGGCGGGGAAGGGGCGCGGGCAGCCGAGATGCGCCTCCCATCCCCGGCCTCCGAAGCGCGCGCGGGTGGGCGCTGGAAGCCCAGGGCCCGCAGACCTCGGCCTTCCCGCGGGCATCAGGGTGGCAGGTGGTTGGGGATGTGGTGGCTGCGTGGGCCCGTCTGCACCTGGGGAGGAGTGCGCAGGGTCGGGGACCTACCTACTCCAGCAGGTTTCAGAAAGGGCCTGGGCCTGGCCTGGCCCACCCCCTGCTCCTGCATAGCAAGTCATTTTATTCATTGCCCTGGCTGAGCAGCTCTCATTCGGGTGGCTGCTCAGCAGGCAAAACGCTGAGCTGCCAAAGCAACACCGTTTTGTCTTTGAGCCCTTAAGAAACTGGTGTGGACTCCCAGGCTCCAGTCTCCAGGTGGGCCCAGAACCCTGGGCAATGGGGGGCTATCCTACCGACTGGAAGTTTCCTCTGTCAGAACGGTGGAAAACTCTGAACGCAGATCCTGATAAATCCTTGAAGTAGCATGGGATCATTTCCAATCTCAGGCATGATTGTTCAAGGGTATATATTATTATTTATACACGCACAGGTTCGGGCCTCTGGGTCATAGTCTTAATATTGTGTAGGTCACTAATAGGTCATCAATAGGCCGGTATTCCCTTGGTGGTGAATGGGAGGTGGGTACCGGTGATTGTGCATAAGAAGGCTAAGGTTGTACACCTTTAATAGGGATCGGAAATTAACAGGTAGTTATTTTTTTTAAATTTATGACTCATATTTTCATAGCTACAACTGTGATTTCATTTGAAATTAAGTAGAAGAGGAGAGGGTAGATTTATGGCTGTTGAGGCAGACATTCAACAGGAGTGGCCTTTTACATTCAGAGATTAAGTTTCATCAGTTCTAAATAAAAATCATGGCTTCTCAAATCCCTACAACAACAAAATTTTGTTTCCTCACTGGTTGGCTTTCATTCTGTGGGCCTTTCTGTGTTGGATTTTTCTGTCTTCTGTAGTGTATTTTGAGCCAGCTATTGCTAAAACCAACCAGAGTGAAGGAAAAGTCAGTCTTGGAAGAACATTTTTCAAATGAACAGGCTCCCGGGACCCTCTTATGTGTTCATAGAAGACTTGACGTCTTGGCAGAATAGATATTCTGACACTGATAAGGACTATACTAGAAGCTCCATAGAAGTTGAAGACAAGTCATGTCTTGTGAGTTGGTGGAAATGTAGTTATAACTTTGGATATGATTTGTAAGATATTCAGGAGGAAAATGTTATACTTTTAAAAGAAGACCTATTCAAAGTTGTATCATTTGCTTGGAGTTTAGAGAACTAAAGATTTGAGGAGCATTTTCTTCTTCTTTGGGTATGGCATTTCTTTGAAATGTTTTCCATTTGCTTTGCTTTTCTGCATACATATATGTGTGTGTGCATGCACATCTGGGTACACATCATTGAAATGGTACACATGATAGAAATGACAGAAATGGTCAAAAGCAGAGAATAAACACCCATCATCCTTAACAAGCTAACCAAAGGATTGTAATAACTGTGTATTTGCTCTATCCTTTTAAAAACTGCATACTTTGTGTAGTTGTAGTAATGGTATTGTACAATTTTTATACTGGTTTTTCCATTTAATATTTATCATAAGCATTTTTCATGTTTCTATAGGATTTTATTACTTAGAAAATTGTAAAGGCTATCTAAGAAGACTATCCCCCATGAATACAGCCTCACGTAGCCATATTTCTGTCATTGGAGAGTCACTATTTCTAGTTTTTCATCATTATGAATTTATTGATAGATTGTTAGAGTATATGGATTTATTTCCAGTGGATGTTGTATTTTTCATGGTACATTCAAAACAATGCTATTTCTGGAATATGGATTATTTAAATTATGGATATATAAATAATGTATATATCATATACATTATATATTATGGATATGTACATATCTTCAAGTTGGTTTCCTAAATATTATAATAATGAATAAGTTGCTTTCTGAGATAGATCTGCTTTTTTTGAGTATTTGTGGATCACTTTCCCTCTTTTACAGGAATAAAAGGAGATAAAATAATAGCTTAGCTTAGACTAAAGAGCTTTGCATTATATAAAGACTTGCCCTTTAACAAATTCATATGGAATCCAGTTGATAAAATGTACCTCTTGGAGTAAAATCAACATAGGAATGCTATAAAAGTAGTAAGCTGGAAAAAAAAAAGTAAATGCTAGTTTGCTTGTTTTTGTTTGTTTGTTTGTTTTTTACGTAAAAGGAGTTTTGAGCTCCAGAGTATAATTATGCTTTTTGGCTTTTCTACTCAGACTTCAAATAAATGATCAAAGCAATTTATATAGTGAGAAACTTGCACCCCACAGGTACAGGGAGAAGAATTCTGTTCGCTCCCAGGCTATAGACTCCAAGGCATTTCTCATAGATTCAGTACACATGGAACTGGACTAATAAAACTAATGGTAAAACTAAGGTTCAGGTCACAAGTCTCTTTCTCAGAGAGTTGTACAAAAAATAAGGAACTTAGCTCCCGGCAGAACTGCTTGGGGTGAAGAGGTGAAGGCGGAAGTTGGGAGCATTCTGTAGCTAAGACAGAATTACTTGACTTCCGAAACAATTTTTCTGTAAGAACTCAGGACAAGTGAAGCCACACAAAGTGGAAAATGCTCAGATGACAGGGACTGAATCCACAAGTCCAGAGATGGGGCAGGAGGGAGCCCAGGAGAATCAGAAGGTGAAAGGTTGGAACACTGCAGCCAAGGGAATCTCTGATGTGGAGCTTAAAAGTAAGACATCTCCAATTATGCGAAGGAAAGAAATGAAAAGAGCGCTCTGTTTGGGGCGAGGATGATGTGTGTGGAAGACAGCCAACAGAGACACACAAGTCCTCTTCCTGACAGGGAGATTAGAGCAAACGGACACAAGCCATGTTCTAAGTGACATGCAATAATTATTTTCTTTTAGGTGAAGATTATCTCATCCAAATATGCCAATTATTAGTTATCATGGACCAGGATAAATTAGTAAAAAGTGGTCAACATATAGATATAGACTGTTGAACACTTTGAGTTTGAAAGAAAAATTTTAGAGGAAAATATCCTCTTGGTATTCTAGTAAAAAAAAAAAAAAAAATGCCTATCCTCAAAGGAAAAATTTAGACTGGCTTTATATACCCTCTCCAAAATGAAATATCAACAGGCAGAGAAATAATATCCTAAAAATGTACAATTCTGAAATATACCAGAACAGTTCTTTTATGATACTTATATTGGTCAAAAGGGGACTATAAAAAAAGATGAAGAAATACATAATAAGCAAGTGCTACCAAAAAATAAAAGTAAAGTAGAAGTATGTAAATATCAGGACAATTGTTCCAAAAGTAATTAAATGAAAAAAATTAAAGTAATAGAAGTTACTATCTTTAAGAAAATTATATTTACAAGCCTCTTCTATATACTAATTTTCATAGTTTTATAATATGTACTGCTGAAAGTATTCTTGTGTGTATTTATTGGAAGACATAGCCCATAGATGCAGTGTTTCTGAGAAGGGTTCTATGACCAAAGATGGGATAAGGAATCATTTTAGTTTAGGAAGTAAATAACAAAATAGAACTAGAGAGGAAAATAGAGAAGATAGAAATGTGAATGGATTCATTAAAAATTAGGAAAACTTAAGATCTAGTAGGAAAAAACTAAGAGCCACAGCATTATGATCTTAAAGGCATGTTAATCTGTAGTTATCTATAGGGTGTATTAGCCTGCCAAAAAGTAAGAATGAAGTCAAGAATAGGAGAAAAATAAGAATGGGAGTCAGTAAAGGAAGGTGTTGGAGAAATCAGGGATGAAATTCTGAGGATGAGTAACTGGAATCAGACAGACTACAGTGATGGAAATGGAGAGGTAGACAGTAGAGATTTATCAATAGAACAAATGCTAACAGATCTTGGTGACCAAACCAAAGAATGAATGGGAAGGATGAGAAAGAATAAATCCAGGACTTCAAGCTTAGGTGATTGTGTTATTTTAGTTTTTATTTTGTTATGCCAAGATAAAACAACTAATTACATCTTTATCATTCAGTTAGCTGTAAATCTTTTGCTTCATTATTTAAAAAATATTCTCTTTTAATATTTTTATGAAATTCGTAGATCAGTTTCATGTATTACTTCTGGAGCAGAGGAAGGACTAATAATACTTATTGTTGAAAGTACAAATTATGGGAGCATGTATCAGACAAGATACAAGTCAGAGATGGTTGAAAATACTATTGAATATATTACAAAATTTTTCTGAGGTTAAAAAATATCATAGATAAAGTGAAATAAGTCAGTCAGAGAAAGATAAGTATCACATGATCTTACTCATATGTGGAATCTAAGTAACAAAATAAACTGATGAAAGGAGTGGAACCAGAGACATGGAAGCATAAAACTGAGTGCGGAATCCCAAAGGGAAGGTGGAGGTGGGGGAGTCGGGGGTGGGGGTGGAAGGGTTAGGGGTGGAGGGGTGCGGGGAGTAATCAACCAAGGACCTTGTATGCATATATGCATGGCCCATGGACACAGACAATGGGGTGGTGAGGGCCTGGGGTGGGGGTGGGATGGGCTGGAGGGGGTCAATTAGGGGGACAAATGTAATACTTTCAACAATAAAGAATTATTTAAAAAATATCATAGATAATGTTTAACTGGGATAGGCATTTTTCAAGCATGGAAACTTGCTTAACTATTTCTCCCAAGAGCTAAAGAGATTAAGATAAGCATTGTAAATAAGGGATTTAAATTTTCAGATATAGAGCTTGATGGATTTGGAAACACGTTTCCTTAAATTATTCTTTCCATATCCCTCAATTCAATGTATGTCAATATATATGAAATAAAAAGATATTAAACTCTGGAGAGCCTAAAAACAACTTTATAGCCTGGCCAGCATGGCTCAGTGGTTGAGTGTTGAACTATGAACTAGGAGGTTGCAGTTCGATTTCTGGTCAGGGCACATGCCCAGGTTGTGGGCTCCATCCCCAGTGTGGGGTGTGCAGGAAGATGATCAATGATTCTCTCTAAGCATTGATGTTTCTATCTCTCTCTCCCTCTCCCTTCCTCTCTGAAATCAATAAAAATATACTTAAAAATTAAAAATAAATAAAACCAACTTTCTACTTTTTAGTAAATAAAATATTAAAACATTTAAAAAACCAACTCAATTGAACTAGGCAATTTGCTTTGGCTTCCCTCCTTTCAATAAATGAATAGCTATTTTAAAGGTATATTCTAAACTAGAAAATTATAGCAGAATATTTAAGAGAAAACAAATTTCTTAGTAATTTCATAAGACAAAAATTTATTCTTGTATACAAAATACATTCCATATATTTTAGAAAATTCTGAAGTTCTCTGAAGAAAGTTAAAAATAGAATATACTGTGCATACATAGTTATACATCAAAATTTTTGGCTCATATTTCTATTTTGCTGTTTTGCTTATAACAAGCCTATCTATTTTCCCCTCTCTGCCCCCCAACCAGTCTTGATTATGAACAGTAAACTCTACAGGTGTTAAAATGCTCTCCTGAGCATCTGGACCAGTGATCTCATCACTAGTTGGGACCACTGCTGGGAAGGTGTGTAAGAATCACCCAGGGAGTGTTTTTTAAAAATACCATTTCCCATGCTCTACCCTAGGAGGTTCTGATTTAGTATGTCAGAGGTGAAGGATGAGTGTGGTTGAAAATGTTTAAAAACCCTTGGGTGATTCAATGTTAAGCAGTCTTTGGAAACAACTATTTTTTTTTTTTTTAATATTATGAACTCTGTTCTACACATTTATTTTTAAATTACAGTTGACATTCAATATATTAGTTTCAGGTTTACAATATAGTAGTTAGACATTTATATGACTTCTGAAGTGATTCTCTCCCCCCCCCCCCGCCCTCCCTCCCCGGCACCATATATAATCACTACAATATTACTGACTGCATTTCCTATACTGTACTTTACAGCACCATGACTATTTTTTTTAAAAAAATATGCTTTTATTGATTTGTGAGAGAGAGGAAGGGAGAGGAAGAAAGAGAGAAACATCTATGACAGAGAAACATCATTTTTCTGCCTCCTGCATGCCCACTACTGGGGATCAAGCCCACAACCTGGGCATGTGCCCTGACTGGCAATCCAACCAGTGACCTCTTGATGCATGGGACAACTCTCAACCAAATGAGGCACACCGGCCAGGGCCCTGTGACTGTTTTGTAACTTGCCAATTTGGACTTTTTAATTCCTTCACCTTTTTCACCTAGCCCCCCCAGTCATTCTTCCACCTAGTAACCATCAGTTTGTTCTCTGCATCTACGAGTCTGTTTCCATTTTGTTAGATTCCACATATAAGTGAAATCATGTGGTATTTGTCTTTGTCTTACTTATTTCACTTAGCATAATACTATCTAGGTCATAGAAACTACTTTTTTAAACCACTTGCCTTCTTTGGCCAAACTTTATGGATTCATATTACAAAATTAAACAACCATACATACACAGAAAATAGATAACGCCTTTCAATTCTCCCTACAATTTAAGTACAGTATGGAGAAGTTTTGAAAACCACTATTTTAAACCATTCACCTTCTTTGTCCAACCTTTGCAAACTTATTACAAGATGAACTAACCACAATAAAAATAGATGATCTCCTTTTCTGATTTTCATAATCTTTAAATGATAGTAGCCATTTATCAAAATAAAATGTCTTTCACTGAAAATCATCGAAGGCTCTGCCTTTGGGTGGGAGAGACTTTTGGGGACTACTCTGAGATTAGGAAACTTGACCTTACAAAATCATAGGATCAACCTGTGGTAATTTTTAACTCTGACATTTTTCTTTAAAAAATTTTTTAAACCTACACTGTACCCAGAATAACTCACAAAATTATAAATGCATAATATCCTTTTTTAAAGTGAAAGACAAGGACTTGTTAAATGGATTTACTAATTTTCTGAGTAAAGACTGAAGAGAGGCTGCTCAGCCTACATGTGCAAACTGATCGCTTCAATTTGTAATCAATACTACAGTAATTTAGGCAACACAAATACAACTTCATTCCCTCTCCTACTGCTTGGATGCTTTAGTTTGGCATGCAGGGTGCAACAACAAACAGATGTCGGGCCATCATAGTGTATCCTGAATTCCTTTAGCAAATCCAATAATTTTTAAAGGTCAAAGAAAATTCAATTTTCACAGTTAAAAAAAGATGAAACAGAACAGAATCCTTGGCGAAGTAATGACACTGTTTTAAGGTATTTGTAGAAAGAACTGGAAAAAAATAATGTGCTTCTTTTTTGGGATTTAGTAAGTAGACTCAATATAAAAAGCAGAGAACTATTTTCTGTTTTTAATCAGTGTGTTGACAAAAGGAAAAGGGAAAAGAAGAGCCTGTGTGTGGAGATGGTCTTTTGAAATGTTTGGCTTCCTTTGTTCAGTAGCCCATCTTGGGTGGCCCTTGAAGACCTGCTGAGGCTGGACCATGCATGTTTTTGCAGGGCTCCATCCTGATTTAGTAAGGGCCAAGACATAGATGAAGCACCCAGATGAAAAGTGCATTTGGAGGCAGAGAGAGGCCAGGGAGATGGTTGCTGTGACCCTAGGTGTCAAAATTTCAGTGGAGTCTTAGTTCTCCTGCTAAAGTGATCTGTTCTGCTACATCACTGGGCAGATATGGAACCTGGGATGTTTTAAGAGAGTAAACAACTCAGCTGCCTGCCTTTCTCCAAGCAGAAGCCTAATTAGAAAGAAGGAAAGATGCATTTAGCCCCTGAGAGTTCATGAACAAAGGGGAGTGATGAGAGGCTTGCTTGGGAGTGGCTTGAAAGGACTGGCATTGTAGTTCTAGGGCAGCCATGATATAATTTAATTTCACTATTTAGATTTGGGAAAAGCAAGAATTGGAGACTGCTTGCCTTTGATCTCTGGGAAAGAAGACTATTCACAAAGACATGGAAAGGTCATATTGAAAGACTTGGACAACCCTGGCCGGTGTGGCTCAGTTGGTTGAGCATCATCCCAAGCACTGAGAGATCATTGCTTTGATTCCCAGTCAAGGCACATGCCAGGGTTGTGGGCTCGATCCCCATTAGGGGAAATGCAGGAGGTAGCATATTGATGTTACTCTCTCTCATCGATCTTTCTCTTTCTCCCTCTCCCTTCTTCTCTCTCTAAAACATCAATAAAAATATATATTTAAAAATAAAAGATGATTCTTTTAAAATAAAAAAGAAAGACAGCTGAATAGCAAGGGGGTAAAGATCAGAAAGTGACCTCAGGCAGGACACCTACCTTCTCTAAACCTCAGTTTTATCTGTGAAATAAGAATAATAGGAAACCAGTCCCACTGGGGATGGCAAAAAAAGTACATGAGATAATTCACTCAAACATCAGTCTCACACATCATAAACCCTCAGCAAATGCTAGATATGATTTGTTTAAACTTAACAATTATTTTCATATTTTACTTATTTCAAAGAATTACAAATGAAATTTGTCATTTTTGTACAACATTTTAATTTTACAAAAGTTCTTGAGGTTCAAACGTAAGAATCAAATTCTCCACACCATCTCTCCCTTGCTCCCCTATCTCTGTTCTCCCAACAAAACAGACTCACTGGGTTCTAAACTTGCTTTCAGCTCATGTGGATCTGAGAAAGGTTGCCTCAGACTTTTAATCTGTACAATGGGGATAATACTAAAAAAATTCAGAGATGTATTAAGGCCTTGGAATAGAGCCTGGCCCAGAGCCAGCTTTCAATAAATGTTTGTTATCATCTTGCAAGTGAAAAATATATGTAATGTTTAAGCTTGATTCTCTTCTAAAATTATATACACTAGTTCATGGACCATCACCCTACCCTAAGAATTGATAAAATGCATAAAATTAGGAACAGCTTCAAGAGTGTGATAAATTTTACCACTGGAAAGTCTTTTGGGTTGCAATCTAATGCAAACTTTCAGACAGTCCAGAAGTCCTTTTTGCAAACGTCATGATGTTTAGTCATTCTCTTTGAGAATATCCAGAAAAGAGCTTACCACCTCTCCAGATAGCCCAACATGTTACTGGAAACTTTGAGATTAAACAGGTTTTTTTTTTGTTGTTGTTGTTGCATAAATACCTACCACTTACTAAATTCCATTGATAACTTCCATTTAGTCGGGATTCTCCTTGCTGGGATAACAAACACCACAAAACAAAATCACCCCAATTGATTATGTTCTGAACTTGGATTATTAGTATGACAGGATTTCTCTCAACAAATCCCTTCTTTCTGCTCTAGTACATTCTCTGCAAAAATATACAATTTTTTACCCATGTATCGTAAGTGGAATTATTTTCTAGTTTTCACATTCTCAGCATATTCAGTCAAGAATTTCTGAGACTAAGCCCTAGCTGGTTTGGCTCAGTGGATAGAGTGTCAGCCTGTGGACCCCGGGTTCGATTCTGGTCAAGGGCGAGTACCTCAGTTACAAGCTGTTCCCCAGCCTGGTCTCTGGTCAGGCGCGTGCAGGAGGCAACCAATTGATGTATTTCTCTCACATCAATATTTCTCTCTGTCTTTCCCTCTCTCTTCCACTCTCTCTAAAAATCAATGGAAAAATATCCTCAGGTGAGGATTAAAAAAAAAAAAAAAAAAGACTTTCCGAGACTAACACTAACTCTAGGAAACTAAGAAATCTGTCATATTTAAGAAATAAAGACAACTTTCTATTTACTTGTTAATAAGATCATCAGATTGGAGTTAAATGCCTTTTTCTCATTTTTCCCTAAAATTCAGAGTAAAGCTAATAAAAGCATAATAGAATATTTTTAGGACTCACCTTCAAGGAAAAAGGCTGGATGAATGAATAATGACTTCAAAAACCTGAAAGTGACATTTAAATAGATTTGATGTGAAGTTTGATCATTTCTTGCCAAAAAAAGAAGTAAAAGAAAAAATAGACACATTTTTAGAAATGTGTGACTGGAAAAACTACAAATGAATCACATAGTAAAAATTCAGATTTTAAAGATAAAAAATGTCTGTACTATTTTCACAACAATAATTGATGCCAAGAGAATTTCTAATCACCAGGTTGAAAAAAAATATAGTAAAAAAGTTTTCTTTTTATTATTTGTCTATTTTATAATATAAGGAAATTTTAATTTAGTAATTCCGTACACCACTTGTCTTGGTTCATGTCCTCTCTCATCTCTATGTCTAAGTTTCCTCATCTGCAAAACAGTTCTAAGAATTGAGTGACATGATGTATAACATGCTTAAAATAGGCCTGGCACAAGATGAGCTCTCAGTAAACATTTAAAAAAAATTTATCTTTATTGTTGAAAGTATTACAGATGTCCCTTTTGTGTGTTTTCCTATTGACCCTCTGTACCTCGGACCCACCCCTCCCAGGCCTTCACGACACTATTGTCTGTGTCCATAGCCTATGCATATCCTATATAACATATCCTATCCTATATAATAAAGAGGCAATATGCAAATTGACCATCACTCCAACACACAAGATGGTCGCCCCATGTGGGCACAAGATGGCTGCCACAAGATGGCCAGCAGGGGAAGGCAGTCGTGTGAGATCAAGCCTGCAAGGGAGGGCATTTAGGGGTGACCGGGCTGGCAGAGGAGGGCAGTTAGGGGGAACCAAGCATGTAGGGGAGGGCAGTTGGGGGTGACCAGGCTGTCAGGGGAGGGCAGTTGGGGGAGACCAGGCCTGCAGGGGAAGGCAATTGGGGGTGACCAGGCCAGCAGGGGAGGGCAGTTTGGAGGGACCAGGCCTGCAGGGGAGGGCAGTTAGGGGGAACCAGGCCTGCAGAAGAGGGCAGTTAGGGCTGACCAGGTCAGCTGGGAGGGCAGTTAGGGGCAATCGGGCCAGCAGGGGAGCAGTTAGGCATCATTTCAGGCTGGCAGGGGAGTGGTTAGGGGGTGATCAGGCTGGCAGGCAGAAGCAGTTAGGGGCAATCAGATAGGCAGGCAGGCGAGCAGTTGGGAGCAAGCAGTCCTGGATTGTGAGAGGGATGTCTGACTGCCCGTTTAGGCCCAATCCTACGTATCGGGCCTAAACGGGCAGTTGGACATCCCTCGAGGGGTCCCAGATTGAAGAGGGTGCAGGCTGGGCTGAGGGACACACACCCCCTACACAAATTTCGTGCACTGGGCCTCTAATCTATCTATCTATATAAAAGCCTAAGCGACTGGCCGATCAGCCAGTAGCTATGACACACATTGACCACCGGGGGCAGATGCTCAATGCAGGAGTTGCCAAGTGAGAGCAACTTTGCAGAGTGCCCTCTCGCACTCTGGGACCCCTTGGGGGATGTTGGACTGCCAGTTTCAGCCCAATCCCCGCAGGCCAGGCTGAGGCACCCCACCTACCGGAGGGACCCCTGCTCACTCTACAGATGCCCTTCAAGCCCTGGCACCACCCCAGGTGCAGCCGGCTGGGGAGGGACCATGGGAGGTTGGCTCCAGGGTGTGTCTGACTCGTCTTGCCCAGTCCTGCCCCTCTGGCCACCTTCTAATTAATTTCCTTTCAATGTGCACGAATTCGTGCACCAGGCCTCTAGTATGTATATAAGTTCCCTGGTTAATCTCTCCCCACCCACCCCACCCCCACCTTCCCTCTGAAGTTGGTCAGTGTGTTCCATGCTTCTATGTCTCTGGATCTATTTTGTTCATCAGTTTATTTTGTTCATTAGATTTCACATATGAGTGAGATCATGTGATACTTATCTTTCTTTAACTGGCTTGTTTCACTTAGCGTAATATGCTCCAGGTCCCTCCATGCTGTTTCAAATGGTAACAGTTCCTTCTTTTTTACAGCCGAGTAGTATTCCATTATGTAAATGTACCACAGCTTTTTTATCCACTCATTTGCTGATGGGCACTTGGGCTGTTTCCAAATCTTAGCTGTTGTAAGTTGTGCTGCTGCTATGAACAAGGGTGCATATATTCTTCCTGATTGGTGTTTCGGATTTCTTAAACAGTTTTGTTGGACAAATCTGTTTTTGCATGGCAGTCAACAGAATATGGGAGGATATCAACTGATGAGCTCACTATTTTACCATGGGAACTAACTTATTTTACAAAATCATTTCATCCCCTTTTTGTGAGATTTGTGATAGTTCTCTCTCTCTCTCTCTCTCTATCTCTCTATCTCTCTCTCTCTCTGTTTGAGGATTATTTTCCTTTTTATAACATAATTGGTTTAGTGAATATTTATTCAGTTTTACAACAGATTCTATCTTTAATACTTTCCTTTAAATGGTTTTGATTATTAACATCAAAGGCAACTAATGGGTACCACTAAACGGGAGACACTGGGGTTGCTGGAGTCCAGCATGGGCTGTAGAGGCTGGGAGAAGTGAGCTCATGGAAGGAGGTGCAGAGTGCTGAGAGAGTGTGGGACATGGCTTTCAGTGCCCTTACCAGGAACCAAGGTGATCTGGGCTTGAAGAATGATGGGAGTTTCAGCCATTCGAGATGGAGTGAAAGTTTTCATTCTTTTTAGATAAAGGCTTGAAAGTGAAGTTGCTGGGCTGTATAATAGTTCTGTTTTTTAAATTTTATCTTTATTGTTGAAAGTATTACTGATGTCCCTCTTTTTCCCCTCCATTGACCCCCTACACCCCACTCCTGCCCCCCCGCCCAGGCTTTCACCTCCCTATTGTCTGTATTCATTGGTTATACATATAAATTCTTTGGTTAATCTATTTCCTTCCCCCTTCCCCCTTCCCTCTGAGATTCTTCAGTCTGTTCCATGTTTCCTTATCTCTGGATCTATTGTTTCTCTCTCTCCCCTCTCCTCCCTCCCTTCCTTACACTCTCTCTAAAAATCAATGCAAAAAAATATCCTTGGTTGAGGATTAACAAAAAAATTTAAAAATTGATAATTCTATTTTTAACTTTTTGAGGGACCCCAATGTTGTTTTCCATAGTGACTGTACCCTTTTACTGGTAAAGGCCTCAGAGTTTGTGCACATAAGTGACCAGAAGAACAGTGGTTGATTTTGATGTGTTGTCAGTTGTAGTGACATCTAATGCTTAAAAATAAATCACTGACTTATGTATTCTTTGGGGGCTTTTTAGCATCAAATAGATGCTGTGACTCTACTAGAGAGGTATGTTTCTCTTGTTTACACTTTTATTCCCAAACTTTAAATCTTTCAGTTACACAAATCACACACACAAACAAAACACTTCATGAGTTAAGTAAGGGACTAGGAAGGACTGATGGGGGACTGGCAGCAGACAACAAAGAGGGCACAGCTGGAAGAAAGGAGCAGAAGTGGTTGAGAAAAGTTGGAGGATGGTAGGTAATGGTATGTTTTGCCAATTCAAGTAGAGCATGTGGGTATAGGTATGAAAGGAAGTGCAAGTAAACTCAGTGGGATTGTGTCCTTGAAACCTCAGGTTAAGTAAAGCAGGCAGTTTGTAAGTTCTACAGATGCCTTTGCTGTTCCATGTTGTGTACCCAGCATATGTCCCAGTGTCTGATACCATATGGATGCATATATTTTCTGTGTGAATGAATGAGTGAATGAATGAGAAAAAGAGGATAAGCTGAGGTTTTTCTGGAGAGACCATATCAATGTGTTGAGAAGTTGATTTCTGATATGAAGGACAGGATATATTTAAATGGTTGATATTTGTGGCTGTCCAGATCTGAGGACCCGTGGCTTAGGAAGGGCTCTAGCAATGGGGATAAAGTGAAAGGGGCCTTGTACACCAATGGAATGAGGAATGACAAAAGAAATCACCCGTGAAAATCTGTGAAAAGAATATCCATGCAGTCCTTCTGCAGATGTGGGACCTGCATGTGGGATCTGGGAATTGAGACTGATATCAAGTAGGCCTGTTGATTTTTAAGTGATGATGGTGGTGATATGGCCTATATCTAAGGGAGAAGCAACATAGATACATGATTCAGTAACAGTAGCTGGACACCCACAGATGGTGATGGAAACTATAAGAGCAGATGCTCATTTAAGAGGTTGAGTATAGAGAACAGACACATGGGACACTAAGTAAGGGACATGCTGTAAACCGTAATTTAGAAGACAGAAGATTCAAAACAGTTTCATGCAAACCCAAGAGGCTTACAAGGAGAAGAAATGACCTATAGTGTTGCAACACCTCACAGTTAAAGAAAACTGAATTTATTAGCTTTAGTTTGGTCACGAGAGAGCTAGAATGACCTAAGGAAAGTATATAGCTATCAAAGAATATAAAGCTAGATTTTAACCACTTAAAATAAAACAAATAAACCAAAGTACCTTTTCTGTCTGAGCAAAAGATTTATCAACTAACATATCGTAACTGTGTGGCCTCCTCATACTATTGAATATTTAAATACCAACTACTTTTAATAAGTGTGAAAAATCTACTGGAAGCCATATATTTTTGAATTTAATACAGTGCTTTATAAAAGGCACTTCTGCAAACAGAAAAAATATTAGGTTATAAATACATAATGGTGATAAGGCTAAGATACACAGAAGCAATTTCCTATCAAAATAATAAGCTTACCTAGGATACTTAAATATGCCTGCTGTTCTTTATCAGGGAATAACAGGTTTGCTGCACTCAGATATATTGATTCAACATAAATAAATGTGAAAAACAATATTTATGTATCTAAAGGAAAATTATTACAATCTATTGCCTCAAATTAATCTTGGAGTCCTTATATGTCTGTAACTTGAATTTATTTTGCTACTTGCATGCTTTACATAATATTTAATATTATTAAATTGGTCAAAATGTCAGTGATTCAGGAGCTAGTTGTTGAGTTTTAATATATGTGTGGATTAAACAGGTTCCAGCAGAGTTTGGACAGATAGTTCAGATAGTTTTCTTGGTCAGTTTGAGTTGGTGGCACTTTTGCAGTAGGTAAAATGAGGTGAAAGTCGGTGACAACTAATGTCAGTCATTATACTTACATTATTTTGGTGGATCAAATAATAGTCAACATGGAGATTTAAAAAAAATGAATTCTGGATAAACAAATCTATAATAACTTGTTTTGCTTTGGATGAGGTATTTATAATAAAAGTGTATGGCATTCATATGCGAAGGTGTAACATTTATGAATAAAATATTTTTTCAGATGCAATTTAGGGCCAAGTCATAAGTACAGTAAATGGCCATTCATAAGTCTCCACTGACTCAGTCAAAGTGATATAAAAGCTAGTAGCTAGGTCTATAAAATTTTCTTGTATCACTTTTGAACAACACTGTGAAGCTACTCTTAATCTCATCCTCTGCATTGTATAATCTTGAAGGATCTCTAAAAGATTCTGTATTCAGTTTTGGGTACATAAGAGACTGTCATTCAAGAAGCATCTTAAATTGAGGCCACCAGATGCTTCCCCCCACAGTAAATCAGAGAACAAGCATAATTTGAATATTTTGCATACATTTACATATTGATGTCAAGTGTCCCTAACTCCAATTATGTAAAATAAAATTAATTAGTGCAGCATACTGCAAAGTTCATATTTAAACCCAATATTCAGGACAAGACAACCTGGAAATACCTAGCACATCTTAAAGCAAATTAGTTTGGTTTCTTCTGGGAATAGGAGGGTTAGGCACATATACCTAACTAGGTGCATCAAGGAGAATATAGATGTAGAGGTAGGTGCTCAAACATAGGGACTCAGATTCAACATCCATTTGTCCTGAGCTTCTGTGTTCTCCTTCCCAGTAAAAATTGCAGTTGCACACACCTTAAACACATTGTTTCCATCTTCTGCTCCCTCTGGGATTGAATGGCACTCATTGTCCTTTGTTTCGGTTCTTTCTCTAGCTCCAAGCAGCAGCAGATAAAAGAGCCAGTGCACCTGCCGGGAGTTAAAACTATTGCATTTTCTTGACATGGCATCTTCACCACTGTGAGCTGCCTGGAGGACCTAATCCCTCCCTTATCTTTTAGAAATTCTCCCAATCAGTGCTCAACATCAGTGTGGTCAAGGATAAACACCTTAGGTTTTGTAACCAAATAAAGCTTCTTTTAAATTTCAAGTTGGTCAAGTTATTAGCTGCCCAAGACTGGAGTTTCCAGTGCTTTCATAAAAAGACTAGATGTTTCCTTTCTTCTATTAGTTTTAAAGAATAAATAAAATATCATTGCAAAGTGCCCCAAACATAGTATATATCCAAAATACATTCACTCCTCTTCTTCCTCTAAGACTCAGTCCAGGTGTTAATCAAATAAGAAATCTCTCTGTGGATACACAGGGTCATCAGGCACCACCTGCCTTTACAACATCTCTTGCACTTACTCGCTTTTGTGTCCTGAAAGCAGGACGTACAGTAGGCCTCCGTTCAGTGGCTGCTGGATGGAGGGTGGTAGCAATGGCTAAAGGGAGGTGACATACTATAGCAAGATGTAGATGACTCAGAATAGTGGAAATTTATGTGCAAGCAAGCATCTCATCTCCCTCTTCAATGTAATCTGGGTTTACTTCAGAGTAGCTGAAAGAATTGATATAATACCATTCATAAAAGAAAAAAACAACCCCATTTACAGTAATTTCTGCCCCATGCTCTCTGGATCACATCCATTGTGGCAAGGACACAATCAGAAGATCAACTTGGGGCTGTCATTGGAAACAGATGTCTGTGAGTGTCACGTTAAATTAGCCCGAGGGAAAATCCTGGGAACATCTGAGTATTTCATCTGCGTTGGTCAGCTGTGCTCTGGCAAGATGACCTTTAAGTGGAGGCAGCTTTAGGTGTATGAACATAGACCTCAAAAAATGTCCTACTAATGTGTGTATTCTTAGGGGGAAAGCTATTTAACTCCAGTTCATCTAGACCAGCGGTCTCTAAACTGGCACGCAAACTGTTTAGGAAGTACACAAGATGATCTATTGGGCCGAGAGAGAAAAAATCAAGCTTTTATTCATATTTATTTTTTATCTCATTCTTTTAAAATTTCTGTTTAAATATGTTTATTATATACAGTTTAATGGAATGAGTGTATAATCAATATACGAATAGGCATCCATTAGGCACTTGTTTTTTGAGTGATCAGGGTAAAGATGGCTTTGATCACTAACACAACTCTCTTTCTTTTCTCAGACTGCCGTTCTGCACTCCCTCACCAGAGCTAACTCCAGCATGCTCAAAAGGAAACAGAGTTCCAGGGTGGAGGCCCAGCCGGTTACTGACTTTGGTCCTGATGAATCTTTGTCAGACAACGCTGACATACTCTGGGTTAACAAGCCAGTAAGTTTCTTTTTTGAAGTATGGAGTAGCACATGCTGATTTAAAGGAAATTTGATTCATATATTCAAAACTCACGTACCTCTGGCTTTGAAATGTGTGTTTGAGCTGCAGTCGACTATGGATGAGTCTAGGAGTCTGGAAGTTAAGAACAAATGAGATAAAATAACGAGGTTCCTCTCTGAGTTACTCACATAGGAAGGTATGTGAGTACCTCTCCTTCTCTTCCTCTGTGCGTGCTGTCCTGTCCTCACCGTCACCCAGTGTAGAGATCATACCACTTCACAGGCTGATCCAAAGCTGACGTCCCACAGGAGTGACCTCCTCTACCAAGTTTTTATTACTTACAGTTCTCAACGTGCATGAATCTGTGAGGAGATAATCAAATGTTTGGAATTAAAGGTCTCCTTCTGAGTTGCAAGTTTTGAGTAAAAGTAAAGGTTAATTAGATAGTGCATAGTATCTCTGAAGAACTTTGTCACCTTCTCTGTTTAATTAAGCTGGTGGGAACTTGAGGGGGAGATCTGCTATACCAAGTATCATTGTGTATTAGACAGGCTAGCAGTCAGAGCTAAGGTGGAATGGCATATGAATGGGTCTTGGAAAATGAGCTCTACAAGCCAGGATAGGATCAGCTTCATTATGTGTCAGAAATTATGCTGGGCTCAGAGGGTGCAAAAATGGAAACAACACAGTTCTGACTCACTACTTTGCAGTCTGATATGCATAACATATATGTTACCTATATACAAGACACATTTATACTTTTGTACAAATATAAAATAGGGTAAGTGGGAGCTGAAACAAGGAAGTAAACTGTTACTATCTCAGTACTTGCCTGTCCCTTGAACATAATCAAGATCATCAGCCATGGTCTCCCTGACCTTTCTAGTCTTTCTTCATCTAACTTACCCTCCAGACCTCTTCCCCAGCTTGCTCACATTTCCTCCCATGTTTTCATTTATGTTCACATAACCCATCTGCTTTATGATCATTGAAACATCCTTATTACCCGCATTGCAAATAAAATGCCTTAATTTATATTCAAGGCTCTTTGTATTCTGCCTCTAACTTGTCCAGCAGCTGCCCTTTCCCAGATCGATACCCTGTCCATTTGAGTCACATCAGTGACTTCCTGAAATCTCACAGTTTCCTGCCCAGAGGCCCTTTCCTTGCAACTCTGATGAGTCAAGTCCCCCTCGTTCACGAAAGCCGTCTCAGATGTCACCTGTGCCCTATCCATTCTGAAAAGTTCCTCATTTGACCTCCATCACAGACAGAATGAACCTCTTTTTTTTCCACTAATTTCATATTTGTATATAAGTATAAATTTTTATTGTATATAAATAAAATATATATGTTATGCACATCAGACTGCAAAGTAGTGATGAGTCAGAATCCTCTTATTTCCATTTTTCATCCTCTGCATAATTTCTGACACATAGTAAGTCTTCTATTCATGTTGAAATAATTGAACAGAATAGAGACTAGTGTCCACCACATACAGAGCTTTCTGAGAACTTCTAACAAAGGTAGTATTATAGATGTATCCTTGGGAACACTAACTAAAATAATTAACATTTAACTAAAATGCATACTTACTTTAAATTTGAAACAGATTTGTTGTGGAGGAACCCTTCTTTTAGAGCTCTTTTGTGTAATTAGATCCTTTGTGTTGGAGGTCCAGATGGGGCTAAATTCACACACTGATGTTTATTGAAGCAGTTCCAAATTGCATGAAAAGTCTATCAATCCTTAAAATAAAATTTAATCAGCAGTGACTTATATGGTATGACATTAGTGGCATTACATCTTCATGCAAATATTATAACTGTCAGATTAATATTAAAACCCACTCACCAGCCTACAAGTGTCTGAATCTTTTCAAAGTTCTGACAGTCTTTTCTATTTTTTCATCTTGGGTGCTTGCTAGCTTGCATATATGGAGGACCTACCTACTACACAAAGCGGCTTTTTTTCAAGGGGAATATAATATTAAAGGATTAATAAATAACATTGAAATTATATTGAGTAATTGTCTACTAATTAATTAAATAGTAATACTAACTGGGTTTGGCATAAAGGTACAAACAATATGTTTTATCTTAGGTATTATTTTTATAATAAAATAATGTGTGCGAGTAATTGTATGTCCTACACATATGCACAGGTATATGCACACACACAAACACACACATGCATACACACATTTATCTTATTTTATTTTTTTATTTATTAAATTTATTGGGGTACAGGTTTCAAGTGTACAACTCAGTAAAACATTATCTGCACACTGTATCGCCCCAACCAAACTCTCTCTCTGTCTCCATTCCCCTCTCTGCCTACCTCCACCTAGACCCACCCTACTTTCCCTCTGGCTATCACCACACTGTTGTCTGTGTTTATGTGTTATATACAGACTAGAGGCTCGGTGCACGAAATTCGTGCACGGAGGGGGGTTGTCCCTCAGCCCAACCTGTACCCTCTCCAATCTGGGACCCCTCTCACAATCCAGGACTGCTGGCTCCCAACTGCTTGCCTGCCTGCCTTCCTGATTGCTCCTAACTGCTTCTGCCTGCCAGCCTGATCACCCCTAACCAATCCGCTGCCAGCCTGTTTGCCCCCAACTTCCCTCCTCTGCTGGCCTGGTCACCCCTAACTGCCCTCTCCTGCAGGGTTGATCACCTCCAACTGCCCTCCTTTGCAGGCCTGGACCTTCTCAACTGCCCTCCCTTGCAGGCCGGGTGCTTCCCAACTGCCCTCTCCTCCTGGCCATCTTGTGGTGGCCATCTTGTGTCCACATGGGGGCAGGATTTTTGACCACATGGGGGCAGCTATATTATGTGTTGCAGTGATGATCAATCTGCATATTATTCTTTTATTAGATAGGATAGAGGCCTGGTACAGGGGTGAGGGCCAGCTGGTTTGCCCTGAAGGGTGTCCCTGATCAGGGTGGGGTTCCCTTGGTGCATGGGGTGGCCTGAATGAGGGGCCTGTGGTGGTTTGCAGGCCGGCCACACCCCCTGGTAACCCAAGCAGAGGCCCTGGTATCTGGAATTTATTTTCCTTCTACAACTGAAACTTTGTAGCCTGGAGCAGAGCCAGGCCTGGCGCTCCCTCCAAGGCCGGCAGCCATTTGTGTTGGGGTTATAATTGAAACTTTGTTGCCTTAAGCAGGTGGGCCCGGCCAGGGTGTTCGGAAAGCTTTGCTTCCCCTGTTGCTGGGGGCAACCCTGGCCTGCTCTCTCAAGCTCCATTCTTCGGCCATTTCTGTTTGAATTTGTTTACCTTCTGTAATTGAAACTTTGTAGCTTGAGTGGAGGCTTAGGCCTGGCAAGGGCAGGCAGGAAAGCTTGGCTTCCTCTGTTACCTAGGAAACCTTGCTCTCTGTGGCTATAACCATCTTGGTTGGGTTAATTTGCATACTCACTTTGATTGGATGGTGGGCGTGGCTTGTGGGTGTGTCAGAGGTATGGTCAATTTGCATATTTGTCTATTATTATATACATATGGCTTTTTGCTTAATCCCTTTACCTTCTTTTTTTTTCCCCTTTACCTTCTTTGATCCAGTCTCACAGCCCCCTCTCCTCTGACAGCTGTCAGTCTGTTCCATGTTTGCAAGCCTATGTTTCCATTTTGTTAGTTTATTTTGTTCATTAGATACTATATAAAAGCAAGATAATGTGGTATTTGTCTTTCTCTGACTGACTTATTTCACTTAGCATAATAATCTCTAGGTCCATCATGCTGTTGCGAAAGATAAGATTTCCTTCTTTTTTACTGCTGCGTAGTGTTCCCTGGTGTAAATGTACCACAGCTGTTTTATCTGCTCATCTACTGATGGGCACTTGGGCTGTTTCCAGATATTGGCTATTGTAAATGACACTGCATGTACATAGGGATACATTCATTCTTTTGAATTGGTATTTTGGATTCCTTCAGATAAACTCCCAGAAGTGGGGTCGCTGGGTGAAAAGCCAGTTCCATTTTTAATTTTTTGAGGAAACACCATATGGTTTTCCACAGTGGCTATACCAGTCTGCATTCCTGCCAACAATGCATGAAGGTTCTTTTTTCTCCACATCCTCAACAGCACTTGTTGTTTGTTAATTTATTGATGATAGCCATTCTGACAGGTGTGAGGTGATATATCATTATGGTTTTATTTAGCATCTATCTGATGATTAGTGAGATTGAGCATTTGTTCATGTCTTTTGGCCATCTCTATGTTCCCTTTGGAGAAGTGTCTATTCAGGTCCTTGCCCATTTTTAATTGGATTGTTTGTCTTCCTGGTGTTGAGTTGTATAAGTACTTTAAATATTTTGGATATTAACCCATTATGAAATGTATTATTGGCAAATATGTTTTCCCATACAGTGGGTTCCCTTCTCATTTTATTGATAGTTTCTTTTATTGTGCAGAAGCTTTTTAGTTTGATGTAGTCCAATTTGTTTATTTTTTTCCTTTGTTTCCCTTGCCCAAGGATACATATCAGAACAAATATTGCTACGAGAAATGTCTGAGATGTTACTGCCTATGTTTTCTTCTCATATTTTTGTGGTTTCCACACATTTATCTTTTTAATTCATACTTCTCTATGTTGGGTTTAAGGAAAATCTTCACACAGCATATACACTGCTAGAATGAATTGCACAGAAATTTATTTTTTTGGAATTTTGGAAAAGATAGCTAAATTTGTATAATTCTCCAAAATAAAGAGGAAAGACCATTTATTATCTTTTGAAAATGTAGGATGATATCAGATTTCAAAATATATTTTTTAAAATGTTACATCTAAGATACATATGGAAAGAAAACCCTCCACATGGGCAGAGTTATGCATCAGTTCATTTTAAAAAGCATTTGGGATTTGCGCTAGATACCAATAAACATAATATGGTCTCTATTCTATGTTTGCATAGTACATTAAAAGGTTTAAAAGTAACAGTACATCAAGTTTCCATATGAATAAGTTACTAACATTTTAATTGAATCACAATCACCCTGTATTGTGGCCTGAGCAATTTCACATCTAAACTTTGGCTCTTATTAATGCATGACCACAGAAAGGTTTCATAATCTCCCTGAGTCTTCGTGTATTGATGTGGAAATTAGGCTGATTTGAGAATTAAATTATGTAAAATGTGTGAAATATTTTATATGCACTTAACAGACATCAGTTTCCTTTTTCATACTGGTGAAATATTTCAATCTCAATATTATGTTTTCCAAATGGTGTGGTTCATAATGCGAGTTTAAGATACCATTTTATGATGTCAGATAGTAACTTTGGACTATTTTGCAGTGGGTTCACTCTTTGCTGCGCATCTGTGCCATCATCAGCGTCATTTCTGTCTGTATGAACACACCCATGACGTTCGAACACTATCCTCCTCTTCAGTATGTGACCTTTACTCTGGATACTTTATTGATGTTCCTCTACACAGCAGAGATGATTGCCAAAATGCACATCCGGGGGATTGTCAAGGTGAGCCTTCCCCTGTTATTTAAGCTAAAAACCAAAATGCGTTGAAAATCTAAATCAGTATATTAATTTCAGTAAAGCGAAACATCTCTTTATTTCATCTACATTGAAGTCTTTTTAAATAGGGTTTCACTCTAAAGATCGATAAAAATCTGATGCATAAGAATATTTAGAAAGTGAAATAAATTGTGTAAGGCACAAAGTCTTGGAATATCTGGGAAGGAGGTAGGTGACCCGACCACCAGCTCCGTGAAGGCCAGAGTAGGGTCTATAATGCCACCTATGAGTGACCAAGCCCAAAACAAGGCACCTATTAACCCTTTGCACTCGCTTGCTTTTTTCTCTTTCCTTTATTCTAATGCTAACCGTGTCGAGTCACACTCGACATCCGAGTGCAAAAGGTTAATTTATGAATGCTGAATAATGTTATGTGATAAATATTACAGACTGATAATATTCAGCATGATGTCATTAACTTGAAAAAATTTGAAGATATAAAGGGGTAAAAAGAAAGAACTTGAAATGGAAAGGAATTCCAGGACTATAGAAAACGAATATGTAGCATGAAATTGTCACCAATGGGAAACAAAAAATAAGTAAATAAAAGAAAATGTAAAGGAAGGGCCGGTTGAGTGTTGACTTATGAAACAGGATGTTATGGCTCAATTCCCTGTCAGGGCACTTGTCTGGGTTGCAGGCTCGATCCCCAGTAGGGGGCGTGCAGGAGGCAGCCAATCAATGATTCTTTCTCATCATTGATGTTTCTATCTCTCTTGTCCCCTGCCTTCCTCTCTGAAATCAATAAATATATATATATATTTAAAAAAAATAGAATAGAAAGGAAATTTATTTCATCGGATATCTCTTCCTTCATAGAGGTTAAATAAGTGGATGGCACTGTCTCATAAGTATTTCACACTGTACAATAGGATGCACCTGATAGAAGAGATGAAGGACAGGAGTGAGGTTGGAAGCTCTTTTACAGATGCATTTATTAATCACCCCAGTGCTTCTGTCAATGAGTTTGCTACTGCCTGACTTTCCTTCTTTGATTTTATTGTCATAGTGGGCTTGAAAGAACTAAATGAAAAGAGCCCTAAATGCTTTGGAGTTTGTATCAGTTTCCTAGTTGGTAGTAATAAATGACCACAACCTTGGTGGCTTGAAACAATAGGAATGTATTGTCTCACAGTTCTGGAGGCCACAGTTGAAAACAGGGTGTCAGTAGGCCTTGATCTCTCTGCAGGTTCTAGGAAAAAGCCTTTCTTTGCCTCTTCCTAGCTTTTGATGATTCCTGGTAATTCTTGGAATTCCTTAGCTTATCAAGGTATCATTCCAATCTCGACTCCTTCACATGGCCTTCTTCTTTTTGTGTGTCTCTGTGGGCCTTCTCCTCTTCTTTTAAGGACACCAGTAATTGGATTTAGGGCTCCAATAGTCTAGTATGACCTCCTTTTAATTATATCTTCAAAATACCTTATCCTATATAATAAAAGGCTAATATGCAAATTGACCCCTTGACTGGGAGTTCGACAAGGTGGTGGGGGCCGGCCTGCCAACCACCTGCAGCACCTCCCACCAGCCGGCCCCGCCTTCAATTGCCTCCCCCGCCCCGCCCCGATCGGGGGCAGCCCGCCAATGGCCCATGGTGCCCCCCGCCCCCGCAGCCAGCCCTGACCCCAATCGGCCTGCCCACCCCAATCGGGGGTGGGGCGGCCCACCAACTGCCCACAGCCCCTCCCCCTGGCCTGCCCAATTGGCCCCGATCAGGGCGGGCTGGCTGGACCCCACCCGTGCACTGGGCCTCTAGTCCTACCTAATAATAGAGTAATATGCAAATTGACCGTACCTTCACTACGCCTAAGCCACGCCCACCAGCCAAGCCACGCCCACCAGCCAATCAGGAGTAAATATGCAAATAACCCAACCAAGATGGCTACAGCCACTGAGAGCGGGAGGGTTTCCGTGGTAACAAAAGAAGCCAAGCTTTCTTCGCCTCCTGTTGCTGGCCTAAGCCTCCACTCAAGGCTACAAAGTTTCAATTATAAAAGGTGAATTAACTCCAACAGAAATCACTGCTGGCCACGGAGCGAGCAGCAGGCTTGGCTTTGCTCCAGGCTACAAAGTTTCAATTGTAGAAGGTAAATAAATTCCAGATACCAGGGCCTCCTCTTAGGTTGCCAGGGGGCGTGGCCAGCCTGCAAACCACCACAGGCCCCTCGCTCAGGCCACCCCACGCCCCAAAGGAACCCCCACACTTCAGGGCAAACCAGTCAGCCCCCACCCATGCACCAGGCCTCTATCCTATCTAATAAAAGAGTAATATGCAGATTGACCATCACTGCAACACACAATATAGCTGCCCCCATGTGGTCAAAGATCCTGCCCCCATGTGGACACAAGATGGTCACCACAAGATGGCCAGCAGGGGAGGGCAGTTGGGAGGCACCAAGCCTGCGAGGGAGGGCAGTTGGAGGCGATCAACCCTGTAGGGGAGGGCAGTTAGGGGTGACCAGGCCGGCAGAGGAGGGAAGTTGGGGGCAAACAGGCTAACTGGGGAGCAGTTAGGCATCAATCAGGCTGGCAGCAGAGTGATTAGGGGGTGATCAGGCTGGCAGGCAGAAGCAGTTAGGGGCAATCAGGAAGGCAGGCAGGTGATCAGTTGGGAGCCAGCAGTCCTGGATTGTGAGAGGGATGTCCAACTGCCTGTTTAGGCCTGGTCCGGGATTGGGCCTAAATGGGCAGTTGGACATCCCTCAAGGGGTCCCAGATTGGAGAGGGTGCAGGCTGGGCTGAGGGACACACACCCCCTCCATGCATGAATTTTGTGTACTAGGCCTCTAGTCCTACCTAATAAAGAGCTAATATGCTAATTAGACGGAATAGCAGAACAACTGTCCAGATTACCTTCCTGATGAAGCTGGGGCTGCGAGGGCTAAGCCCCTTGCACGAATTTTGTGCATCGGGCCTCTAGTTTTTAAATAAGGTTGCATACTGATGTTTTGAATGGACATAGAGTTTAGGGGGACACTCTTCACCTCACTACACAATTAGTTTCAGCTAGCCATTTGAATGCCCAGCTGGTTGTAAGTAGTTTTGAAAAAGACTTTCTGAAGTTTGTTGGGTGACTCCAGAAAATTAGAGTAGTAATACAAAAGAAAAATTCAATTCAGTATAGGACTTAACTTGAAAGGAACCACCAAAGCCACAACAAACCTCATGCAATTAGCAAGAAACTGGTAAATTCAGAGACTCCCCAAAAGGCAATCATGAGGGCAAGTAAGCATGGGCCCCAGTAAATGCTTTGTGGCTATGAGTTGTGATACATAATCCACTGCAAAAATGTTGATTCGTGGGAACAGTAGACATCCACCATGCCTCAACCAATGAATTTCAGCACGATTCCAATTGTCTGGGTCTTCCATAAGTGGTAGGATGGTTATTCTAAGCATTAGGTTTAGATATGGCCAAGTTTCAAAAATTGGTAGCTAAAACCAGAACGTTAGCTTGGGGGAAATTTGTTTTTGTGAGAGTGCTAGAGATATCTTTTAAGTTACTATAACTTTACTCTCCAGCATAGCCTAGCCTTATTTTGAATTCTTGGATTTCCCGGAGGACCTTGAATGACCCTGGCCTTGTGTGTATTGGTCACTCAGGCAGTGGCAGTCTCTGAATGTTCTGGGTGGGGCACTTTGGGATTGAAATACCATGTGTGGACTCACATGAGATTCTAACTTGAATGAACAAAGGCATTACATTTTCCTAAAATAAAAGTCTGTCTCTTAAGTTATTTAATAAATTAAGACTTGGATTTCACATCATGAAAATGACAGTAGGCATTGCTTTAGTTGTCATAGTCAATGATAAAAGAGCAGAGGCAGACTTGATACATAAATTATATATTCATTCCAAGTGAACAGATCACTGAATGAGCAGAGGTTTTAATAGAATATTAGAAGCCAAAGCATTAGTTCAAAAGAAAAACTTGATTTATGACCAGGTTGTTTTCAAAGTACTGTAAATGAGCCATTTTCAATATTGTCTGATGTTCATCAACATTTGGATGAGTTATTTACTAAAACTGAATTTTGATTTATTTTCAATCTGTATGACTTAAAAAATGAAAATTATCATTAGATATGATTTTTCTATTTTCTATATTGGTATGATTGGATTAAATACAAAACTATTGCAGATTTTAATAAGATGGCATTGCTAACATTATCTTGAAATAATCAGCACAGCTTCATATCCCATTAAAACTGAGATTTTGGTCAAATATGGTTAAATATGAGGTCCTGAACCAGCTTGAAATGTATCATCTCGTTGAATTTTCACCATTGTGGCCTTCCCCCAAATGTTATAACTTTATTGATATCTTTTTGTACCACATACTTCTATTAAGATGAATGTTAACACAGATGAAAGAGTACATTGACTTGAGATTACATGCTTGTATTTAAAAGTTAACTTACTTTCTCAGAAGTGGGATTGCTGGATCATAAAGTAGTTCTATTTTTAATTTTTAGGAAGCTCCATATTCTTTTCCATAGTGGCTGTATCAATTTACATTCTCACCAACAGCATTCAAGGGTACCCCTTTCTCCATATTCTTACAATGACAACATCTTTTGTTTAACAAGTGTGAGGTGGTATCTCATTTTGTTTTTTATTTTATTTGCCTGATGATTAGTGAAGTTGAGTATATACTTTTCATTTACTTGTTGGCCATTGTATGTCTTCTTTTGAAAAATCCATTTAGTTCTTTTGACCTTTTAAAAATTGGGTTATTGATTTTTTTAAATATTGAGATATATATATATATATATATATATATATATATACACATATATACACATGTATATATATATATATATATATATTTATATATATACACACACACACACACACACTCACACACACACATATACATACATACACTAGAGGCCTGGTGCACGAAATTAGTGCATGGAGGGGGGTGTCCCTCAGCCCAGCCTGCACCCTCTCCAATCTGGGACCCCTCGACCCCGGTAGGATCGGGCCTAAATGGGCAGTGGGCAGTCGGACATCCCTCTAACAATCCAAGACTGCTGGCTCCCAACGGCTCACCTGCCTGCCTTCCTGATTGCCCCTAACCACTCTGCCTGCCAGCCTGATCATCCCCTAAGTCTCCCCTGCCAGCCTGATTGATGCCTAACTGCTCCCCTGCCAGCCTGATTGCCCCTAACTGCCCTCCCCTGCAGGCCTGGTCACCCCTAACTGCCCTCCCCTACAGGCCTGGTCACCTCAAACTGCTCTCCCCTGCAGGCCTGGATCCCCCCCAACTGCCCTTCCCCAACTTCCCTCCTCTGCCGGCCTGGTCACCCCTAACTGCCCTCCCCTGCAGGCTTGATCGCTTCTAACTGCTCTCCACTGCTGGCCTGGTCCCTCCCAACTGCCCTCCCCTGCTGGCCTGATCCCTCCCAACTGCTCTCCCCTGATGGCCATCTTGTGTCCACATGGGGGCAGCCATCTTTGACCACATAGGGGCAGCTATCTGGTGTGTTGGAGTGATAGTCAATCTGCATATTACTTTTTTATTAGATAGGATAGAGGCCTGCTGCATGGGTGGGGGCCAGCTGGTTTGCCCTGAAGGGTATCCTGGATCAGGGTGGGGGTTCCCTTGGGGCATGGGGCAGCCTGGGCAAGGGGCCTGTGGTGGTTTTCAGGCTGGCCACACCCCCCGGCGACCCAAGCAGAGGCCCTGGTATTGGGATTTATTTATCTTCTATAATTGAAACTTTGTAGCCTTGAGCGGAGGCCTGGGCTGGCCAGGGTGTGCAGGAAGCTTGGCTTCCTCCATTGCCAGGGAAACCCAAGCCTCTTGCTCGCTCTGTGGCCACAGCCATTTTTGTTGGGATTTGTTTATCTTCTATAATTGAAACTTTGTAACCTTGAGTGGAGTTTAGGGCCAGCCAGGGTGTGCAGGAAGCTTGGCTTCCTCCATTGCCAGGGAAACCCAAACATCCTGTTCACTCCATGGCGCAGCCATCTTGGTTGGGTTAACTTGCATACTCGCTCCTGATTGGCCGGTGGGTGTGGCTTGTGGGTGTAGCAGAGGTACGGTCAATTTGCATATTACTCTTTTATTAGATAGGATAAAATCAAATTGTCAAGTTGTGCATCTTAAATATATACAGCATTGTCAATTTACAGTAAACCTGAGAAAAAAACGTACACTGTTAATCAAATTTACTTTTAGCAAAAAATTCATTTGTCAAAACCAATTTAAATGCTATTGGCTTTGTATCTTTGTATCTGTAAATTTATTTTGGTTTTATAACTGCATGAGTAATAATGTACATGTGTAAATATTTAAGTTACAATGCAATAAAATACATTATCTCACATTTGGGCTCTATTTTTTAATGGACCTCATTTTACTCAAGATTGAGTTACTGTGCTTTTATCAGTTAATCTTAGTCTAAGTTTTTAAACCTTTATTTAACACTTGTCTGCTAAAAAACATTTTTTGAGATATTTCCATGCTTTTCTACCTTCAGTTGTCAGCAGCACTGTTTTTTTACTTCTCACTCAATTTTTTGCCTTACCCAGAATGATTTGCAAATATGTACTGTGTTTGTTCACTTATATGACTTATACTTTTTTACATATATAGCAATATTATGAATATACTAGAAGCCTGATGCACGAAAATTCGTGCAGGAATGGGCCTTCCTTTCCCTGGCTGCCAGCACCGCCTTTCCGCTCCGGCCCTGGATCAGCCACTTTCTGCTCTGGCCCCACCTTCTCATTCTGCCCAGAGGCCCTGAGCAGCTGAGGTGGTGCGGAATGCCTATGTAGTCACCATGGCGACGATGCAAACATCCCACACCACCCCAGCCCCTTCATGCCAGTGTATGCAAATTAATCCACCATCTTTGTTGGGTTAATTTGCATACTCACTCCTGATTGGCTGGTGGGCATCGCGAAGGTACGGTCAAATTGCATCTTTTGCTTTTATTAGTGTAGATAGATGTACATTATTCTATTTACGCATCAGGTTACTCTTAATATGTTTCACATTGTTTGGAACAGAGCTGTGTGTTTTAAATGTTCAAATAGTAAATGTTTATTACACCGGGGTGTGCAAAAGCAGGTCTAGAATTATTCATAGGGAAAATAATACAATAATCAATAAATAAAAATATAAGATTAAACTGTTTTGCATACTCACAACCGTAAACCTACTTTTGCGCACCCTTGTACACTGATTTTTCAATTAAAATATCTTTAACAGTGAGATTTAGTTATTAAGCAAGCAACTCCAGTATGCCATATGTCTTCTGTGCGGAAGAGTATATGTGAGTCGATGTACACATATGTCAGAGATTTGAGGAATGCTGCTTTTTTATTTTTGGAAGAATTTTTCCATACATTAACTATATTAGTCCATAACAAAATATTTATAGAAGCAAGCCAATGTATTGGTGCCCAACCAGCATTTTAAAAAGTCTTTAAAATTATAGCTAGCTTGTTTTGGCAATTTGATGGTACATATAAAATTCATACCTAATGCTTAAAGTAATATGATCTAATAATACCTAGTTTATAAAATTATTTGCAACAAACCAAACCCAGAAGCTTTATTTTTCAAAACAAAAGTTCTGAAGCTGTGGCTTTCTAGTATTGCCCACTAATTTTTTGACCTAGTGTTTCACCATATATATTAAACTATACATTTAAGTATTAGATATTAATATTTTAATTTATTTAGGATATAATTATAATATAAATATAAGAGAGAGTTATCATCTTAAACCCAACTGCAGTTCCCAATCATTCAGTAAACATTGGTTGAGCACTTAAATAATCTCCTAAGTGCCCCAGGAGGAGGGACAAAAGAGAGCAGAGCCCCTGTCCTCAGAGAAAGCCTGGCCCACTTTGGGAACTGGCTTGTAAAGCACATGCAGGCACTTCTCACTTTCTGCATCCAATCTGTTCCTGAAATTATGTTGGGTAGTATGTTTTCAGAAAACAAGAGCCTGTATTCCATTCTTTTAAATGGGAAAACGAATGCATTACAGCAACCCCAACCAATGTCTCCAAATATCACTAAATCACTTTCTAACATGGATAACTCTCCACCTGCTTATGTCTTTGTAATAAACAGCACTTGAACACCCATGGCACAATTATCTGTACTTATTCAAGTCAGTAGTGGGTGTTTTGTATGCACCCTACCAAAACAGCAACGTGTGCTCTTCTATAAATAGGCAGAGAAATAATGTTAAAGTACTACCAATGGCATTTCATTGAATCTATGAGGTCATCAATTGTGAGATAAAGCATCACTTTACTGGTCCTTAAGAAAGAAAAAAATGCTGCAAATTACACCTTGATGGTAGACTGTAAGATTGTAATTGATGCTCCAATTATAAGGTGCATTCTAAATTCAGAAATGTTAAATTGTGATTGGGGGAGGGGAGAGTATGTCTTTAAATTGGTGAAATATGAGCAAACTGACTGGGATTGGGAGACTCAAATCTTGGGTCCAGTGAAAGGCTGTGTATCAAGGGGAAAATGAGGAAGAGGAAAGTGGTGATGCACTTCACACTTACCCACTGATAAGTAGATAAACAAGCCAGACAAGATTTAGCCCCAAAGCGCCACAGAGCTTTACCTGTATTTGGCCCACCACACCTTCGTGCAGGGTTCATGGACAACTTAACTGTTTCCACTGGCACCTATGCAGTTTCCTTAGAGTGAATCTAGATACATAGTGATTTAGGGGCAGATGTTTTTGCAAATATAAATAGTTGTTATTTATATAATGAGAATTCAGACAGTGAGAGATAAACCTTTCGTGTTTTGTGAAAATGCTATAATTGTGGGTAAAAAGGGAATGTGGGGAGAGAGCACAAAAAAAAATAATGAAAAATCCTGCTTGGGGAATATCACACAAGTCTTGAAGAAAGAGGAATGTGAATGTCTTGAAGGATGAGTCAGTGTGGGCCATGACACAGGCGATGGGGCATGGAAGTAAAGAATTTCACACAGAGAGAAAAGGAATATTCTGAGACACAGCGGCGTGGAACAGCCTGGTGCTTTGGAGACCTCTGAGGAGTCAGGGGTAGCAGATGGGGGGTGCACAGGGAGCAGCTGGAGAGGATTCTGTGAAGGCAGGCCTGGCTGCACCGTCGAGAGCTTGCATGCCCTGCAAAGAACTCAGACTTCATTATGTGGTCAGGGAAGATGCATGGGGGATTCAAATCTGAGAGTGACAAGATCGGATTTGGATTTGAGAAGTTCACTGTGGAGGTAACAGGCTTGATGCACAACAGGAGAGAGAAATTGAAGCTTCTGTCAAGAAATGTCTAACAATTTTTGTTAGAGGAATGTATTTTTTTAAGGATTTCACATATTTTATAATGTTGCTCAAGCTTGAAGGTACCCTCCAAGTAATTCCCACTCTCCAATATTTTTTTTCTAATTACCTCCCCAACTAATCCCTGCTCTGAGAAGCATTCGAGCTCCCTAAATCCCTTAGAGAGGCAAAAATAAACCATTTGGAAGATATACGTTTGTGATGCTGCACAACATCCGATGTGTTGCAGACTGTGAATTTTTCAAACAATTCTCAGTTTGTCTATTTTCCATCTGGCAAGAGACCTAGGTAAAAGTCACATGCATCCACTGAGCACTGTTGAAGTAATAAATAATAATGCTAAGACACAGTGACAGATGGGCCCTGGGAACTCAGAACCATAAATCATTCGCTCATGAAACTGTACCAGTGCATATCATTTCGTAAACTGCAAACTACTTCCCTATAAATGTCCTCAGGTAAATGTGCTTGTTTCTCTGCTTGTTAAATACTTGCATGGCAATTTAAGTTACTCTCATATACTGTATAATTGGCAGCCTTTGAGTGTTTGCCTTTATAAAAATTGACAGTCAGCTCTTGAATAACTCATCTCCCCAGCACCAGCATGCTGATTTTTGCCCATAGCTCAAGCACTCTCCGCCCTCCATTTCCTGTTAATACAACCAACAAATTAAAACCTTTCTTTCCTATTTGAGGTGTTAAAAATTCTCGAGTACCACTGGGCATTCATGTATGTTATTCTGATTGTATATTTTGGAAGCAGGTAGAAAGGACAATTTATTATTTGCCAATATTATAACTCGGGCACTAATACAGTAGGATTTTAAATGGAATCATAGCAACCTTTAACCAGCTATGGTTGAGTCCTTAAACATGCAAATTGAAACAAGAGTAAATTTGATGAATATGTCAGACACAAAATGTAATATGAGCTTATATTTCATAGTACCGGCTTTAAAAGTCTGAATGCTATTTATTAAAAAGATATTTTAGTCTTATGGGGTCTTAGTGATTATGTATGTTTAATACAATCTCAATTTTAAATCAGTCACATTTACAATTACCATATACTGCACAAATTATATAAACACGACCTAATTCCTATTTGCATGGCGTGCACCCTCTGCTATTCACACATAACCCAAGAAATATCCAAAAGTTATCTCATAATTCTGTGATCTTTCATGTTTACATAGGAAAAGATACTACCTTGAAAGGAAGTACGAACATCTTTCCCTTTCTGCCAGGAGTTTCAATTAATGGGTGGATGAATGGGTGCCTTCATGAAGCACATGAATTGACTTTTTACTGTATGCATTATAATCTACAGAACTTCTATAAGACATGGCTCATGTGCTTACCTAATAATTCATTTAACATGTGTCCAATGTCACATGCTGTGCCAGGTGCTGGGAATAGCTTCTGAAATTGTCTGAAGTCTCAAGGTGCTACTAATTTTCAGAACAGACTGAAACATTTACCATGGAGGATAGACCTGGTAAAAAATGCAACACAAAAAAAAATACGCTTAGAGAAGATTTAGGTAGGGAACCCAAACTTCATAATTATATGTGATAAGTTGAAATGGTTAAAAGATAAATTAATTAAGTCATCAAATGGGGATTTCAAAGGACTGTCCTGTAAATTACACAATAATTACATTATTTAAATACATGAACTGAGTTGCCAGTTGTTACATGATGTGCAAATTAAAGCATTGATCACAGTAGGCTGTGGACAGATAAGAGCCTAAAGGAAAAAATTGGTGCAGACTTGGGAGACTTTTTAGGAAGACAAATAATGAACACTAAAGGGCAAAAGGTTATATAAAAAAAAAAAAGATGGGGAAAATCTGAGTGTTATTGGTCTTTGTATTCCAGGACTCTAACACTGCTTATTAAAGTTTTTTATAAATATTGAATGACTCTTGGGAACCTGAACCCCAAAATAATATGGAAAATGTATGCCCAGTGGATTATTTCACATATTTTACATATTCTTATAAAAAACTAGAGGCCCAGTGCACAAATTTGTGCATGAGTGGGGTCGGGCCAGGCTGGTCGAGGGGGAGTGGCTGTGAGCAGTTGGCCAGCCGCCCTGCCCCCAATTGGGGTGGGGTGGGGGCCAATCAGGGGTGGGGCTGGCCTGGGGAGGGGCTGAGGGCAGTTGGCCAGCCAACCCTGCCCCCTGGTCAAACTCCCCATTGAACTCCTGGTTGAGGGGACAATTTGCATATTAGCCTTTTATTATATAGGATAAGAAGCCAGTTCTACTTGACCTAGTGTGTGGTGGTCTTGTTGGCTACAGGTAAATGCCACTATGAATACCTGGAAAGTCTAAATCAGAAAACACTCTAAACAAAGCAACTAAAATTACTTCCTAACTCAAAAATAGTTTTCTATGTTGTATAGCAGAAGTTTGGCTAAGCCAGTTTTCTTGTGTGTTTTTTTTTAATCTTTATTGTTGAGATTATTATAGATGTCCCTCTTTTTCCTCCGGCCCCCCTCCATAGCTCCCCTCCACCCAGTTCCCACCCCACCCCAGGCCCTCATTACCTTATTGTCTGTGTCCATAGGTAATGCATACATGCATATAAGATCTTTGTCTAATCTCTTCCCACCCCCCCCCCCGCAATACCCCCTTGCCTCTGATAATATTCAGTCTGTTCCATTTCCATTCCCCTGATTCTATTCCATTCACCAGTTTATTCTGTTCAGATTTTTTATTCATTTGATTTTTAGATTCAATTGTTACTAGATATGTATCTGTTGTTCATATTTTTTATTTTTATTTTTCTTCTTCTTCCTCTTCTTAAAGAATACCCTTCAACACTTCATATAATCCTCGTTTGGTGGTGATGAACACCTTTAGCTTTTTCTTGTCTGTGAAGCTCTTTATCTGACCTTTAATTCTAAATAGTTTTGCTGGGTAGAATAATCTGGTTGTAGGTTCTTGCTATTTATTGCTTTGAATATTTCTTGCCAATCCCTTCTGGTCTGCATCGTTTCTGTTGAGAAATCAGTTGACAGTTGTATAGGCACTCCCTTGTAGGTAACTAATTGCTTTTCTCTGGATGCTTTTAAGATTCTCTCTTTGTCTTTTGTCCTTGGCATTTTAATTATGATGTGTCTTGGTGTGGGTCTCCAGAGAGGTGCAAAGTCAGCCACTGCGTGGGGCCACCCAGCAGGAGCAACAGAGAGAGATCTGCAGATTCCTCCTCTTTGTATAGGGTTTGGAAGTGCCCAGAGGAGGCTCAGCTGTGAAGCAAGGCAGGCTGGTGCTGGTGTTGGTCTTGAGCCTTTTATTGATAGGTTTGGGGCTCCCTGACCCAGCTGCAACTTGTTTGACAGGTTTTAGCCTGAGAAAGGATAGGCCATTCATATGCAAAAGCAGTTGCACTCAGCTTGGGTGGGGTTGTAAATTGGGTGGGGTGGGGCCTCAGAATCTCCAGGGCTGAGCAAACAGAAATGGCTGCCAGTCAACCCTGCAATGAGGTCCCCGAACAGGAACAATGACGGCAGAGAGCACCTCCATCTGGAAGAAAGCTGCCCCCGCGTTCCTGCCCTGATGCCAGACAGTCTAATTTCTCCTAGTATGTGTCTGGGTCACCAAAAGCCTTGCCAGCACTGGAGCTCAGAAGAAGTGGGAGCTTGTAAATTCAGTTGGTGGTGTGGGCCTTTTAAGAGGAGCAGCTGGGTCTCCAGCAGCCTCTGTGTCACTGAGACCCAGTCCCCACTGATTTTAACAGCCCATAGTTCTTACTGCTTGTAGGGACTTCTTTTCCCAGCTCTGGGACCCTGGGCTGGGCGTCTGGTGTGGGGTTGGGACCCCTTTCTCCTCTGGGCAGTCTCTACAGAGGCAATTTCCCTCCCCCCCCCCCAAAAAAAAGCGGCATACATGGGTGCCGGATCAGCTGGCTCCTCACCTCCGCACCTCCTACCAGTCTCAGTGTGCTTTCTTCTTTACTTCTCTATGGTAAGACTTCCATTCAGTCAGCTTTCCAGCAGTTCTGGATGATGGTTGTTCTATATTTCAGTTGTAATTTTGATGTGGTTGTGGGAGGCAGCGAGTACAGGTGTTTGCCTTATGCTGTCATCTTGGTTCTCTAAGCCAGTTTTCATATCATGAGGTCATTTTAAATTAGAATGTGCTTGCATGTGTTTTTTTTTTTTACTCAGGATCCCCACCATGGTGTCTAAAATGTTTTAAAATAACCTGTCTTTTTATATAGTTGGGTCAGATTTGCAACATCAATTTTCTTAGCAAACAGATTTATATAGTAAATATGAACTAAAAATTTAGCCAATTCTCTTATTGATAGCTTTCCTTTCTTAATTTTCGAGGCCCACATTTTTCAAATTTAACTTTATTTGTGGCAACTAACAAATGATGTTTGTTAAATCTAAAATGTTCACCTTTAAAAAATTTAATTTTGAAAATCCATTTAAAAAATGGAACACATGATCATTAATCAAGAGATATGTATGGGTGTACTGTGAAAACTATATCTCTCTTGGACACTTCCATTCCCCTCCCAAGAAAACATCACTGTTTACCCTCACTTTTTACATTTTAAATAATCCTCAATATAATGGAAGCTCTCATCTTCTATCTTATTGAACATAATTCATTATTAAAGCAAATTATGAGCAATAAAAGAGGTTAATTGTATTGACACTACATATAACATTTTTCAATGACAAAAAAATAAGTAAAATAATACAGTTGAGAAAAAATACCACATAAACTCATTATTTTGAGCAGGCGTCCTCAAACTATGGCCCACGGGCCACATGCGGGTGTTTTGTTTTTTTACTTCAAAATAAGATATGTGCAGTGTTCATAGGAATTTGTTCATAGTTTTTTTTAAACTATAGTCCGGCCCTCCAATGGTCTGAGGAACAGTGAACTGGCCCCTGTTTAAAAAGTTTGAGGACCCCTGATTTTGAGTGTCTGTGCACCCAATGGTCTATAATTATCCTTTTTCCTTCCTAACATTTACTTTTAATTGTTCCTATTTTAAAACAGTTCTCTGCTGAGTCCCATAAAGTTTCAGTTTTCATTTTTGGATTTCTTTGTAGTTTTTAAACAATCACTACTATGCCTAGTTCTTAAAATGAAGATCAAGCGATATTTTTTTCTCTCTTTTTACCTAACATACAAGTAAATAACACATTTGTTTAATAAAAGTTAATTTGAAAATATACACTCTTATTTTTCTGCATAACATTTACTGTATAATCTTCATTTTTAAAAAATTAACTGTGAATGTAAGTTACATAAGGATAGGAGTTCTTGTGGGGTTTTTTATTCCACTCCTTTATCACCAGTGCCTTGAGTACTGCCTAATGCAGAGAGGTGTTCTATACATGGAGTGAAGGAATTGAATGAATGAATGAACAAATAAAAAATTGGTTTATGTATTAAACAACTCAAGGAAATCTTCAAAGCACAACTTTAATTTGTATTCCATTATTTTTTGGATGTTAATAAAAATTAGGCTCAGAGAAAATTATATGTAGATTTTAATTAATTTATATTTTCAGTTAGTTGTGTAATATACAAGACAAATATGATGCCCATGGCAATAGATGCCTTGTGAGGTTCTGAAGACAGATATAATATTCTTAAATTATTTGTTCTATATTTAATGTGTGTGCATGTGTGTATATGACCAGCAGCATCCTTAAATGCAGTTTTTCTCTTCATCAGGTTTAAATCATCATATAATGATCAAAGCACTTAATTTAATAGGGTCATTGCCTTCTTAGTTACCCAGACCCCAAGCCTCAGAGTTTGCTTTCATATCTCTTTTGTATCTTCTTAATACACACCACATTTGGTTGATTCTCTTGCCACTGATAAAATTATTTGTGCATTCATTGGGAACTAGCATTGTTTTCTCTAAACTCTCCATAAAATTAATCTTATCTCTCCAACCTCATTTTTAGCTTTATTATGTTACTTGCCTATATATTAGCTAGTTGTGTACATAATTTTTTCTACACAAAATTGGGGTGTGTGTTTCTGACTATACAGCTTCTTGAGAAAAGTCATTATGCATCCTCTTCTGTAAAATAGATGTTTACCCAGTGTCCACTACATTTGTGGTTTATCATACTATTAGTTTTGCAAACAGCATAAAATATTTCTGGAAACTTCTTGGAGAAACTTTGATAACTGATTTGTTACTAAGGGTAGAAGGTTCTGAAAATTATTTTATTTTTTTAAATATCCTGTAATATATCTTACCATTTTATTTTAAATCTTGGGATTATGTCCCTGTTTTTATTTTCTATGTGGATGCAATCATGGCAGTAATGACAGATATGATGGAATTCAGAATAGAGTTTCATGTATTCTGCAGAAGGAATGACAGTGCAATGTTCCTAAGAAAGCAAAGGCCTTTCTATTCAATGCTTTCAATTCTATCTTCTTGGGGTTTTTTGTTTTATTATTCCAAAGGAAAATTTTTCTAAAATTTCAATTTTATAAATAACTAGAGGCCCGGTGCATGAAATTCGTGCATGGGGGCGGGGTGTGCCTCAGCCCAGCCTGCACCCTCTCCAATCTGGGACATCCCTCTCATAATCCAAAACTGCTGGCTCCCAACCGCTTGCCTGCCTGCCTTCCTGATTGCCCCTAACCGCTTCTGCCTGCCAGCCTGATCACCCCCTAACCACTCCCCTGCCAGCATGATCAATGCCTAACTGCTCCCCTGCCATCCTGTTTGCCGCTAACTGCCCTCCCCTGCAGGCCTGGTCACCCCTAACTGCCCTCCCCTGCCGGCTTGGTTGCCCCTAACTGCCCTCCCCTGCTGGCCTGGTCACCCCCCAACTGCCCTCCCCTGCTGGCCGGGTCCCTTCCAACTGCCCTTCCCTGCTGGTCTGATGGCCCACAACTGCCCTCCCCTGCTGGCCATCTTGTGTCCACATGGGGGCGGCCATCTTTGACCACATGGGGGCAGCCATCTTGTGTGTTGGAGTGATGGTCAATTTGCATATTACCTCCTTATTATATAGGATAAGAATCCTAATGTCAGAGTAGATTCACTATTCAAAAATGAAAGTGGTATATCTTGTGTATCGTTTTTTAACATGTATAATCTCAATTAAAGTCAGTATATATTTTCTTTGAAAATGAAGACAAATTTCTTCTTCACTTTTAGTTTAGCTTGAGGTGAAGTTCTGGTTAATATTCTACAGATGGTGGTTGATCCCCAGGTTTAAAGGCCTTTACACTGACCTCTGTGTGCTCTTTAGGTAGACAGTTTACGACCAAGCTGCCTATTGAATAGAATGGCCTTTGGTTCTTTAAATGATAGAATTTGTGTGGCTAAGAGAAAAAGTTGTGATGTTTTCCCTTTGCATACATTTAAATTTTTTATACAAATTTCTGCAGTTACTTGTGTTTTATAAGTTAAATTATTATCCTCATACATAATGTCATTTAAAGTGCTAAAGGTATTCTTTTTGAAAATCTGCTTAATTATAATATAAAAATTGTGGATGGGTTTTACTGAATTAACACTTGACTATTTCCTCCACAGATATTTTTGAAATTATTCCTTTTGCCTGATAACATCATGTGAAATTTATTTTTAGGGGGATACTTCCTACTTGAAAGATCGCTGGTGTGTTTTTGATGGATTTATGGTCTTTTGCCTTTGGGTTTCACTGGTGTTGCAGGTAATTAAAAACTTTTAAATTACAAGGGAGTAGTTTCCAAAATTTGCATTGAAAATCTAACTAGATATATAAAAGCATATATATCCAATGCCATTGTATAATTTTCTACAACATTGTTATTTTAAATGTTTATAAATAAAAAGCCTAACATTTTAATCATTGTCAATCACATTTGTGAAATGATTCTTAATAAGAAATGAAAATCAATACTATAAGAAATTGCTTTTTATTGAACAGGTATACAAATATAGTCATGAAGAGAAAGGAAAGAACATGGGTTAAGATTTTAGTATTTGTGGAATAAAAAGAAATGGGGTACATATATTTAAAAGTTCTAAAGGAGGAATTTTGTTGGAAAATAGTAGAACTCATTCCCATGCATTCAATCAGTCTTAATTTTGCATTTAACTAAAGTAACTATAATCTTCATGAAAACATTCAGAATAAAATAAATTCACAGTACATTCTGCAAATTTATTCTAGTGCTTATTGATAAGCTGTCTTTGTTTTTACAAAGCTCACCTATCTAACAGCCTAATTTATCCTGCATAGTAATGTGTTCTTTTCCACTTAATAACTATTGTATGATTGACAAACATTTTCCAATTATTACTTCACCTCTTAGTAAATGGTACATTTTTTTCACATTTTCTAATAATACTTTTAATCCTGTCTCCATTACTTCATTTTCTAAATATTCAAAAAGTTTCACCAAACAACATGCTTAGTTAGGAAGACTTAGCACACTTTTTCTATATTCTAAGTTGGCACTTGTTTTTGTAATAAAACCTGTGCCTTGATGAATTATACAAGATTAAGAAAATGAAGAAGATTAACGGCACTTTCATTAGCTTATGATTTGTTTCTCCTAAGAGAGCGGTAGCTTCTAGAGGTACTCAAAAGAAAATTGATTTCAGTAGAAAAAAATGTAGGGCAAAGTTTAGGGGACAGGATGCACCTCCCGATGCTGTCTATATGTGTCACCACTACAAACCATGCTAAGAGAAAGTCTAAATTTGTTTATCCACCTTTAAATTTACAGGTGTTTGAAATTGCTGATATAGTTGATCAGATGTCACCTTGGGGCATGTTGCGGATCCCAAGGCCACTAATTATGATCCGAGCATTCCGAATTTATTTCCGATTTGAACTACCGAGGACCAGGATCACAAATATTTTAAAGTAAGCACTACTTTCACATAAGTTAAGGGGAGGAAGTTTATGACTTTTTAAAAGTAAGTTTTACCTATTTTATGTATTTTTCCCCCTAGGCGATCAGGAGAACAAATATGGAGTGTTTCAATTTTCTTACTTTTCTTTCTGCTTCTTTATGGAATTTTAGGAGTTCAAATGTTTGGAACATTTACCTATCACTGTGTAGTAAATGACACGAAACCAGGGTAAGTTTATTTCCCAACTGCATTTTAATCTAGGTGTTTAACAAGGATGTTTTTGCAATTCTCATGGGAAAAACCTCCGTATCTAAAAATTTTAGAAGTTTTTATGTGCTCTCTCTTCTATTTTCTCTGCTTCCTTAAAATTGTTTTGTCCAATTCTTAACACAAGTATTCAAGACAAGCCAAACTGAAAAATCTAACCTCTTGGGAGAGTAGATTAAGCAAATTTATTTTTTAAAATATATTATTGTTTTCAGAGAGGAAGGGAGAAGGAGAGAAAGAGAGAAACATCAATGATGAGAGAATCATTGATTAGCTCCCTCCTGCACGCCCCGTACTGGGGATCAGCCCTGCAACCTGGGCATGTGCCTGGACTGGGAATCAAATCATGACCTCCTGGTTCATAGGTCGATGCTCAACCATGAGCTACATGGCCCAGCTAGATTAAGCAAATTTGAGGAATACATTTAGAAAATTTCCTCAGTGTGGCAGAATTCCATCAGAGTAAAATAAGAAGGGGATGGAAAATGGTATACTACTTCAAAAAACAATTGGCCAGTTTCTTAAACATTGAATGTACACCTACCATATACCCCATTCATTCCATTCTAAACAAATTGTAGTTATATCCACATAATGAACACTATTTAGCAATAAGTAGTATGAGATATTGTTATAAACAATACCTTGGATGAACCTCAAAATAAAACCAGATGAAAAAGATCACATATTCTCTGGTTTCATTTATATAAAATTTTAGAAAATGCAAACTTATCTACAATGATAGAAAGGACATCAGAGGTTGCCTGGGAGATAAGGGTTGGAATAGAAAAAGGAATTACCAAGGGGCACAAGCAAACCTTTGGGATTGATCAGTATGTTTATTACCCTGATGATGTTTCTATACATATGTGTGGTAGATTAACCAAACTGTACATTTTTAATACTGGATGGGACAGAAGTAGGTTTATAATTATATAGAAAATGACACAATAATTAATAGTAGTAATACAAGAATAAACTGTTTTGTGTGCTCACAACTGTAAACCGCTTTTGCCCCATCCTATATGTACAGTTTATTTTCAGTATACCTTGCTAAAACTGTTTGGAATTGTTTTAGTGTGAAGCAGAAATCGAATTTTCTTCATAAGGTCAATTCAGTTGTCCTAGCACTATTTATTATGTGCTATTACTTGCTGAATTTGATACTACCTTTATAATTTATGAATTCCCTGTCTATATTTGGGTCTGTACCTCTGGCTGCTATTTTGCTGGATTGATCTATTTGACTATCTCTTCATCAATATCACTCTCTGAAACTCATCGAAATTACAACCTGGCTTTATGCATGGGATCACAATTCTGATTCCCAGTCTTACAGGCTCAGGCCCCTGTCTTCTGCCTCACGTGCCATTAAAATCCAAGCTCCTGGATACTGGATACTTAGTTCTCATTCATAACATTTTTGCCAACTCATGTACTTCCCTAGTTTTTAATTCCCTCTTATGTTTTGACATTTTGGAATGTGTTTTTCTTTCTTGTGAGCCTAGGAATTTTTAAATGTTATCATTTATCCAGGAGTTGTTGTTTGTAGTGGAGGGAGTGGAATTTAATGTCGCCCATCTTGCCAGAACTAGCACGTTGGCACCCATAGCAATTTTTTTTTTCTATTTTTCTCATGACACTGTGAGGTCCTTGAGGACACATACGGCAAAGAGTGGAGAATATTCATTTTTTTATTGCCAGTACCTGGTATCCTAGCACAGAATAACTACCTGGTAGCTATTTATTGAAGGCATGGTTGATGATAGATGACATTTAGACAAATAATAGTATGGCACATTGATAAAGAAGAGGGAATAAAAAAAAAACAGAGAAAGAAAAGCAAATTGCTAAAGGGACAAAGGAGACATAGTGAAAATATTGAAAAGCAATGTTAAAATTAGAGAAAAGCAATAGATGGTACAAACACAGGGTAGGAAAGTTGAAGGAAGTGGTAAAGGAATTGACTGTGTGAGCGACAGAAGAGACAAATGTGTGAACAATATCTGTAGGCAGGTGTTTTTTTAAGTGTATGTAGGCTGTAGAATATGTCTGGACTATTCCATGAATGAATGTGAAGATGGAAAAGATGTTGTGTGGGTTGAAGGCGATAGATATAAAGGTGAAGAACCGAGAAAGCTTCTGACTAAGAAAGCAATTGTGTTATAGCAGCAGTGAGTATAGGAGGCTGGTTTAAACTTATCATTTCATTGAAAACCAAGTCCGAATTTGAGAATTCAAATACTTGTTAACACAACTGAAGGATCAGGTATCATGCTGGCAAGCTACACTTTGTCACATAAAATATAATACCGATTGGGAAGACACACGTGAGTACCTCTGAACTCACAGCCCTTGAATGACTTTAGTTAAGTACTCTTCACACAGCTCCTTACGATACTCAGTATGAAGAAATAAATGTCTTTGAAAAAAATATTAAAAGACCTTTTGTATTCTGAATATTAGCTCCAGTTCATTACTTTATCCGAAAAGTTGAGTTCACTTTGAAAAATTACATAAATGTTGGCAGAATTTTCTCGAGTTACTCGAGACATAACAGTTATGAGGGAATGTCTGCATTTTCTCTCTTTTATCTGAAAAATCTGCCCAGTAGCATTATGTACATAGACATATGTTCTGCCTTCTCTGTATGTGATTCTTAGTTTATTAGTTGAGGAGAAAATGAATAACTAGCCACATGGTAGTAGTGTTGTTCATTAAAAATTTTTCATAAGTGTGATGGTTTATTTCAAGGAGCAGTCATTATACCATTTTTCTTTTAATTTTCAGTTTAGTAATAGCTGAGTTTTGAAGTTCCACGCATAAGCAGAAAAACTGTTGATAGCATTTTACTATTATTTCTAGCCCAGACATTAATTTACCTATTTTTAAAACACTTTTAGTTCAAAATAAAATGTTCAAAATAAAAGTGAAATGCATAAAATTCCAATTAAAATTTTCCCAACTTTTTTCTTTTGTTGCTTCTTAGTTAGGAATTTCTCTGAGCTAGATGTTAAGCTGCAGTATTCTATGTCCAGCAATCAGTTTTGCCTGTGGTGTCATGACCTCATTAATTGTTGTCCTTTAAAAATTGTTCCAATTTCTGCTTAATTGATTCGCATGCACTATACCCAAATTTTGGGAGAGTTTTCAGGCACAGAGGTGTCTGTTCAGAAAACTATATGTCCTGGATTCCACAGCTCACCTCTGGAATTGATTATGCTTAATCTGTGAGGCAAACAAGATTAATAAATAAACAACACAATACACATGCTTGTGCTTTTAAATGGAGCTGATTTCTTTTGAAGCAGACAGAAGGGAAGCATAGCTATGTCCTCAAAAACATTATTAGTAAAGCTTTAGAGTCTTCTCCAATAATGAGTGGCGACCCATGGAAATTATGGAACAAGTAAAGCAGTTCATAAGCTAAAGAAAGTTGCAAAGAGCAATGTCCTGTGGCAGAAACAGATGTACAAAACACCAGACGTGATGGCAGAAGTCTTCCTTAAAGAGGAAAGTGCAAAAAAGAACTGGTAGTGAAATAGAAAAGATGAAGACTTACTTCACCTTATTATTATTCCTTATTATTATTCCTATTCATGGCTGAGTGTCTAATAATAAAATCTTATTCCCAAGAATGAGATGAGAAAAACTTTAAGGTATGTAAACCTTTACTATGTGAAAGTATAGATAGTATAACTTAATACTTTTAGTGTAGAGTAGTCTATATAAAATTTTACTATACAAAGAACATAATTCAACCAGAAGTTCAAGTAAATATTTGTGATGGCTGGACCATTAGCTTTAAGTCCCAGAGGTATGGAACCATATATCACAGATGCACTGAACAATACTGATGCGTCCCTATTGTGTCAGATTAATTACTAATAGTTTCTTTTTTTCATCTCAGGAGAGTCTCAGTTTAGACAAAACACTCTATGATCACCCTGCCCAAGGGCAGCATGTAGGGCTTGTTATTTTATAAAACACTAAGACTTGGACTAGAGAAAATATAATGTTGTTTTTGGGGAGTTTTCTATTTCTGGTCCAAATAAAACTTAAGTTTACTCTTTAGGGATAACTCAAAAATAAATAAATTATTGTCTTAAAATTATGTTTACAAAATAATGAGTTTTTTTAATGGAAAGCTCAGAAGAATTAAAAATAGAAACAGTGGATCATTGAATACTAAATTTTAATTAATGAACATTATCAAGAAAGAATTTTGTAGGGTACATAAAATCGTAAGTGCCTCAAATTTATGCAAAGGTCTGTGAAATCTTCATTTATAGTTAAACTTCCTTTGAAAGGTGAAGAGCGAGATTGCTACATTTAACTTCCAGAACTCATGCAGAGATATCTGCCAATTGGGAAACATAAGAACAATTTCGATAAATGCATATTGGAAATATTTTCTCTAAAATATTTAAGTAAGAAGTGAAAATACTCTGATGGTGCATGTAGATTTCTAATTAAATTAGTAGAAACATTTTTAGAGAATCTATTATATCTTAGCTTATTTTTCTTATATACTTGATTTTTGGAACAGGAATTCTGAAAGGAATTATTTGCTCCATTTTTCATATGAGGACACAGTCCCCAAGTGGTTAAAAATGTGTCCATGTGATAAGTGAGAGAGCCACGATTTGAACTCATATCTAATTTCCAAGTCCGTATTTATTCAGCCAGTTGAGTAATTTCTGCAATAATCTAATGCACCTACAGATCAACATGCACATACATAAACTTTTTATAATGTGTGTATAGAGAAAATTAATATACATATGACATCTTTGCTCTTCACCTTACAAAGTAAGTTTAAATATAAATCAAGATTTCACAGACCTTTGCATGAATTTGAGGCACTTACAATTTTATGTATCCTACAAAATTCTTTCTTGATAATGTCCATTAATTAAAATTTAATATTCTATGTTCCACTGTTTCTATTTTTAATTCTTCTATCTCTATGTAGATGTGATAGTGTCTGAATCTATGAAATAGTGATATGAAACATATTGTATTACTCCATATATCTTTTTTAAAATTGTTATGTATACCCATCTCAAATATGTGGACCACTTGAATCACCAATTAAATCAGCCTTTCATTGTGATAACTTAAAAATTAATAACAAACATAAGAAAATATTTCAAAATAATCCTAATTCCCACATAAAAATTAATATCAATTTGATTTCCACTGAAATAGTAAAAACATTTGCTAGTCTTCAGTATAATAAAAGAGAACCCTACAGTTTGAAAAAGGTTCTAAAAGTGATTTTTTTGATCAAGTACAACATAACACTTCTTTTGATCTTATGTTTACTTAACCCCAAAAGAAAAATATAAGATCATAAGTTTCTTATTTATTACAAGTGTTAAATAACCTTTATTGAACAATTGATGTAGGTTATTTTCTTATTTAATTCTCATGAAAGCCTGATAAGTCATGTTATCTTTTGACATTCATATTTTATAGCCAAGGTAATTGAAGCTCAATAAGGTTAAATTAGATGTTCATGCTGAAACAGAGGTAGAAACAGAATTTAAGCCCAGTTCTCTATGACACCAATTTCTAGACTTATAAATATTCAATTGTAATTGGTCAAAATATACAATGATCTTCAACACATGTATATCCAAAGTATTTGAATAAAATATTAGTTACAAGAAGCCCATGCTTAGGAAAGAAGTTATAAATGGGCCATATGAGTAAGTTGTCCAGGTTGCTTATTTTAGGACTGAATTCTGAAATGATGTATTGGAACTTCTGGATGTACTATGTGAATGTGAAATGAGGAGCCCTGCCAATTCAGCCCCTCGCAGTGGTGTTTACTGTAGTTGTTCCTGTAGAAATCATATGTAACATGGTTTTGATATCTCAGGTTCAATAGGACCAGCCAGCTCCATGCCCCCCTCCTCCTCCCCTTCATTGAAGCCACAATGACATTCAGTGACAGTACCAGCACTACCTGCACATCTTTGGAATTCATTTCTAGGATAAGATCTCTTTGATAGAGAAAATCTCCTGGGGAACTTGGTAAATATGCAGACTCCAAGCTCGGTCTGTGGATTCGTATTTATGGGGCTGAGTTAGTCAGAACCTGACCTGGTTAGTAAGCAGTGATTTAAAACCTTAGTTTTACACTAAAATTCTCACAGATATGTTATAGCGTAGAACACAAAATTTGCATGGCTTTTTAAAAGATAAATCTTGAGCATGGAAACATGGAACAGACTGATGAATCTCAGAGGGAAGGGGGGGTGAGGCAGAGGGGGTGGGAAGAGATTAACCAAAGATCTTATATGCATACTAGTAGCCCGTTTGCACGAAGATTCCTGCAATAGACCTTCATTCACCTGGCTGCCTGCATCAGTTTTCTGCCGGCACCGGGGACCCAGGCCTTGGCTGTGGCCACTGCCTTCTGCCTTCTTTCAGGGTCCGGGCTTGGCCCCGGGCGGTGGCCTTGGGCTCGGCCGCACCCAACATCCCTGCTAAGGATCGAAGGAGCCGACCCCCAGTGGTTTCCTGTGATCCGTGCAGGCTCCCCGCTCGTGCCCAAGGCCGGGAAAGCCTTGGGCTCTGCCACACCCCAACGTCCCTGCAAAGGTTTCCTGGTGGGCGTGGTTGGTGGGCGTGGCTTGGGCATAGCGAAGGTGCGGTCAATTTGCATATTTGTCTATTATAAGGTAAGACTAGCGGTCCGTTGCATGATATTCATGCAAGAATAGGCCTTCTTCCCCTGGCTTCACTCCCAGCCGCCCAGGAGCCGGCATGTCCTCGCTCCCGGCCCACCCGGGAGCCGGCAAGTCCCTGCTCCCCGGCCACCTGGGAGCCAGCAAGTCCTCACTTCTGTCTGGAGCATCACTCCAGTAGCTCCCTCCGCCGCCCCCCTTCCCCTCATAGCAGGCTTCATGCCACTCTGCACCTGCATATGCAAATTAACCTTCATCTTTGTTGGGTTAATTTGCATACTCACTCTGATTGGCTGTGGGCGTAGCAGAGTGATGGTTAATTTGCATGTTTCTCTTTTATTAGGTAGGACATACATTATCTATGGACTCAGACAATAGTTTGGTGAAGGCCTGGGGTGGGGCAGGAGCCAGGTGGAAGGAGGCAATGGGTGGGGAAGGGAGACATCTGCAATACTATCAACAATAAAGATTTTTAAAAAAAGAGAGATAAATCACGAGTTTTCAAAGAAATGCTAAGCTTTCAGTCAGCCGCTTGAGCTTCCTCTTCCCTTAAGTCTATTTACCTGGGAATGTCTAAGAAGCACCAGGGGTAATTAGTCTCTTATTATTCTCGCAGAGAAGCAGGTTGTTCATGTGTTCTGGGAACTGCAGAGCAATCATCTCAGTTCTATTCATTCAGTGACTCACATAATTTTAGGTATAGTGATTGTGGGTAAGTGCACTTCATGGTTGAGGACTTCTGGGGATAGGAAATTTGGAGCTCTCTAAATTCTTCCCTGGCCTTCACTTTTTTTTTTTTAGCTTTTTACTTATTTTATTTTATTTTTCAACTATAGTTTACATCCAATATTATATTGTATTAGTTTCAGGTGTACAGCATAAATAAACAAAATTGAAACAGACTCATAGATACAGAAAACCGACTGATGGTTGAGAGAGGGAGGAATGGGGTGGGTGAGTAAAAAAAGGTGAAGGAATTAAGAAGTACAAATTAATAGTTACAAAATAGTCCTGGGGATGTAAAGTAAAGGATGGAAATATAATCAATAATATTGTAATACCTATGTATGGTGCCAGGTGGGTACTAGAAATATGGGAGGATCACGTTGTAATGTATATGATTGTCTGGCCTTCACTTTTAATGTAGCTACATGTTCTTACCATTGTGGAGTCCATGGCTTCATTTGACCATCCCAAAAGGATGGGAGCCTGTTGAGGTGGGAAAAATTGTTGCTCTTCAGCCATACACTCAACCAAACCACCTCTGAAAAGCACAAATGTATTTTGAGCTCTTAATATGTATGAGGCACTTTAGATTCATAGTTGCTAATTCATAAAGTGATCTTATACATTGGGTATGCTAATCCTCATGAAAGAAGGGAGGAAATAGCTCCTTGCTACACATTAATTATTTGGTGAAATCACCAACTAAAGTCCTATCTGCTTGGCCTCATATTCTGATGACTTTTTTCCATCATGCCAACTCATTCCTTATAGATAACTCCTAGCCCTGGATCTTCTAGTTCCCAAAGCAAAAAGAGAAGAGTTATTGCTTGAGAAGCTCTTGGCCTAGATTTGAAATGTCAAGGGTAGTAGATTTGTATAAAACCTCAAAACAGGTTTCATATTTTCAATTTGGAGCTGATCAGTGTTCCCTCTGTGTCCCGATAGTTTACTTTTCTAAAATAATATTTTTAAATGTATTCTTTGTCTCATCCTGCCTCACATGCCAGTCTCCTGGCTCCTGTCATGTGGGTTGTCCTTTATCCATGTTGGCAAAGTAGTGAGTGATATAGTTAAGGAAGTAAACTTGGGGAAAATATATAATTTTAAAAACTATACAGATATAACAAAGTGAAAAGACTATGTAAATTTAAAAAAATAAATAAAATAGCGTATTGTCATTCAAATTTTGGTTCATGATGAATTCAGTTCCTTATGGCTTTGACAATTTAGCCATTCGGGAAAGGATGAGGAAAAAAATCATATTAAAATATTCTCTGTTTAACAGTAAGAAGAAATTTATTTTTTAATTTCTTAGAAAATGGGCCAGATTTACTTGTTTATAAAAAGAGGTGTGATGTCAATATTATTTTCTGCCTCAGACTATTTATCTTATCTTTTAGTCCCTCTAAAAGTCCAGGCAGAGTAATTAAAAGTTTTCAAAAATCAATAAATAGTTTCATCTCTGCAAATTCCAAGGTGGGATTAGTTTCTGAAAGCAACCAGCTATAGAATTCGCCAGGCCAAATCCTAAGAGTTTTTAATTAGTCCTGAAAGAGGAGTCCAAAACAAAGCCAGCTGATTCTTGGAGTAAACCTGAAAGGTGGATAACAGCCAGAGCAAGGTCACTGCCAGCATGTGCAATGAGAGGCACAATTCATGCCACCACTCATAGTGAGACAAGCTATGACCAAAGGTATCAAAGGCCATATTCACTATTCTCCCAGGTGTGAAGATTGTGTGTGTGCCCTTTTCCCCAATATCCAAATCTCTGAGTATGTAGTTAATAATTTATTATTTTATGGTAATAGCTGTTTATTTACAACCCTGGAGAAAAAGCTGTGAATAGCTACACCCACCAATGAAAGAGTAAAATTGTTGTTCTTTTCCTCTTCCTGCCTTTTCTTTCTCTGTGTCCTGGGCAAACAGGCTTTGACATTTCCACTTTCCAGACGCTGTTTTCTAGTGTCTGCTAATCCTTTAATAGTTACTCCAAGTATCACCCATACAGGAAGGTTTTCCCAGTACCACTCACCATTCACCACCAGTATCATACGTAATGTTTCTATGTTCTGCTTTTGTAACACCATGTGCATAGAGATCTATTTTAAAGCATTCCTCATGCTCTACTATGGGCATTATTTTTCTGTGCTCTTTCTCACATTAGGCAATAAAGTCTGTGAGCTGGAAATACCTCAGCCATCTCTATTCCCAGCATGCGGTGTGGCATAGAATAGACTTGTCAAAAATAATTATTTTGAGTGAATGACCAGACAAATGAAATAAAGTTATGCCACTAAGAAAATGAAAAAAAAAAAATTCTGGAAAGGGCTGAATGGTAATAAGTGTAGTTATTGTGATAGGTAGACAGACATGAGTAGAGCAAGGACTATGAGCTGGGTACCGAAGGTCACCAGGATGAAAAGGCCCAGGTGTCTAGCAATGGAAAATCAATTGTAGGGTGGGACCTTGCCCCTAGAGTGACTTTTCCTCCCATAGCATATCACAGATCATGACGTGTGGACCCCCTGACTTTTCCTCTCTAGAGATAACATCTAGGCCTCAGTTGTATTTCAGCTCCAGGCCCAGATAAGCAACCAGGCAAAGCTGACATCAGAACCAGCTGCATGGAATAATGACCTCATGCCTTGGTGCTGGCCAATCAATCAGTGGAGTCTACAACCCTGAATGGACACTCCTGGAAAGCTACTGAATATTCTGTTAAGATCTTTCCCTGGGACCTCCCCTAAAATCTCCACCCTTAGAATGGAGGACTCAGTGTGCTCATGAGTGACAGTAATTATAAAAGGTCAACACTAAACTCGTTGCAGTAAGCAGTGACAGCAGTTTGATATCAGTAGAGAAAGATGATGTCAGGGATAAAGAAAAATTTGAACATAACGTCTTGAGCTATTGCATTTGGCATTGGTGAGTCTTATGGACAGATGAGGACAGAACACAATGGGGCACATGGTTTCACTCTAATCATTTACCTTTTCTTTTATATGAATGTGTTATGAGGTCATTCAGGGAATTGTTTTTTTTAAAAGGCTGCTCAAATGGTTGAAGTGAGTTGCCTGAGGTAATTAAGTTGGTTAGTCACTGAAGTGAGATGATACTCCTTGTGTCCCAATATATTGGTCAATGCTCTGTGCTATAAGGAATAATAACTTAAAATCATAAAACTCTGAAGTACTGAGAATTTGTTTGGAGCTGTTATTAAACAGTTTCAGCAACAAGCTGAAAGTATATTTTCTTGGATATCAAACTTCTACATATGTTATTTGTAAATAGATAATATATATATGCCAGACAGATAATTGAAGCCTTTTGAAAAACAATTAACTGCTCTGAGGGATTCCAGTACTTGTTTTGAAACATGGGAACTACTAAAGCCAGAAATTTTTTTTAAAAAAATTGAAAAAGTATGCCTATTTTTAGTTATAACAAGAAAAAAAATGTATAAAAATGCCAGGATCCAATTGTTGAAGAGTTTTCACCTGTGATTACTTTACAAATAAATAAATTAATTGATTAATTCACCATAGATTTAAATATTGATGAAAAGAAGGACATTTATTTATTTGCTCAGAAAACAATTATTAACCATTTACTATGTATTAGTCAGGGTCCTTTAGAGAAACAGAATAAATAGGGTGTATATATAACGTGAAAGAGATTTATTTTAAGGAATTAGCTCATGAGATTGTGGAGCAGCAAGATCAAACTTTTCAGAGCAGGCTAACAAGCTGGAAATGCATCAGGTGTTGAATGCAGTCTGAGTCCAGAGGCAGCCTGAAGGTAGAATTCCTTCCTCTTTGGATGACTTCAGTCTTTTTCCCCTTGATGCCTTCAACTAATAGGATGAGACTACACACATTATGAAAGGTAATCTGCTTTACTCACAGCCTACTGGTTTAAATATTAATCACATCTCAAACATACCTTCACAACAGCCTCAAGACTGGGCATCACAACAATGGTCCCCCAAACAGCTGGGCACCACAGTGTAATTAAGTTCACACATAAACTGAACCATCACAAACTATGTGTCAGGGACTTTATAGAATTGGCATCTACATCCAATGAATAAATGAGCACACAAACATGAATTACACATGTGCCAGGTGCCAGAAATAAAAAGTGTGGTTGCTTTGAGAAATTACAGCAGGAAACCCGAACCCAATCATAGAGATTTGGAGTGATATTCAGGCTGAAAAAGTGATGTTCAGGCTGGGCCTGAAGGTTAATACACGGATTAACCAGGTTAAGATGAGAGGAGAGGTTTCCCATCAGAGGAAAAGGCCTTGAAATAGAAGGAGCACACCAAGAGCTGGGAGGCCAATATGGTTGGGCACTAGGACACTTGGGGGAAGGGGAGGAGCCATATCTTCAGTGTCTTATAAATCATATTAAAGATTTGCCACTGACAGACTTAATGTAAGATAGTGATGGTGAATAGTCTCTCTATATGCTTTGTGGCAAATGGACTGGAAAAGCTGAGTGGATGCAGGATGACCAGAGTTGAATTAACTCAAAATATATTTTGGGAGATATTTAGAGGAACATAATGACTAATTATGAGGGTTGGTGAAGTAGGTATTAGAGGTGATTCTAGATTTCAAACTTGCTCAACCCTGGATGATGGTGCAACTCAATGAGAGGAAATGATGAAAGAGTCAGAGTTCACTGTGGGGTTAGAGTGATTAGTACTTGTGCTGGGGCCACCTGGAGTGATCTAATAGGCAGTTGGACATGCAGCTCTGAGACTATACTGACACCTAGGACAAGAGCGAATTGAAACTTTGGAAGTGGATCTGATTGCATAGGTAGAGAACGTCATGGAAAAGAGAGGAAGGCCAAGGACCAAGGTCAGAGAAAACTCAGTATTTAAAGTTCCATTATAGGAGGAGGAGATAGAAAAGGAGAATGATCTGAGAATTATGGACAAAACTGGCATCTTTAAAGCCAGCATCTCTGTAGCACTCTGAGCCTTCCTTTCATAGCCACATGTCTCTCTAACCACAACTAGAAAACGTTTTTGATTTTTAAGGACTCGTGATCAGTTGGACCCACCTAGCTAATCCACAGTAATCACCCAAGCTCAGGATTTTTAGCTTTGCTCACATCTGTAACCTTAATCCCCTTTTGTCTTGTAATTTAAAATATTCACAGGAGATTAGAACGTGGACATCTTTAGGGGGTCATTGTTTGACTTACTACCAAAACAACTATTCGGAACACTATTGAGAGGTCACAGAAGATAAAAACTAAAAATTTTCTAATTGGATGTAGCATGTGGAAACAAACAAGAGCAATTCCAGTGGGATGGAGATCATGAAAATAGGCTGAAAATTAAATTAGGGAGATTACAAGTAGATAGTTTTTGGTGTGTGTTTGTTTTGTGTTTTTTTTTTCAAGAAATCTGACTATGAGTAAGAAATGCAGCTCTTGAAACCCACTTAAGTATGAAGGGTTATTTATTTTGAGAATCATTGTCTGTATTAGGATTTGGCTGGTTGGAGCCAGAATTCTACCCCGCTAATTCCAGAGAGCTTCTTGTTCTATCATGAATATCTGAGGAAAAATGAACAAGGGAATCATTAAAAATCAATAAATAAAAATAAAACCTGGAAGATTTCTTGTTAACTGAGAAAATGTAAGATAAGTAATATTTATTCTGAAACTTTTTATGTTCATTTCTATTTTTGAAAGGGGTTATTATGTGGTTTTAAATACATGTGTTCCAGAGCAGTTAATCATCTAATAAATGTGTCCTTAAGAAGAATTTGCTAATAGCTTGATGTTGGCAAAAATAATGTGTTTCACATCTGCTGCCTCTGGAACCCAAAGATTTCAAAATAATATCTGTGCTGGAAAGAGCTGTGCTTAAAATGAGAATTGGTCTTAATATGAAGGAAAAATGGAGTAAAAAAGGAAAAAATACTCTAATATTTATAAATTAATGAAATCATAAGCATGATAGTTAAAAATTATTGCATGATTAACTTACTCTCAGCAATATTCTGAGAGTTGTGCATAAGCTCATTACAGTAAATCACTAAAACACCCTTACAGCCCTGGCTAATGTGGCTCAGTCAGTTGAGCATCGTCCCATGCACCAAAAGGTTACAGAACATCAATGTCTCTCTCTCTCTCTCTCTCTCTCTCTCTCTCTCTCTATATATATATATATATATATATATATATATATATATATACATATACATATATATATATTTATATATGTATATATATACATATATATATATATATAATATATATAATCTCTATGTCTATCTCTGTGTCTATCTCTATGTCTATCTCTGTCTATCATCTCTATCTCTCTTTTCCCCTCTCTCTGAAAATTGATGAAAGCATGTCCTCAGGTGATGATTAAAAAAATTCTCTCCCCTGCAAAGTAGGTGCAGTTGTGGAAACTGAGGCAGTACTAGTACACACCAGAACTATGGTCTTAATCTATGCAGTTTACCAATATCTTAACAATAGGGAACAATAATAACAATAACAATAGGGAACACCTGGCACTTATTGTCTACCAAGTACTCATTTTAAGTACTTTACAGATGTAAATCATTACATTTTCACCTCAGCTTTATAAGGTAGATATTTTCCTGCCATCTCACAGATAAGAAACCGAGGCACAGATAGGTGAAGTCATGTGGCTCCAGAGTCCAGTTTTCTATCCAAATATCTGAAAGATGATTTTAAAAAGTTTTTATCATGTAGTCATTGTCTCTTCAGACATTGTGGCTATTGTCTTTTTGAAGTACTGGCAATGAAAAAATTATTAATTTTGATGGGCTACTAAAATGTTTCCTCTCTGAACTTCACCTTACCTCCCTCATGTATAAAGTATTGGGTGATCTGTAAAGTTTTTTTCAGCTGTATAATTCTGTGAACATATGCTTTCAGTATCACATGCCAAAATTCCTTCTATACTTTTGACAAGTATCTATGGTTGTGTTTTTACATGCCAGGATTCATGCTGCATTTTATTGTTAAAATGATGAATAGTTATTTGTAACTAGAGGCCTGGTGCATGAATTCGTGTACCAGTGGGTTCCCTCAACCTGGCCTGTGGGATCAGGCCGAAACCCGCTCTCTGACATCCCCCGAGGGGTGCTGGATTGAGAGAGGGCACAGGCCAGGCCAAGGGACTCCACCAGTGCACGATTGGGGGCCGGGGAGGGATGCAGGAGGTTGGCCTGATGGGGAGGAACCACAGGAAGGCTCCAGGGCATGTCCAGCCTGTCTCGCTCAGTCCTAACCTACCAGTCATAGTGTCTGCCCTCTGGTGGTCAGTGCATGTCATAGCAAGGGGTTGAGCAGCCTTAGCATATCATTAGCCTATTATGCTTTGATTGGTTGAGCGGTCGACTGGATGACTGGATACTTAGCATATTAGGCTTTTATTATATAGGATAGGATTTTTTCTAAGGTGATGATTTTGATCTCTGTAAAGTCTTTGAGCATGTTGACCACAACCACCTTCTTGAAACACTTGAACCTTTTGGATTTGATGACAAACACATTCTAGACTTTCCTCCTACCTCTTGGGCTGTGACTTCTCATTCCCATTTCAGGCTCTTTCTCATCGGCTCCTATGTTTCAGGGAACTATTCTTCCTTTGGTAAACTCATGATTTCTAAGGATTTTAAATTATCATCTGCATGGTGATTTTTGTTCCTCTTTAATATCTATTTCAATATCTATTATATAGGGTAAGCATTTATTGAGCAATTGCAATATGCTAAGAGCTATGCTGAGTGCATTACTAAGTGTAATTTTTCTTAATTCTCACATAGCTTCCCTGTTAATTATGATTACTCTCCCTATTTTACCCAGGAGGAAAATGAGCTTAGAAACACCCAAAACTTTAATCAGGTCATACAACCTGTAAATGGCAGAGCTTGGGATCAAATCCAGAAAGACTTACTCTGAAACTCTGAAGCCCTGTCTCCTTACCACTTTATTCTTCTGTGTGAGGTGTGGGTACCACACCAGAAACAGAGAGTCATATTCAACCTCAGTGAAAATGGATCATTTGGCCTAGGTATAGAAGTGTGAAATGAGGAGAAATAAGTGACGTGTCTGCCTGAAGTCATACCTTTCTGACAAAACAAAATTCTAATTTCCATAATTAGAGCATTTTCCTTGGAGCTTGCATGTGGAGTCCAAAGGAGCAGCTTAAAATGTGACTAGAGGGAACAGTTATTTCAACACCTATTCCCAGAGATGTGTAGGCATATCTCCTCTCTTGCAGCTAACAGAATCCTGAAGGAATGAGCATAGGAGTATCCGAGAGGTGGGTGAAGCTTTGAGAGCTTTGTTTATGACTGAAACAGAACTGGGGAAGGTATCACCAGGCATCATGGTGTGTGTGTGTGTGTGTGTGTGTGTGTGTGTGTGTGTGTGTGTGTGTGTGACACACTAAATATGTGTATGTGTGGTGGCCTCAAGCAGCTAAGAGATTACACCAAGTTATGTGTCAGACTCTAGGGAAAGCCTATTACAGCAGCCAATTGAATATAAGGAGATACTAAAGAACAGAAATATGACCCAACAAGTCTGCCTCAATTTGACCATAAAGTGAGAGAACTGAGACAATCCTAAAGTTGGTCCCTATTTAAAAAATGCCTAGAAAAAAAAAAAAAGAAAAGAAATGCCTAGAAACATTGATGTTTCTAGTGGAAATGACTTAGAATAAAATCAGGAGTTTAGAAGGCTTATAAAATCATCTAGCCTAAACTTTGGCCTGTACATAGTCCATGTGAATTGCCTCAGAGAGCAGCCATTTAGGACCCATTTTTAAGGTCAGCTCAGAATGTGATTCCACAATCATTATTCCTGTGATTACCTGCACCCACCACCAAGAAAGCCAAGAAATCCTTCTACATCAACATAATCTCCTGCTTGTCCTCCAGAAAGATTAAAAAGGGTGATTATCACCATCCACCTTAAAAAAACCTTAATATTCCTGGAGCTACCGCTAAATCACCGCATTATCTCTCTCTTTCCAAATGATACCTTTAGTTCCTTCAATCTCATCTTATTTGTCTGGTTTCCTTTCCAAACTTCACATCTGCCAACACAGCAGAAGGACAAGTGCCATATATGAGACTTGTAGTATCTGTGCCATATGGCAAATATCTGTCATCTAATATTGCTTAGAAGTAGAGAAGTAGTTTATGCCCACAGTAGGGTAAAGATTAACAAGGAATCCCCAGACAAGCTAATATTTCATGAAAATCTATAGGAAAAGTCCTTCCTTTGCTTATTTGGGTCTTGAATTTTAAAGACAAAAAAAAAATAATGGTAATAATATTCTTATAAAGACCTATTGTGGGAATGAATCAGGTATCCTTTGAGAATGTTTAATATGCCATTAATGTGATGAATGCCATTGATGAATCTTAAATCTGTGTTCATATACAGTGGTTATTAATGAAGAGTGATTACGTTATTATTTTAATCATCATTTACCATTGATGGAATTGTCTAACCCTTTCATGTGTTATTCACAGAAATGTGACCTGGAATAGTTTAGCTATCCCAGATACACACTGCTCACCAGAGCTAGAAGAAGGCTACCAGTGCCCACCAGGATTTAAATGCATGGACCTTGAAGATCTGGGACTTAGCAGGCAAGAGCTGGGCTACAGTGGCTTTAATGAGATAGGTCTGTCTTACTGGTAAAACACATTTTTCAGTTTCTATTTTATAATGTTATGAAATGGATATAATGGTTGTATAATTGATATTTCATATTAAGACTGGCTATAGTATTTAAGAAACACAACTGCAAATTTTAATTATATGACTGAATTATATTCTACCTTACAATCTATAACATACAATCTGTATTTATGTATAGTCAGCAATGTCTGTAGAGATTTAAATAGCTCTCATTTTAGACTAGTTTGATTCTTAATTATAGCGTTTAAGAGTATTTCTTTGTTGAGCAAGGTTTATGGGTTATTGCCTCAAAAATAAACAAGACATGGTTTTCTTTCACATTTTAACTATACTCAAGTGGTCAAGGTAAGTCTTAAATAACTGGAATAATAGGCATCTATGAGTGTATGAGATCTGAAAAGGAATCCTAGAACACAAGACAGCTAATCAAATATTTCATGAATATGCATCAACCATACAAAGGATATACGAGGAATACCATGTGCTTAAATGTATAGATTTATTTGTGGCTTGTCCTATTAAATCCTTAAATGTATCATTTACACACAGTAATTAAAGAACTTAGTAGCTGCCATTTAGTTGATATCATTGCATTTATTACAATTCCATGCAAATTGCACGTATTGCTTTTTGAAGAAAAAAAAAATCCATAGAACACTAAACAATTATTTTATGCTTTGAGCATGTGTCTTAGTGAGTTCAGGCTGCCACAACACAATACCATTGACTGGATGGTGTAAACATAAATTTATTTCTTTCCAGTCTGGAAGCTGGAAGTCTGAGATCAGAGTGCCAGCATAGTAGGGTTCTGGTTAGGCATCCTCCCCTCCCTAGCTTGCTGGTGGCTTTTTGCTGTGTTCTTACATGGATGGGGTGGAAGTTTGGGGGGAGAGAGAGAGAGAGAGAGAGAGAGAGAGAGAGAGAGAGAGAGAGAGCTCTCCAGTCTCTTCTTATAAGGGTACTAATCCCATCATGAGAAGCAAACCCTTATGACCTCATATAAACAAAATCACCTCCAAAAGGCCTCACCTCCTAATACAATCACTTAGGGGGTTAGGGCTTCAACACGTAGTTTGGTGGGGAGGCACAAACATGTAGTCCATAACAGGATTATTATCAGAATTATTTGAGAATAATAATGAAATCAAACAATAAAAATAAATAAAAACATTTTTTTTAAAGTTTCAAGGCCCAGATACATTTAAGGGAATTCTAGACATTTTTACCCAGAGCCTAAAAGAAAAACCTTTCAATGTATAAGAGGTTGGTGGCTGTGCTCTTTTGGAAGCTGAATGAATTTCCTGACTTTTGATGTGGTTTCACATCTCAGTGGGCCTGCTGGACGATGGGATATTTTACTCATAGTCATACTCTGGATGGTAACTACTACAAACCCAGCCAAGCGACCTTCACACATCAAAAAAAGTGGTTGGTAAATCCACTGGCCTTCAGGCAGCTCGTGAATGGTGGTACGCAGGGTGGCTTAGTGAACTCAGGGATGAGTATTGGAATGTGAGAAAGAGTACATGAAGGTCTTGCATTGATTAAGGAGTGCTTTTCTGATATATGAATTAAACCACAAGACTAAATAAAGCTTTTGGACAGAATATAATACTGAACTTGGGCTAAAAAACACAAATAGTTTGTATTTTTTTAAGTGAAGTTTGTAAATAACATCCCTAAATTTTCATTCTTACATTTTAATATGTCCTCATAGTAGATTTCCAGCATTGTAGTTAGACAACTCTTTTGGCCAATGATACGGCTTCCTATTTCACAAAAATTTAGAAACCAGAAGCATTTCAATTTGCTTTATGCTCTTAAACTTATTGGCTTTAGAACCAATCTTACACCTCCTGTCTCAAAAGTGCAGAGGCCTCTGATGGATGATATTAATGCCTGTCGGGGATGAGCAGGCAAACACAGGTGTGGCATGGGACATGAGATATATCGATTTGGCAAACTGTGTGGAACAAGCTTCAGGAGTCCTAACAGCTGGGACATGACTCAAATGCATGGCTGGTCAGAGCCTGCAGCCCCTTCTTTCAGGGGCTAACTGAATGTGCCCATCTCTTGTATGGAAAGTGGCTAGCATTCAGGCTTTAGGCTGCCTTGGCACAAAAATCATTCAATCCTTTAAAATCAAATCACACCCTGACCATTTTAAATACAGCCTAAACTCAAAATGCTGCGTTATATTTCAGTTGGTTCATCTTTCTTCACTGTAACTTATACTGGCTTCAACTAATGCAGGCTACAATCTCTCTTTAAGAGAGAAAGTCTCCTTATAAAGTACATTGGCTTGAGCAGCCCATTTCTAGGAGGGGATTGCCAGGCAATAATCTTGCTGTAGTTCTGTTTATTTGCACATTTCTCTTGCAAAGACCTAAGCTCCTTGAAAACAGGAAGCACGCCGTTTCATCTTCATGTCTCCAGGGTCTAGGGCAATGCCTGGCTCGTAGGAAGCCCTCTACAAATATTTACTAATGGACTGAACAAAGTATATATCCTTTTTTAATTGGCTGGTAACCAGTCATGTTTGTGTTAGGATATGAAGCCATATCCTAACACAAGTTGCTTTCTTGTTGTTCTTTTCTCTGAATTTGCCTGTTTTTTGTCTATTCCTCATAACTTCCCTTTCTATGAAAGCTTTATTTGATGTGTTTGCTTCTTTTTCTCAAATGATGATTGAATTCAATATCATTGTATGACTAATGGTTAGATAATGAAATGTTGACTTTGTACTATCATCAAAAAATTTTTAAAATAGTCTCTAAAGTTTAGACTGAAATTGATAACTACTTCCTGTTATTCTGTGTCTATCTAGATACACAGACTGTAGTATTTTGAGAGATTTTCAAAGCTCTTATGGGAAAAAATACAGTGTTTTCCCCAAAATGAAGAAAAGAAATTATTTTATTAGATACATGTGATCATCTCTTTCTGCATGCAGTTTATTTTAAACCATAATTAGGTGCCTAATTGTGCACATAAATTTGGCCCAGATACTTTATGTGTAAGTAATCGTGATTAATTAAAAAGGAGCACATTTCTTTTTCTTATTAATCAAATTATCATGTAATACATTGACTTTCAACTCGATTATATAATTTCATTTATAAGTAGCTTTATGTCTCATTGAAATTTAATACTGATGTTGGAAACTCAATTTTTAAAATATCTCAAAAGCCAGAGTCAGTAAGTAGAAAAACATTATAAAGAGCCCCTATTGTATGATTGCAGAGTAAAGACACCTTGGCATCTCTAAAACCACCCAAACATCAAAGAGACTGAGAAACAGAAATGCAACTTATATATTTAAGGACTCTGAAAAAAAAAAAAAGACCGTAACCATAAATCAATCAGAGGGCCAGATGACTAACAAAAAACTTCCTGGAAGGATTCTGGCTACTGAGGCTCTCAGACAGAGAGCAGAATGCTGACATTCTGAAGTAACAACTGATCCCAGCGGAGCAGAACAGCCCGCTATTGGAGTCAGGGGAAATCAGTGTGTAGCTGACTGTGGGAGCTTTCTGGGTCTCCATGTGGCATCACAAAGTAGAGACCCTTGTTTCTGCAAGCAGTTTGTAGCACAATAGGGGATAGACACTCCATTGTGAGAGGCCCAGGGCTGCTGATCCGTGCTGACCAGGACAAAGGAAAGACCCAGCTTAAGGTTTGCAAATCTGGCTATAATTTAGGATGAGCTATACTTTAGGACCATTATTCCCAGGCCCAATAAATTGAAATTTTAGAGGGATCCCAGGCAGAGATGGCTTTAAAAAGTTTTCCAAGTGATTCTGATGTGCATGCAATGTTGTGAACCACTGGATTGAAGAAACACTGATACACACACATACCCACCTAAAAGAAAGCTTCATTTCTATCCCATAATACCACCTCACTCCTCCTCTACATGATACAGTGACAAATATTGGGTCCCATAAAATTGATGTCAAGGTGAGTAATAATAAAAAAGAATCAGGGTCATATCTATAAAAATGTACCTTTAGGTGCATTTAAAACTGAAAAAAAAAAATGTTCCAGATATATAACTTAAAAAATAAAACTGAAGAAGAAGAAGGCCTGAGTATACAGATTAAAAGGGTACAACCTGTCTCAATAAATGAACATAGAATAATCAACACTGAGGTATATCTTAGTAAAGATGCTGGAATTCAAAGCTAAAAAAAGTATCCACTAGGCATTTAGGAAAAAAAAAAAAAAGATTAAGTCATTTTTATGGGAGGCCATCAGAGAAACATCACTCTCTAGGGTATAATGACACAATGTTTACAAAGTCCTTAGGGAAATACTAGTGATGTGTTGAACTCTTCTTATTTTTGAGAGTCAAGAACTCAGAGACTTTATTTTATATGAAATCTTGAAGTCATTCATCTAATCTGGAATGACTGGTCATGAGCCTAGTCTCTAATATCTATTTACTGATACAACCGTAGGATTTAGGGAATATATATAAATATTAAAAATTATGATTGTGTAAAAAAGAGAAGATAAAGTGGGGAGGGAGTACAATGATGTTGATGTCCTTATCATTTATAGTTAGCAGTAAAGACAAGTATGATTATATACATTACATGGATCATATAATGGAGGTATATGTACACTTGCCATGAGAATGTATTACAAAGACAAAAATTACTTTAGAAAAAATTCAGAACTCAAAATAATGGCTCTGAGGGTTTCGACCACAGCTGTAGTCACTAGTGTGGTGACCTTGGGAATGTAATTACTCTTTCATGCCTCATTTTCCTGATCTGTGAAATAGGTAAGTTATAGCCCTTCCCTGTAGGGCTAATGTGAGGAGTAACTGAGAAACTGCACTTATAATAGTGTCTAGCACAGAGCAAACACACAGTGAGTTAGAAATTAGTCCACAGTAGCAAAATATGAAAGCATCTTTATGTTATTTGAGGAAAAAATTACAACTTTAATACCGGAGGGCAGGACATAGATGCTTCCAGATTAACACCCTGGTGTCTGATATTATTCTGTTTTGTTTGCAATAGTTTGCTACTCAGATTGTTCAAGATTTTACAGAAAGGGGGAAGAAGAGAAGGGTGGGGACAATGTGTTCTTAATCTCATATTATGTCCCTATTAACTAATACCCCAATTTTCATTTCATCCTAATTAATGTATAGAATTCTAGAGGTCCAGTATTTGATGGTGTTTGGTTTTCATTAATCAATTTTGTCTCTCTTGCCACTCTCAAAACTACCCCCTTGTGTTTTATCTGCCTCTTTAGAATCTCTTTAGAGTCTTTAGAATGGTATTCATATTTAGTCTGTGCCATTGAGTTCCTATGGTCTCATTAAGCCTCACACATTTAATTATATATATCCCTATACATTTGGCTTGGTGCCCCCTCTCCCGCATTTGAGCTACTCCCTATCCTTAGCAGCCTTTCAACAGGTACTCCTTCCAAGGCACTGAACAGCCTTGCTGCTTCCTGCCCAGTCTCCAGGATTCATTTCCTTTCCTCCCCCAAATCTCTGTGTCTAGTTGTGACTGAATTACTGGATGCTTCTTTATCTCTCTTCCATTTACAAACCTTTCCATTTTTATTTCAGGGTACCTCTTCCACAGCTCATTCTTAAGGACCCTCAACTAACACATCCCTCTAAGATGTTAGCCTATGCACTTAGGACATCACACATTCTGCATGTACTAGACCCCATCGAGGAATGTACATTATCAAAAGGACATATTTGAAGATCGCAAAATCTGTTTAGCAGACATTCAGATTCCATTATTGAAGTGAGTGTGTGGGGAGACAGGTAGTGAGCACACAGTGAAAAGGTTTGAGGACAGACGACACCCCCAAAAACGACACTATAGAGAAACCCAACAAAATCATATCAACTTATCCTACTTTCATTTTCTGAATTCTTACCCCACTCTCAGCCGCTCCCTTCCACATGCTTATCAACCTGTAGGACATACAATCTGAGGTATAAAATAGGAGACATTTAAAAATTCTGTAATAGCCCTGAACATAAAATTAAAGGAATTTTGAGCTTGGAAAGATAATGAAGTCATGTGGTTTACTAGACAGTTTTAAAGATGAGGAAACAAAACCCCAGACAGAGGCGACTCTCAGGATTCACAGACTCGGATAATTTACTGTCTCCCCAAACCTTTTTACATTTCAGATCAGTGTTTAATTAAGGAAAAAACTCAAAAAGTACCTTTCAAAGCTTAGTTGTATTCTTAATTTTCTAGAAGAAGGTTAGTATCGCTCACCCATGGTAAGATGATGATGGAGAAGACAGCTATCCAAACAGATGAGATACGCTAGTTAGAAAAAAAAAAAAAAGCATCAACAATTCTATCACATGAGGAAAGGAAATCACAGCAAAGGTCATTAAACTAGCAATTTACTTGTCATGATATTTTAAAAGAAGGTAAGAAATTGGGTACAGGACATGAGTGCAAAACTACTCAGATGGTGATTTGAACTTGCCATTCATTGTACAGTCAGGTAAAACGAAACATGTTCCATTTTGATAGAACAACCCAATAAATGTCATTTAATGATGAAATTCACCCCGAAAAGTAATTTAGTAACTAAATAGATATCAGGCACAATTTTTTGTTACTAGTCTTCTGACTCAAAGGCCCAATTTTAAAAAAAATCTATAATAAACTAAACCTGATTGAAACAATTTATGTCAGATAAAGGAAGCACATAAGCAACACTAACCTATAAACAGGACATTCTGAAAATAACTAATAAAAAAGACATTTAAATTATACATGCTTTTATTGCAACATGGACTGTACATAGTGTGCTCTTTCTCTATATTCGATAATCAAAGATAAAGCTAAGAAATAACAAACACTATGTTCTTATGGTGACAAATTGTTCAATAGACGGTCTTTATTATTGTAATTACTATCATTACTTATGAGAACTACGGCTGCCATTTTTCGATTGCTCATTATGTATCTGGCACCAGGCAAAAGGTTTTCCATCCATTGTGTTTTTCATCCTCAAAATAAAGCCATAAGGTGTCATTATCCCCAGTTGATAAGTGAGGGAAATGAGAGGAGGAAGAGTTGATTTGCCCAAAGCTACACACTGGCCACAGTTGGAATTAAGGCTTGCTGCCTGTGTACTGAGGTCGAAGCTCGTGTCCTCAGCTACAAATTCTACCCTATGAAGTCAGTTGGCCACAAGTAACCGCCATTCCTTGTGGCTTGTCAGGAAAGCTGGTCCATTATGGAGTCTCATTAGGATGAGGAGGAGACATGTCCCCCAATATAGTAATCTACCAGATGGCATTCCTTCTCCTTTCGTCCCCAAGTCTCTAGGACAAAGAAATGAGTGCAAAGAAGAGTGATGTCCCCTGCAAACTGAGGGCCTCTCAGGGCCTTTCAGTCTAGCCCTTCACAAGAAAATTGGTACACTCTCTATGTTAGGTGTATGTAAGAATCTCAATTTTAAAAATTACCTGGGAAGCAATGCAGTCGTGTGTCTTTTTAATCCTCATCCAAGGATATGGTTTTTAAAAATTGATTTTAGAGAGAGAGGAAGGGAGAGCGAAGGAATGCAATTTTACAAGGTAAGTTATGGAGCTGTGGACATTTGCTCAAGAATTAGAGGCGATGGCAGCAAAAATGATAAATATGCTTTTGATACAAAATGAGATAGTAGACAAATAGATGAGAAATGTGGGAGAGAATGTTATTTGGTGTATTGTAGTCAGGTTCACACTTATTTGAATTAAATTAAAAATCTCATGATTAATCTGAGCAGGTTGCTTAATGGTTAGAGCATCAGCCCTCAGACTGAAGGGTCTAGTGTTCAATTCTGGTCAAGGACAGGTATCTCAGTTGTAGGTTTGATCCTGGGCCCAATATGGGTGCCTGCAGGAGGCAATCAGTTGATGTATCTCTGTCACATAGATGTTTCTCTCTCTCTCTGTCTCTCACCTCCCTTCCACTTTCTCTAAAAAAATCAATGGAAAATAATATCCTCAAGTGAGGAGTAACAACAACAACAACAACAAAAATCCCATGATGATATATGTGTTTACTATATGTAATTTATAGCTACATGCATTAGTTTCTCCTCTGTATTTGAATTTACTTTCTCTTCCCCTTTGACAACTGAATTTAAGTTTGCTTTCTAAATGCCACAAATTAACCAACAATTTTTATTTAAGGTGATATTGAAAGTACATATTGATGAATTTTTGTTGTTGTTATTCCTTGCCCGAGGATATTTTTCCATTGGTTTTTAAGGAGAGTGGGAGAGAGAGAGAAAGACAGAGAGAAACATTGATGTGAGAGACATCGATTGGTTGCCTCCTGCATGAGCCCTGACCAGGGCCTGGGCTGAGGAGGAGCCTGCAAACCAGGTACGTTCCCTTGACTGGAATCAAATCCGGGACCCTTTGGTCTGCAGGCTAACGCTCTCTCCACTGAGCCAAACCATCTAAGGCATTCATGAATTTTTTATTAGAGGTAGGATATAAAGAGTATTTACCTTATCAGTTATCTTTATAAAAAAATAAAGATTTCCTTATATGGAAATATTAGGTAGATAAATTACAGATTATCAGCGTCACTGAAGTTAAATGTAGATTTTGGATGCAAATTTTTTCTCGCAATTATAAATTAATTGGGCCTTTCAAGAAAGTGAAACAATTAGAGTAGAGTAGACTATAGCTTGCCAGATTCTCATATATATCTAAGTCACTTCTGGAGGCTATTATGGGTATTACAATTTGAGACTGGTATTTCCTTCCAAGCGGACATGTATTTCAGCTATTTACTTGTGTGGTATTTTCCTCATTTGACTTTTGGTCATATTGACTACAAGCTACAGACTCAGCTCCCTGTGTGAGTCATAAATCAGTTTTATTAAACATTGATGAGAAATAACAGCAGTGGTTATTTTCATCACTGGTAGTATTCTGTGCTTGAAATTACACCCATATTTTGCTGAAATAGGATTGAAAGTGAATCCATCTACACAGTCTAATATTTCCGTTTTAATATAGCCTTTGCCTTCCTTTATAATTTTTCCCTATGTTTTTTCTATTGCATTCTATTATTTTTATAATTTGTCTCTTATTACATCTGATATTAAATATGAACATAAAATGTGATGAAAGAAAATTACTTTTATCCAGATTGTAATAGAATGAAAATTGAACTTTGTTGATGATGATGCTAAACATTTATGCATCAAATTTAAATGACATTAAGCCAAATATCATGTATATAATTTTAGTTTACCAATGAATAGAAAATTATTATCTATCTGTAACTATGATTTATTGCAGAATGTACATTTTTATTGCAGTTGTAAAAAAGCCACAGTAAAGACTAATTTGTAAAATATGTAACTGAGATTTATAGTACTTTGTGAAAAGCACCAAAGAGTTGTTTTCCCTGAATTAATCTCTATGTTTAGCCTTGTTACTGGAATTACTTATTGATTTTCATGAAAACACATATGGAAGAGAGAAATAGGGCAGTAGATTTCAACCAAAAGTGCTTACTTTAATCTGTGATAATTCTATACTTGCTCTCTGAAGGAATTGCTTTCTCATGGGACAAGGAAAGCTTGACTTTTTTTTTTTTTTAAATAAAGGACAAGATCATGAAACGTCAATGAGAGGAGTAATTGTGAGAGCCACATGTAGGAGTCTTATCTTTGGGTCCAGGCCTCAGTAAATGGCCGTAGGTTGCGTGCAAATGTGTGTCACTGAAAATTTCTGAAGGAACTACGTCTTAGGGTTTAATTAGATTCTCAGACAGGGTCACAGACTTATTTAAACTGAAATTACATGTGCAGATATTCAGAATATTGGGAAGAAAGAGGGTTTAAAGATAGAAATTGCAGGCGTGATTTTTTAAAAGGATAACTACTCCCTAGTAGTAATTGTTCCGAGTTCTTGTTGAATAGCTTAGAAAAGGCAGCCACTAGAGAGATTTTTCATCAACAATAAAAGAAGGAATTTAAAAATGGATTTCTGAGGGCATGAAGTGATTAGTTTTTTTCATATTATACATGGAAGACAACACTCACTGAAAATATCTAGTGTTTCCAAGAAATTAGCATGTTAGTAGTTGCATTTTAAATATTTGTAGATTATGAAAATAATAGTTCAAATAACATAAAAGATTTAATGAAAGAAAGTAATAAATTCTGCCATATATAATTCCCTCTCTTCCTCTCTCCTTTCCTTCCTTCTTTCATCTTTATCAGTTTCATTATATGTAATAAAATGTTTTTGACTGTTTCTCTATCAATATACATTTAAGTGACTTTCTATGTTTTACTACAATGAATAATACTGTGTATTCACTAAGTAATACACACACACACACACACACACACACACACACACACACACACACATACCCTGTGAGGAATCTTTAAGATAGATTTCCTTAGAACAATTTCTGGGTGGGTATGCTCATTTTTAACAAAACAGATCATTGATGCTTTATTTTTCTCAAAAAGATAGTAAGAACTTATAGTACTGTCCTTATTGTGTGACTTTTAAAAAGTATAAGCTATTCTTTTTCAATATGCATGAATATTGAAGTAAAAAGCTGGTAAACACCAGTAGTTCATTCTCTTCTCCTTGAATTCTTTCATCCTATTCTTCCTGGAATGCCTCCCTCCTAATCATCTTATCAATAGATGACTCACCTTCTGGGGCCTACTTTCTAGTAGCTTCCTGCCCTGCACCAGCAGCATCTGTCTCCCTTGTGTCTGAATTGAGATACCGTGGTTTGTGCATGAAAGTTAACACTCCACTCTATTGGTTTCCCACTGCCAAGTGGGTGTGTGCCTGTGTGTGTGTGCTTGTGTGTGTCTGTGTGTACGTGTGTGTGTGTGTGTGTGTGTGTGTGTGTGTGTGTGTGTTTTGCCCTTGTCTTCCCAATGAGCTCATTAGATCCTAAGTACCTGAGCAGAAACCAAGCTTCCGGTACTTCCTGGGATGTCTTTTCTGACTCTCAGCTAATTATACAATTGAGGACTGGTTGACCATGTTTAGGATACTTTTACATTAGATATATTGACCTTAAAAATCATCCTTCTGTGGAAACTTATGATTGAAATTTTAAATAAAATGCAAATACAACTCTAGCCTTTAAATACACTGTTCATTTGGAACTAAGTAATTTCCACATTACCCGAAACAAATGTCAATGAACTAGCTCCGAAGTCTTGTATTGACAGTCAAGAGAACTTTTCCTGCTGGCAGTGGCAGGCAGTGGAACAGAATTCCCTGGAGACTGCATGAGATTAAATTAATTTCACCACTTAGTCATTTGGAGCAAAAAGGAATAATGTCATTTAGGAAAGCCCGAAAGCTCTTCCCTGAAGGCCAAGGAGGCCAGAGGAAGGCCGATACCTACCTCGCCGGGGCTGCTTGTTCTTTGACCTGAGCCCTTCCGAGCCACACTGTGCTGAGGAGGTGTGGGGCCTCCCCCTCTCAGGAGAAAGCTCTCTGGCCCTTGCAAACGGGTTTCTAACAGCCATACAGGGTTGTGAGAAATAAGAGGGCATCCACCTGAACAGACACTGGGCTGTGGAAGATTTTTAGATATTATCTTTTTATATCAGCTCTCTTCTCCATTCTCTCTCTTCTCTGTTTCCTGGAATACTAAGCAGAGATTTTTGCAACCTTTTTATTCTTTCCTCCACCTCCTGGATTTGTGTTGACCAGGGTTCCAGGGATATCATCTGCTCTGGATTAATCCTCATGTTAACTTTGTGGCTCGGGGAGGCGAGGTCCTTGAACTCTATGCACTGTAGAGGACAGTGTAAATTTGGACTTGACACTGTGGTTGGCTCCGATCTGGAATTCTCATTTCTCTTAGGAGACTCTTCTACCCCTCATGGATTGGACAGAAGTCAAGCAACGTTTTGTTTTGGTGGGCTGGAGGGCAGAGTTCCTCCAGCCTCCATTTACATTGCAGAGCAGCCTTGTGAAACTCCCCACTTGGTGGACACGCCTGAGCTCAGTGTCTGCCTCCTGCCCTCTGTGGGGTGCACCCAACTCTTCCCTGTTCCTGGGCAGCAGATGCCCAGCCCCCAGCCCTTACAGTTTATATGGACTCTGAATGCGTTTGGGAACCATCTTGACTTCAGCTTCTGCTCACGGCTCTTTATTCTATGTTCTCTCACACTCTCTGACCACTGAATATGTCACTCAGCTTTGGGCTAAGTTTTAAAAATATATTCTTATTGATTTCAGAGAGGAAGAGAGAGGGAAATAGAAACATGAATGATGAGAGAGAATCTTTGATCTGCTGCCTTCTGCACGCGCCCCTCCTGGGGATGGAGCTTACAACCTAGGCACGTGCCCTGACTGGAATCGAACCATGACCTCTTGGTTCGTAGGTTGACTCAACCACTGAGCTAGCCTGGCAGCTTAGGGCTAATTTAAAAATTTCAAAAATTATTCTCTTTTATTTATCTATTTCTTATTGTCAGTTGGACACGGAGTGGAAAGGATAAAGGAAGGAAGTCTCTAAGTAACCATAATCCAGCAAATTGACCTATAAAGCCTTATATTTTTAAATACATTTTTAGAATTTTCATGAGTGCAGTTTTCCTTTCTTTGAGACATAATTATCATTTTATATTAAAAATATACTGTTGCATTTTCAGCATTAATCTTAACATTTGGTAAGTACATATTTATAGAAATGTTTATTTTTACAAAGATTCTGTTTCAGGATTATTATTTTTATTACTTTTTGCTGCTACATTATTATACCAACCTCTGTGCGGACTGATAAGCAGTTACTTGTGTAAAGACAAACAGATGGAGAGAGAGAGGAGACTGCAAATGAGCAATGTCAGTTATTGAGCGCTGAGAACAATTCTGCTGGATTAAGACTTTAGGTTCTCAATCTTCTTAATAATAATTTCAGCAAATATTCAGAAGTTTTCATTCTTCATGTAAGTGCTTTGGCAAATAAGGCAAAAAATAAATAAAAACCCTAATTAGGAATTACCTAAACATAAAGCCAATAAGTGTTCTTAGGCAGTTCTTTCCCTTTGTGTGTCCAATTAAAAATGGATCTATGTTTGCACATGGAAATACATTATTTTATTGAAAACTAGTGCTGATTGCAAACCTTGACACCAACTGAGGTTGCACTGAAGGAGACTTTTGAGTAAGAATTCCTGGGGGACCAGCTATTTTATGTAAGAAATGTTTCCTCATTGTCACATCCACCCCAGGTGTGGCATGTCATTAACTCCATCTAACTGTGCAGAGGCTGAGACACAGGGAAGGGAAGCAGCCCCTGGGGGCAGGGGCAGGTCTTGGTGATGATTGTATTCTCAGGGTCTCCAGGCTAGAACTATAGTAGTGAGTACTCTGTGAGTGCTCAAGTCTGGGTAACAGAAGGACTTGGTTCAGAATGCAACCTGTATCTCACTAGTGGGTGACACAGGACATGTTACTTACCTCTCTGTGCCTGTAAAATCAGGATAAAAATTGTACATATCTTAGATGGCAGTAGAAAGGTTAAATTAGATTATTCTCACTCCATGCCTAATGAGTCTTCAATACAATGTAACTATGATCATGATGTTTTGTTAGATACATAATTATCATGTAAATGATGAAGGAATTATAGATAAAACTATGTATTCTAAGGTTGTTGCACAGTTAGAAAGCTGGAGAAACAGGTACCAAATTTATTCAATCTCTATACTTCCCATGGTATAAGCCTACCTCATTTTAGTCTTGACAAACACTTATGGTCATACAACATAAATGAATAATGTACTAGTATACTGTGCTAGTATTTGCTACATTCATTGGTCATTCTCTCATCCATGTATACTTTCATCGGGAATAAAATGTTAAAAAATATTTTCCTGTTTTCTGCTTTGAGATGGACCAGAAGAACCATTTCTAAGCTGAGATGCTTTTTATCCTGGCAAGGTTCCTAGTGAGTTAAAGCAATGCTGAAGTTGCGTGTTTATAGTATAACTGACTAGAGCAGGAATCAGCAACCAGGGCCAGTGGGCCCAATCCTGCTACTGCCTGTTTTAGTAAGTAAAGTTTTATTGCAACTCCAAGCCCATTTGTTTATCTATGGTCCATGGCTGATTTCTGACACTACAGATTTCTATAGTTCCACACAGCATATGACACATCAGGGATTCAGATTCAAGTCAATCTGACTAAAAATTTATACTCTAAACTGCTCTTCTCTACTACATTCAGTACTTCTCCAAAATTAAAAGATTACATAACCAGCACTTCTGAAGGCAGAGGTAATCTGGGTGATGTAATTTGTTCATGATTATGTTGCACTTACTGGGACTTTTGAAATCAGCAATGCTTTGGAAGACCTGAGATGACAGTCACCATCTCTGTACAATGATTCAAGTGAGGATTGTAGGTAGTCTTCCAGTCTTCCTTCACTCACTCATTTATGCACTCAGCAAGTATTTCTTGAGAACCCACTATATGTTAAGCTCTATGTTTAGCTTTGGATGGCACTACGAAAGTGCTAATACGGAACCAGAGGTAGATGGCATTATGTTTTCATTTTCTTAAGAATTCATTATTGCTTATAAGTTGATTTCCTTATTAAGGGCTGACTTGTTTCAGGCTTCTGAACTCTAGTTATGTACTTAGTTTGTTTTTGTGTTTTGTTTTGTTTTGGCAAGTTTAAGCATAATGCTAGATTTCAAGAAATAAATTGGCAAACAGTATTTTTCATTGAATTTAAAAATAAAATAAAATTTGTACATAAAAATACAAACTAAACTATGAAAATTAATACGAAAAGATCATGTAGGCATCAGCAAAGTTTGATCAAAATCTCAAGTCTTAAGCAAGTTGCTAAAACAAAACTATTTTCTTCTCTTCATTTAAAAAGGAATGTCTTGTGCATTTCTGTTGGTTGTGGGGAACTGAATTTTATAAAGCTCTGTAAAATGAGATCAGGATGAACAGAAATTGAGTCAAAATAATGTATGGCATCTCTTAAATATTCTTACCATCTTATGCCCTGACCGTGCCACAGTTTAACCCAAGAGGAGACACCTGGAAGGGTTCATTAACTTGCAGCTGTCTGTGATTAGTCTGCGAAGGCTAAAAACAACATCAGCCACCAGAAAACATCTACAGTGGCCTGGAAGATGAGCAAAAGAAAGGAGCAGCTGGTGGGGAAAAACACATATGGCTGAGGCCTTTACAGAGGGGTGAGGAGGGCCCTGTGCTGCTGGAAATGGAGCCAGGAGGAAAGTCTGGATGGCAGACAGCCTGGAGTCAACGGGCAGCAGCTGGCTGTCTTGTGTGGGGGGGCAAGATTCAAGAGGACTTATGAGTGCCTGTGTTATGCAGTGACCATTGACCATGTTAGTAAGGGAAGATAAATTAGCATTTGGTCAGTGCCTTCATTATGCCAAGCATCACAAGAGAGAGGTACCCTCACCTGAAAAGTCACCTAACCTAACATGCAAGCAACACCAGTGTGTTAGCTCCTGCTGGTCAAGTGCAGCTTGACAAGTGAGCCCCCTTGGCCATCGCTGTTTATACATTTGTTTGAGATATTTCCTGAAATGTACCTATTTATTTGCATAGAGTACATGTGACTGTTCCCCTCTTTGATCCTCCCCTGAAGTGGAAAGTCAGGAGACCTGTTTTTCCTTCCCTGCTAGATCTAAAAGACGGCTTTTATAGGTTATGAATTCTAACCCAACAATTAAGCTGACTCTGTTGCATCTATAGGTAGAGGAAAAGATTCACATGTGAAACTTTATGTTCTACTCTTTCAACTAAGCTAATATTTTTAGGTACCACTTTTTAGTTTTCAATTTTTAAAGTTGTTTTTCCAGCTTTGTTGAGATATAATCAACCTGTAACATTGTGTAAGATTTAGGTGTACAAAGTGATGATTTGATATACCTATATAAAATGATTATCACATAAGGTTAATTGTAGGCATTAAAAATACATTCACTTTAAAACAATCATCATGCACTAAGAAAATGTAATGTTAAAAATAAATTTTGAAAAAGATAAACTGAAAATAGAGAGGGGGCTATGGAGATAGAATCCAAGAACATTGTACATTTGCTGAATTAGTAAAGTTGCATTGCATTATTCAAAAGTTGCATTGCATTGTTCACACTGAGAATTGTTAAGGACAGATTGGTTAGTAATGTCAACAGATTATGCCAATAATTAGATCGTCAATGTCATTAGACTTCAAATAAAGGCACATTAGACTTCAAATAAAGGCACATTAGATTTCAAATAAAGGCACATTAGACTTCAAATAAAGGCACATTAGACTTCAAATAAAGGCACATTGAACATTAGACAGATGATTTCTTTAGTAGTCTATATAAAGATAATGAATTAATGGACTGAAAATGTTTTTAAAATTACTGTTCTTTAGGGATTGGTATAAAACCACACTTTAAGGAATTTTACACTGATAATAAGTAAGTAATACGCTATTTAGCCTAGCAATTGTAAGTATGTTACATACTTTAAAATATATGTTATATAATGTCAAGTAATCCTTTTACTGGTAAATTTTTATTATTTGCATTGTTTTACTTTGCATAGTGTATATTTGTACATTTTCCATCAATTTGTATATTAAGTAGAATCAAATTATATAATTATAAATCCATTTCTGTGGATCCCCTATATTCCACATGCAAGCTCACACTCATATATATATACACAAGCTTACTCCATGAAACTAGATCCAATTAGTGGATACAAAGAAAATGTAATTTAAAAAATAAGTTCATTGAAAAAAATTCTATAAGCCTGTAATTTGCCCTGATAGTAAATTGTAATCAATGAATAGCTAGTATATTTTTTCTATGTGTTTGATTTATAAAGTGAAGAGCTTCTATAAAACTTTAGTGTAAAGAATGTTTGTCTTACAATCCATATGTTTCATGACTTAAAAAATAACTTAATCATATGAGAAATGTTATTCTCATTGTAATAAAAAAAGTTAAAAGAGCAAAGTTTTTTTTTTAATGACTAAGTCCAATTTAGTTCCCTCTCCAACATCTTCATGATAACATTATTATGAGTTTGATCTGTGTCTTTTCAGACTTTAAACTCATCTTCATATGGGTATTTATATTTATGTTTATATAGAATATATGTAGTCTTGTTTACATATTATATGCATCTGCTTCATTTAGTTTAGCAGCTGTATAATCTTTTACTCTATGACAATCTCACATTTTATTTGGTCATTTTCTAATCAATTTGGTCATTTTATTTTTTTTGTGTGTGATTACTAATGTTAGAGTTAAATATTCTTGCATGACTCTCCTTGTGCACAGTGTGGATGCTTCTCTGTAATAGATATCTGGAAATAGAAGGGCTGGGTATGCACATTTTAATTTTTAATATTTTTAATAGATACTTTCAAATTGCTCCTGTGTATTTCCACTAACATTTTGAGTGTGTCTGTTTTCCTTTCAGCATATCAATATTTGATATTATTATACTTTTAAATTTTAGCCAAATGGGTATGAAAAGGCATTTCTTTACCTTTCTTAAAACTAGCATAGGTTTTTTAATCAAGTTAAGCATCTTTCTCTTATGTTTATTTGCCAATCAGATTTTTTTTTTCTTCTGGATATTGCCAGTTCATATACTTTGCCTGTTTGTCTCTTGGATTATTTGTTTTATTCATATATGTGTTCTGGATACATAACTTTTATCTGTTATTTGTTTTCAAGTTATAGTATTTTAGGGTCAATGAAAGTATGCAATGCCAGGAAGCCTCAATCTGAGAAATGTACATGGGGGTGCTAAGCAGAAGCCATGTTCCAAATAAGAAATTGACTTTGGGTAGGAAAGAATAGAAGAGAGTGGGGAATATCATGAACGAGGGATTGACCCCACATGAGCAATGCAGAATCAGGAATGACTTTGTCATAGCATGGGCACCATGGGACGATATTGTCAACTACATCGTGATCAAGAAGTTAACACTACTGCTCTGTAGACTGGAAAGCTCATTACCCTTTCTTCCAGCCCTGGGAAAGGATTACCACAGTGGAACAAAAAATATGTAACAAGGGATGGTGTTAAGAGGTTGTTAGAATCAAATAAAAGGAGGGATAGATTTAACAAGAGAGGCAGATTTGATAGCTGTCTTCATTCCAAAATAAAAAGTTCATCTGTGGCATCTGTGAAAAATAAGGAGGGAGCTTGAAAGCTGACTGCAGACAGCAGCAAAAAGCCTTTGAGGCAGATTCTAAGAACCTGAAAGACTGGTAATGGGCCATTTCTTACAATCAGAGTCTTAAAAGGCAGTTCACCCATCTAATGGGATATAAAAATAGAACCATTTTTCTTCCCCACCCTAGTATTCTCCTATTTTAAAAAAAGCTAACTTTATATTGCACTGGAAATAATAGCACACAGCAAGAACTATACTTTGTGGCATTATTAAGTATCTCAAGTGTCTAAAAGGTGCAAAACTGAAAACCAAATGACTTCAGCATGGAAAATGCCCCAGAATTTGTGATTTTAATTTTAAAACAGAAATGCAGGGTGAAGGGAGGGGGGAGGATGGGGAAGGGGGAGACAACTTTAATTTAAAATCAAACCTAAAATGACAACCACAGGCTTCTCCCAATATATTTTATTTAGGAATGTTGAAAACTCACAATTTCCTCAATTTTTATTAATTTTAATAAGTTGTAATTTGAGGAAACTGGAAAAATCTTGTAAAATTCTTCAGGGCTGAGAAGTAGACACATATCCATGTAAGACTTGCTTTGTTGTCATTGCTCTAAGTTGAATACCTGAAGGTAGATTTATTATACTGAATAACTTAGTATACTTTCAGTACTAACAAGCAGAAAAATATGGAAAAGAGATCTTATTGGGATGCCAAGAAATGTTCTCATCACACAGGAGTGAGAAATGAGATGGGCAGAAAGAAAAGGAGCCAGTGACTATCATAAGAAACAAAAAGAATTTTATGTTAGGGATTATGTGCTGGAGATCAATTTCAATAGAAAAATACCTGTTACAAATCCACAAATGCACAGGAAATAGAATAACTTTTTAATGAAATTGTAAATTTTACATTGATAAATTTTCACAGAAGTGGACTATCCATCTACAGTAGTAAAATAGAAAGATGCAAATTGACTGTACCTTCATGATGCCCACCAGCCAATCAGGAGTGAGTATGCAAATTAACCCAACAAAGATGGCAGGTTAATTTGCATACACAGGTGCCCAGTGGTCGGGGATGGGATGCTTGTGTCATTGTCATGGTGACAACGCAGGCATTTCACACCACCCCACACGCTCTGGGCCTCTGGGCAGCATAGGAAGGAGGAAAGGCGGCTCCAGGGGCTCCAGGTGGAGCAAAGGCAGAAAGGCTGCTCCTGGCCGGAGCAAAGGCTGTGCCAGCAGCCAGGGTAAGGAAGGCCCATTCTGCACGAATCTTCGTGCATCAGGCGTCTAGATTAATATAAAAGTGAAATTATAATTAAATAATTTTTCTGATGTTAATAGAGTCCACATTTTAAAAGGCATCTAAATTCAGCCTTGTTTTTATATACACAAAGAACTTCTTTTTTCTACATAACAAATGGGTATTTTCTGTGTGCTAGTATGTGTGTAAAATATACATGACTGCTTGATTTAAAATGTTTGGCCTCATTACCAAGGTAAAACATATGCATTCTAGGAATGTTTGAAAATGTGAAACTGTGTAACCAAAAAAATCACTCTGAAAACATGGTTTATATACAAGGTAGGGGGAAAAGTAGGTTTCCAGCTGTTCATATAGAAAATAATACAATAACTAATAAACAATAAGGCAAGAATAAACTGTTTCACATACTCACAACTGTAAACCTACTTTTGCCTCACCCTGTATTTTCCCAAAATGAGATATAGTAAAATATATTTAGTCCCTTTGATTCAGAGGGTAAAATATTTTCTGAGCATTTTACTTACTTAAAGCAGAATGCTTCATTTACAGACCAAAAGTGTGATTCCTGTCTGGACAGTCCATATGATGGAGTCCAATCAGCCCTAATACCATTGTTGGTCTGGCACAGGAAGAAGCAAGGGTCAAACTAGAGGTGGCCAAGAATAACAGGCAGGAGAGACTGGAGGAGCAGAGAGATCCTGGTGACGAGGTTCACTGAATAGAGCAGGTGAGGACTGGAAAGGCTAGTTGCCAACAGAGAATAGAGATTATGAGCACTTCATGTATCTGGTTGTATCCTTGGGGGTTCCTTCTGCTTTCCTGCTAAGAGACACTTCTGACAGGCTGTATTCCCCATTCATGTTCAACTTGAGGTGCGTTTTATCTGCAGGTACTTCTCCTCTAATTGTACCCAGTTTATGACTCCCAGTCTCATAGCAACCTCCAGCAGCACATTACCCAGAGATGGGTAGTCATTAGGCTCTTACTGAATTGTATTTTCCTTTATTTCAGTCCATGTTTACTGAGGCAGAGATTTCTGTTTTTATGGGTCATTTGTCAGCTTTGATGAAGTCCTCCCAATGTGAGAACGTTCTTGCCCAGTGTCATATTCTTTCTACAAATGCATTATGTTTAATTGTACCCACAAAACTTAAAAATGTAATCATCATTTTTTTAATTTTAGAGATCTCTTATTGGTGAGTTATTGAAAACTATAATGTTTTCTTGAAGAGTTTCCTAATCTGGACTTCCTTAGTTGCGTATAATTCTTATATTTTTATCTTACTAAGAATAATAGAGATATCAAGTACATAGACCTTGGGATTTAATTGCATTTTTCTGCTCAAAATCCAAGTCATTAAAAAAAAATGATGTCATATCTTCCTAGTTAAGAGGATAGATCCTTCTTCATATAGTTAGATTTCTCTAATCCGAAACTTTTTTTCCCAGTACCAATAGAAAATGGCAAATGCACCAGCTTCACTGTTCTAAAAGTATTTATGCTTAAGGATCCTTAACTTTTTCAGAAAGAGAAAAGTGAGCAATAGAATAATCATTTATTTTTGTTGATGCCAACGTAATCTTATCTTGGTCACCATGTACTAAATTGTCTGGGGATACAATCTTTCATCTCTTACATTTATCAGATATAGACTGAGAAGTGCAATCAAGGTACTGTTCTAGGGATGGGAAGCGGGGAAGGGACGGGGTAGAGCAGATTAAGGAGTCTGCAGTCTAGTTTGGCAGATAGATTTGTAAATAATGTACTTCTAAATACTACAAAAGCACAAACAAAGGAACATTTTTCCCCCCTCAACTGTCATGGAATCATCCCAGAAGAACTGACATTTAAGTGAGCATCAATAAAAGAAGTAGGAATTCTTTTAGCTTTTTTTCTTTTAAAAAGGGGTAATTCATATATATATAAAGAATAAACATAAGCAACATGTATATATGTTGTGTAAACACAACATTAAAACAAACAGTTGATAGCGCACCAACCAACTTAAAATACAACTTTCCTAAAACGCTGCAGTTCCCAGGGTGGTCCCTGGCCCCTCCAGAGGTAGCCTCTCCAGGAAAAGGCAAGAGAGAGAAATGGAAGGAAGAAAATTCCGTATTTCAGAAATCACACAACCTCAGAAATTAAATTGCAGAACTCTTTAAGTGATCAATTATATAATAGGGAATCTTGAGTGATACAGGAGGATATACTAGTAATAGGCCAGCTGAGGCAGACCAGGGAGGGTCAGGCTGAGTAGTAAAACAGTAACTGAATCAGGGGCAGTCCCCGGCTGTCAGAGCTAACCAGACCATGTCACAGCTGGGTTTTACTCCTGGGTTTTAATCAATGGTGCTCACACGGGAGAAGTCAGGTTTTCTGGACTGTGGTCCTGGTGCTCATTTGTCACATGTAAATTGGTGAGCCAGTGCCTAACAAGGGTGAAGCAGATCAAAATTCTTAACTTCACTCATTCTATAACATCTCCAGATGGCATCTATTTCCTGATTAAAATTTCTTGCCATCATCATCTCATAAAAGTATCCTTAGTGCATCTTATAAAAATTTTCATATTAAACATTATTATTTATATCAATAATTACCTTTTCTTAAAAATATTCTTTTAGCCCTAGCTGGGTGGCTCAGTTGATTGGAGCATCATCCTGTACAGCGAAAGGTTGCAGGTTCAATTCTCGGTCAGGGCATATACCTAGGTTTAGGGTTCGATCCCTAGTCGGGGCACATACAGGAGGCAACCAATCAATGTTTCCCTCTCACATTGATGTTTCTCTCTCACTCTCTCCCTGCCTCTCTTTCTAAAATCAATAAACATACTCTAAGGTGAAAATTAAAAAAAAGAAAAGACTTTTACTCAAGTAAAAACAAATTTAGAAGACTAGAACAATCTTTTAAAATATTTGAATAAACCATTTCAGGAGGTAATGGGAAGTCCCTGAAGTTCCCCCAACTACATTTCACTTTGGTTAATTTATAGAAAGCCCTAAAGTGATGCTAAAAGGAGGAAATACATTGAATACTATGCATTTCGATTAAATGTTTAAGAATAACTGAAACATTTAGGTTAATTATACTAGGTAGCTATAACAGTTTATTTTAAAAAATGGAAGGGCATTAAATAATCTAAAATTATATCAAAATTTTTATATTTAGCCTTATAAAATAAATTATCTGCATCTGTCATTAAAACAATTTTTATCTATTTTATCAACCTACTTATTTATATAATCTTTTCATTTATTCTATTTTATCAATTCTGTGGTAATCTACAGACTGACATAATTTTAAAATTAGTAAAACTACAGTGGTCACCTAGTCCCAACCTCTGAAATCTTTAGAAAGGGAACACATAAACGGAATGTTGCTTTTTTCTCTTGCAATATATGCAAAAAATTAAAACAAGAATTTTCCAGGGTACAGGTATAAAAGGGCATATTCTTTACAAGAAAGCATAGTGCTGACAGATGGCTAAAATTGCTTTCCAAGGAAAATTTAGTGTTTGAACTTAAGAAAATGGAAACTTTCTTTGCTGGACCTCACATAATATTTTCAATGCTTATTGAAAGTCAGGAAAGATGAATGTGGAAATAAGATGTTATTGAAAACATGGCATAAATAGGTGACTTTGAGAAATCACCAAGATGTATCTGCCCAATTAGTCATGGTAGGCAGTGCCAGAATTCTGTGTAGGTGAAGAATAAACCTGGAATCCTTGGAAGTTGCTCTAATCAAAGTGTCTCTCTCACCGGTTCATGTGAAATTCCCGGGTGTTTCCTTAAGAGCTCACTAGGCAATCTATGCAGTTCAGTTAGACTAAGGGTCATTTGAACTTAGAGGGATAATATATAATGTGATCTATTTGCTAATTAGTATGATGAATTATACCATTGTCATCTATTGCTGTGTAGGAGAGGAAAAGGATGGGACATATAAGTTCCAATGAGAAAAAAATGAGTCTAAATTCAATTCAGTAATTCATGTCACTTGAGTATTGGGTGGCTTGAGTTATCTTTCAATTCAAACACAAGCATGACATGAAAAGAAGGCAAGGAAGAAGGTAAGAAACCCTGTTCCATCCATCAGTTATTTCAGGATAGATGTGGGACTTAGGATAGATAAGTGGATATTAGATAAGAAGGAAAAACAGTATGGGCAGCTTTAAAAGGAGAAGTCAACTCTTGCCAACTCTGAGTACTCACTCTGCAGTGATTGTTAATTTTTCCCCTCTTAGAAAGTCTGTGTGTGAAATTTCTAAGTATATGCTTTTTAGTCTGTGTCTTTATATTTAAGGAACATTATCAGTATATTAATTTATATTAGCAATTACTATTAACTCTTATCATTAGATTAATTGACATTAGTGATTACTTTAATAATCGTTACAATTGATTAATCATCACTAGAAATCAATTTAAAATAATAAATTAATTTTCTTAGTGGCTCTTTTGAGAGATTACATGTTTACAGGGTATAGGCAAATTCTTATTAGGACAATTTTCCTCTGTTATATTTTAAATTAATATAGAATTTCTGCTTTAACAGCTATATAGAAACTTAGTATAGATAAGATTGTTCTGTTATCTGTGTATTCATTTAGCCTTATTATCATTTAGGATGATTTTTAAATCTTTTATGAAGGATAAAATATGTAATATCTTATTGAAATTAAGTGCTACCAGATCTACTCTTCTAGTAACTCTATCAGCAATTGATCAATCAATACATAAATAAGAAATTTTAAAAAGGAAAGGAAACTAGATTGGTATGGATGCCTTCTAAGTGAGCGTTCATGGCTCTTGTCAGTTTCCACTTCATTTTCTAAAGGTCTGCGGAATATCTAGATATTCTAGAATTAATGGTTATTTTATAATATTGACCACTTTTCTTTCTCAGAGTCCTGGCTGCATTGAGTTTTTGCTGGTTTAATAATAGTTCTCATGTTTACCATTTTTTTCTCAAGGCTTATAACATATTTACTAGTAATTTACTTGATGCTTATTGTGTAGTGTTCTTGAACTTCTATGATTAGGATACCTTACCTGCCTTTTCTTTCTGTTATGCCCTTTATTTCATCATTCCAGACCAGCCCTCATGAGGGTGTCCAATCCAGTTTAAGGATGATCTTCCTCAACACATTAGATCAGTCACTCCCTGTTTATCCTTAGGCTCCACAAATCATTAAATCAAATGCCAAGAATCATTATTTGTTAGAAATTTTGTGAATTTCATCCTCACCTTAGCCCTGGCATGTTACATACAAAGGACTGTCCAAATGTATTTGTCTTTGGTTATACACCTTGCCTTTAGTCTTTTGCACATTTTTTAAAATAAGAGCTTTTCACAGAATCTCTCATTAGCTGCCTCAGTTTCTTTAGGAATTTTTTCATCTTCTGCATTGGAATAATTCGTTTTTGTATTGACTCAGTGTAAAGCTCCTCTCTATCTTCCATCCTGTGCCCTTTTCACTTAAAAAGCTTTTCTTTCCTCTTCAAAAGCTTTTAGGGTTTTATTGGAGACAGTTTCTAGGACACATTACTTTCGCATCTGCCCATCACTGTCCTCCACCCTTCAGTGGGAAGTGTAATTAATAGGTGTACCCTTGGATAAGTACACAAGTGTAGACACTCCAAGAGATGACATATTAAATGCAAAGCTCTGCTCGCCTGCCTTTGTATGGGATCCTACTGCTCTGGGTTTTAATGGAACATAAACAGTGGGTGCAAACCGTACTAGTGGATCGGTGACTTATGACATTCACTTTGATCTGTATAATTTCTAATTTGTACTCAGTTGAAAATTTCTTTTGTGCACTTGTTCAAATAGAGAGAATAGAGAGCTGCGTGATGCCTGGGCATATGTGGGTGATGGAGGAATAGGATATGCTCTAGGTAGCTACCCTCTGGATGTGGTAGTTGTATTTTACTAGAGGCTAGAGGGCTCGCAGTAATGAAATGGTGTAGGCTGCAAAGTATAGATACCATCTGCCATAGAAAGAACACATTAGCAAGGTGCCACCTGCACCTACATTAGTCTGGCCCTTGCCTCAAAATTCCACACCTACTCCTGGTTTGTTTTGATTTTTAGCTATTTCTGATTCATGCAGCAAGCTGATGACAATGAGATTTTTTTATACATTCCCTCAATGAATATCCTATTATCTGATTCAGTTTTTATTTTAATTTCTTTCCAGTATATGTGTATGTATTTCTTTACTGTTTTTCTATGACTTCCCTTCCTGGCCAATCAATTATTTGAGAAAATATTTTTATTCATTCAACATTCAACAGGTTATTTATTAAGGACCTGCTATAATATAGTGAACAGAACAGAAAACAATATTTGCCCTGGTGGAGCTTACAAATTCCAAAAGAGAAATCAGGACATCATCAAGATAGGTGACATAAACATTTTGTTATGTGCTGAAAAGCTTTAAGGAAAGCAGGCAGTGGGGGAGGGGATGCTGGGAGCAGGGACTTGTGATTGCAGATAGGGTGGCCATGCAGGCTTCCTTTAAATTAAAAAAAAAAATGTGATAGATGTGCTGGAGCAAGCCATGTAGCTTCCTGCAGGAAAAATGTGCAAAACTGAGGGAACATCCAGTGCAAAGGCCCTGGAAAGGGAGTGTCCTGGATGCTCTCCCCTGAAATGAGGAGATGCATGTTTGGGAAGTGAAAGGTAATGTGGTCTGTAAGGTAACAAGGGGCAGATCATTGTAAAGCATCACACGTCAATGCAATGACCTTGGCTTTACTCTTAAGTGAAGAATTGAAGTCCTAGGGGCATTTTGAACAGAGGAGCAGCAAGACTGATCAGAAAAACCCGCTTGCTCTGCTGAGAACAGACTGAAGGGAACCAACAGCGAAGAAGGGGGACCAGTTAGGAGCCTGATTTAATAATCTGCATCAGCGATGGCGGTGGCTTGGACTGAGGTGGTAGCAGTGTGTGGGAACCACGCCAGAGTCCCCAGATAGCCACGGCCACTCAGAGTGTGAAAGGGTTTCTTGTTACTATGCCGGAATGTCCAAGGCCACTCTGCACCTAGGCTGAGATACCATAAAGAGCAGCAAGGCCACAAGGATCTGATGGTACGCTGTGCCCTTCTGTAACCCAAATGATTGAAGTAACTATTGACACTAAGCCTTCTTTGTCTAAGGCAGTGGTTCCCAACCTTTCTAATGCCGCGACCCTTTAATACAGTTCCTCGTGTTGTGGTGACCCCCAACCATAACATTATTTTCGTTGCTACTTCATAACTGTAATTTTGCTACTGTTTTGAATCGTAATGTAAATATCTGTGTTTTCCGATGGTCTTAGGCGACCCTGCTAGCGGTTCTCAACCTGTGGGTCGCTGCTGTAGAGCCTAAGACCATCGGAAAACACAGATATTTACATTACGATTCAAAACAGTAGCAAGATTACAGTTATGAAGTAGCAACGAAAATAATTTTATGGTTGGGGGTCACCACAACACGAGGAACTGTATTAAAGGGTCGCGGCATTAGAAAGGTTGAGAACCACTTGTAAGGAGTAATGTACAGGTTACTGACCAGCTAGTATGCTAGAGAGAACAGCTAGGAAGGGAAACAGCTGGAGAGCTCAGACGGAGCTGAGAGCTGGTACTGCCATGATGTAAGTCTAAGAGCTCCTAGAGAGCTCAGGTATAGCTACCATGTTAACCAGCCAGTGTGCTGGGCAGGGGAGACAGGACAAGCGGCTGAGTCAGAGAGCTCAGGTATTGCTACGATGTAAGGCGGTGAGTTTAGAGGCAGCTTGCTGCTGCTCAGGTAATAATTGTGGGTACAGAGACTGCTACTACTTCATGAGAAAGATAACGTAGTTAACAGCCGGTGTTCGGCTGCCTGTTTTATCGACTGTTGTGGAGGACTATCTTGTCTAATGGCTATGTGGCCACTGGCTTCTGCAATAAAGACTCATTCTTATACACCCCCAACTTCTCATCGCTTCTGCGTGTAAGACCTGGCGTCCTAGGAGGTCCAGCCCTTAGACAGAGGGGCTTGGACCCAACACCTGTAACTAGTGAGCAGAAGATAAAGGAGGAGCTTGGACTAAGTTCCCAACAGTTAGTACAGTAGGGAGGGTTCGAGAAGGAACCTGCCCCGGTGTAGTCGGGAAGGATTTAGAAGAATATATGGACGCAAAACAATTCAGAGCAGCAGTGCTGAGCAGTGCTCTTGCTGGCTCTGACACAGTGGCAATGGGAGGAACATTCTAGATATATTGTGAATGTTGAGTTAATGGGATTTACTGAGAGATTGTCTAAGTGTCAAAAGGGAAAGGTCACTCCAAGTTTTTGGCCTGAGCTTTTATATAGAGTTGCTATTAACTTCCAGTTCGGGGGGACTTTGAGGACCTCAGCTTTGTCACATGTTAAGTTTAAGGAATGTAATTGGACTGAAAATGCTATAGCTGGTGACATTTCTTCACTCACCTTTTTGTTTTAAAACAGAAAAGATGATTGAGTAATAAAAAGTACACATGATTAAACTTAGAAAACATATTCTTTGACAAAAATGGGTCAATGAAACCTGTTTAATTTTGGTCAAAAATACAAAGTCAACAATGGCTGAGAAGAGACTATTGCCTATAAAATAAAATGGTCAGATATGCAAAAGTTGGGTGATGCGAATTTTATTTAAACCACATGACATTATTCTAGAGTCTTGCTAAAAATAACAAATCATACTGCTTTTGGAATTCTATGCTAACAGATAAAATGAATATAGGTTGCTCAACATGTTGCAGTAGCCAATGAGTATGTTTTGATTGACAGTTAAGGGAATGTAGCCCTACATTTTATCAAACTATGTAGTGTCAGATTTCTATCTTACTGAGATGGCCATTATCATGATCATTTGTGAGTTCAAAATACTTGCATTGGTTTTCCAAAATAACTTCCTGTTTCAGTACTAAAATTTTTCATATTTCTTTGCCTAAATAACACAGTTCAGACTGGTAGTCCTTTCCAGTATGTGAATTCCTGTGGGTGTGTCTGACTAGAAATGTTGGTTTGTGTGGTGTGTGTGTGTATTATTCTTAGGACTTTGCTATATCTTAACATTTTTCACTAAGAAAAAACACTCTTTTGGCAAGTTTTTTAGAGCACTAAAATGACATAAATTAAAGTGTAATTCTTATTCTTGAGACATAATTTATCGCTTTATATCGCTGAATCATACTATTAGTCATGAAACCCAGACCCTATATTTGAAAAGTAACAATCTTATGTTTAAAGTATATTCTTTGATCATTTCAAAGAATCTTAAGCAAGTCTTTTTGTGACATTAACTTGTTAATTTTACCTTGTTATTTCAGATCTATGGTTGAAATTCATTCGTTGGGCTAAGAGTATGTGTAGAGTATGAATTCCTATGGTTCGGCATGCCAGTAATGTAGGGCAAAGTTAATAGAGTGGTTTGTATGAGGGGAAAACAAATAACGCTCTTTTATGGAAAGCCTTTTAAAACTTTGCCTTATTTCCCTGAACTATCAAATATGTTTCAGATATTTGTAGGAGACCCTAAAATGTCTATATGTTAATTTTTAGCATATTTTTCCAGACTGACATTCCTCTGGACAGCAACCATTCCGGGACAAAGTGTCCATGGAACATAAGCTACTTTGAATATTAGTCTATGTGATAGTGGGAATAAATTAAGCTTATAAGAGAGAACGTTACAAAAAAAAAAAAAAGAAGAAGCGAGCGTACAAATTGATTTTTTTCTGAGTTACAGTCTCCAGTGGGTGAGTGGGTGAGCTCTGCCCCATGAAGTCACCCAGACATGCATGACAGCTCTACCATCCCCAACACACAGTTTCCAAGCTTGGCCCTAGCTTGTCTATTTCTAGGTGAAAGGCAAAGGAAAAATGAGGCCAGGGAAAGGGATTTTGTAGATGGCTCGGAAGTTGCCCACATCAGGGAGAACTTTGTCACAGGGCCACACCCACGTACAGGGAATTCCAGGAAATAGATTCTCCAGCTGAGCAGCCCAGTGCCCAGGAAGAACTGGGAATGAGTCTGGAGGGACAACTAGCAGAATTTACCATGGGCTCAAACAAGCAAACAGTCAATTATAAATATCTTCTAAAAAACACAGTCATTTTGTTGAAGTCAAAAACAAATCTATTTTCCATAAATATTTTTTCTATTTTATGATCTACTTATCAAATGATATACTTGTATCATAGGATAGTCTTAGCATTTCAGTTAGTACTACTGAATGAGCAGAAGGCACCCCAGAACTAAACAAGAGTTACTTTTGAACCTTGTGTTGTTCTGATTTACCTAATAGATTCTCCCCATGAGTGAAAGTCATTAAAATTTTGCTGTTTTTAAAATTTTTGACCTGGAGTTAAAATGATTTCCATCTACTCTTGTTAGACAATAATTAGAGAAACATAAAGGACATGAAGAGAAGGCAGATAAATGTCTTTTCCTAGCACACACAGAAATACAAAAGAGCCATTGATAATCCAAAAATACAGGAATTTTCACCTCCCCTCCCTTTCCTCAGGCTAGTCTGTTTAATTTTAAAAGCAGAATCTTGCTTTTACAAAATATACCAGACAGGAATTTGTTCAAATACCTCAAAACCAAGCCAAGAAAAGTTTTAGAAAGTTCAGACATGTGTGGCAAAGTGGAAAGAACATAGTTTTTGGAGGCAAGCATAGATGCAGGGTGATCCTACTCCAGACACTCCATTCTGAGTGACCTTGGGCAAGTTTCTTAGACTCGTTGAGCCAGAGTCTCCTCATTTATAAAATGGGAGCAATAAGAATGAACTTGCCGGTTTGTTGATATAAAATAAAACTATATAAAGGACCTACCATTAATAAGATGGTTCACCCCATCCATGTAATCTTAGAAAGTCCCAGGGAGCTCAAAGTTATTGTTTTTTTGGCTTTGTCCCCAGGAGTAGTCCATGGTTTCTCAGGCTACCATCCCTCTGTCCAGAACCTCGCCATTCTGAGGCATGGGTTTTTTCCCCATGAGACTAGGGGAAAGAAACATCCAAAGATTTTTGTAATGGTGGCAAGAATATGAAGCTGAGACTCTGCTCTGGCAGAGTTCATGGCAGTGATGGCCCAGAGCAAACGTTCGTGCCTGCTGATTGCCACTAATATTGTTGGAACAGAATGGGCTCCAAGACTGCCCCATACTTGGCTCTTTCAGCAACTGGGGATATCGCTTCAAAAGCCCACCTTTTACATCAGAAATGAATACCTTACATTGATTGATGAAGAACAATGAGTGTGATTATATACCCACTGAATAGTGATTTAAATACAAGATTATTAAAGCTTTAAATAATTAGTCCGTATTTCAGAAATATTTCTCTGTGTGTTGGGTAGTGTTAGGTAGTGTTTCCTGGGATGATTTTTCTGTAGTTCTCCTGACCAGGGATAAAATGTTAATATCACCCCATCAGGCACAGTGAAAATGTCTGATTACTCTCTTCATGTCATGAGCCAGATCCTTGCTAGAAAGGGTTGATTGCTGACCAAATGAGCTCTGGTCTGGTGCAGCAGTCTTGCCAATGTGCCTAATGGGAGTGTGGAGAGGACACTTCATTCCAAGCATAAGCAGGCCAGATCACAGCTGCCCAAAGCTCTCTGGCTTTGGTTAAATTTGTTGTTCTGTTATATTAAAAAGAAAAATACTGGAACCATAGCCTGTGAATGACTAGTTTTTTCTGTCTCCCTCTCCACTGTTTTATTATCAATATATTGTGTGTGTATAATGCTGCCTAAGGGTTTATTGTGAAAAAATCAAACAGTAAAAAGGCAGATATTAAGGTGTAAGGAGAAAAAGTTATTAGTGGGTGGAATTGGCACATGGCACAGTTCCGGTAAAAAGTCGTGTGCTGAAGGAAATCTCTCTTCTCAGAGCCTTATCTGACCTAGGGCAGGGCAGTTAGGTGACTGTCCTTCCTCTATTACAAAAGCTGAGAAAAAAGGGCTAAGTAACTACCGAAGGTTACAGCCTAGGACTCAAGCTGACTGAAAAAAAAAAAAAGGCGGGAAAGATTTAATAATAAATAAAACAGTTATAAATATAGCAAATATTAACCATTTATATCAATAATCATGTTAAGTGTGAATGATATAAATATAACAATTAAATGACAGAGACTAAGAGAGTGGATAAAACAGAAAAAGGGGATGCGAGTAAGTAGAGTAAAGGAGGTCCAATATATGGTGATGGAAGAAGATTTAACTTTGGGTGGTAAACAAACAGTGCAATATTCAGATATTATATCATAGAACTGTACATTTGAAACCTATATAATTTTATTAACCAATGTCACCCCAATAAATAAATAAAAAATACCCAGCCAAATATGTTGTCTACAAGAATCCACTTTAACTATAAAAACACAGGATGGTTAAAAGTAAAAATAACATTTCATGATAACACCAATGAAAAGAAAACTGCAGTAGCTATATTCATTTTATACGAAGTTGACTTCAGAACAAGAAATGGTATCATGGTTCAGTAATGCTATGTCCATTTAAAGAACGTTTAGAGAATAACAAGTTCTATTCATTTTATTCCTCTTCTCACAACTTACGTTATTTTATAGATTTTAAATATACAGGATATAAAGCATTCTTTTCAACTAACAATGTATTCTGATGTGACTTGTCAAAAACGGTATAAATAAAATTATTTTTTTACTCTAAAAAAAAAGAATAAAAAAAAAAGAAATGGTATCATGGAGAAAGAGGAACATTACATAATTATGTAGGGGTTAATTCTCCAAGAAATCATAACAAATCTTAACACGTGTGCACGTAGAAACAGAGGATAAAAGATCTTAGAGGTATAGATTTGCTCACTTGAGGTATAGATTCAACACAATCCCAATCAAAATCCCAGCAAGTTTTTGTGTGGATATAAGCAAACTGAATTTGAAATTTATATGGCAATGCAAAAGTCCTAGAATACCCAACATTATATTGATAAAGAACACGGAGGACTGACACTATTCAAATTCAAGATATAAAGCTACAGTATCAAGACAGAGTGGCATTTGTGTAAAACAGAAAATAGATCAATAGAACAGAATGAACAACAAATGTGGTCCCACAAGTAGTGAACTGGTCTTTGAACAAGGAGCAGAGGCAATTCAATGGAGAAAGGATGGTTTTTCAACAAATGATGCTGAAGTACTGAGCATCCACGTCAAAAATGTGAATCTAGACACACCTGATATACCTTTCACAAAAATCAACTCAAAGTGGATTATAAACCTAAATGTAAAATGCAAAACTATAAAACTCTAGAATATAGCATAGGAGAAAAATCTAGGTGACCAGGGATTTGGCAGTGGTTTTGGTTTTGGCAACACCAAAATCATGATACATGGAAAAGAACATTGATAAGTTGGACTTCCTTAAAATTAATAACTTTTGTTGCACAAAGACATTCTTAAGAGGATACAAAGACAAGACACAGACTGAAGAAAATATTTGAATAACACAAACCTGATAAAGGACTTGTATTCAAAATATACAAAGAACTCTTAAAACTCAGTAAGGAAATACACAATCCAATTAAAACATGAGAAAAATATCTGAATAGACATCTCACCAAATAAAATACACTGATGGCAAATAAGCATATGAAAATATAATCAACATCATCTGCAATTAGAGAACTGCACAGTAAAACAAAAAGATACCACTACATACCTAGCAGAATGGCCAAAATCCAAAACAGGAACACCAAATGCTGGCAAGAATGTGAAGCAACAGGGACTTTCATTCACTGCTAATGGGATTACAAAAATGGTACAGACACATAAGGAGACATTTTTTAAAGTATTTTTACAAAGCTAAGTCTTACTATCCTATGTAATAAAAGGCTAATATGCAAATTGTCCTCTCGACCAGGAGTTCGACCAGGGGTGGGTGGGCTGGCCAACCGCCCAAGGCCCCTCCCCCTGGCAGGCCCTGACCCCAATCGGCCTCCCCACCCTAATAGGGGTTGGGGCCAGCCCACTAACTGCCAGAAGCCCCTCCCCCTGGCCAGCCCCACCCCCAATCGGGCCAGTCATGAGCGGGCTGGCCATATTGCACCCATGCATGAATTCATGCACCGGGCCTCTAGTATGATATATTTTGCTTGATTTTTGAGAAAATAACACTTATTTAGTGCTTTAATTTTTACCATCAAGTATCATTCCCAGGATGGTTAATTGGCTGACCCAATGTCATGTAGCTAAGAGGTATTGGATAGATTATTAGGGAAGGTAACTGAAAGCTAATTATGGCTAAATGTAGTTTGTATTATTTTTTAAAGTCAACTAATAGAAAATAAATTTTCAGGAAACTTTTTGATCTAAAAATTCTGGTTCCTCAGAGGCAGGGGGGTATCTGTCATGACCTTTCCTTTGCTTCTCTTAGTCCTAGCCTACATGGAAATTGCCAGCCAGGGGCAGGGGGTGTTTTAATTGGCATGTGGGCTCAGCGTCCTTGGAGCTGTTCTACTTTAATACCTAAACTTCCCTGCCAATGTCAGCATCCGGCCTTGTCAACACTTTTTTCCATTTGTGAACACTATAGTTAAATCTTTCACCTCTCTTTTTTTAGAAGTATTTTATATTTGGAACTTAGAAGTTTAGAAATTTTCTGCATCTGAATAAATATATTTCAACTAAGAATCCTTATTACTTATTTTAAAAGTTTAACAGAAATATAAACATATATATACATATATATCTTTTTATATATGGCCTTTAATTTTACAGCAAAACTTTAGTGCTATGAACAGTGAGATTTAAGGTAACAGATAAAGTGATTTCACCAGTGAGGCAAGGTTGTGCCAAAAGAGTGCTTAACTGTAAAGAAGAAAGAAAGAAAGAAAGAAAGAAAGAAAGAAAGAAAGAAAGAAAGAAAGAAAGAGAAAGAAAGAAAGAAGAAAATTTAAGCTAAGATTCAGCTTAAAAAACATAAGGTTTATAAATGCATTTTAAAGTGCTCAGAAGAAAAGAAGTCCTTTTTATTTGTTCTAAGTTCTGGAATGGCAAATAAAAAAATGTTGCTTTGTTATTTCAAAGGCCACATGTCAATCCTCAGGCTGAGTGTGTATGGGTCATTAGTTGAGCATGTGAATGGATTGTGTGAAGATTATTATAATCATTAGATTAACGTCACAACCTATTAGGGGAAATAGTTGAGCTAATTATCTTGGAAATATAGTTTAGTAAAATTAAACATCATTTCAAGGCATAGAAAACATTGTTCATAAAGTCTTTATTCCTTAGAAACATCCCATGTAATTTCAATCTAGCTGGTTTCTTATTCAATAAACCTCTATAATTCAGGATAGGCCTTTTATTCTAATTCTGGTCTACTGACCTTATCCACATTTCATGTATGTGGATACATTCATCCTTAGTGGCAAAGATTTATTATGTTGAATCCAGATGTCCACCTTAAGAATACAGGTCTCTCGCTGTTGTTTGTTTTTATTGTCTCATGACAAACAGCTGTACTTTTAAAACCATTGTTGGGTAAAATTTACAGCCACGGATCTAACTATCAGGATCTGAAAGTACAGTTCACCTGAAGAGTTCATGGGGAGGTGGTGTGGGGAAACTTGGTGGAAGAAAAACATTATAGAAAGTTGCAGTGAATCTCATAACTGACCATTGGATCAAATATTTTAAAGATGTGGTTAACATCTTTATAGAGATTTTATACCAGAGAATGGGGGAATTACCAGACAGAGAAGGAAACTGAGAATTCACCAAAACAAAAAGAAAAGATTTCAATATAGATTTTGTCTTCCAAAGGTGACCTCAAGCTAAAAGTTAGAGTTGAATTTGAGAAGCCACCATGCTGTTTGAAATGTGGTTGTTGCTGTTTAGATTCCATTGTTGAGACTACACCTACCTGTGTCATGAGTAATTGAACAGATTTCTATTCAACACCCTGCTTCATGGTCCTGACAGAACCAGCATCATGAACATGGACTACAGATGAGTCCATTTTTGTCTGTATTTGTCCATGAATAGTACATCAGTGGCCTCATCTTAATACAGACAGAAAATCGGGAAAACTTGCAAAACATGTGCATTTGTGGTTTGTCTTGGAATAATTCAGAAAGTGCCACTATAATTTTTGGTAAGGAAAATTTGGTGCTATTTATTTCATTCAAAATATGTAATTTTTTTAAAACTTAGTTACTATACTTGTAATAACTCATTCCCCCCCAGGATACATGTCTGTCTGAACAGTCATCTTATACAATTGCAGGAAGTGAAAAAGAACTAAGGTTTTTCTTCCCATGTGTAGTGGTTGAAACAAAAAACCAATACATATTAATGTAATGGTACCATTGAGCTACCGGTATGTAGCAAATATGTTAACAAATGATGTGTCTTAGGATCTAAAAGCCTTCAAAAAATCTTGAAAGATGAATAAAACATCAAATTCAAATGCAAACTATTGTAAATATAGTAAAAAGAAAAAGCATTTTTAGGTCTCTCATTTGGCCCAAAATTGTTTAACCTCCGAACAATTTATAATAAGCTAAAGGAGAAATTTTGATAAATCACACAACTCTTTCATTTTTTCCTGTGTTAAGTGAGGAAATACAGTTCAGTTTAAAATACTTAATACTGCTGCAATGCACAGGATACATCCGTACAACAAGGTATTATTTAGCCCCAGATGCCATTAGTGTCAAACTTAAGGAACTCTTGGTTAGAGTGTCAACTAAGTCAGTGGTGCCTCTTTGATGGGTAAATTTATTTCCATTGATACTTCGGGACCTAAATAAAGTGAATTCTATCTAAATTCAGACTGACAGTACAACCTACCTTTGAATGGTCTTAACAAATTTCCCTTTAAACTATGCCAAGTTCTTTTATTTTTTCCTATTCTTTCTGTGGTTTAATAATAATATTGCTCTATGGAGCAGTTCTAGATTTTAAAAATAAAATGTAAGTGAGGAACAAGTTATATGTATGCAAATATAGCATAAAAAAATGAAAAACAGTGAAGCACACCCATCCCATCTTGAACAAGTTGTATTTCTAATAATGGGAATGTGCAAAGATCAAGCTCTTTATGGGTCCTCTTCATTGGCCACCTTTCAGGATTGACTGTTTAGTCATTGTAACTGTTTCTGAGAAAATAACCATCTGTTTGGTGTTTAGGATGGGGATGACATCTTTCCATAGTTAAATCTACTGGTTAGTGAGGTAGCAGTAGATCACAGATATTCATGTGTAGTGGAGGAGGAATATGTAAGTTTATTTTCTTTCCAACTAAAGGGAATACTCAAACTGGAATGCATCAATGGTAAAAACAATCAGCTGATTCTCCAAAGGGTGAGGTCGAATCAGAGTCAGCAGGAGGAGCAGAAATAAAATCATCCTGCTATTATAGGAGAGAAACTGATGTTCTTGAGAGACAAGAATGTTATCATTATACACTACACAAATGCGATTCTATTCACAAGTAGGAAATGAAGCCAGGCAATCAATTCAGTTTCATAAAACACACACACACACACACACACACAACACACACACACACACACACACATCAGGTTGGAAAGGTTAAGAGACCAGATAAGAAGACAAGTATCTGTAGCAGAATGACCCAGGTAGAATGAAAGGTGACTCCGTCAGAGGTGCTGTAGGGACTTCTTCCATGCCCCTGCAGCTTGATGTGCTTTGCAAAACCAATGGTAGATTCCAAAGGGACTGAGCGATATCTGGCATCCAATGGGATGGATTCTTGCCTGACCTGGGATTGGGCTGCCTTGAAAGAGGGTGTGTTCTATATCATGAGCCATTAAAATTCAGGATCATTGCCCTGAGGATCCAGAAATTGAGAGAGAGGAAAAAATGGATGGCCTTAAAAGAAACCCTCTTGGTTCTATTGGGAATTCTGAGTGTGGGGTTAATCTTAGTGTTCAGATGAGGGCCTGGTGTACTTACTCATTCTTATTCCACTTAATCAAGGTTTCATCACTAACTCTAACTTCTCAGGTTCTTCCACAGCAGATCAGACATTACCATCATTAGAATAACACTGCAGATATTTTGTGTTTGGAGAGGAGTTTAATGGTGGAACCTCAGGTTAATAGCTTATTAGTTATCACCACCATTTTTGTGGCCCTGTCATTTGAAATTTGAATGGCTCAGTGATATTATGTAACCCATGACTAGGAGAAATAATAGGGAATATTCCCAAGACACAGTCAATTTTTCAGTTTTTTCATGGAAGAAAGAATCAGAAGACAGTGAACCAGTAAATATAATCCTAGACAAAAATATATGGGATTACAATTTTGTTCAGAACTATAAAAAAAGTCCTCTACTATGTCACAATCCATGCAGTCTGTAGAAAGTTCCAAGGTGAATGTTTATTTTTTAAATGTAGGCTTGTGGGTCTTCTTATCCAAATAATTCAGACCATCAAAGGAAGAACAAATGAAATTAGGGGAATTGATGAGCTAAATATCAATGTTGTGATGTTGCTTCTTATACAACTTGAATTTGTGCTTTGAGAGTTTGGGGGAGGTCTAAGAAAATTATGCTGCTATAGGAGCTTCCTAAATATATTTTTGGAGCAGGCTTCATTGTTCTCCAGTGAGAGAATGCATTCCTATTCCTATTTATTTCCCAGGTGTTCCCATTTACTGCTAGATTTTTAGGCACTATTGTAGAATGATTCATTTAACAACAAAAAAAGTGTTCTTTTCAGCTCATACCATAATTAAGATGAACTAAAAGTGTTCTGTATTGTATCTAGAAAAATATTTTGTATGTATTAATGTAATCTTTTCTAGAAATTTCCCATGATAGATCAAACAATAGAGGAAGACTTTGCTGTTTATATGTAGCATAGACTTTTAAATTTATATATGTGTATGTGTTTTAAGTAAATTTGGAAATCAGCAAAACATAGTAGTTATAAAATAACATTCTTTTCCCCCAAATACATATTTGAGCAATATTCATGGTCAGAAAGAATTTATTAAAAAAGCAAATATTGAGAAATGTTTGTCTTAATTGTATGATAATTATTTCATTTGTCAACTCAGTGCTTCTCAACGCCAATCTAGAAGTGAAAGATACAGTTTTAACTTATAGTGCTCATACCTAGTGAGGAAGGAAGACATATTAACAAGTCAGTGTGATAAGTGACATGATACAGGTGACCTTAGGGGTCTCCACAAGGACTAAGAACAGGCACCTACTATAGATTGTGAGCAGATGAGATGAGTTGGGCTGAGCTGGGCTGGATAGCCGCAGAGTAGTCAACTAGGAGGACAGGGTCGGGAGTGGGGGTTGGGAGGATAGGCAGAGATAACAGGATGTGCAAAATAAGTCTGAGCAGCTAGTTTCTTCCTCAAGTTGTCTACTCTCAAAGAAAATAGGGCTATCATAAATTTGAATTTTGTCAGTTTAAATATTGCTCAACAATTGGAAAGTCTTTTCAAAATTGATTTCCTTTTCATACACTTTGCAAAGTCAGGAGTAGAAAAATGATGAAGAAAGACTGCCTTACTCAATTGCCTTTGCTGCAACTCAGTAAAATCTTCAAAGCCTTTGACCCAGTATGGTTCATGTATATGGGAGACACTTTCTTCAACAGTCAGCATTTTCTTCAACAGTCAGCATTTTCTTCAACAGGAGATTTTTGGTTACATTTTTATAAAATCTCATCTCTTTGTATCAACAAATCCTATTCTTTGAGCCTCACTATGCATTCCTACTTCTTCCACTTTTTCTGTGTCAAATTAGGAAAATGGAATAAAAGCTTCAATAATAGAAATATTATTTTTTACTTATTTACAAGTAGCATCTTCCTTGTAGATGTAGTAAAGAAGGATCTGGGCAAGTAGAGGAAGAATAATTTCAGTGTTCCTCTCAAATTTAATCTTGTATTGACAAGCCACTTATTTTATCTGTAAATGCTCAATTCGTAAAGCTATTAAACTTTAATGGTGCCCTGCCAGCGTGGCTCTGTGATTGAGCATCGACCTATGAACCAGGAGTCCATATTTTAATTCCTGGTCAGGGAACATGTCTGGATTGTGGGCTCCATCCCCAGTGCAGGAGGCAGCTGATCAATGATTCTCTCTCATTATTGATGTCTCTCTCTCTCTCTCTCTCTCTCTCTCTCTCTCTCTCTCTCTCTCTCCCTCCCTCCCTCCCTTTCAGAAATCAATAAAAATATATATTTTTAAAAAACCTTTAATGGTAATAATTCATAATGACTTTCTATTGCCATATTCCTATTTTAGTTTAAATAACTACAAGAAAATAAGGGATATAAATTTCTTGTTTTAGGTTTAAATTGCCCTTCATATTCAATCCATAAGAGCAAAAATGTTGTACGTATTTAGTATATCTGAATTATTAATGGAAACAGTCACTTCTCTTTCCTGTTGACATTTATTTTTTGTACATGTTGTTCTTCTCTAAATCTTTCTCTTAAAAGTCATCTTCTTGCATGAGTTCCTCAATATACTATAAACTTAGTCACCATAGACCCTCAGAAAAAAATGAACTTTATTCAAATTAAAGCTAATAAAAGAAACATGCAATTTTTGAAGTCTCAGTCTCAAGCAGGAGAAAATTTAGGTAACATTATAAAGAAAAATAGTTTCAGACCTGGACTTGTTGACATGGGTTCAATATCTGGTTCTATCACTTTTTACCTCAGACAAATTAATTAACTCTAGTGACCTTCACTTTCCTTTTCTATAAAAAGTGTTTGATAGTATCTGCCCTTTTACCCACCTACTTACCTACCTGACTAATTAAAGATTAGCATTTAAGTATGTAAAAGAGTCTTGAAGCTAAACGTGTTTTACAAATTCTAGTTGTTATGGCAAAGATGATCAATGAACAAAATATTTTTAAAGTGAGAGGCACTGCATATATGAAACTATATTTTATACAAAGTTACTTAGTACAAAGTTACTTAGTACAGATCAATGCATAGCAGGCATTTACTAAATAGGTTATGCTTTCATTCTCTCTCTCAGCTTTTCTTTCAAGTTTGTTTATTTCCCATTTGTTCCCATTTACTGCTAGACTTTTCTGCTATTCTGCATGTGTTGGTATTCACTGATGTCTGATTATTCTTCCTGCATGCACAGGCCCAAAGGGACAGTCAGTTCTCAGCCAACTTCAGTAACCAACATCTTACTTTGAACATTTAATCAGATGCATATTTTGATTTTAAATTTCTGTGTGGTTAGAGCACACATAGGTGGATATTAGTTTTATATACTATAATAACTGATAAATTTATAAAGTAGAATTTATTGTGGTGCCAATTTTTTCAGTTTTATGAATGACAACATGTATCATATTTGTCTTATAAACTTTAATCAGTATTATTATTTCTGTTTTCTCACAAAATAATATTTAGCAATTACCTTCAATTTTTATAATAATAACTAGAGGCCCAGTGCATGAAATCGTGTGCAGTTATAGGGCCCCTAGGCCTAGCCTGCGATCAGGGCCCTGTTCTGCCCGTTCACCTGTCCCCAGTTCCGCCCCGCTGCTGCCATGGATTGATTGGAGCCTGAGGGCCGGAGGGAAGGACCAAGAGGTCTGCCTTCCGCCCACTAGCCAGTTGCCGCTGCCACTGATTGATCAGAGTCTGGCCACCCTGATCAGGGTGTTGGGGGCAATCCAGCCTGGATTATGCCAGTTTGCTGGTCGCAGTGGGTGTCATAGCGACCAGTCGTTAGGTCATTATGGTCGTGATGGCATTACAGTCTCTGGCTTTTTATATATATAGATAGTACTAAAATGTGTTAAGTATTCACCATATGCCAACCCTTTAAAGAAATGAAATCATTTAATCTTCACAACACTTGAGGTATGTGTTAGTTTGCCCCATTTTACAGATGGGAAAATTAAGCCATAGAAAGGATGTCAGGAGGCAGGATATCATCACAGTTAAACATGCACACCCCTTTTTCAGAAAGACTGGGTTAATTCTCATTCACCTATTATTATCTGTACATCTTTAGACAAATTGCTTACCCTTTTTGTGCTGTAGTTTTCCCATCTGTAAAATGGTGAAATGATAACACAAATTTCCTAATGTGAAAATTAAACACTGTCTTTCCTTAGAATGGCATTTTAGGTTCTCTTAACCATATGTTCAAAACTCTGCCCACATATTTATTGTTCATTTTCTTCCTTTCCACTATCAGTGATATTTTTAATGAGACAACCCTCTCAGAAAATACAAAGTACTATTTGATGATTTAATACCTTACATTTTGGTATTTAGTAAACATGGAATCCAAAGACAGGCTCCAACATTTTAATTTTTGGAGCCTACAATACTTTAGTCTCTCAATGAGAAAGTGATTTCAAGTGAAACCCAGTTCCCAGATTTATTTCATTTTGGTTAAAACTATAGCAAGTACCCGTTAGCACTCTGCAGGTGTTAAGCCCCAAGTGGCATACTTACATGATACACATTCCTTTTTATTGTATCGCTACTTGGCTTAAATGTTCACTTCTTTTCCCCATTATTAAATGCACTTACCAGCTAAAGATATAACATAAAGTTATTTTATTGCTAGAGCTATTAAATTGTCTTAGCTTGAAGTCTGGAACAACTTTATTAAAATCCTAAGAATAAGAACAATAAAATGTTGCATGTTATTTTAGCCTTTTAGAAGGTCATTGAGAAAATGATAATGGATCAATATTGATTGTGCTTCTGGAAAATGATTTTTTATATCAAAAGTCCACCATAATTCAGCCTGCTCTCCTCTCTCTTGCCAGGCACCAGTATCTTCACCGTCTACGAGGCCGCCTCCCAGGAGGGCTGGGTGTTCCTCATGTACAGAGCCATTGACAGCTTTCCCCGCTGGCGTTCCTACTTCTATTTCATCACTCTCATATTCTTCCTTGCGTGGCTTGTGAAGGTACTGTCAAAATTCGTCTGTGTTTCCTAACAATAAAACCTGTGTTTTCTGGAAGCTTCTGCCGATCTTTTGTTTTAGATTGGGATTGCCCTCTCTCCTTCCCAGTCTTTGGTAAATGTGGTTTGTGATTTTCTTTCAGAATGTGTTTATCGCTGTCATCATTGAAACATTTGCAGAAATCAGGGTACAGTTTCAGCAAATGTGGGGATCGAGAAGCAGTACTACTTCCACAGCCACCACCCAGGTACAGTATCAGGAGATGATGTCACAACCCATTTAAACACAGACATTTCTATCTTCACCATCAATGGGACTTGTTGGAACTTGAGGGAGCCCTGTTACAATGGCCTTCTGCAATCAGACTCACTGAGGGACTTATTAAAAAATAGAAGTGCAAGGACCCAAACCCTGAACAACCAATCAGGCCTTCTGAGTGATTTGGGCAATAGCACCTATACTTTTATCAGCTCCCTGAGTGGTTTTGATACAAAACTAGATGGCCACCACACTTTTTATGTACAGTTTGATTTGATTCTGCCATCACAAGTCCTTAAAGAGCTTGCAGATAAAACATGGAAACTGTGTAAGTTCGCATTTTTATAAATATTTATTCATATAATTGAAAACCAATACAATGGCACTTATGTATAGAATTAGAATTTTTGGAAAATATATTTCATTCAGAATGAACCAATAACAGAATAGCAAATTATGAAGGCCACTCAACCCCAAATGCATGCCTATGATTTTTGAGAAATCACTACATATTTGGAAGCCTTCTCCCTATGCTCCCAAGAAGTTGGAAGTGCCCTAGAATTTGACAAAAAGTAGCAGGGCAGTTGTTACATGAGAGAGAAATTCAGATTCAATTACTTTGTTTTGGGTTTTGTTTTGTGTATTTGTGTTATGTTGTATGTGTGTGTGTTTAGAAAGAGAAAGAACAGGTTTATATACGATCTTCTAGTATGAATCTTTATAGAAGAGAGAGAAAATAAAAATTTATGAATTGAGAATTAAATTATTTTAATGCCTTATAACTATTTTTTTATAAGTTTGTAAATACTTTTACAGGTCTATTGGTACAAAGGTATTTGTGAAAGATCCAAGGTACACATTTTATTTTGAAAAGCTTCAAATTATTCTTCTAATAATTGTATGCTAATGCTATTAAACATGCTACTATTTGGAAAAGCCTTTGTGCAGCATCTTTATGATGCTGTGAAAGTTTGAATTGTCTAGCCAATTCATTATAAATGAAATAGTAGTAATATTATTCAGTTTTGACAAACAACTATTCAGTTTTCCATGAAAGATTTTTAAAACACTATCTGGGCTAGTTCACAGGTGGCATGTAGGAGACCCTCCAAAGAGTCAACCACATCTACTTCCTGTTTCTTCTCTCATCTCTTTTAGTAAGCTATGAGAAATAATAAAGTTCCAAGTTCATTCTGACATGTCTTTTAAGTAAGGTGACAACCTCTCAAAGGTGTTTTCATATATATATATATATATATATATATATATATATATATATATATATAGAGAGAGAGAGAGAGAGAGAGAGAGAACTTAATGGATCATAGAACTATGAACTCAGCACAGAACTTACATCAGTGTTCCTGAGAGATGACCTAACATGTCTTTAAAACCATATTATGCTTATTAAGTGAATCTTATTTATAAAACCACAGCTGGAAGAGTAGTGTTTGGAAGTGCCACCAAATTAGCCAGCAGTTATCATAGAAAGTGAAATGTGAAGAGACTGCCAGCAGAGTTGTCCAACGTTGTTTTGATGCAAAATTGTACATAATCTGGAGGAAGAAGCTGGTAATTCAGAGTTCTGTCAGATATGCATCTTGGTATTCAGTTAAGGTAATCACACAGAAAATTGTGAAAAACCTTCATTAAGAAAAATGCTGTGGCTGAGGACCCGGTTGCTAAGCAACTGATGAAGCTCCTGCAGCAGCCCTTGGTGCAATACCACTTGGGCTGCCTGGAAACAGGCCCAGCCCCGCCCCGCCCCGCCCAGCCAGTCTGCAAGTGGCCCGGAGGCTTTGTGTGTGTGAGGAAGGAGAGAGACATCATTTGCCATGATTCTGGCACACTTGTAAAATCTGACAGAACTCTCTGCACAAGAAGCTCTCATTCAATGGTTTAAAACAATAAATCACAAGTTTCTAATTCTAATAAAACAGATAGAGTTTAAGAAAATAAAATAAAGACAGTTGTATTGTAAAACACACAGCTGTTCGGAAATGAAGGCAGTTCTTGCCTTTTTGTAGTATTTGGAACACTTGCTGCTTTTCCTTATATTATTCTCATAGAAGGACTAATAGGGTCCCGGGCTTGATGCACCTATGATATTTAAGTCTACAGATTTTCCCAGGGGGCTTTGTGTATAGAAAGAAAATTATACACATCAATAGGATAAGGAAGGGTCTTTCTGACATCTTAGGTGGTTCAATAGAAATTTGCTCTGATATGGACTGTTCTAAGGCAAAAGAGAATCCCTGGTGAGAACTGTGTTGTTTTTAAGTAGGAAGAGGCAACCTGCCTCAGTGTCACAGCATAGGAACAAATTACAGAAAAATTAATGCTAGAGGTCTTATGGAGGCCACAATACAACATGTAACAAGAAAACAAAAGGGAAATGATGTGGACATGTTCAGGTTGGTAATCATTAATTTGCCTGAACTCTCATGGGGATGGTGACATTTTATACCTGCATAATTATCAGACATGGGTCACTGTGGCCACATGTTCAGTTGTATGTTGGGTTAAAGTGCAAGAGATTCATACAGCCATGATGTAATAGCCCCGGGTCCTTCAACAACAAGACTACTATCCATGCCACAAGTTTCTAAGGATCTCTCTCTCTCTCTCTCTCTCTCTCTCTCTCTCTCTCTCTCTCTTTCTTGCTCTCTCTCTCTTCCCCTCTCTCTAAAAGTCAATGAAAATGTCCAAAGAACTTGTATGCATATATGCATAGTCCATGGACACAGACAATAGAGTAGTGAAGGCCAGGGATAGAGGTGGGGACAGGAGAGGGGTCAATGGGGGGTAAAAGGGGACATATGTAATACTTTCAACAATAAATATTTTTTTAAATCAATGAAAATGTCCTCAGATGAGGATTTAAAAAAAGGAAAAAATTATTCTGGACATAGTAGTGTCCTTCTATTCCAGTCCTTTACTCTCATTCCTCAGCTATCTGCTGCTGCAGCCATGTGGTCTTTCGATGGAGACTGATTCATGGTAAAGATGAGATTATCTTACTTTGCCTGGAGTAGAATGAAAAGAACTGCTAAGACTTAGGGTCACACAAGGCTACGTTTTATTGCACAGTGATAAGAGACACAATATTGATTGCCCAGGCAATCAATTCATACCTAACTTTTATATGTGAATCATGGTCCAATAGAGTCATATTATGGGATTGGTAAGTAAATATTCAGATTGTCTAAAGAGAGTCATAATTTCTGGGTCTGTCATGATCTCTGGTTCAGCACGCTTGCTGGCCCAGGTTTACTGAATTATATTCCCTAATTAAGACATAAGACTACTAAGGATAGAGTTGATGCAGGATCAAAGGACATTTAGGAGTTCTTCTTCCTTTGTAGTTCTGTGAACATGTAGTTCTTAGAATTTGAGTACCTGCAATACCTAAACAACTTCTATATGAATATGCAGTGCTGGGTTAAAGTAGAAATGTGTATATGAAAAGACATACAATCAAAAATAGAAAGAATTTAGTCTCCAAAAAAGACTGTGTACAACATTATGCTGAATGACAATACTTGAGTAAATATTTGTTTACTGTATTCCAAGACGATTGTTTTACACATGTATATACATCTTTAAAATAAGTGAGAAAGTAATTTAATGAAAGCAGTTTCTGGGAAGGTCTATTCTAGCATGATACAATAGTGATTCTCATAACAACCTGTGGCAATGGAATAATATACTCATCATATGTGAGAATTACATTTTGTGAGGCTGAGGTCATTGAATATTATTATTTGATAGTGAAATCAAGTGTACAATCTAATTATTTTGTGTTATGTTAATGATTAACTATTAAAAACCACAACTGATTTTGAAAGAATCCAAAAAGCATAAGAATTTCAAAATAAATTTTAGATTTTTCTCTGCATTAATGTGTACATGTATGTGTGTGTGTGTGTGTGTGTGTGTGTGTGTGTGCACATGCTACAAAGGTCAGAAAGCCCCAAATAGCTTATGTAAAACTAGAGGCCTGGGGCATGAAATTCATGCATGGGTAGCGTCCCTAGGCCTGGCTGGCAATCAGGGCTGATCACGCCTTCTGGCTGCCAACCAGGGCCTTCCTTCATTCTGCGCCTCCCCCTGGTGGTCAGCGCATGTCATAGCGAGCGATCGAACTCCCGGTCTCCTGGTTGAACTCCCAAGGGGACACTTTGCATATTAGGCTTTTATATATATAGAATATTTCTCTCTCATCTAAAGTTGGAAGAGGTCATTTGGAGTTGGTGTGGTAGTCTTCATTGCCACGTATCCTAACTCCTTGTACTTTTTGCTCCACCTTGCATAGTCTCCATTCCCAAAGTTGCCTCATAGACTGAGTTGGCTGCTATATCTTTAACCTTCACATCCATATTCCAAAAAGCTGGAAGAAAAAATAATAGAAAGAACATTTCTGCTTACATCTCATAGGCTAGTATGTAATTACTTGGTTAAGATAAGTTTCAAAAAAGGAAACCTTTTTTCGTGTGTGTGGCTTAGTGAGCTCATAAAAATTTTCTTACTTTGGAAGATGGAGAAAAGAGAGATGGAGGGACAGCGGGCAGCCCCTGCCACTCTCCCCTAAGGACTTGAGTCCTTAAGGATTCCTTTTTCAGATATCCCATCATCTATGTCACAGAGCTACTGGTACCTTAACCAAGCTAAATGTTGTTTCATAATCCGGGGGACTCGAGAGAAATGGAACGTGTTTGCATTTCCTTCACTTTATTTCATACAAAGAAGTGACCCTGAGAGAACACTTTTACAAAAATTAAATAGATTCATTTGATTTTGGTCCACCGGAAAAGAAATAATTTAACAGAGAAAATTGGTCTGCTACTGATCAAAGCAAATGCATGCCCCAGGAATCCTTTGTGCCATGACAAGAGAGTACAGGCTGCATGTACAGAGGGGCTTTAGCTAGTAACTGACAGGACTGCTTTTGTCCTTTCCTTTTGTCTTTTGTCTTTTTCTCCTTAAAAGGAGACTCCCAGAATTTTGACAGGAACTTTAAAAGGCACTTTAATAGGTTTGCATTTCAGCCAATGTATGTATTCTGAAGTGAGCCTGTTCATAAGAGATGTGCTTAATTCTACCACTAAGAATGCCTTTTAAAATTAATTCTAAAGTGAGGAAATTCATTCAACCTGCCTCTCAGTCACAGCATAGAAACAAATTACAGGGAAATTAATGCCAGAGGTTTTATGGAGGCCATTATATAGAAAGTAACAGGAAAACAAATGGTAATGGGATTTTTGTTATCCTCTCATATTTCCGTCAACAATTCCCTTTTGGACAGAGTCAGATTAACATGAGGACATAGTATGGCTAAGATGTTTACTTATGTGTATGAAACAGCAATTTCGGGCAGGAATAAAACAGTGAGTGCTTGTACTGTCTTTTCTTAGAAAAATAAAAATCCTGAATTTCACATTATCCCCATACCACCCCAACACACACACACACACACACACACACACACACACACACACAAGCTCATACACACCCCTAAGAAATTGAAAGTGGGAAATGTCTTCCAGCTGGATGTAATATTGACAGATGACTAATTTTTGAAATAGTAAAATATGCAGTAAGATAATATCCTAGGCTTCCACCAACCTAAATATCCAATTCAATGGATGTCAGATTTTAGTATCTGACATTAAGTATCCTGTCCTGAATTTCATCACTTAAGTATTGTAAGCCAAAAGAAACTACTGTTTCCCTTTATTAATATGTACATAAAATTTCTACTGAGCAGATTAATTTGGCCTAGTTAAAATAATTTCACAAAGTCTATTAAGTGACACATCAGTCTCCTGTCATTAAAATAACACCAGCCTCTATACCTATGCCACATGTCCAATTCTTATATTATTTATCCTGAGAACATTTTTCTGTTAGCTCACTGAGAGGTGTCCACTAAATAAAGATAAAAATTCACCATTTCTAGTAAAAACACAACAAATGCAATGCTTTGGAATTCTAATTTTCATTTTCTCCCAGATTTAATATGTAATAAGAAATATAATGGGGATAAAATGCCTACTTTAAAGTCTCATGGAAAAGAATATTTGGGCAATTATATATAAAATATATGTAGAACAGAAAGGACCTGATACATAATTAGTGCTCAATAAATGCAAGCTATTGCCATTATTCTTTTTTTTTAGTTGCAGTAGATTTTTCTTTTTATTTTTTTAAATTTATCTTTATTGTTGAAAGTATTACAGTTATCCCCCTCCCTGCCCCCCCCCCACATTGTCCCCTTCCTCCTCACTCCCACCCCCCGCCCCCAGGCCTTCACAACACTATTGTCTGTTCCATGGGTTACGAATCTATGCATATAAGCTCTTTGGTAAATTTCTTCCTGCCCCTCCCTCCTGCCTTCCCTCTGAGATTCCTCAAGTCTATTCCATGCTTCCAGTCTCTGGATCTGTTTTATTCTTTGCTTTATTTTGTTCATGAGATTCCACATGTAAGTGAAATCATGTGATACTTGTCTTTCTCTGGCTTATTTCACTTGTGTTACTATTATTCACTTAAGTTTTCAGGGTTAAGATGAACATAATTGAAAAGATTCAGGTTTTATATATAAATGTATAAGAAAACAAATCTTTGATAAAAAATGTAAAATGTTGGAGTTATAAAGTTACAGTTCTCAGTGTTCCTTATTAAGTGTCTCTGACTCATCTCCCTCTTTGTCTTGAAGATGTTTCACGAAGACGCTGCTGGTGGATGGCAGCTGGTTGCTGTGGATGTCAACAAGCCCCAGGGACGCGCCCCAGCCTGCCTCCAGGTGCAGTATAATGCCATTTTTAAAACTCACTTTGACTTTTATTTTATACAAGGAAACCCACAGCTCTCTAAGCTCTAGATCTGCCCAAATTTGTGGTCCTGGAGTTAGGCACAGTGTTTTACTTCATCCTGTATTCCCAGGACCTACTGGTTTTTAGATACCCAGTAGGGATTTGATAGCTATTGAATAAATGCACACAGGTAATAATGGTATGCCAGAAGTATTGAACCAGTGAAAAATGTTGTTGTCATATTAAATCATAAACAATACTTGTATTAATTCTCTATTTTTGCTGTAACAATTACCACAAATTTAGTGACTCAAAGCATAACAAATTTATTATTTACTAGAGGCCAGGTGCATGAAAATTCATGCACTGGACGGGGGGGGGGGGGTCCCTCAGCCGGCTTGCCCCCTCTCACAGTGCGGGAGCCCTCAGGGGCAGGAGGTGACCCGGCAATCAGGGGAAGATGATGTCCCCATCACACCTCTGCTGCTGCCACTGCTGGCAGCGCAAGCATCAACCGGCCCTGGTTACCTGAGCCTCGGGCGGCCCTGGGCGGCTGGGCAGCTGCTATCCGAGGCTTGCCTGCACCTCAGACCCACCCTGGGTGGCTGGGCAGCTGACATCCAAGGCTTGCCTGTGCCTCAGGCCGGCCCTGGGCAGCTGTGGGGCTGAGGGTAGGTCTGGCCGCACCATGTGCCTGCCGTTCCCCCACCCCCAGCTGGGCTGAAAGGACTGTGGGACTCCAGTGAGGCTGAGGGGACTGGGCACCGCCATCTTATGGCTATGGGCGCCACCCTCTTTGTGACAGCATGATGGCCAATTTACATATTCCCTCCTTATTAGATAGGATAGTTTAACAGGTCTCAAGTGGGTTTCACTGGTAACAACAGGCTGCACTACTTCTAGAGATTCTAGGAAAAAACTGTTTCCTTGCCTTTTCCAGTTTCTAGAGGCTTCATTTTTAGGCTTCATGAAAGAGTCTGTGATAGTGTTTCATAATACCCCCCAAATGATTGAAAAGCCATCACATAATTTTGTCTTCATGAAGCCAAACTGGTTTAGTTTATTTTTTATCTTGAATTGGAGATAGGGGGGAAGGTAGGCATCCATTTTGTGATGGTATACCCTAATATGTTACCCTAGTATTCTAACCAGTATTTGTTATATTCCATTCAGTGATTATAGAAATTTTTTAGAGTCATGAGGTTGCGAATTTGTAAAAAATAAATAAAAAATTGTATAGGTCATCCAATTTAACCTGCAACCCAAGGAATATCTACCACAGTGTAGACTCTCAGATTTTAATATGCACATTAATCATCGGGGGGCCTTTTTAAAGATGCAGATTTTGATTCAGTAGGTATGGGAGAGGCCTGAGATCCCTGCATTTCCAATATGCTCCCTGGAAACTGATGGTTTAGAATTCACAGTTTGAGTAGCAAGGCTCCGGAGTATTTTTGACAGATATTGCTGCCTTGGGGATGATTCTATTATTGTCTCTTCGTATTTGGCCATTCCAGCTGTCACATACAGAAATCAGTCATTCTCAGATCAAAGCCAAAGTAAACATATATACAAAACTTCTCGGGTTTAAAAAAATATCTAAACCAAAATGACATAGCGATGGAAAAGAAATTTAAAAATTTAAGTACAAATGCAGGACCTGAAGAGTCTTATACTAAATATCTATGTATGTGTATATATATACATATATTTATATAAAAATATATATGTACATATATTTATATTTACATATAAATATATGTATATATGCACATATATATGTAAATATAAACTTGTATGCGTATATACACATATATATGTATATATGAGTTTATATCTCTATATAAATTATTTATCCATATTAAATAATATATAGTTTGGAAATTTTCAAGTTATAATACTATTTTGTGGCACTGACTCAACATAAATATTTTCCTTTACATTAATTTTTATAAGAAAATAAAAAATTGAAGGGTATACATTTGAACTGTCCCACTATTTAAATTTAGCTACTGCACATACTTATCACTTTAACTCTTATTTAACATTTAAAAGTTATTACTTTGGAGAAAGCAAAGCAATGGTGATTCCAGTATATCAAAATCCATTGCAAGGGATTATTTTAATGACTCTGTACCAACAGGGACACGTAGACATTCAGACCAAAAAAAGCTAATTATAATGACAGCACCAAAGTGAAGCTGTGACAGTTACAAAACCAATTTTAAAGATTTTTGACAGCCATGCCTAAAAGCTTTGTTTGGACCTTTCAGTAATAACAGTTTACTTAAGACATAAACCCAGAGCTAAGCAAAATAGAAAGAGAAAGTTGTGGCTTTTCTGTCATGCAAATGAAGTGGAAATCAGTTGAAATGAAAGGAGTATAGAAAGGGAATAATAGTTATGGAATTTGACTCTCACGATGCAAGAAAGACTAAATAACAATGAAAATTCTAATGAGAATAGAAACTTGCCAACTGACTTGCTTATCTATGTTATGAAGGTCAGTAGTTTCTGCAAGTAAATTGACATACATTTAATTATGTTGATTGGCAGTTCTGGAATTTGATTTTGTATTACCTCTAAAATAAAATCAAAGGCAAATGGATGTAGGAATGCCTCAATAGCCATGGTGACACAAAACCTTATTAAATGTCTGCTTTTCCAATGGCTCTCTCAAGGTATTAGACATTATGACTTTTATTTATCTCGCTTGGTTGTGGACTCCACCAAATATACAGCATAAGTAATTATTTTACCTTGGCCGATTAATTTCTCACTCCTGAATAGAAAAAAAATACCTGATTCACAGAATGGCACTTATTTTTGCTGCATACCTTTATAAAACACTTACAATATGCCAGCACTATTCTAAGGGCTTTCTCAATATTTACTTACTTAAAATGGATGACAACCTTTGGAGTAGCCACTATTTTCTTCACTTTACTGAAGAGAAAACTCAGTAAAGTGGAGCACAGAGAGGCACACAGAGGTTTAAATGACTGGCCCAGAGCCCCAGAGCTTGTGTGTGGTGACGTGCCACACAATTTGCCTTACAGCCCATGCTGTTAATGACCACTTCAGGGCAATGAAGGCCACGTGACATCATGAATGGGGATGCAGGGACAGCACTCAGCGGCAGTCCTCTTCTTCCCATTCCCAGGTTCTGCTTTAGTTAGCTTCTTATAGTTGCAAAGACTGAAGCATTCTCAGGTCACATCAAAGGGGAAGGATATGTGCCCCTGAGTACTGAGAAGAAGGGAGGGATCATCGGGAAAGAGGAGCATGGTGGCGCTGGTCCCCGGAGAAGCGGGCACGGAGGGATGTGATGCAGTGGTTTGTTGTGCTCTTAGCTCCTTTCCACAGATCAGCTTCTCTGGTGCTGCTGCCCAGGGCCTCCTGCCACTACTCTCGCCTTTGGTGTACTCTACCCCACAGCGGGAAGTTTGTCCCAGATTGGACTTTTTAAAAAAACATGTATTTATATTTTTAAATTAATTTTGACTTTTATCCACATTGTGTCTCTTATATATACTCATGAATTATACTAAAGATGCCATTAAAATAATAATCATCTCTGAGATATTTTTAGATCACAAAGTATAATTTAACCCCAAAAAAATGTGCCTTTATCCATCTACCTACTTTTTAAGTATTTTTTTTTCATTTACAGTTTACATTCAATATTATTCTGTGTCAGTTTCAGATGTACAGCAAAGTGCTTAGACATCATGTTCTTTACAAAGTGGTCTCCCAATATAGGTATTACATAGTTATTATAATATTATTGTCTATGAATTCTGGCCCCATACATAGTTAATACAATATTATTGACTATATTTCCTATGCTGTAATGGACTTTAAACAGACTTGGGTACCAGAGCCCGTCTCTGCTGTGTACTTGCTGTGTGACCTCAGACAAATGACTTAGTCTTTGAACTCACTGAAAAAAATGAGCAATATATCCCATCATGTAAGGGCTATGGTGGAGATAAAAGACATAAAATAACATAACTATAGTATGGCCTGGAACATAGTAAGCGTTCAATACATATTATCCTTTATAATAATAGTCATTATTTTGGAGTGGTGAATTGGACTTAGACCAGACTTAGGTGAAAATTATGATTCCACCTATGTGACAGTGAGAAAGTTATTTAACTTCTCTAAGACTCAGTTTCCTTCTCTAAAATTAGAGTAACTTCCTGGTGCTATTATGGCATTAAATGAGTTAATTTATGTAAATCACCTACAATAGCTGCAGGCACATAGTGAGTATAAATGTAAACATCAGTTATTATTGTAGTATAATTTTTAAAAAAATATTTATATAACGTATATAAAGTTTCAGTTATTTGAGATAAATAAGTTCTATACAGCATACTTAGAATTTGCTAAGAGGATATATCTTATGTTAAGTGTTCTTACCAATAATAATAATAATAAAGGAGGTGGGAGGAAACTTTGGAAGGTGACAGATATGCTTATGGCCTTGATGGTAGTGGTTTCATGGGTGTATACTTATTCCCAAACTCATTGAATGTATACATTCAATAGGTACAGCTTTTTTATTTTATGTCAATCATACATCAATAAAGTGGTTTAAACATAAATTATTAAAAATAATAATTTAAATAAATAATTTACAGAAGTAATAAAAAATAGACCTTAGGTTTATCCCACTTTTCCAGTTTTATGATTATACCTAAAATGTGTTTTTTTTAACATATTTTTATTGATTTCAGAGAGGAAGGGAGAGGGAGAGAGAGATAGAAACATCAATGATGAGAGAGAATCATTGATTGGTTGCCCCCTGCATGCCCCCTACTGAGCCCGCAACCCAGGCGCACAGGAATTGAATCTGGGACCCTTCAGTCTGCAGGCCAATGCTTTATCCACTGAGCCAAACCAGCTAGGGCTATCTAAAATGTTTTTATCGCCCTAACTGGTTTGGCTCAGTGGATAGAGAGTCAGCCTGTGGATTGAAGGGTCCCAGGTTCAATTCCGGTCATGTACCTTGGTTGCTGGCACATCCCCAGTTAGGGGGTGTGCAGGAGGCAGCTGGGCGATGCTCATCGATGTTTCTAACTCTCTATCCCTCTCCCTTCCTCTCTAAAAAAATCAATAAAATACATTTTAAAATAAATAAAATAAAATGTTTTTATCTTCAGTAGCATTTTCTCTTAACAGAATAAAGCAACAGTTGTTTAGTGATATTAGCTTTTTAAAAATAATTCCTTCATATAGTCAGTATTAAGGATAAAATCTACCTAACTCACCAATGAAAATTCAGATATGAGCTATATACAAGTGAAATGAATATACTTTCCATTTTCAACTAAAAGTCTCCAAAACTACCTCCTTAGTCATTTTGCACTGCCTGAAGACAGATTCCTTTGCTAACACTGTTCAGCAGTGATGGACATTCATCAAGTTGTTAGAGAAGCACTGCTCTGCACAGCAGGGTGTCACAAAGATGTTGCATGTCCAGGTCTCGACACACAATTATGTTTAATCGTAAGGGTTATTTCTTTGTTAACAGATCATCTGTTTTGCCTCCTCAGCAAATGATGCGGTCATCAGTTTTCCACATGTTCATCCTGAGCATGGTGACGGTGGATGTGATAGTGGCTGCTAGCAACTATCACAAAGGGGAGAGCTTCCGAAGGCAATATGATGAGTTCTACCTTGCAGAGGTAAGCTGCTCACTGGCGTAAAGGTGCCTTTTATAAATGTGTAAATTAATTTCAATTTGTTAACTACTTGAGTTCAATCAAAGCTGTTTCTCAAGTGTTTCCCTTGGTCACTATGTTGCCTGATTTATTTCCTGTCACCATGAGCCTAAGTATCTGCCCCACAGTGTGTTGCATCATCAAGGTAACCCTCTGCCCTGGGTGTTTCTCTGGCCATCTTGCTGTTTTCCTGTCCACCTCTCATAGTCTCTCCCTTTTTCATGTTGCTGTAGTCTATTTCCTACTAAGTATAAACAAGCACAGGTTCAGAAGGTTGTAAACAAGCAAGCCAGCTCAACAGTACCAAGGACGGGGCTGGAGGGAAGTCGAAATGGATAGTACAATAATTTCTCTACTAGAGACTGAGCTGTTACAACCTGCACTAAAGATGTCAAGCCAGAAGCAGATAGGTTAGTGATTTAATAAGCCTCTTCTACATACCAGCTAGAGTTTTAAAGTAGTACTTCTTACTGTTTCAATAACTTTGTTAATATTTGATTCTTACATATTTTTTTCTGATTTCCAGAGACCACTATGTTTTGTCATTGTGAAAAATTATTTCTAAAATATATCTTGAATTCAGTGATTATGTATTTATGGAAAAATTGATTGATGTACTGGTATATAACTCTTTAGAAACCCATTCATCATATAAGTGAGGTATACACATACTAAATAAATATATGAAAATGTAAACTTAAAAAGCAGAAAAATTGCCATTTATTTTTATTACAAAAGCATTTTTCACATAAAAAAATCAATTGGCCATAAAGTTGAGTCCTCCTAGATATTGAGAATTCCCCCAGTGCATTTAAAAATTTATTTGGTCCACAAAAATTCAATCCACTCACACATAAACTTTTCAGGAAAATAATTGATGGTATACACTTATCTATAATAATAAAAGCATAATATACTAATTAGACCAGACAGCCAAATGACCTTCTGGACGTCATTCCGGATGTCCTCTGGACAAAGCCACTGTGGCAGAGGCTGAGGCAGAGGCGGTTAGGGGTGATCAAGCAGGCAGGCAAGCAGTTAGGGGCGATCAGGCAGGCAGGCGAATGGTTAGGGGTGATGAGGCAGGCATGCAGAGTGGTTAGGGGTGATCAGGCAGGCAGGCAGGTGAGTGTTTAGGAGCCAGCGGTCCTGGATTGCGAGAGGATGCAGGCTGGGCTGAGGAGCACCGCACCCCCATGCACGAATTTCATGCACCGGGCCTCTAGTTGAATATAAACATCTATGTGGGTATAAGACATTTTCAGAAGTCACTTATGAATTCCTCTCTTCATGGAGGCTTGTTTCCTGTAACAAAGTCATCATTAGTACCAAACTTTCACTGGAGTGGAGTCTTTGTAATGTGATGCTGCCTAGTTGCTGTATGGTATATGGATCTTACAGTTTAGTAAAAAATATAGACAGTAAATAAGTTTTTTATGCTGTGGAGGACCAATGAGAGGGCTCATGAAGAAATTATATGATTGAATAAAGAAGATGTCATATATATATATATATATATATATATATATATATATATATGAATACTACTCAGCCATAAGAAAAAACTAAATACTGCCATTTGCAGTAACATAGATGAATCTTGAGAATATCATGCTAAGTGAAATAAGTCAGATGGAAAAGTCAAAACCCATATGATTTCACTCATATGTGGGATATAAAACTGAAAGCAACAATCAGAAAACAAGACAAAAAAACTCATAGGCACAGACAACAATATGGTGGTTACCAGAGGGAAAAGGGGCTGGCGGGTGGGGAGTAGAAAAGGATAAGGGGGATAAAATATATGGTGACAGAAGGGACTTGACTTTGGGTGGTGACCACACAATACAATATACAGATGATGTATCATAGAATTGTACACTTGAAACCTATATAATCTTATTAACCAATGTCTTTTTAAAATAGGCAATTATAATCAGCACCTATAATTTTGTTACAAAGCCATCACACAAAGAATGCATTGTCATTAAAAGCAGAGAGAAATATGGACCGAGAGTAATATTTGCAAGTGAATTTGTCATGCAGAGATTGAATGTTAAAGAAATTCCCATCAAGTGATCTCTGTTTGTCCTGATGATGAGGCAATGAATTGGGAAGGTTGTGGAGAAAGGAGAGAGGAAGTGGGTACTGTGGAGAATGCAAAACAGCTAACTAAAGATATATGAAATGCCATGTTGAAGATACAGCTAAATTTTGAGACTACAAATTTATAGAGATACCAATTTAGGCAGGTCTGTACCTTTCTTAGGCCTTGCATAAAGGGGAGAAATGCAACATTTAGATTGATCCAGCTTTAGAGTATTTTTAGGCTTATAGAGCTGAGAAACAAGGGACTAGGAACTTCGGGTGGCTGGCAAAGGAGTTGAACTGATGACCCTGTGGTCTAGGTTGGATATGAAAATAAGAACAAAACGAAAGAGCAAAATGAACTATAAAGAGTCTTTAAATGGTCAAAGAAAGAACCGGTATAGTTGAAGTGATAGAATAAGATTTTTGAAGAGCTAGAAGGTAAGATTTTGATCAGAGAATGGGACCCAGGGTTTAGAATTTTAGAATAATTCTGGGTAAATACAAAATCTAGGGTTTTATATGGATGTAAGTGGCTTAAACATAATGATGGAGTTGAGACAGAAATAGCAAGGAACTATCAAGCTAAGGTGTTGGCTGAATCTTTACAATGACATTGAAGTCAATCCACGTGAGGCCAGTTCTAAGGGAAAGGAATGTAGGCAGGGGCCTGTGGCAGTGACAGATGACAGAGGGAAGCCCCCAGGACAGTGTTGTAAGAGGATGTTTTAACCTAGTGGAATACATGTCAAAGGGGCATGGAGGAGTACTGGATGGGGCACTCGTCCTCATCCACATGTTATCCTACATGGGCCTTATGGGGCACTGGGGCTTGGGTATCCTCTTCTCAAAAGGACTGTGGGGGAAGTTATGCATTTGGGAAAGAACCAGCTGAGGCTAGGTCAGAGGAAGCTGATTATGTGAGCAGAGATGGAGAACGTAGAAGGAATTGGTGAACATGGAACAAGACACCCAAAGGTTAGTTAAAGGCTCTGGTAGAATGAGGTGGAAAGTTAGGTGTGGTGGAAGAATTATACAATAATATTAGAACCAGAGATGAAAACTGCACTAATGACAAAATAAAAAACAGAAATGGCAACACATGATTGAGATTATGTCAATCTCTCTAGAAGGAACAATCTGCTGGACATTATAGATTACATTAATATTTCTTCTGTAACCCAGCCCAAGGTGGTGGCCAGTCATACTAAATCAACCCTGTAGAATAAATATATACGCCATTTACTGGGAATGGAGTGCTCCAGTAAATGTTACCTAATTTTTCCGCATACAAAATGGTCTGTTTTCTAATGTGTTAAGCTCATTTATGATCATGCTGTAAAAAATTCCACCAAAATTTCAAATAACTTAATATTGTAGAATCTGCTGATACTATTTAAGTGGATTGGTAGAGTCCAGAGGTAGTTGATAAATCCTTGTCATTTTCTTTTTTATATATAATATTGGGATTTTTTTCTAACTTAAACCCCCCAGAAATATAAGATTGTATAGCAGAATCTAGTACAGATCACATGTCTGTTAATTGTTGCCCCCTTCTCAAACCACTGAAAGTGAATTTGATTTTAATAAACTAGATAGTGGAGATTTAATTCTCTGAATTATATAGCCATCACTATATCCTTGGACTATTGAAACATTCAGAATTAGTTCCACTTTGGTTGATTGATGTTGGGTGTCTGAGTGTTCCAAAGCATATTTGGTCTTTATTCGAATTACATTATAAATTTTCTTTGTATAGAAACTTGTGCTTGAATAAAAGTATTTTGTTTTAAATGAGTGTGGATAGGTTGTTTTAATCAAACTTAATTTTTAATAAAATATTATTTTTTCCAAAAAGTTTATAAAGGTGGTTTGAGTTTAAGCCAAGGGTCAATAAACTTTTTCTTAAAGAGCCAGAGAATAAACATTTTAGGTTTTTCAGGCCACTGTGTAACTACTGAACTCCACCACTGCTGTGCAAAAGTGAGTGTGATCTCAGAATGGTTGTGTGTCAGTAAAACTTTATTTATAAAAATAAGCAGTGAGCTTGATCTTGGTTTAAGCTATAGAAACTCAGAGCAGGTCAACTAACATCTCCATGTTTTAAAAGCAAACACAGTAAAGCTAATGACAATAATAGCTACCAATTTTTTTTTTGGACCTTCTATTATTTTGCTAAGTGCTTTAAAGGAGTGTATTGTCTTATTTAGTCCTCAAAATGGTTTTAATGACAGCAGTCCAAGTTTATGGACTATAATGATACAGTACTTAAGGCAATAGCATTATGTAATATTTTAGAAAGTTTCTTTTTAAAATAGATCACAAAAAGCCATGAGATTTTAGGAAATAATTTCTTAAGCTCCCACATTGTATTCTAGAATAAATTATTTTGAAAATCCAAAATAAACCACTCAACCCATTAAGAGTCAACTTGCAGTATAAAAAAAAACATCCTTTAGGCATAAATAAAGCTTCTTGGCTTCTGTTGAGAAACTGGGAACTTTGTTACATTAGATTATTTAACCTAAATTTAAAATTAGTTAAGAGAGAGGAAAAACTTGCCTTTGTTTTCTAGGCTATGCATAAATACAAAAAGGTAAAGATTTACTTTCTTTTGTAAGAGTTTTCATTTTGATCTAAGATAATACACTGTTATTATTAATATACATAAAATTACATTGTGTAAGGAACATACTTTTAAAATGTGTATTCTCATTTTCTTAAGAAATAAGAAAATTTGAACAATACTTTTCAATTGCTATGTAAAATATATCTGTAGACTGAACTGTGCATTGAACAGAAATTTATCAGCACAGTGTTATTGACAGAAGATGAACAATTTTAACAAAAGAAACTCACAAATTGATAGGAGAGATAGATCCATGAAGCAAGCAGTTCTAACAGTGTGTGTTTGGCCATGTTTCTGGTAAAGAGAGGTTTATCTTGCTTAGGACTCCTGGATGTCTCTTTGGTCTCTGTTTGTCTATGATTGCCAAGCGTTTGAAGCAGAAATGAGCCCATCCTTTTTGAAAGTCATCTTGCAGGAAGTCATCTTTTCTAGAAAAGTAATTTCTGTGTTCCTCTGGAGACACTTGGTTTTAAGATATTTGTTAAAATGAAATTAAATGAAAGAGCCATTTATTTTAGTTCAAACGAAATCTGATACTCACATTTCAGCTCATTAATCACAAGAGATCAAATTAAGAAAGTAATTCATCTTGCCGCAGCAGCAGTCTTTCATATTACCAGAAAGTTTTATTTTTCACTTTCTGGGAAACTTTAATTAAATAAGTTTCTTCTTCTGGCAATAACTATGTTGTCTGTTTTTGGAGGGTTGGGCAGGTCTTGTTGGGTGAAAAATAGTAAAATAGTGACTTTTTTACTATTCAGTGATCCATCTCAAAAGTTTGTTCTTTATATAGGATACTGAAGGTACACTACAGACTAAGTGTAGATGATTTAAAGACACCTCTAGAATGACACAGGTAATCATTTCTTTGGGTGTTATTTAATCTGGATTTCATTTAAGAGAACACCCAAATTGAGTGTCTTATGACTTTGGTCCTATAACCTTCTTTTGTGATAAATAAGTATTAATTTTCTCATGAATATCCATATGTTTATTTGAAATTATGAAATAGAGATGGTAACACAAATCTTGAATAATATATTTTAAATATCTTTCCACATATGGTCATAATCTCCCATTTTATCTTCTCGGACCTGCCTGGCACAATCAGCTCATTTATAATTTGTCACCTATAAATGTGCACACATTAGTCATTGAATTAAAAGGGCAGAACAATTTTCATTGTTCCATTTATATTAAGCATGTCATTTTCCATTTTCTTATTTTTCTCCTTATATGCTGTTTTGAGAACAAATACGTTATTTTTTCTTAGAACAATAACCTTTAATTTAAAAATCTTCATTTCATTATTGATCATTTTCTTGGCAAGAAGATTGGTTATAGTATATATTAAATAGCGTATGTGTTACTATAAAATGAAAATTTGGAGAAGAAATAATAAAATATGTTGTTTAATGAATTCATAAGAATACATTGCTGAAAATTAGTTAAACCGTACTATAATGACACTAAATCTAATATATCTGTAGAGTATATGTTATCAACAGTGGGTGAAAACACCTCTTTGGGGTAGAAATTGGTTCTTAAAGAGGCAGAAAACAGCTTACTCTTTCTTTATATAAAGCATAAATAGATATGTGAAATGCATAAGCAGATATATCACATATCTGTGGTTTAAAACTGCCATATGGTGTAGTCATTAGGAACAAAATATCTAAAAGTACTCCTTAAGGGGAGGCGATTAAATAAATGTTGAAAAATAGTGATTTAGGAAAATAGTAAGAAGAAAAATTATGCTTTTTCATATATTGTTTTATGTGTTTTCATGCACTGTTTTCAACTTTTTTCAAGTAATGTGACAAAAATATATATGAAAGTTTATGATACTCTTACAAATCTTGCCTTCACTCCTAAAAAAATGAGTTACACCTTGTAAGCACTCACAGATGTATAATGTACTGAAAGGATACATGACAGAAGAAAGGTCCCAGGGCAGCAGAGTGAAGAGGCAATGGCACCCTCCTAGGCTGGGAGTGACAAGTGGAATCCACCCTCCCACAATTTGCACTGCTGACTGCTTGAGATTGACAGAAACTTCTGAGAATGGGCACATGCTCAGGTGATGCTTATAGGATATGCTTCCATAACATGGGGACCAGGTGTCGACCCCTACATAGTTGAAAATCTGCACATGACTTTTAACTCCCCCAAAATGTAAATTGTCCCTCAGTATTCAAGGGGGGGGTGGTTCTAAGATCCCCACAAATATCACAATATGCAAATGATCAAGTCCCTTATATAAAATGGCATGGAACAATTCATAGAGTTGGCCCTCCATATCTGCAGACTCCCAACCATGGATCAAAAACAGTACAGGTACTCATTGAAGAAAAAACCCCAAACCTGTGTATAAGTGGACTCACACAATTCAAACCCATATTATTCCAGGGTCAACTATACTAAAAAATGCCTGAAATATATCTGGACAGATTATCCAACTAAATATAAATACAATTAATTACTTTACTTGGCTATAAGAAAAGACAGATGGAATGAGCTGTTTAAATAATCATAATTCATAATAAAATATGCAGCTGGATCCATTTGCATTGTTATTTGCTTGATGAGAAAACTCAATTTCAAAGACACTGCTTGCTGGTAGTCCAGGAATGGAACTTCCCTGGGAGCTGAATCACTACCAGGTAAATGGTGGGAATGGATTCCACCAGCCGGTGAGGAATCCTGACTTGGAGCAGCTTCCTTCTGATTACCACCAAAGGGCCATGGGTTGTTAGGTCACTTATCAAAAAATTGCAGTTCTTTCTGCTACCCCATATTTGCTTGAGAGTGTATAAAAACAAACATAGGCATGAGCAAGTAAAGAAAAAAATATTTTTATTCCAAGGGACTCAGAAACTAAGGCTGAGACTCAGAAATCCAAGATGAACATCTAGTATAAGTTTCCTAATCAAGTAGAATGGATGGAAGAGATAACAGGTGGTATTTTGTTTTGTTTTGTTTTGTTTTGTTTTGTTTTAATATCTCAAAGACAGATAATTTAAGCACAAACACACTTTCTGTAACTTTGGCTAAAATTTTCAAAACAATGAATTTTAAAAAAAGATATGGTCATTGTTGAGACCTAATTATTAGTATGGGAGACCAAGTGGAAAAAAAATGATTAGAAATCATGAGAGGCTAGTTACCTGGGTCAGTGGTCGGCAAACTCATTAGTCAACAGAGCCAAATATCAACAGTACAACGATTGAAATTTCTTTTGAGAGCCAAATTTTTTAAAGTTAAACTTCTTCTAATGCCACTTCTTCAAAATAGACTCGCCCAGGCCATGGTATTTTATGGAAGAGCCACACTCAAGGGTCCAAAGAGCCGCATGTGTCTCGCGAGCCGCGGTTTGCCGACCACTGACCTAGGTGAATAACAGCAGCCTGTGAAGGAAAAAGAGAATATATAGAAGACAAATAATAATAAACAAGAGAAGAGCTTTTTCCTACTCTGAGGAAAAGCATCAATCTGTAGATTAGAAGGACTCACTAAATCTTAAGGAGATTAAATGAAAAAAGAAAAAGAAAAAAAGCATTTCTAGGCATATCCTGGTGACCTTCCTTGGTTGCAAGCATAAAGAAAATACCTTTTGAATACTCTGAAATGCTTAAATAACCTGCAAGGCCAAGATAGATAAATATGTTGCTCATTTGATGACTCATCTAAAATATTGGAAAGTAAAAAGTAAAAAGAACAGCAACTTAAGAATCTGTATGCAGCCAAAATATTCATGTCAGAGTTACAAATGCCTTTTAGATAGGAAAAAATTAAGAGAGTATACAAGTCTTAATGTTTCTTTGAGGAAACTACTCCAAAGTATCATAAAATAAATTCACCTCAATTTACAGGACTAGATAAGAGAAGATGAAAGAAGTGGTGGGTGTTGCATCTAAATGAAAAATGATGAAAATGTTAAATAATGACCTTTAAAAAAAATTCAAGAATTCAAGAAACTATAGTTTAATTTGTGTATGATTTTGGGAAAAGCAGGAGCGTGATATCAATGGAGAGCATGAAAGAAGGTGTGTGATATTGATGGAGAGCAGGATGATAGAAGTACTTTGAAATGTAGATTGACAAGGGTGTGAGGGATATGTGAGTAAGCAAATTTACCTGAGAAAGGAGTTTACAATAATTCCAATTAAATGAATAATAAAAAGTATAGGTTGATTTATTATCATTGGGATAATCTGGAAGATTAGAAAAGCAGAGTAGAACATCTGAATTAGCAAGGAGGGAGTAGAAATCAACAACAATTTGACCAAGCTAGAAAAAACAAGAAACGGTTTGAAGATGAAATAAGAATGACATTCATACAATAAATAGTAAACATAAGACCAGCTATAAATTTGGTACATTAAATATGGGCAAGTTGAATTTTCCCATCAAAAGACCTAGATAATTTGAATATGTTTAAACACAAAACCAAGTATTTTTAGGAAACACATACGAGGTAGTTCCAAAAGGTAAAACAACTAAAAATGGCCCTAAATATTAAAACATCCTATCTAATAAAAGGGTAATATGCAAATTAACCATCACTCCATGACAAAGATGGCGGCACCCATAGCATCCCGTGCCCCAGCCAGGCAGTGAGGGAGGGAGCGGGGATGGGAGGGAGGGAGGGTTGCAAACACAACGTGGGGCTGCTGGGCTGGGGGCATGCTCCCAGTTTGCCACTGTGCAGCTCGGGGCACACCCCCAGCCCAGTGGACAGAAGCCCAGTGGACAGAAGCCCAGTGGACAGAATGAAAGAAAGAAAGAAAGAAAGGTCATATCCTATGAAAGAGACATCTTGAAAATGCCTAAAGAAAGTTTTCATTTTTTCATGGTGAAGGGACTGGAGTCCGTGTTGATGAAAACACCTTGGCAGCTGTGGCAGTGGCAGCAGCAGCAGCAGAGTGATGGGGCTGGTGCCTTCCCCTGATCAGCCTGGTCACCTCCCGCAGAGGGAGGCCAGACTGCGGCTTAGGCCAACTCCCCACGGGAAGCGGGCCTAAGCCATCAGTAGGACATCCCCTTAGGGCTCCCAGTCTGTGAGAGGGGACAGGCTGGGCTGAGGGACCCCCCGCCCCGCCACAGTGCACAAATTTCATGCACTGGGCCTCTAGTTTAAAATACTTAGCAGAATGTGCTAAAAATTAAGGAATAGTCTCAAGGGCAAATGATGTGAGTGCAAAATGCCCAATGGTCACTAAAGCCAATGGTTTTCCTGAGGGCATTTGCATATCCTTGTCACCTAGAACTTGTTTCAGGACTGGAGAAAAGGCTATGTGCAGTGAAATATCAGAGCAGAGATCTCATGTAACATCAGGGCACACGATAGTCTGTACCTCAATGAAAGTAGGAAGTAATAAGGCAAACTTCTGTCTTGACCTTGACCCCACGTGGGTGGAAAAAGAGTAAGCTTTACTGAAAATGTGTAGGCACAATCCTGCCCTCACACGGGCTTGGTGGTCCAAGTCACATTACTTTTAGGGTCTGAGAAACATTAGCTACAAAATTGATTTAAAGGGGTACCAAATATGTAAGATAAGCCTTGAACCCTGACAGAACCAGTCTTTTCTGGAAAAAATGTACTTTAAACACAGTTCTTAAAAATCTAGAGGAAAATGATGATTTCTTGGAAAAGGGTCAAATTGATGGACAAGATATGAAACATGACAGAAGAACCCTGGAAAGCTTTAATCTACCATTACAAAAAGGAATGGATCCACTGGTTTTCCTGCTGCACTTTACCAACTTTCAAAGATGAAATATTCCTTATTTTATTTAAGCAATTCCAGATCAGACAATGGAAAACTCTATAAGTTTGATAAAACTAGCATTAGCTTAATAAAACATGACATGATAGTGTAAAATTATAGGCCAATTTCATATATAAAAGTAACTACAAAAATTATAAAGAAAATATCCTATATAATAAAAGCCTAATATGCTAAGTGTCCAACGATTTTCGACCGTTCAACCAGTCTCTATGATGCACACTGACCACCAGGGGGCAAATGCTCCGACCAGTAGGTTAGCTTGCTGCTGGGGCCCAGCTGATCGGGACTGGGCGAGACAGGCCCGACACACCCTGGAGCCCTCCCTTGATCCCTCCCCTGCCCCAGTCGTGCACCGGTGGAGTCCTTCAACTTTGCCTGCACTCTCTCGCAATCTGGGACCCCTCAGGGGATGTCGGAGTGCCAGTTTTGGCCCAATCCCCGCAGGCCAGGCCAAGGGACCCTACTGGTGCACGAATCCTTGCACCAGGCCTCTAGTTATTCAATAAAATCCAGCAGATTAGCATTACCATTTAGTGTTTATTCTAGGAATATTCAAATGGTTAATATCAAGGGCTCTTGTAATACATTTCACTACCTCAACAAATTGAAGGCTAAAATTCTTTAACTAGAATTGAAAAAGAAGAGAAGCCCTTAAACAGAGTAGAAATTAATTATCAAAACTCACTGCAACCATTTTGTAGGAATGCTGAAGAAATTTTCATGGAAAATGAGGAACATGGATTCCTCTTATTCCCACTTCATTATTTACTATATTGCTGTTCAGCTGTATCATTATAGCTAATAAAGTAATCCAATTAACCTCAAAATCAATCTTGAAAAAATATTATTTTTAATTGCAAATGAAATGTACATATTTTAATAAAGCCCAGGAGTCCTTATCAAAAATATTAGTAATAATAGAAGAATCTAATGAGGTGATTACTCTTCACTGGAACTAACTAGGTAGAATGGTAAAACATAAATAAAAATTAAAAAGATAAAAAAAATGCCTTTATATTTGTAACTGGAATATTAAACTCATAGAAATAAATTTCACAAGAAATAACATCTCTATGGGGAATTTTTTATTTAAAAACGTAGTCCAAATAAATACAAAAACATAGTGTGATCCTGGATATGACAGTTTGATAATAATCCTTCTAAAGACCTGTTATGTATGTAAAGGTAAAGAAAGTAATCATAAAGATAGAAATATATGACCAGATAAAATTTAAGTGCTTACAGAGCGAATGCCACCAAAATTAAAAGTCAAACTATTGACTAGGGAAAAACTATTTGCAGTTCATATAGCAGATAGAGATAACTGTTCTTAATATCAACAACCCCAAGAACTAATAAAAAAGACAACACCACCATAGAAAGTTGGCAAGGTTATGAATAGAAAAACTGTCTTAAAAATAAAATAAATCTAAATAATCAATACACACATGAACAGATAAGCAAAAGCTTGATTAAGTTTGATTACATCTGGTAATGGTACAGATTTAGAATAGGAAGCACTTTCCTACCTTGCTGGAAGGCAAATGATTTTCTATAACATTTTGAATGAATTTATTAATACTTTTTTTAAAATATAAAGCTCCATAAACCTGTCCTTTGCCCCAGCAATGTTAGATTTGAGATTCTTTTTTTAGACATGGAAGTTCAATAAATATGGATATTGTATAAGGATGGTTAATGTAGTCTTGTTATTGAAGCAGCAAAATGCTTAACATTTTCCCCGATGATTTCTTATCAAGGAAAAGCTATTCTTCAATGAGTCATCAGGGAGAATGTTGAATTAAATAAACATTGAATGCTATGGGAAATAGGCAGCTGATGAAAAGAATAATTAGGACCAAATCTCTTATCCCAGGAGGGTGGGGTGGTTGTCTATGATTGTTGGTGAGTGAGAAAAGCAAGTTGCAGAGTGACATATAAAATGTAAGCCCATTTATGTGATTGCACATATATGTTTAGATGAGACAGGAGATGTTAAGAAGGAAATATGCAAAGTGGCTCACAGGGGAATTTGTTAAGACTGTGTGTTTAGGATTATTTAACAATTCAAATGTATTACTGTTTTATATTTTTTAAAAGGACATGCCAATTCAAATTAAGAAGCAACTTGAGTCTACAGAAGTGCTAGATGGAAAAGTAATGTTAATTTCTTCCCTACATCCTATTTAACCACTTGTAATGCTTTTAGTGTTTTATTTCTAAAATGTTATTATTAAAATTCTGCTTTTCTCCACATTTTTCAAATGTGAGTGGAAGAAAATCCCTTCTGATATCCTATGTTGGCCTAGAAAAAAGGAAAGTGAGCTTTCTTTCTTCCAATAAATCATCTGGTATCTCCTCAGAGGGATATGTTATGACTGATTCCAATACTCAGCCTTGTGCTCTTCAATTAGTAGTTAAGCTGGTATTGTACATTTTCATTCCAGTTGCAATCTTCTTTGTAAAATGAGTTTTCTTACCCATAGGACAAGTAAAGAAATAATACACGCTATATTTACATGTGTATTTTATAATATTGTTATTTGTAATAACAAATTCATAGAATTAATGTGATAGATTAAGAGGTTAAGCTAATTCATTAATATAGTAATTTTGATTATTAACTAATAATATGGACATATAATGTACTAATATGTTAATGTATGTGTGCATATACACAAACATAAATTGCTTGGTATAGAATATATCTTTCTCTATTTGTTTGTGGCCCAAGACATACCGGTAATAATATTTAAACATTTATATATTAGTTTAATTTTGCTTACTAATATGTAAGTTGTTTTATAGTATACCATGTGCATTATAGAAAATTTATCTTTAGAGTAAACAAATTATATAAAAATATAAAAATGTACCCTTATAAACTGATGAAAAAAATAGATCCAGAGACCTAGAAGCATGGGACAGACTGACAAAGTTCAGAGGAAAGGCGGGGTTGGGGGCATGGCTGAGGAGAGCTTAACAAGGGAACTTGTATGCATATATGCATAGCCCATCAACACAGACAATAGTGTGTTGAAGGCCTGGGAGGGGCAAGTGTAGAGTGGAAGGGGTCAATGGGGAACAAAAGCAAAGGGGACATCAGTAATACTTTAAACAATAAAGATAAAGTTAAAAGAAAAATGTACCCTTTCTGTGTATATAGTAATTCTATTAATAGAAATGACTTTTAAATATTACCAAACTAGTAGCCCGTTTGCACGAAGATTCGTGCAATAGACCTTCATTCACCTGGCTGCCTGCACCAGTTTTCTGTCGGCACCGGGGACCCAGGCTGTGGCCACTGCCTTCTGCCTTCTTTCAGGGTCGGGGCTTGGCCCCGGGTGGTGGCCTTGGGCTCGGCCGCACCCAACATCCCTGCTAAGGATCGCAGGAGCCAACCCCCAGTGGTTTCCTGCGATCCGTGCAGGCTCCCCGCTGGTGCCCAAGGCCAGGAAAGCCTCGGGCGGCTTTCCCGGCCTTGGGCTCCACCACACCCCAACATCCCTGCAAAGGTTTCCTGGTGGGCGTGGTTGGTGGGCGTGGCTGGTTGGTGGGCGTGGCTTGGGCGTAGCGAAGGTGCGGTCAATTTGCATATTTGTCTATTATAAGGTAAGATAGTGGATAATGAAGAAATAATGCCACTTGCAAACATTTAACATTCTAACAAGTTTTCTAATTACTTAAGATATATTTGGTATGCTAGGTTCTAGTTGGTATGTTTTAAACTATCCTATATAATAAAAGCCTAATATGCAAATTGTCCCCTCAACCGGGAGTTTGACCAGGAGGCGGGGCAGGTGGCCAGGAGAAGGGAGCTGCCCCCCTCCCCCCAGCCGGCGGCCGCTAGGGACCCTACCCATGCACAAATTTCATGCACTGGGCCTCTAGTTAATTTAAATAAAATGTCATTCTAGATTATTGTGGGCTCTTCATTTTATATGATAGTGGCTGAAATTCATGCACTGACAAATATTTTAAATATTTTTTTAAAAATTATAGTTTTAGATTTCAATTCCACTGTCTCTTTGTTCACCTAGGTGGCTTTTACCGTACTTTTTGACTTGGAAGCACTTCTGAAGATATGGTGTTTGGGATTTACTGGATATATTAGCTCATCTCTCCACAAATTTGAGCTATTACTTGTGATTGGAACTACTCTTCATGTATATCCAGATCTTTATCATTCTCAATTCACATACTTTCAGGTAATACAAATAATGCCTATTTGTCTTTAGATATTTATTTATTCCAGAGAAAATACTAGTCACATTATAATAATAATTGTATAAGTTTATATATAACAGTTATGTATAATTATTAAATGCACACTTAAGATAGGTCTGATGACATCTTAAATACCCAAAATAGTATGTTCATAATTGTAACATTATTTTTAAAACTCCTGAAAATTCATAGTAATAAATGAAGATGTTTTAAAAATACAGTTCATAAATTAGCACAATGTGAAGATATGTATATTATATATACATTGGTATTATACATCTATGTATATATCAAATTTTAAACTACATAAGATGTTGACACACTTTAAAGAGTAGGAAATAAGAATTTAATTCCAAGTGGAAATCTCCCTTTTGTGTTTTTTTGTTTGTTTTTAATCCTCACCTCAGAATATGTTCTCATTGATTTTAAAGAGAAGTAGGGGTGAGAGACGGAGAGAGAGAGAAACATCAATGTGCGAGAGAAACATTGATCAGTTGCTCCAGTATGTGCCCCCAGGACCGAACCCATGACCTGAGTATTGTGCCCTGACTGGTAATCAAACCCAAAACCTTCTAGTGTACAGGATGATGCTCCAACCAACTGAGCCATTAAGCCAAGGGAAGATCTCTCTTTTCAATAAGCCAACATATGTTTACTCAACAGTGACTTACAATTAAAATAACAAATAAAACTTACCTTAAAAATTGTAAGTCAAACTTCATTATTTATATATGCCTATTTCTTTATGATTAAATAATAATACCTGTAATTATTTATAATAATTGGATATCTATTTTTTCAAATATGAAATCTTAAAATATATTACTTTATAATTATCAGTAAACAAAAGTAATTATTAATTATGCCTTTCATGATTGTTTAATAATAGCAGTGTACTCATTGTTCTTTTGAATACTTGCTCAAAATGATGAAGTATACATATGTGATATCCTAAATTTTAAAATCTCAAATATAGTTACTTTCTGACTAAAAATTGGTCATTTATATAATTTATTATGGAAATATCATAATATGCATTATTTTCTTAATAATTATTTAAAAATTGTTAGAGAACAAAGTAGCAGTAAAATTTAAAGAAGTAATTCAGAGAAATAAGATTCCAACTTCTTAGAAGAAAGAAAATGCATTCCAATTTCATTGATTTTATTTATTGGTAATACCAAAGCTGTCATTTTCAGAGCTGTATTAACTTAAGATGCTATAACCTGAAAACTCATCTATTTACTTGGAGAAAAGGACATGAAAATATAATTCATAAAAATGAAAACCAAATACACTTCAACATAAAAAGATGATCTTTGAAAAATCATCACTAAGCATATTGAAATCATAGAGGACTATCATGGTTTAAGCTTTTAGTACCATCAACATCTTTGCACATAAATCCCTTGTCCCATGTTGGGTTATATCCTTGGCCTTGGTTACCTAAGTGAGATGGCTGAGGCAAGAGATATACACATGTTCAAAACTCTTGATACAAATTGGCTTCCCAAACATTCATGCATTATAGGCCCGTTGACACTGCTATCTAGCTTCACAAAATCAACATGAGCATGTAGTGCTTACCTTAGAGAACCATTATAGGTAATTATAGAAAATAGGCCTGATAGTCAAAAGCTACATGATAATTTAATATAAACCTATCATATCAGCCAAATTTAAAAAATAGTGATGCCTATTTCAACAAGGATATAGTATAAATATATTTAGGTTTTGAAAATTCTTATAGATTCTCACAGATAATTTTTTGTAAAAATGTTAGAAATAGATCAAAATTAGAATTCTTTATGAGATAAAAAAATGGAAACTGTTTAAATTGTAAATATTTGAGGAATAGCTTAGCAAGTCATATGCCAATTTGACCATAAAATTAATAGCTGTGATGAATTTGCAATAACTTAGAGATATGATTGTTTTATTTAAATGCAAAGCAGTATAAAATCATATAACATCTAAAAATGACTGGAAGGTAACTTGGTTTTACACAGGAAATACTATCTTAAGTCATTAACAAACCATTGGATGGCTACTAAACTAATATCTATCTATTCAGCACCTACTACAGATGAAGAAACAGAATAAGAAGAAACAAGAGATTATAATATCTAACACTCTCTGGAAAACAGTTTAAATATTAAAAAAAAATTTTAAAGTAAAAAATGACTGCAAAGAAATAAACCAAAGTATTACAAATTATTAATAGTTATTATCTCTGGTGTTTTTCTACTAGTATGTTTTTACAAAATATCTAGACTTTGTATTCATGTTTCTAATCCTACATTATAATAGAGAAACATGCAAATTGACCGCACCTCCGCTATGCCCATGATTGGGCCTGCCAGAGGCTGGGGGCGGGACTCCGGGTGGCCTAACTGGCCATTGAGAAAACCAAGATGGCGGCGCCAAATCCTCTTGGTTCCGGGGGTCCTGGTGAGTGATGGCAACCCGAGAGGGGCGTGGTATGCACAGCCAGCAGCCTCCGCGGGTTCCCGGGACCCATCGCGACCCGGGGGGGCGTGGCCGGGCACGGCCAGCAGCCTCCCGGGGGTCCCGGGACCCATCGCGACCAGGGGGGGCGTGGCCGGGCACGGCCAGCAGCCTCCCTGGGGTGCCGGGACCCATCGCGACCCGGGGGGGCGTGGCCGGGCACGGCCAGCAGCCTCCCGGGGGTCCCAGGTTCAATAGCGACCGGGGGGGCGTGGCCGGGCACGGCCAGCAGCCTCCGCGGGGTCCCGGGACACATCGCGACCCGGGGGGGCGTGGCCGGGCATGGCCAGCAGCCTCCCGGGGGTCCCGGGACCCATCGCGACCCGGGGGGCGTGGCCGGGCACGGCCAGCAGCCTCCCTGGGGTGCCAGGACCCATCGCGACCCGGGGGGGCGTGGCCGGGAACGGCCAGCAGCCTCCCTGGGGTGCCAGGACCCATCGCGACCCGGGGGGGCGTGGCCGGGCATGGCCAGCAGCCTCCCTGGGGTGCCGGGACCCATCGCGACCCGGGGGGGGCGTGGCCGGGCACGGCCAGCAGCCTCCCGGGGGTCCCGGGACACATCGCGACCCGGGGGGGCGTGGCCGGGCACGGCCAGCAGCCTCCCTGGGGTGCCAGGACCCATCGCGACCCGGGGGGGCGTGGCCGGGCACGGCCAGCAGCCTCCCGGGGGTCCCGGGACCCATCGCGACCCGGGGGGGCGTGGCCGGGCACGGCCAGCAGCCTCCCTGGGGTGCCGGGACCCATCGCGACCCGGGGGGGCGTGGCCGGGCACGGCCAGCAGCCTCCCGGGGGTCCCGGGACCCATCGCGACCCGGGGGGGCGTGGCCGGGCACGGCCAGCAGCCTCCCTGGGGTGCCGGGACCCATCGCGACCCGGGGGGGCGTGGCCGGGCACGGCCAGCAGCCTCCCGGGGGCCCCAGGTTCAATGGCCACCCGGGGGGGCGTGGCCGGGCATGGCCAGCAGCCTCCGCGGGGTGCCGGGACCCGGGGGGGCGTGGCCGGGCATGGCCAGCAGCCTCCCGGGGGTCCCGGGACCCATCGCGACCAGGGGGGGCGTGGCCGGGCACGGCCAGCAGCCTCCCTGGGGTGCCGGGACCCATCGCGACCGGGGGGGGCGTGGCCGGGCACGGCCAGCAGCCTCCCGGGGGTCCCAGGTTCAATAGCGACCTGGGGGGCGTGGCCGGGCACGGCCAGCAGCCTCCGCGGGGTCCCGGGACACATCGCGACCCGGGGGGGCGTGGCCGGGCGTGGCCAGCAGCCTCCCGGGTGTCCCGGGACCCATCGCGACCCGGGGGGGCGTGGCCGGGCATGGCCAGCAGCCTCCCTGGGGTGCCAGGACCCATCGCGACCCGGGGGGGCGTGGCCGGGCACGGCCAGCAGCCTCCCTGGGGTGCCGGGACCCATCGCGACCCGGGGGGGCGTGGCCGGGCACGGCCAGCAGCCTCCGCGGGGTCCCGGGACACATCGCGACTTGGGGGGGCGTGGCCGGGCATGGCCAGCAGCCTCCCGGGGGTCCTGGGACCCATCGCGACCCGGAGGGGCGTGGCCGGGCACGGCCAGCAGCCTCCCTGGGGTGCCAGGACCCATCGCGACCCGGGGGGGCGTGGCCGGGCACGGCCAGCAGCCTCCCGGGGGTCCCGGGACCCATCGCGACCCGGGGGGGCGTGGCCGGGCACGGCCAGCAGCCTCCCTGGGGTGCCGGGACCCATCGCGACCCGGGGGGGCGTGGCCGGGCACGGCCAGCAGCCTCCCGGGGGTCCCAGGTTCAATGGCGACCCGGGGGGGCTGGGCCGGGCACGGCCAGCAGCCTCCGCGGGGTGCCGGGACCCATCGCGACCCGGGGGGGGCGTGGCCGGGCACGGCCAGCAGCCTCCCGGGGGTCCCGGGACCCATGGCGAACCGGGGGGGCGTGGCCGGGCACGGCCAGCAGCCTCCCGGGGGTCCCGGGACACATCGCGACCCGGCGGGGCGTGGCCGGGCCCGGCCAGCAGCCTCCCGGGGGTCCCGGGACCCATCGCGACCCGGGGGGGCGTGGCCGGGCACGGCCAGCAGCCTCCAGGGGGTCCCAGGTTCAATGGCGACCCGGGGGGCGTGGCCGGGCACGGCCAGCAGCCTCCCGGGCGTCCCGGGACCCATCGCGACCCGGGGGGGCATGGCCGGGCACGGCCAGCAGCCTCCCTGGGGTGCCGGGACCCATCGCGACTGGGGGGGCGTGGCCGGGCACAGCCAGCAGCCTCCCCGGGGTCGCGGGACCCATCGGGACCTGTGGGTGGGGGGGGCGTGGCCGGGCACGGCCAGCAGCCTCCCAGGGGTCCCGGGACCCATCGGGACCTGTGGGTGGGGGGGGCGTGGCCGGGCACGGCCAGCAGCCTCCCGAGGGTTCCGGGACCCATCGCGACCCGGGGGGGCGTGGCCGGGCACGGCCAGCAGCCTCCCGGGGGTCCCGGGACCCATCGCGACCCGGGGGGCGTGGCCGGGCCCAGCCAGCCGCTCCAGGGGTGATGTCCTTGGGCAATCGCCACCCTCGCCTAAATGGCTGGTGCTGAGAGGGATCAATGGGGCCAGTGGAAGGAGCAGGTGGTAGTTGACCACCGAGGCCATCTGCAGCAGCCGGATGCAGAGCTGGGGTCCACGTTCTCCAGGTTGGCCTCCGTGGAGCCTGAGTCGCACCCATAGTAGCCGAGTGGGCATGCTGGCATAGTAGCCCCAGCATGAGGCCAGCTTCCCAAGCCAGGCTGCGGAGGGAGGGAGGGCCTCTGGGCTGGGAGCACTCCCCCACCCCAGTGGACAGGGCACAGAGAGCAAGCAGCAGAGAGCTACTAGAGGTGGTGGGTGTGGTGGCCTGGCTTCCAAGAGGCTGGCTTCAGCTGCTGTGGCCTGCGCTGAGGTGGCTGGTGGTGGGGGCAACTGCATGGGCGCATCCGAGGCTGGGGCACTGGGAGACGTGGGACTGCAGCCCAGAAAGCGAGGCTCCGGAGGACCTGGTCACAGACCCCGGGCATTAAAGCCGCCTCCTACAAGATGTATCCTAGCCTAGGTGTGTGGGAAGCAGATTCAGGAACCTCTCCCTTTGCGGCGCCAGAGCCCAGGCCTGCCAGCACCCCAGAGGAGACCCCCACCAGGATCGGGGGCGTGACCAGTCTCTAAACCAGGGTGGCCATTAGCCTAGGCCTGCCAGCACCCCAGAGAAGACCCCCACCAGGATTGGGGGCGTGACCGGCCTCCAAACCCCCAGTGACCCTAACCCAGGCCTGCCAGCCCCCCAGAGGAGATCCCCACCAGGATCGGGGGCGTGACCAGCCTCTAAACCTCCCGCAGCCCTAGCCCAGGCCTGCCAGCACCCCAGAGGAGACCCCTGCCAGGATTGGGGTCATGGCCAGCCTTCAAACTGTGGCGGCCCCTAGCCCAAGGAGGCCTCCTGGCCGAGGACGCCTGAGTCTGTTCTTGACCTAGGGCTGGACTCTCCCCACAAGGGACTCAGAAGCCACCAGAGTCTAACTGCCAGTCTCTGGGAGTGCATCCACTGTCCACCAAAAAGTAGGGCCATCAAAGCATTCAGTCTCAGTGCAGGCACAGGTCTGTGGCTGGCGGGGTGGAGGCCAGACCAAAACAAAACAGCAGAAACACCCTGCCCACCTGGGCGGGTACTGCTGTAGTCCACGTGGCCTGGGCAGTGTAGAAAGCGCTACCTTCTCCCAGGTCCTGTGCTGGCACCGCCGCCTCGCTCACCCTCAAGCCCCCCTGAGTCCTGACAGCAAAGTGTGTGGGGCATTCTGCAGGAGTTGTGCCGTTCTGGGTGCTTTTGCCCAAAGACACACTTTGGGATGAATTCAGAGCCACATCTCATTTCCCATGACACTGGAAGAACCATGTAAAAGGATTTTGACAAAAGCTTTCCACATCTCTGTTTATTCTTTTGAATCCATAAAACGACCTTAAAAAAAGCATCCGGGCCACCTAAGAAAGAATGCACTTTCTGGCCAGAGCACGCAGGATTCTTTTGCCCAACAGGTTAAAGGGAGCAGAGCTGGCACAGTGGGAATGGCCCTGGTGCCCTATGAGGAGACCGGGGGAATGGGGTTGCCGAAATTCCATAAGCCTCTTGCCACCTTCTCCTTTGCAAACCACACCATCCAGATCCACCAGGACTGGAGGCAACTGGGAATCACAGCCGTGATTTGGGACATGGTGAGCAAATCTTGAGGGGCCTCTGTAAACATCTGCAATTGATTATAAGACTGGTCTTTATTTAAAAATAAATAAAAGAACAGCTTTGTTGAGAAATATCCATATACTGTACATGTCACCTAAAGTGTACAATGAACTGTTTTTTTAAAGTAAATTCAGAGTGGTACAACCATCACCATGCTCAATTTTTAAATATCTTCATGACCCATCCCCTCCAAAAAAAACTTCTATCCATTGGAATCACTTTCCTGATCATCTTCCCCAAAATAGATTGCACTTTAAAGGTGGGTAAAGGAAAGTTGAGGGAAGTTAAAACACTGCACAAAGGATATTGTAAGATGACAAAGCCCAAAGTGAAGCTCATGTGTTTTCTTTAAAAAATATATATTTTTAAAATGTCAGAAAGGGAGAGGGAGAGAGAGATAGAAACATCAATGATAAGAATCACTGATCAGCCAAAACCGGTTTGGCTCAGTGGATAGAGCGTCGGTCTGCGGACTGGAAGGTCCCAGGTTCGATTCCGGTTAAGGGCATGTACATTGGTTGCTGGCACATATCCTGGTGGGGGGTGTGCAGGAAGCAGCTGGTCGATGTTTCTCTCTCATGGATGTTTCTAGCTCTCTATCCCTCTCCCTTCCTCTCTGTGAAAAATCAATAAAATATATTAAAAAAAAAAAAAAAAAAAAGAATCACTGATCAGCTGCCGCCCACAGGCCCCCTACTGGGGATTGAGCCCAAAACCCAGGCATGTGTGCCCCTGATCAGAATCAAACCTGGACTCTTCAGTCCACAGGCCGATGCTCTCTCCATTAAGCCAAACTGACCAGGGCCATGTGTTTTCTTCAAGTTCTGCGTGGTTTTAATGGTCCTCAAATCTATACTAATAAAAGGATAATATGCTAATTAGAGTGGTTGTCTTCCGGACATCTTTCCAGACAAAGCCACAGTGGCTACAAAGGCCAAGGCTCAGGCAGCCATAACCAGCTGCAGTGGCAGCAGCATTGGGGTTATGGGGGTGGTGCCTCCAGAGGGAGGCCAGACTGGGGGCCAAGGCACAGGCAGTTTGGGGTGATCAGGCTGATAGGGGAGGACAAGGTAGGGGCAATCAGGCTGGCAGGAGATCAAGGTAGGGGCGAGCAGGCAGGCAGGCAGTGGGGTTAGGGACAATCAGGCAGGCAGGCAGGTGAGTGGTTAGGAGCCAGCGGTTCCGGATTGTGAGAGGGATGTCCGACTGCTGGAAGTTGGACATCCCCTGAGGGGTCCCAGATTGAAGAGGGTGCAGATTGGGCTGAGGGGCACACCCCCCCACCCCCACCCCCAGTGCACGAATTTCGTGCACCGGGCCTCTAATAATTTTATATAGCTATAGTCACATAATACGCAATCAATGAAATTTGAAATTTTACTTGTGTCTTTAATTCTGGATTATAATTTGTAATAGTTTATATTAATAGTTAAGTGATTTTCATCTGTATCTCTCTATACATGACCATGGGTATATTTTTCTAATGAAATAATTCAAACCTACATGCTTCAGTTATTTTGTGGCTAAAAAAAATAAATTTCTCAAGAAGCTTGGTTGTCACAGGATTTTTTGCAAATTCACAGATGAAGAACCTATTGTACCATACAGACTGGCACCTTGTGGCTCCACTTTATCCTCTCTTGTTGGTCCTCACACTTCTCATTTCAGGGGACCTTTCTTCGTTGTCTTGGCAGCAAGTCTTCCCTTAGTGAATTTCAAATTTTTCATAATTAAATGTGAAGTCAACAGTTTTGTACAAAATGACTCCCTTGAAAATATCAATTATCTCTGAGACTAATTATTGGTGCTATTCATCTATTTATTTAAATGATATTAACTGAGCACATAGTGTGTGCCATGAACTGTTCCAGATACTGTTGGGAGAAAGGTGAACGAGGCAGTGAAGTTCCCCACTTTAGTAAGCTTAAATTCGAGGGGACAAACAGTTCACAAATAAGTATACTACAGAATGTAGAATACAAGCACCAGAAATGGTATAAAAAGGAACAAGCTTAGTAAAAATGATAGAGGTTGTGGGATGGGGTGTCATCCTATCTAATAAAAGAGTAACATGCAAATTGACTGTCACTCCAACACACAAGATAGCTGCACCCATGTGGTCAAAGATGGCTGCCCCCATGTGGACACAAGATGGCCGCCACAAGATGGCTGGCAGGGGAGGGCAGTTAGGGGTGACCAGGCTGGCAGAGGAGGGAAGTTGGGGGTGACCAGGCCTGCAAGGAAGGGCAGTTGGGGGGGGGGTGACCAGACCAGCAGGGGAGAGCAGTTAGGGGCAATGAGGCTGGCAGGGGAGGGCAGTTAGAGGTGACCGGGTCAGCAGGGGAGAGCAGTTGGAGGAGACCAGGCCTGCAGGGGAGGGCAGTTGGGGGGACCAGGCTGGTAGGGGAGGGCAGTTAGGGGTGACCAGGCTGGCAGGGGAGGTCAGTTAGGGGCAATCGGGCTGGCAGGGGAGCAGTTAGGCATCAATCAGGCTGGCAGGGGAGTGGTTAGGGGGTGATCAGGCTGGCAGGCAGAAGCGGTTAGGGGAAACCAGGAAGGCAGGCAGGTGAGCAGTTGGGAGCCAGCAGTCCTGGATTATGAGAGGGATCCTAGATTGGAGAGGGTGCAGGCTGGGCTGAGGGACACTCCCCCCCCCCCATGCACGAATTTTGTGCACCAGGCCTCTAGTTTTAGATAAGTTGTCATGGAAGCTCTCTCTGACGAAGTGATATTTGAGCAGAGACTGAAAGGAGTGAGAAGCATCCATGAGAAGCTCAGGGAGGAAGCATTCCAGGTAGAAAGAACCACATGGCACCTGTCCTGAGATGCAAACATACTTGGTTTGTTCAAAGAGTAGCACCAAGACCAGTGTAGCTGGGCGGGGATGAACATAGGGCAGCATTGTCCTATGGGAATTAATAAAGTCTTTAAAAATGCTAGGGTTCTAACATACCGGGATAATTGTGACACCAACTGGTATTCATTGTGCATTTACTATGCGCCAATCACTGTGCTGAGTGCATTGTTTCATTTGTTTTTCTCATAACAATTATGTGAGCTAGACAGTGTACATGTAAACTGAGGTCCCAAGAGATTTGAGAGCTTGCCTCAGACCACATAACTAGCAAATGGTAGAAACTCATCAGCAACAAGTTTAATTTCACAGCTCATATTCTAAACCACACAATTTCTACAGTACTTACTAATCAAACGAATAGTCTCTAAGAGAGACTTAGAAATGTGACCAGGAAAATGTGACTTGGAAACTACTACAAAATGTTCTACAGACCTTATGTGTGAGAGTATCAGTAGGAACACAAAAATCAACATATTGGGTAGACAGAATAAAAATCATACTTCTCCCCAAATAAATTAAAAGGCATAATTATAAGGATTTTGGCTTTCCTAGGATGCAAGGTTAATCCTTTGAAATTGTTGATCAAATCACCAATGTGGGAGTTGTGTTAAGCTCTGTTTCTTCCAGCTAATGAAATATTAATTTATCAAAATTGCACAGATGTGCATAGGCTGTTTTTATTAGAATTTGGGATAGGATTCAAAATTACAAAGGAAATTCTTTAAATATAATTTTAGCACAAATGGGGAAAACACATAGTACTAAATTTGAGCTATAAACCAGTTAAAATGTTTCTGTAAACTTGCCTGTGTTTAAATATTAACACTAGATACCAATCATTTATGTTTGAGAATAAACAACTCTAATAAAAATGTGAAATCTTCCCAGATTAGTATTCTAGGTATTAATATGAATATGAATATAAATATCTTAATGGTTTTTATGATAAAGCTGCTTACTTGTTATTTTGAAAGATAGCCTCAGTGTAATGTTCTGATTTCAGAATATACACTTAAAGTATTATAACAGGAAAAACTGGTAACTTAACCATATGTGTAATATAATGCTTAATTTGAAGGACTTTAGCATGAAGGAAATATACATTTACTAGACTTCTTTAAACATTTGTTTATTTGTTTACTAAACATGTGGCTAGAGACCATACCATTTGTGTTCTTCAGACAATAGGCATGTGTGGGAACCATGCCAGGTCCCAGGATGGTCAAGGCGGGTGGGAGCACAGAGGCCTTGTTATCAATACACCAGAATGGCCAAAGGCTGCTCTAGGCATGTGCCTAAACAGGATGTTCAAGGACTCTGAGCCTGGGAATCCTAATCAGGCTAAGATACCATGAGCGGGTGCAAGGACACAAGGTACACTGTGCCCTTCTGTAGCCAATATGATTGATGTAACTATTGGCACGAAGCCCTCTTTGTGTAAATGGTATCAAAGTAGGTTACTGACCAGCTAGTTGGCTGGAGTAGGCTGGAGTGAGAAGAAGTCTGCTGGAGAATGGAGAGAGAACAGCTGGGATGGAGTGTGTGAAGAAGTCTGCTAGAGAGAGCAGCTGGGCAGGAGAGACAGGAGAAGCTGCTGAGCCAGGGAGCTCAGGAACCACTACGATGTGAGGCGGTGAGTCTAGGATGCAGCCTGCGGCTGCTTAGATAATAGCTGTGGGTACAGAGACTGATGCTGCTTTATGGGAAAGATATGCATTTACCAGCCGGTGTCCGGCTGCCTGCCTGTATGGACTTTGCTGTGAGGGCTGTTCTTATCTGATGGCTATATGGCCACCGGCTTCTGCAATAAAGACTCATTCTTGTATACCCACAACCTCTCATAGCCTATACCCGGCATCCTAGGAGGTCCAGCTCCCGGCAGAGGGTCTCGGACCCAACACCTTCTGTCTAGTGAGCAGAGGATAAAGGAGGAGCTTGGACTAAGTTCCCAACAGTTAGTGCAGTGGGCAGGGTTCAAGTAGGAGCCAGCCCTGGCATAGTCGGTTAGGAGAATTTAGAAGAATACATGTACTCACAGCCACGCAGAGCCAGTCAGACCAGCAGAGCTGTATGGTGCTCTTGCTGCTGGCTCTGACAGCATGATAATGTTACCTCAATATTTCCTGTTAATTCAAAGTTTAGGGGGCAAAATTCAGAGGCTAAAATTGTATTATTGGGACTCAGTCACTTTTCTTCTTTGTTGCTACCATTCTTAAGCTGACTTTCTCCATGTAGTGGCAAAAATGTCTCCCAGAAGCTTGAAGCTTATGTGATTCTTACAGAAATACCAATTGGGATCAAAGAAAGGGAACACCTCTCATAAGTCCAACAAATGTTCTGCTGAATCAAATAATTGTGAATACTCTGGTCAGGCCTGGATCTCGGGGATTTGGGAGTCCCCTTATGAGTGTAGTAATGATTTGTCAAAGAAAAATCAGGGAAAGCAGGAAGCTAGGGTTGCTAGAAAGGAAAATCCAAATATATTTTATTTTTTACCCTGGCTGGTAAGTTAAGTGGTTAGAGCATCAGCCCGCACCTGGAAGGGTCAAGGGTTCAATTCCTGGTCAAGAGCCATATCTGGGTTATAGGTTCAAACTTTGATCCTGGTCAGGGCACATGCAGGAGGCAACCAACCGCACATTGATGTTTTTCTCTCTCTCTCTTTCTCCCTCCCTTCCTCCCTCTTTTCCACTCTCTCTAAAAATATCCTCAGATGAGGATTAACAAAACAAACAAACAAACAAATTATATATTATTTTGTATGTGTAAAATTAAAATCTTGGTTTTTAAAGCATTTCCTGTTTCTTACTGTATTTTTTAAATATTTTTATTGATTTCAGAGAGGAATGGAGAGGGAGAGATAGAAATTCAATGCGAGAGAATCGTTGATTGGCTGCCTCCTGCACACCCCTTGAGCCTGTAATTTGGGCATGTGCGCTGGACTGGAATTGAACCCAGGACCCTTCAGTCCACATGCCGATGCTCTATCCACTGAGCCAAACCAGCTAGGGCTCTTACTGTATTTTTAATAAACTATTCACCTTTCTTCCCTTAAGAAGCCTTCACAGATAACTTAAGCTCTTACTGATATTGAATCAACTCAGACTACCATACTATTTACCATATTTTATTTATGCCAAGACAATTTTCCTATTTTAATACCTCTAAATTTGGGGTCCATCTTATAATGTTGCCTTTAATTGACAACATTTTTTTATTTCTCAGATGTACATAAAAAGTTGATAACATTGTAGACTGAATGTAAAATGCTACTTTTCCATATTTTATACTTCAACTTTTAATTACATTTTCTTTTATATTTTTAATGCTATAGATATTTTTATACTCCCTTTGTAATAATAGCCATTGAATATATTTGTCCAACACAATGTGTGGCACATAACAATCAATCAGTATATGTTAAATGAATGAGAAAATAAATTTATTAGTTAGTTATCGGTGGGAGTTTTTGCACATATAAATATACACACACACACATACATATACATGTAAAACATATATGGGTGTTTTGATAACAAGCTAGGCTAATATAACAAAGATTTAAAAATACAAGGTTTGCATAAGATAGAAGTTTGTTTAGTTCGTGGGTGTCCAGGGCAAGGAGTTGGCTCATCTCTGTGTGGGCATCCAGGAAGTTGGTCTTTTGTGTCAGATTGGATTAATCATCTTCTATTCAAGGCTTCTATTTTTGGTCCAAAAGGTATACTTCAATTGTTTCCATTTCCCAGCCAAAGAAACGTATAAAAAGAGTATCCAGGACAGATTTATTTATTTTTATGTGCTAAAAGTTGCAAGAATCACTTCCTTTCACCTTCCATAGGCCTTAACCTAGTCTGCTGGCCATACCTAGCTCCAAGCGAAGCTGAAAAATGTAGTCTGCAGCCCTAGGTAGCTCCTTCCTAGGATAAAATTCAGAAAGTTCTATTTCCAGGATGGAGAGAATGGATATTAGGGTAGCACTCTCAGCCTTACATAAAGGCTCCAAGATAGAAGGTTTTTAAAACATTTTTTATGAATGTACACTAACACTTGGGAAGTTTTACTTTATTAGACAACTAGAGGCCCGATGCATGAAGATTTGTACAAGAATGGGCCTTCCTTTCCCTGGCTGCCGGCACTGCCTTCGCTCAGGCCAAAGCCACCTTTCTGCCTACCCACGCTGCTCAGAGGCCTGGAGCGGCTGTGACGGTGCAGAACGCCTGCGTTGTCACCATGGCGACGACGCAAGTGTCCCACCCCACCCCCAGCCACTTGGCGCCTGTATATTCAAATTAACCCACCATCTTCTTTGGGTTAATTTGCATAGTCACTCCTGATTGGCTGGTGGGCATCACAAAGGTACAGTCAATTTGCATCTTACTCTTTTATTAGTGTAGATGAGTATTGATACTATTGAACTACATTTTCCTCTATATTTGAACATTAGAAAAATAACTATTTTATTTCAACAACATGTACTAGTTAATACCATTTTGAAATATATGTTAAAACCGTTGTCACCATTTCTCTTCATTCAATTGGGATTTATTGAGTTGTTTTTTGTTTTGTGGGTGTTTTGTTTTTCATCTTTTAGTTTTTATTTTTAAAATTTATCTTTATTGAAAGTATTACAGATTTCCCCCTTCATTCCTCATTGACCCCCTCCACCCCTGCACCTGCCCCCACTCCATACCTACAGCACTGAGTCCTTGATATAGGACAGATAGTGAGCTAGACTGATATCTTAGTTATTATATTGTGAATTTTCCTCTCTAGATGCTTAAGGGGAAAAGTGAAATTTTATAAAGTGCTATGAAAAATGAGGTTTAATATTAACTTATTTAAGATTCAGTGTAAACAAACGATCGAATATGTATGTTTTTCTCTCCCCCAATAGGTTCTTCGGGTGGTTCGGCTTATTAAGATTTCACCTGCATTAGAAGACTTCGTGTACAAGATCTTTGGTCCTGGGAAAAAGCTTGGGAGTTTGGTTGTATTTACTGCCAGCCTCTTGATTGTTATGTCAGCAATCAGTTTGCAAATGTTCTGCTTTGTCGAAGAACTGGACAGATTTACAACATTTCCAAGGGTAAGAACAAAAAGATGTGGTTGAAGTCATTATTCTTATTATAGTAATAATGATTAACATCAAAGTAATTTCACTTTAACAGTGGTTCAATCATATTGTCATCTTTTTGATAACTTGGAGTAGCTAGTTTTAATATTTAAAATGGTCTCTCCTGATGGGTGCAGGTGTTTGAGCACATGTGCAGCTTATGCACTAATTCTATAATTCTGGAAATAATCGAATGAAATGAGATGCTGAGACCAATAAAGATTGAATGTAGGGTTCTCAGCACCTATAAATGAAAACATAATAGAATTTTAAAATAAAGTTTGCTCTTTTCTGTTTGTGAGAGTTAACATTTTAAAATATGTTTTACAGTTCAGATATTTATATGTCAGGTATAATCCAGAAGGATGCATTTGAATTTTAAACTCATAAACTCTTCTAAAGATTTGAAGAGTCTTTAGATCATCTCGTACATGCCTCAGCATTGTCATTAGATTTCACTTACGCTTAAAAGGAAGTTAAAAATAAATCAATCCACAAGCAGAACTCATGTAGAAGATTTAGCCTCTAACCAGAGGGATCCTGAAAATTAACTCCATGTGGATTTAGAAACATTAAAAGTTTAATGACCAAGATAAAATAATGTATATACCTTCACCATAAGCTGACATAGTAAATCCTATTATATAAGAAAGATAATATTGGGATAATATATATATTTAATTAAGCTTTGAGGGAAAAGATATCTGTATACATAATAGCTAAACTAATTACCCTGGGGGGTTGTGTTTTTTTTTTAACCTGTTGCTAAATTTGTTACTCATCACCAAGCATTTGTTGAGTGCCTGAAAGAGCCAGGCAATGTTGGTGATCCTGGGATATAAATACAGCTAAGTCCTAAGCCCTCAAGAAATTGTTGGTTGAGGGAGGTAACCAGTAAGTAAACATAAAGCCTTGATAAAGGCAAGCACAAGGCTCTGTGGGAGCTCAGAGGTAAGATCCAGAACCAGAAATGGAAAAACCCAAGAAGCGAAGGCCTGTGACATCTCCCTCCAGTGGTCAGGTGTTGAGGTTGGTTGGTTAATGACAGTATGTATCAAAGCACAGCACATTATGAGAAGCCATTTTATATAAGAAAAATCACATGAGGCTCCAAAAGTAAGCTAAAAAAAAGTAAACTTTAAAAATCAGCAATTGTTTATATTATCTTTACTTGGATCCAGGCCATTTTGGAGGCTGACTACCACCAATTACATACATAGATCTATGGGATGCAGGAGAGACTCTGAGGGAACTAGCCATGAGGAAAAGAGGAGTCCCACAAAGAAGGATGAGCCTGACATAGCAAAGGGGACTTAGTGTTGGTGCCAGGAAAATACTTTTTCTTTGGCTGTTTTTCAAACCTGATCTTGACCTAGCCATCCAGGTGGCATATTCTCTCTAGGAAATAGAACTGGATGTCAAACTAAACACTGGTTTGATTGGACCTTACTGTATCTTGGGCCCCAGTAACATGCCATCAAACTCTCCTAAGAGGATTGAAAGGTTCGGGGTTGGGCCGGGGTCACACAGAATGGATTCAAGGCTCAGTGTAATCAAAATGATAATTTATTCCAGTCACCTGGGTACAGGTAGTCTGACTCAAAAAAGAGCCAGCGGTGAATTGGGGAGGGAGCAGGCTTTTTATGTGCTCAGGGAGAGCTGCAGACGGGGCTTTGGCTTGAATCAGGTGTCAGGACCATGCCCCCGTGGTAGTTTTATGGCCTTGTCCTTTGTCCTTCTCTTGGCCCCTGAGGTCCTTTCTCAGGGGGCTGTGCAGGGGTGATGGTCTTCAGGAATTTCTGTAAAATAACCACTCAAGGGGAGCATGTTTGTGAAAGGCTTGGCCAGCAAGCCAGGTTCTTTCTTCCACTGCTGTCCACTTCTTCCAAGACCCCCATTAGCTCCTTTACCTTCTATCCCATCTGAAATGTCTGCATAATTCTGTGTGAATAATTTGGCTGCAAGTAGCAGAAAACTTGACTCCAACTGACTTAAACAATTAGGAAATTTATCTCACAACATTCAAGGGATTAATTAGATTCCAGGAAGCCAGGGCTCTGAATTCTCTCAGGTGTTATTATGGGTTGAATTATGTACCTCAAAAGATATGGTGAAGTCCGAACCTCAGGACCCCAAAATGGGACCTTATTTGGAAATAGAGATCATCAAATTAAAATGAGGTCATAAGGGTGGGTCCTAATCCAATATGACTGATATTTTATAAAAAGGAGCGATTTGGACACAGACATACACAGAGAGGAGGTCATGTGAAGACACATGTGGAAAAGATGGCCATGTGATTGGTGTGGCATCTACAAGCCAAGAACCTCCAAGGACTGCTGGCCAACACCTAGAACTAGAAGAGGCAAGGAGAATCAGAGGGAGCCTTCAGAGGGAGCATGGACCTGCCAACACCTTGATTTCTGACTGCTAGCCTCCAGAACTGTGAAATAAGACATTCCCATTGTTTTAAGTACCAGTTTTTGGTACTTAGTTACAGCAGCCCCCAGCAAACTAATGCAATTGCCTTCACGTATTGTCTTCATGTTAACAAAATGAATATGACATCTCCAGGCTCCATGATAAGATCTAGAGGGGAGAGGGGATCATCTCTGCCTGGGTCTCCTTAGAAACAAGGACACCTTTCCCAGCACCATCCCCTCTTCCCTCGGCAAAGTTGCTCTCCTGTCTTACTGGCAAGATTCAATAACTTGGTCACTCCTAAATGAATCATTGGCAATATGGCTGAAATCAAAATGATAGGCTTAGATTAATCATATGGCACGAGATGAATATTTCGAAGACAACCACAAAAACCCCTAGAATGGGCAGAACCAAAAGCTGAATAAAATTTCTCTCTTTTGCCTCTATGTCAAATCTCTCACATGCCTAGTGCAAACAGTGTGTAAATAGACATGTGGTAGGAAGAATGGCTGGTGTTTCATTTCTTTTACCAGAAGCATCTGGGCCTCAGCTCCTTCCCAAGATGCCCAGATAGTACCTGCAAAGCAGCCAGCATAGGTCCTGGCACATACTAGATTCCTGCCCTGCTCCCCTCTTTTTTATGGCAATCGTCACTTTCTGTCACACACTATTGACATTTATGCACAGATCTTATCGCCTCTACTAGAGTACAAGTATCAGAAGTGCTTAACACTGTGCTGTGGGATCTGTAGCATCAGGAAGGACAGTGGGGCAGAAACAGCCAGGAGAACCTCAGCATACAATCCCATGAGATGGAGAAAGGGTGCTTGAAATTTTTCAATGGAGAACAAAAGAACATATTGATAAAATATAACAAAACAACTTTGTCATCGCAAGCCAATAACTTTCTCCAAGCAGACACACTGCTAAGCAGAATTAACAAGGAAGAGCAAGTCCTGCTGAGAGGCAATATCTTGCAGTTCCTGTTTTGTTGGGACTAATAGGTTGTTTAAAAGGAGAACAATTCAGATTAACTTTTCGTAATGAAATCATTCTGTACAGGTTATAAAACTGGTCGCTAAAATAATCAGGATAAGCCCTCATTTGTTTTGCCATTCTACAAATGGGTATCATTTTTATTCATAAATAATGCACTACCCTCCATAGCATGAGGTACTTGAGTTTTAATATTATTTATTTGGTATGTTTCTAATTTGTATTCTCTAAATGCTAATTACTTGCTCTATTGAATTTTCACTTAAAATCATGTCTAAATCAGTTATACAATATAAGCGGTAAATGCTATAAAGTACTTAATTACAAATTAATTTCCCTGTTTCCTCTCCACCAAAATGGCTAATTGTAGTTTTAGTTGTGCTGAAAGAATTACTGAGAAATTTGAAGAAGCAGCATGATCCTTAATTTTTTTCCCTATTATTTTCCAGGTGTTGATAGAGTTTGGAAATACTTTTAATAAATTCAAGGTTTATTTTATCTTCAGAGCATGATTACTTCAATGAATATTGCTGAGACCCTTATTAATTTTTGTTTTATTATTCTTTCTTTCATATATATTTTTTATTTTTTCATGAAATATTTTAGACATGCAAAGAGATATCAAGAATAATAAAATGCATCCTTCAGCTTAACAAGCAGGTTGGCAATGGCTCTGAAGTCCCTGAGTGCCCTACCCTCATCAGTTTCTTCCCTTTCCCATAGAGAACCACTTTTCTAAATTTGATATTTATGGGGTTTTTTTGTACATCCCTTTAAGCTCTTAGTGCATATATAGGCTTAATTGCAAATCACCTATATATTTGCATAATCCCCACCTACCTGCCATGTATGGTTTCATACTGCACCGTTTCTTTTGCCAGTTGCTTTCTTTGCTCAACACAATGCTTGTGAGATTTGCCAATATGAGTACATATAGCTATATTTTATTTGTTTTTCTTGTGGTATAACACGTAACTATATACTGCATTATATATGATGCACTATTTATAAAAAAAAAAAAAACACGGCACGATTATTTTTCCATTTTCCTACATGGCAAACAAATTCTAAGGTGGGCCTTCAAGATATCTGACTCGCTGCATAATCCCTTCCCCTTGGGTTTGGGAAGGACTTGTGAATGTGATTGGATTTAACTCCTCTGAATAGGTTGCTCATCACTTGGAGTCACTCAAAAAGCAGATAAAGAGAGTTTCCTGTTGGCCTTGAAGAAGTAAGCTGTCATTTTTGAAGGGCCATGAGGCTAGGAGGACCTGAGGGTGACCTTTAGGAGCTCTGAATAGCACCCAGGCAACTGCAGTCAAGAGAGCAGGATCCTCAGTCCTGCAACCACAGGAACTGAATTCTGATAACCTGAATGAGGGTAGAAGGAGACCCCATGCTCCGCATGAGACCACAGGCCAGCCTACTCTTTGATTTCAGCTTATAGACCCTGAGCATAGAAGTTACCAAACACCATACCCAAACCTCTGACCTATAGAAATTGAGGTAATAAACCAGTGGTGTTCAAAGCTGCTAAATTTGTGATAATTTGTAGCACAAATATAGAAAACTAATGCATGCGGGGTTTGAATTTTTTAAAATATTTTTTACTCCAAATAATGCTGCTCTGAACATTGCACATTAACTTAAGCACATATGCAATTCTGCACATGTGAACATTTCTTTAAGATATGCATGTAGGATTAGAATTGCTGAGTCTTAGAATGAAGCTATCTTCAACTTTATAGATATTGGTAAACTTGCATTACAAAATACTTTTACCAATTTATCTGCTGTCAGCAATATGAGAATGTTCTGTACCCCACAACTAAGCAACATTCGGTCTTGTCAGGCTGTGTCTTTTAGTTCATTTACTCCAAACTGATTTTTGTGGCTGTTGGGATACGGAACAATCTTACTTTATTTCCATTTAGATAACCCATTCCCACTATTGACTAGTCTATCCATCCCCTGCAGTTCTGAGTACCAGCTGGAATATGATTCCATATGTATTTGCCTAAGTCAAAACACAAAGTTCCCTTTTCATGTCCTTGTGCCATGAAACCTCTAAGGAAGCCCAATAAGTATCCATCTTTACTCAAATATCTCAGTTAGCCATCTCCAACTTTTAGTGGAACGAGACTTTGCCCCTTTGTGCCGGACACAACATTAAAAACCAAAGTCCAGCAGAGATCATGAGTCTCCAAGGATTGCCTTTTCTTGACTCAAGCTACTTAGTTTTTTGTTCTGGGTTTTCCATTATTTCCATTAACTAAGACTTTAAAAGAATATTTTATCCAGGATTTTCTGGTGTTTGTAATTTGTTTTCATATATAAGGAGACACTGATAACATTTTGAGAAGGAAAAAAACACATTCCGATGACTGTCTTGCAGGGATAAATTGATTTTCTTTTTTTAAATAGGCAGGCCAGCCCATCTGCCTTTACCATCTGCAGCCTCCCATTTCTTTGCATTTCTTTGATTTATGGATATTGTCTCTTGTTGATTATCACATCCTCATGCTTACGTTCCCCTAATCTGCTACACCATTGAAATCCATTTTTCACAAAATATCAGATACATCTGTTCACAATGAAGACTAAATAAAGCATGTACCTGTTTTATTGTTGTTTGTAATTCAGTCAACATTCTTTATGTGTTGAAGCCATGAGGTATGTACACATCAACAAATGTACTAACTGCCTTCTTTACCTTATAACATAGCTGAGAATATAAGGAAGAAGTCAGTTTATCTCATAGCAGACATAAGAAAGAACTCAAGTAAGCCAGAAGGTGAAATATATCAAAGATATCCTGGAGAGTATTTTAAAATTCTGGGACCCTCTATGTGATAAGCAATGGTGTTCCCAAATCATCTCATTTTAATAAGAGGAAGAGATTGCTTCCAGGGAAGGAGGTCTGCCAAGCTTTATGAAGAGTTGTCTTTAGGGGTGCATATGATTTCAATAGGTAAGGATGTGGGCAATGGCATTAGATGAGAATACTCCATAGAAGGAACAGAGAATGAATAAATCAGAGATGTGGAGATCACAGGGCATGGAGGGACCTATGATAAAGGAATTAAAGTGTCTGTCTGGAGCCGGATGATAAGAGTGTCTCCAGAGGTTGGGATCGTGCACAGGGGAGCCATTGAAGACTTTTACTCTTTCTTTCTTAATTTTTTTTTCCTGGAGAATATTGGAAGAGCTATTTTGAGGAAGGTTACACTAGAAGAAATGTTATTTCTCTGAGGAGGTATTTTCATTGAACAAAATTCATTTTTATTGAGCAGAGACAAAAATTTATGATTATTTGAGGATTTGGAGGCATCTTTAGGGCAGAAAGAAAGATAATGGTTTTTTTGTTGTTGTTGTTTTTTCTGTGTGGCTATTACTATATCAAATCTTCCACAGTCTCTTAAAGGTAATTTCATCTGAGGCTATAGGCCAAATTGTCATCATTGCCTAGATACAGCTCTGCAATACAAAACTATTGATTTGCTTTAAATTGTTAAGTAACGTAATTATATAGATAAGCATCTCACCCCCCCAAAAAAAAAGCTGTAAAATTAACTTCATTTCCTTTGTGCTGTAATATCAGAGGGGATTTTTGCTCCTATTTGAATTTATTTCTGTAGTGATACATCACACAGTGGCATGCTGATAAAATAGTATACTGTGCACTTTCTTTTAAAGGATGATGTTAATGCAGCATGAAGCACAGAAAGGGCCATCTTTTACTGCTATTATGTGTTGCTATCATTGCAATTATCGGAATTATTACATTCTTTAAATAAAGTGTCTTTGTATTTCAATCCCAGATGTGCACTCCTGTGGGGAGAACCTTGTTTGCACCTCATCGTATTTTGATAGTTTTCTCCCAATCATTTGCAGATTTCCAACTATTAATGGCCTTATTCCATTAATATTATTTTAATACCCAATCTACTCCATTACACCAACTTAAAAAAAAAAAAAAACGAGAGCCATTAATGAGGAATAATTTTCTCAGGCAGTTCAGATGAGCTTTCGTAAGCCTGTTTTCACCGATGAAAAGGTGACTATATTATTAAATATTTTGTGAGTGTTGCCTACAAAAAATACAATCTTATAGCCAGACATTTCAACTATTCTCTCATGGCTCCATACAATCCCCCATAAATAAAAACAGATCAATAGTATACCTTTTAGAGGATCATTAGGAGGGTTAAAGATAAAACTATACAAACGAGAGTTAACACAGTGCCTTCAATGTAACAGGCAATCAAGTAGTAATGGCTAGTATTGTTCCTAAATGGCATGGGAATACAATTTAGCATGACACGCAGAATTCCTGGCAATAATCAGAAAGCCCAACAAACAGGGGTCCCTCAGTAAATTATTGCAGCAGTAACTCAACAGTAAGTACTCAGTTTTCTGTATTTCATGGAAAGTTAAAAAATAGGCCCCAATTCCAGTTTAGAATATTCACTTTAGTTCGTCCTATGCAACTTCCCACAAAAATGCAACAAGTAAAACATTATATTACAGAGAAAAAAGACCAACTGCCTAATTACATGTACTCACTGGTGTATATGGATCCCCATCAATTCCTGGTTGGGGTCCAAATGGGAGGCAACCAATCAATGTTTCTCTCTCACATCTATGTTTCTCTCTTTCTCCCTGCCTCTCTCTCTCTAATCAAGAAATATGTACTCCAGTGAAAATTGAAAAATTAAAAAAAAGATGAAGGTACAATCTTAACTTATAATGCATGGCTATGAGAAAAAGGACAAGTTTGTTTTTATTTGTAGGGACGGGGTGTTAAAGAAGCCCACTGCTGGCAGGAAACCCTCTCATGTATTTCACATGGCAGTGAACGTTTGTGTAATTTCTCTGGGGATCAGCATTCATTATATATCATGACACTCAAAAGTGCTTTTACTCTTTGATATAGTAATTGCATTTATAGAAATTTACCTCAAGAAAATGTCCATAAATGTACTCAAAGATTGATCTCAAAAAACCCCTTTGTAGCATTATTTGCCATTGTGAGAATTTTGAAACATCTTTAATGTATAAGCATAGTGGAATGTTTAAGTAAATTTTAAATATGGTGGCATATTACACAGTTATCAAAACCATATTTTTACAGCATAATTAATGAGTTAAGTTATGAGTGATGTAAATGATGATGATAAAAAATTAAGCAAAAAGGCAACTGAATTCAATTTGTTTCAAGTACATACACATGCCTAGAAAGAAAAAACTGGTAGAATTTTTAAATTCTAAAACAAACTTAAAAATATACATGTAACTTGTTGTTTGAATTATAAGTAAGTTATTTTACTCCTTATACCATTTGATATTTTCTAATTTTGACAATAAATGGGCTCTTGGTTTAAAAAATGGACATAGGTAGGTAGACAAATGATTACATAAATATCTATAAAACCTTAATTTATAAGTATACATCAGTAAGAAAATATAATTGTCTCATATTTTTAAAATGGCAATGACATGAACAGGTAACATTCTTAAAGAAGAAAAGTATATAGATGTAGATCTACATATAGATATATACTCTTAATAGGTATGTAAGTTGTATAATAAGACTAATTTTAGTTTATGGCTTGTAAATCAGCTTTATTATCATCAAATCATTACAAATAAATATTAAATTGGAAATAACTATCAAATTTATTTTCTCAGTATTAGAAAAATAATAAGCACTATCAAAATCAAAGCAAGCTTTGAAACTTATGTTTGTAATAGAAAAGAGTAGGCAATATAACTTGCAGTAAAGATCTTTGTGAACTTAGAGAAATGAGAAATCAAAGCCAACTAAAAGGGATCAAACAATAAAAAAACTATTTCTAAGTATAGTATTTTTTAAAAACAAAATATAAGCATTTCTTGACTAAAGCTGCTTTTTTTCTGAAGTCAAGTGAAGAGCCTTGTTCTTGATCATATTTATACAAATGGATAGTTAGAAAAGATTATGAGGTTTGCTATGTAGACTCTATGGGGTTTTAGTTACAGAAGTTTTCTTAATAAAGCCTCAGTTTATTTAACAATAGGATATACATCTGTGCTTTAGGAACTCTGTCTATTTTGTATATGTTACTAAATGTTTATTGCACCAAAAGTAACAACTTTCATCTGCAATTTTATAGCACATATTTGCCTATGAAATGCATCATTTACGTTATGAAAATTTAATATGACTGGCATTAGCAAAATCACTAATTAAGAAATAGGGCATAAATACTTCAAGAAACTTGACAGTCTGTTCCATGAAGGAAATTAATTCGGAAGTCTCCTATTTGCATAAATCTCCAGGTCTCATTTTCACAGCTGTTTGTTCTGTCAGCTAGATGGTTGCATTTCAATATTATTTTAACATAGTTGGTGGGAAGTATACCTTTCAACTAAAAATAGCATGCTCTGCAAGGAATGCTGTTAAGAAAAAAATATAATTTTGTTCAGTTCATCCTGATAGTTCTTCCTTAAAATTAATGTTTCTAATATAGGAACTTTCGCATTTCAAGTCTTTGTTAAAATATTTTTATTATTAAAATACATTCTGTTCTTTTAGACTCTCATGAAAATGAAAAGGTTATGTCCTTTCATATGGAAAATGTTAATGAATAGAGCTTATTTTAGCAAAGAATGAAAAATGCTGGCAATATCTATCTTGCATTAATCAGTCCAGCATAATACGGAGTTTCAGATGTGTACCCAGTACTGTGCTTAACAAAGGAGGTAAAAAAAATTCTAAATGTACTTAAACTGGCTTGTATCTTGATTGTTTTGGTAATTTAGATAATAAAAGGAGAGCAGCAATTATTAGATCTCAAGATGTCTTGTACCTATAAAGTCCAAAAGGACTTCAGGAATTTGAAGTCAACAAATTCCAGCCTAGAGACCTGGCAACACCATTTGCTGCCTGCAAGTCTAGGTTAATCATGTAAGGCTTCTGCACTTCAGTTCCCCTCTATAATAGGAGCTATAGTATGTACAGTAACCGATTCTAATTTATTAGCATTGCTAATATGTTTCTCCATAATAGACAATTAATTGCTTTGGGAGCTGTAAAGCACCATATAAATACTAGTTATGGCTCAGTGTCATATATCATTATTACCTTACCCTGGAAGAAATCCTAGGATACTGTACAAATTCATGATTTTGTCTGCATTGTCATTTATGGTGGTGTATGAAAAGTTAACCGAAGAATGGCTAACATTTAAAAGAAAAGAGACAGATACAACTACACACACTTATAAGATTCACTGGTTTTTGCAAATGAGCTTCTGCCATCTTTCCTTTTACTCTTGAAATTATATTTAAGTGTAGACTCTACTTAAAGTAATTTGCTGCTGGAATAGGCATAATGTTTTGATGTCTGCTTTGCTTCTAATTACGTTCAAGCTCATTTTGACATTTAAGGCCAATTACATTAGTCTAGATTCAGTAAGACTTTTCCATAAATTTAACCAATAAACAGGCTTCTCCCCCTCTCTTTTTATTCATTTAAATGGAATGCTTAGCAACAAGCATATTTTAAGAATTATGAAAGCAAATAATGTGGGTTCATTTTGAAAAAAAGCAAAGAACGGTTTGGCCTTTCTTGCCAACATAACAGGCAGTCATGGAATTAATTGAAACCACCAGTTTCAACTTTATTTTTTTTCTAAGCCACAAAGAATAAGGCATAGAATATTCATTGTACAGAGATTAATATTTTAAATATTTCACTTATTAACTACAAAGTTAATTGATTTCAAAAGATCTCACATTCCAAAGAGTTCATGTGTAGAAATATACATGACACCAGAAACTTTTCCATCTTAAAAGTCACTAGTCACGAAATAGGGCCCTACAACAAAGTTCAGTCAGTGTGCCATTGTGTTTTAATCTCACTGAATAGGTAATGACTTAAGACAGAGTACAGCACCTAATTTGCTTAGCTCCCCATTTTCAGTCCACTTGCTAACATCACATTTTTGCTGTTTATTAAATAAATACTCTAATGCATTGATGGCACCAAAAGACACTATAAAGGCCATTTATAGTATCTATTAGTAACAAAGCATTCATTTTAGCTGTATTCTATAACTTTTATAGGTAAGATATAGTCTGGGAAAATCATCATATAAAATAAAGTTTTCAGTTGGCTGTCAATACTGATGAATAGATCACAGAATAGTAGACACAAAGCTAGATGCCATCAAAACTACTGTCACACTTTCAAAATTATGTATCTAAAGGAAATGTCTTCTTAATATACAGTTTACTCTATATAATGTTGTGCTCAATAAAAGTGGAATCACACTATATTTGACATAAAAAAAGTTTTGTCATAAAAATATATAGGAATTCTAAAAATTTAACTAGTATAATAGAAGCCTTTGCTTGGGCTAATTTCTTTAAGACAGATTTTTAACATTATTAAGAATATTATTTTAAGTAGTGCTTTAATGTTTGCAAAGTACTCAAACATAGTTTACTTATTTTGATTCTCAAAACAGTCTTCAGAGAGTGATGATATGATCACACATTTGAGAAAGATTGATCATCAAAGATAGTTTACCTAAAGCCAATTAGCCAGTCAGTGATTTATTCTCAAGCTCAGCCTTGTGACTGCAGAACTAAAGGTTTGGTTCTTTGCCTCTCTGCCCTATGACTCACAGAGGGCCATGGACTTCATTCTCAGCCCATTCAGTCCCTATCTTGAACTGCAATCCTTCTGCTGTTCCTTCTAGGAACTTCATCTCCTGAGAGTGAGGGCAGAGATGAGGTGGCCAAAGTTAAATCAGATGAATAAGTTTGAAAAGCTTGCCGCTGACAGTGCATTCACCAAAAACAACAAAGAGGCTTGCCCGGCAGTGCTGTGAGTCTCCTTTGGAGGCTGTGGTGGAAAGGAGCCCATCTCCCTGTGGTAGAACTTTCTCCACAGCACAGCTAGATGGGTGGGTGCAGCCATGGAGAATTAGATTCACCTAAGAGTTGGCATTTTTCCTGAGAGTTGAGCAAACAACAGAGAAGTGGAGTTTGGAGAACTGAAAAGGGTGTAATTGAATTGAGGGACCATAGAATTTCAGCTAAACCAGAGAAGGGAGAATTTCAAGTCAAGAAATGGCTACCGTTGATGGCTTTAATGTTACACGCCAATGTTTTTACTACAAATTTCAAATCCACAGAATTTTTATTTATAGACAATTTAGTTTGGCCACCGTAAGTGATGGCTCTTAGAGCTTTTATTTATTGTGGGTCTTTAAGTACATTTAATGGCATTTGCAATGGTTTTTCCCAATCCCTAATTCTCCATAGGATCTTAATCCTGTCGGTCATAATTTTGCCAACCAATGCACTTTTTAGAAATTTAACTTTAACATTAGGTAGGTCCAAAATTTACCATATATTAAAGTCATGTTAGATATTTAAAACACTTTGAATAGTTGAGTAATCTTTAAATAAAAGGAGCTATACAACAAAATATTAAAGAATTATGAGGTCAGTGAGTTTTTCAGAAGATAAAACTCCTCTAGATATCATTGCTATTTGAGAGGGAGAAAAGGAACGAGGAGGTTACACAGGTGAATAATTAAAGCAATTAAAATCAAAAGTGTTGTCACTTTTGCACTCATTGAATACCACCAAGGCAAGTCTTCTATTTTAGGGCTGACTGATAGTAAGACACAGCAGGGAAACTCTCAATAAAAAGGTTGAGCTACTATATAAGTTGTCAAGTAGATTTAACTTTGAAAGCAAATCTTTTATAGAGGAAGAGTTCTTAAAACTGGCTAACGATAAATAAAATAGATGCAAATGATATTGTAAAATGAGAGTAGTATGTGGATGATATCAGTCATATTCACCACATTTAATAACTTTTAATGTATATACTTTGGAAATAAAAGAAATATTAGTTTTACATGTATTTTATTTTATTTTTTAAATAAATCTTTATTGTTCAGATTATTACACTTGTTCCTCTTTTTTCCCCTCCACCAGGTTCCTACCCCACCCTCTGCCCTTACCTCCCCCACACTGTCCTCATCCATAGGTGTACGCTTTTTGTTCAGTCTCTTCCCGCAACCCCCACTCCCCTTTCCCCCTGAGAATTGTCAGTCCATTCCCTTTCTATGCCCCTGATTCTATTATATTCACCAGTTAATACTGTTCATCAGATTTTTTATTCCCTTGGTTTTTAGATTCATTTGTTGATAGATACGTATTTGTTGTTCATAATTTTTTTTAATATATTTTATTGATTTTTCACAGAGAGGAAGGGAGAGGGATAGAGAGCTAGAAACATCGATGAGAGAGAGACATCGACCAGCTGCCTCCTGCACACCCCCCACCGGGGGATGTGCCCGCAACCAATGTACATGCCCTTGACCGGAATCGAACCTGGGACCTTCCAGTCCGCAGGCCGATGCTCTATCCACTGAGCCAAACCGGTTTTGGCCATAATTTTTATCTTTATCTTTTTCTTCTTCTTCCTCTTCTTAAAGAATACCTTTCAGCATTTCATATAATTCTGGTTTGGCGGTGATGAACTCCTTTAGCTTTTTCTTATCTGTGAAGCTCTTTATCTGACCTTCAATTCTGAATGATAGCTTTCCTGGGTAGAGTAATCTTGGTTGTAGTTTCTTGCTATTCATTACTTTGAATATTTCTTGCCATTCCCTTCTGGCCTGCATAGTTTCTGTTGAGAAATCAGCTGACAATCGTATGGATGCTTCCTTGTAGGTAACTAACTGTTTTTCTCTTGCTGCTTTTAATATTCTTTCTTTGTCTTTTGCTCTTGAAATTTTAATTATGATGTGTCTTGGTGTGGTCCTGTTTGGATTCCTTTTGTTTGGGGTTCTGTGTGCTTCCTGGACTTGTAAGTCTATTTCTTTCACCAGGTGGGGGAAGTTTTCTGTCACTATTTCTTCAAATAGGTTTTCAGTATCTTGCTCTCTCTCTTCTTCTGGGACCCCATAATTCTGATATTGGTATGCTTAAAGTTGTCCCAGAGGCTTCTTACACTATCTTCAACTTTTTGGATTCTTTTTGCTTTTTGCTTTTCCGGAGGAGTGTTTTTTGCTTCTTGGTATTCCAAATCTTTGACTTGATTCTTCTGATCCTCTAGTCTGCTTTTAGGTCTCTGTATAATATTTTTTATTTCAGTCAGTGTATGCTTGATTTCTAGTTGATCCTTTTTCATATCCTCGAGAGTCTCGTTAAATTTATTGGCCTTTTCTAGGAAATTCTTGAAAAACCTTATAACCGTGGTTTTGAACTCTATATCCAGTCTTCTGCTTTCCTCCATTTCCTTCAATTGTGGCCTGCCTCTTTGTCTTTGCATTTTAGCTGCTTCTCTGAGTTGATGGAGTTGCTTTGTGTGCTAGGTGTCCTAGCAGGGCCCAGTAGCTCAGCCTCTCCAGTTACCTGTGGTGGACACTCTTGGTGCACCCCTTTGTGGGCTGTGTGTGCAGTCTTGTTGTAGTTAAGCCTTGATTGTTGTTGGTATCACTGGGGGGAGTTGACCTCCAGGCCAGTTGGCTGTGAAGATCAGCAGTGTCTCCGCTGGGAGGGCTTCTGTGCTCAGCTTGTATGGGGCGGAGTCTCAGGGTGGAGCAGACAGCCTTGGTTTCCCATCAGCCCCGCCCTAAGAGGGCCCTGTGTCTCAGTGTCCTGCGGCAATGGCTGCGCGCACCTCTGAGAGAAGGCTGCTCTCGAGTTTCACCCGCTGCCAGACAGTCCAGTTTCTCCCCGAATGAGTCTGGTTCCCAGAGTCTCACCCGGTGCTGGATTTCAGTGCAGTCGGGAGGTTTTGTTTTCCTCCGGAACAAGAAAGCTAGCTGCGAGTTTGCTGCCTGCCCTCTTTGTGCGCCGTGAGTAAACCAGCCGCATATTCAGCCATCCACCCTTTCCGCACGCACGCGTCTCCACACCTCCACAGCTCCTGAGTCTCAGTGTCCTTTTCTCTTTCCTTCTAGTTGTAGCATTTCCACTCAGCCAGCTTTCCAGTGGTTCCGGACGATGTCCGCTCTGTCTTCTAGTTGCAGTTTTAAAATTGTTGTGCACAGCAGCAGTATAGGTGTTTACCTTATGCCACCATCTTGGTTTCTCCTAGTTTTACATGTATTTTAATACCAACAGTAAAAAATATATTAAGTACAAAGTAACTTACAAAAACATATCCCATATAAAAACCTGTACACAAATGTTCATAGCAGCATTATTCATAATAGCCAAAAAGCAAAAACAACCCAAATTTTAATAAACTGATGAATAGCTAAAATGTGGGGTATCCATATAATAGAATATTATTTAGCAATAAAAGGGACTGAAGGATTGATGCATACTATAACGTGGATGAACCCTGATCCCATATTGTAATATTCTATTTATAGAAAATGTCTAGAATAGGCAAATCCATAGAGGCAGAAAGTATATTATTTGTTGCCCAAAGCTGGAGGAGAGAAGAAAGGGGAGTGACTGCTAATGGTCAAAAAGTTTTCTGGGAGAAATGATAAAAATGTCCTTAAATTAGTTATAATAGTTGCACAACTCCATGGATAAACTAAATATCATTTAATTATACACCTTTAAAAGTGAATTTTGTGATATGGAAAATATATTTTTGTAAAGCTTTTACTTTGTAATGTTCAATAATTTGCCCTCTTTCCTAGTTCCTCAGTCCTTCCTATTTGATTGTTCCAAGCTTGTTGTATGGGCTTTCAAGCATTTTTAAAAAATGTTTTTATTGATTTTAAAGAGAGAAAGAGAGAGAAACATCAATGTGAGAGAGAAACATCAATCTGTTGCCTCTTGTACACACCCCAACCGAGAATTGAACTAAAAACCTGGGTATGTACCCTGACTGGGAATGGAACCAGTGACCTTTCTGTACATGGGACTACACTCTAGCAACTAAGCCACACTGGCCAGGACTCAAGCATTTTTATACACAAAATAAAAATATCTATATTTTTAATTATAAATACAGTTAAGCTATATATTCCACACACTATATATTTATCAAAACTTAAGGTGTTTACCTATCCTAATTTTTAAAAAATCTAATTGTTTTTAACTTAAATTGATATCTACACATACTAAAAACCTAAAACATGCATTGGGTCATCAGGTTATCAAAGGACATTCATAATATATTTTTAAAGGGTTAAGAACTACTTTTCAAGGTCTGGATAAAGACTTTCAGCCTGTTTATTTCAGCACAGGAAAATACCCTTTCTTTGCCTTCACCTGAGTCTAAGAAGGTCTATCAAAAAGAGATTTGTGGTCAAAAATTGATCTTTGAGAGAGAAGAGAATGTCCTGTCACTGATGAACCTGCCTCTGCCTCCAATACTATGTTAAGGCCCTGAGTGACTCGATGGAAGTGTGGTCTAGAAAAGGTTGTTCACCCCACATGTGATTGGTGTCCAAGGCTTGTTAGTTGGAACAAAAAAGAAGCCTGGCAAATACTTGTTCATTCTCCTTTCTTCCCTTTTTGGTGAACTTATTTTAATTTAAGTCTCCCAATCTTGGTTTATGACCAGAAAGTACAGCATCAAAATGTAGGGCTACTTAAGGAGAAACTATTAGCTGTGTTAGTAGGACTATCAGGGAATATTGAGGATAAATGTGGAACTGGAACCAGGAATCAGACTAGGATTTAGCAGGATTTCCTGACAAATTGAATATAGGATGTGAAGGAATTAGAAGGTCCAAAGATGTCTGTGAGGCCTTTGACCTCAGTAACTTGAAAAATAGATTTATCATTTTCTAAGATGAGAAGGAGTGTGGAAAGAACAGGTTTGGGGATGAGGCAGTCAGAGTCTAATAGACATCTAAGTGAAGCTGTGAAGTTGATTCTGGACATTTGTAGGGGGCTGGACATACAAATGTGGGAACATTAGTATATAGATGCTAGTTACAGGCACGAGAATGGATGAGATCAACTAGTTAGAGAGTATTGAGAGATAAGAAAGAAATCTGAGGATTGAGCCCTCAAGCTCTGCAACACTTAGAGATTAGGAAATTGAAGATAAACCAGCAAAGGAAGCTGAGCAGGGTTGGCAGTGATATGTGTGTCTCTATACTGCAGTGCTCAGGCCCTTTTCAGTGAACCAAAGTTCCTGTTCTCTGGTTTAGATGTATTTTCTCCTGTATCATCCCTGTAACAGCTCACTTCCTCGTGCCTTTATCTCTACTCTGGTTCTCACCCTTTGAGTGCTCCCACATACCCAAGGAATATGATATTCACCAAGCTTACGATTTTCAAAACCTTCCTTCTCCATTTGGTGAGCATCATTGCAATCACTTTATTCAATGCATTTTCTTTACCATGTAATTTTAGTTCATTCAGAGATTTTGCTTCCTTGGAATATCAATACACTTACAACTGCCTTTGTAATGACTCCCCCATAGCTTTTTAATCAGCCACATAGCCAACCTCTCTTCATTCTTCACTTCCGGATACTACTGCTAACAATGTGATTTTTTCATTGCAGCTTCCATTTGAAATTCATTAGAGATGTTTTGGGTTGATTTAGTTCTTCCTTGGTGGGGCAGAGTTGCTTGTTCCAGATTACCTCATGCAACTGACCCATTCTCAGGTTAACTGCTTGTCCCTGATTCATTTAGCTGCAGCCAGGCACTTGCACTATGAACAGGGCCTGACCTGGATGGTGATGTTTAATATGTGATCATGTAATTAGAAACAAGAAAGAAAAAGCATGTGTAAACAAAGCTATTTACTCCCGTTTATATCTATAGGTTTAGACTTGAGGGGTAAAGTAGCAAAATAGGGTGAAATGAGAGAAGGGGAAGGTGATGGGATGAGCAGAAGTGCTGAGACCTTATTATACAGTGTGATGGCAAGCCGTTCTGTCAGAGTTTGATGAAATAGAAATAACGATTTATGTACAAAATGTAGGAGTGGTCAAGCGAAGTAGGGAGTGATGTTGTGACTAAATCTTCACATCATAGCAGAAGTCTATGTCTAAAGTGGGTAAATCCAGAAGTACTGAATAGGTTATATAAATAACACCACCAGAAGTGAAAAGACAAATGGTTAAGAACGGTGGCCTCTGGGAAGTGGGGCTGAAATACTTAGGCATGCAGTGTTGTTTATTATTCATTGTTTCTTATCCATTAAGAAACCCATCATCAGGTTTCTTTACTATGTAATATTTTAATCATGTAGTATCACGTTGATTATGATTTTTGAATAGCAAAACAAGAAATGAGCAGAAACTATATAATAAGAAGTCTGTTCAATTTCATGAATGGAGACAATCAACGGGAAGATATGTCTTTCTCCAAGATTGGAGGATGAGAACAATAGCAATTTTTCCTTAGATTAATGAGATCTCAATGAATAAAACAAGAAGTTGTTTGGGGAAAATTAACATAAAAATAAATGACTTCTGAGAGTAAATATTTATGGGGAAGGGCTAGTAGCCTGACAAGTTATTAAATGTATAATTTTAGGCAATTTGGGGATGAAATAGACTGATGGAAAAGAATAGAAAATCCATAAATATAGCTGAAAGCATAGGAATATTTAATATATGACAAAGAGGATATTTCACATTAATGAAAAAAACAGATTTTTCAATTAAATTGTGCTGAATCAACTGATCACCTGTTGAAAAGAAAAATAAGATTAATTGCTGTCTCATTTATTATCCAAAATAAATTCTAGATTTAAACTGATTTAAACAATGATTTCTGGTTCAACATGTTAAACATAATAAAATGAGGAAACTGTAAAACTGTTGCATAAAAATATAGGAACATTTATATCGAATCTTGCAGTGTCAGAAGTCTTTTTAAGCAAAATAAAACATCTTAAATAAAAGGAATGATAAATTAGACCACATAGAAATTTAAAATTTATGTTTGCAAAAATACTATGAGTGATAGGGGGAAAAATCCATTAAACATATATGACAGGTACAAGTTCATCTTCTCAATTTATAAAGAGCTAGTAGAAACCAATAAGGATTTGGGGGACTGAGTCAACAGGAAGGAAACTAGCATAACAAAAGGAGAAGTAGTTCAAAGGAACAACTTTCTCTAGGCCTTTGTTCATCACCTTCTTTTCCACCATTGAAATCCTAATCATCTTCATCATGAAAGCCAATTGCCATCACTTTTCCAAACCTGTTCTTGACTTACCTGAGAGGAATATGTTGGTCCTTCTAACTTGCTTTTTGGTAGCTTTATTATATTTCTCCTACAGACCATATCTGTCACTTTTCCTTTTCTGTTAAATTTCTTAAGAGAACAAACCATGTCTTCCTCATCTCAATCCCCAACACATGAAACCTTCAGTAACCACTAATTACCCTGCTTGAATAAATACACTAAGTGGGTTCTTTAAGGAACAAGATCCTGCAAATAGTATGTCAATAAGTGCATTTGATTCAAAACTTCAAACGAACTACCATTTCGATTTAAATTTCTGAATAAAATCTCAGCAAAACTGATAAGGCACCCTTCCTGCAGGACACAAATTAATTCTCAGCCTATAATAAAAGTATTTCATCATACCCCCTTTCATTGGTTTATTCATGTAAGCAGCTATAAACACACGAATAACATTGCACAGAAAACTTTGCTCTCAAATATAATTCACAGCATCTCATCATATGAACTTTCAGGTGGCTGAGCTATGCAGAAATGAGATTATTTTCTTCTGAGACTCTGAAAAGAGTAGAGGATAACCCCAATGTTCTTGCCCACATTGCTTATCTCACAGCAACAGGTTACAGTCCCACAGCTCCACATTCCTGAACATTGACTGAATGCATAATAGCTGAATGTTCATGAAAGCTAATGCAGTAGATGAAAACAAACTAAATTGGTTTGTGCCCAAGGCAGCTGAAAGGATCACCTGAATTTTTGATCTGGATACCAAAAATAAATCTATTGGGCTTAATCATAAACATTTTGGTTACTTTGGAGAAAGAAATTTATGTCCAATAAAATCCCTTTTGTATTGGTAGATATTTTGACTCTTTCTCTTTTGCAATTGAGTCTTTAGGATGAACACACACTTTCACGCTAGTGTCATCTCCATTGAAGGAAATACAGCAATCTGATATTTTATGTAAATCATCTTTGGAACTTATGTTCCTTGCCTTTGAAGGTAATAAATATTCAACAGAAAAAAAAATACAGGAAAAAATATTTGGCCCCCATGATAAGCCCTGGCAACTTATGAGGTTAAATGATGTGTTAAACATTCTCTGAAGCATTTTTATAATGAGTTAAAGCTAACATTAGCTTAGGCAGCTGGCAAGGAAAATATTTTGTTACTTGGTGATCCTGAATTCAAGTACCGATAGCAACGTATTTCATACTTTTATGAACAGAAGACTTTGCAGGATAATCGGACTGTAGAAAAATTAACTCGAGAAGTTTTACACATGGATAAAGGGAGTGGAAAAATGTTTCTCGTACATCAAGATTCATTTAATAATGTCTCCTTTGTTCAAATGGGTTTGTTATATATTGGGCATTGAACACCTTACTTCTAAAAAAGTTAATTATCTGTGGGTTAAATGAGACTATGCTGAGAGAGCTTATTGTGTGAGTCTGATTGGGAAGTAGTAGATTCAAGATCTCACTGAACACAGGAATCAACACTTAGAAAAGTACTTATTATGGAGTCAGAACACCTGAGTAATATTTCTTTTAGTGCCACAAATTAATAGAGTGACTTTGGGCTAATCACTTATCATCCTTAAGCCTAATTTTCCTTACCTTCAAAAAGAGTCAATTAGATTAACTTTAAGGTCCTTTTTGGTTCTAGGTAACGGAGGAGCTTATATCTTGGGATCGGTTTATCTATGTATTATACTGGACTTTATTTCTTGGATTCTCAATACTTGAGGATTCAACTTAAGTCTTCATTGTATTTTGACCTATAAATACATTTTTAAAGAGTCACTAGATTCTAATTGTCAACTTTCCCAGGCATCATCATAAATTCTCATCAATAAGCATTTATTGCCCTGCCTGGTTTGAATCCATGGTTAGAGCATCCACCCTCAGACCAAAGGGTCTCAGATTTGATTCCCAGTCAAGGGCACATACCTCAGTTGCAGGTTTAATACCCATTCTGGGTGTGAGCAGGAGGCAACTAATCAATGTCTTTCACATTGATGTCTCTCTCTCTCTCTCTCTCTCTCTCTCTCTCTCTCTCTCTCTCTCTCTTCCTCTCTTCCCTCCCTTCTGCTCTCTCTAAAAAATCAATGGAAAAAATATCCTCAGGTGAGGATTAAGAGAAAAAATAAATAAAGCATTTAGTGGGCACTAATGTGTACAGAATACATGAATTAGAGATGTATATGTAATCATATAATTAATAAGAAGCATATGTAAGATTGGAATTAACCAAAGATCTTTTCAGAGAGTAGGAGTCCTATAGCTTGGCTGGCTTTTGTTGGAATGCTGTGTATATTTTAGTCTTGGCTTTATCCATGGTCTTCACTTGGCTTTGAAAAAGAAACAAAATAATTATGAAAAATGTATTTGTCTTTATTAAGTTGCTCGGCATGGCTACCAGTATATTATTTAGAAATATTTCTTTTTTAAAGAGTCCTATATTTTTTGTTATATTTTTTCTTATTTTTTAAAATTTATTTTTGTTGAGGGTATTACAGATGTGCACGTTGGGTTTTTTTTTTTTTTTGTATTTTTCCCATTGACCCCCTCCTCTCTGCACTTACCTCTTCCAAGCCTTTGCCAAGAGTCTTAGGCTTTTAATATGACAAATAATTTAATAGATGGGTACTATAGAAGTAAAATAAGTTATTCTCATAGGCCTTTAGACAGTTAAATGTAATTCATTATAAAAGCAAGTTGTGGCACTGGCCAGCGTGGCTTTGGGTTGCAAGTTCCATCCCCACTCCAGTGCCAGGGCAGGAGGCAACCAATTGATGTGTCTCTTTCACATCAATGTTTCTCTCTCTTTCTCTCTCTCTCCCCCACCCTGCCACCTCCCTTCCACTCTCTCTAAAAATCAATGGAAAAAATACCCACAGGTGAGTATTCACAAATACAAAAAATAAAACAAAACAAAAAAACAAGTTGTGCTTAGCAGCAAAAATAAAAATACAGTAATCTGTTGGAAATGTTAAAATGTTCACTTAGAGGAGAAAAAAAGGAAGGTAATAATAAGCTACATTCCTCAATTTTTTTTTCTAATTTTTCTCAACAGTATTTACCACCAACAAGGCTAATTTTAATTAAGGACAATTATTTTAGTTTGCTGCACTGAATAGTTAGATATTAGGCTTTTAGGATCTTTAGTTCTCAGCCCTTTCCCATCTGTTTGATTAAGGCTGTTCTTCACCTGAGCACTCAGATAAAAATCACTAATATTGAGATCAAAGTCCTCAAACACCATACACTAATTTAAATTGCATGCAAGCCTTAAGCTGGTGTTTAATACCTCCATTCTTTTCCTCTGTAGGCATTTATGTCCATGTTCCAGATCCTTACCCAGGAAGGATGGGTAGACGTAATGGACCAAACTCTAAATGCGGTGGGACACATGTGGGCACCTGTGGTTGCCATCTATTTCATTCTCTATCATCTTTTTGCCACTCTGGTGAGTTTAGCACTTTTTAAAATTATGTCTTAGAATTCATAATGGGATAAGCATTAACAGATTTTTTGGCCTACATTCAATTTCAGAATGAGAGCCAGAGAACCAATGTAGAATAGTCTGGTTGGATGAGGTCCTTTCCTTTCTAAATTTCCAGGAATCAATGAACTCCTTCAGGAACTAGATTTCAGATTTAATTAGGAATTTGTCTCTATCAGGTACAAGTGTTTGCATGAGGGAAAACAAGACAAAATAAAATAGAAATCTCACATTTGCATACTGATTTAAACATTTCTAATCATTCACATCCTAAATGATCTAAGGATCAAACCAGAACTATGTAATTAATATTATTTTTAACCTTGTATAGATACTTTCTTCAATTTCACTCCATCTTCTTCACAGCTGTAATTAAACTGAAGATAGCAGCTGGAGACCTCAGGATCCAGTCAGTTAATTAGAAATCAGCTCAGTGTTTTTTGCTATGTGGGACTGAAAGAAACAGATGGGGAGGGGGGGAATAAAACACATAGCTGAAAATATTTTTAAAGCACAATAAAAGCTAATACTAAATCCAAGAAAAAAATTGACTTTTGTCACACAGAGTTTTCCTCTCAATGTATTTTTATTAAAAACAAAGAAAAGTTATGAAATGTGGCCTATGACATACTAAGGGATGTAATTCTCAGGTTTTTCTAATATGAAATGTACATCTCTATATAATAAATTGATGCAAACTTAAGCTCTATACTTATGTTAAAAGTTCCAAGTTAAGAATTCAGAATGGTATCCTTTATTAGGAATACATGAAATAAAAACAACTGCTATTACTTATTGAGAGGCAAAATGTTTCACAATTTTATTCCTACTATTTGGTACAACCAAGTTAGGTAATATTCCTATTTTACAGATGATGAAACCGAGGTTCAGAGGAGTTAAGTAATTGTCCCAATGTCACATAGAGTGTAAATGCTAGAGTCAGAACATTCCCAGGTCTGCCTGGTCTCAAAGCCTACGGTCTTGCAACTTCCTTAGATTATGAAACTTACTGTTGTCAATGAAAACATCAGCATCAAATCAAACCTCTGCCCAAGAGTCAATAAAATAAAGCAAATTACATATGAGCTCTAAGGTCCCTTCCAATTCTAAATATCTACGAATCAAACAAGTGCTTAAGTAACTAGATGTTATATTACAAGTTGCATTTGCTATAGGCAAAGGCTTTTAAAACTAAGGCATGTTTATCAAAAAGTATATGGGGGTGCATTGTTATGTGGTGTAAAATCTTGGGTTCAAACAGTAAAATCACAAAGAAATAGTTTGGGCATTTTTTTTATATGGGGTAACTTTTAAAATATTCACAAAAGGAAAGAACATTGAGTAGTGGGAATGGAGGTCTGGCTTCCAGAGCCAACTCGGACTGTGCTGGTGTTCCCAGGACACTTGGCCCTGAGGTCTTTGTATGCTCCTTTCCGGGACCTTTCAGACTGTGACTGTCATCATTTATTCATTCATCATTAATTCACTCACTCATGAATTCAACTAATGTTTATTAGGCACCTATTATGTGTTTACATTCCTTTCAAACTATGGAAGACCTTGGAGAATGTTAATCATGGGCTAAATGCAGGACAGATATGATTGAAATAATAAATTATGGGAATAATCTATGTAATTGTTTTTCTGTTAAAACAATATAATGGTTACCTGGCAGGCATGGCTCAATGGTTGAGCGTTGACCTATGAACCAGGAGGTCATGGTTAGATTCTCCGGTTGCAGGCTTGATCCCCAGTGGGGGGTGTGCAGGAGGCAACTAATCAATGATTTTCTCTCATAATTTATGTTTCTATCTTTCTCCCTTTTCCTTCCTCTCTGACATCAATAAAAGTATATTTTAAAAAATAATATAATTGTTTGCTAACCTCACTGCAGATCTTTTAACATAGTGATATAGTTTTGTTCCTTAAGACGGAGACTCACACATTATGAAAACAGAAAGAAAAACTGTCTAGTTTTTCAAGTGAACTTCTACAGGGATTGCTAATATAATAAAATGTTATGTTAAATCTGTACACAGACTACTTGGGTAGTCTAAATTTTCCTTACTGGGCCAAAACATGGCAATGACTGTGGAACCCTGGAGCACTTCTGAGGATTCCTGAGATTCATCTGAGCCTTTAGGAACCCATCGAACATAGCTTGAAAACCCATATCTCATTTCATCCCTTCATTCTACTGATTTAAGTATCTGCTCAAAACACTTTTTATAATTTCATTGTTGTTTCCTAAAGGTAGTTTTTAGTTAAAACTGAAAATTGAATTGTTCATTCTTTTATTCATAATTTCTTCAAATCTGTAAAGCAATTGAGAATTGAAAAGTCAATGAGGGTGGTCTAGTAAGTGTGGCTGAGTATAAGAGTATGGAGTTAGAGTTCAAAATCTAGATTCAGGTTCTAGCTCTGCTGGTCACTAGATGTGTGACTTGGAGGAACCAGACAACCCCCTGATCTCTATGTCATGCTATATCTGAAAGTGAAGATAATAATGTCCCACACCTAGTGCCCAAGTTTGCCACCTCCATGTGAGTTGCACTTGTATTTTGAAGGAGATTTTAGCCATGAAATAGTGGATGATCATAGCTGCCACCAACACTGAGTGCCTTTCAGTCTAAGTAAGATGGTGTGTGCATTTAAAGCTGTATATTAATAAATGCTAACATGTTATTATGTTACTTCAGATGTTTTTGATATATAGATGTAAAGTATTATCATTAAGTTTAAAATATCATTTATGATTCTTCCTGTACCAAGTTTCTCTCTTCCCCCTTCTCCTTTCCCACACAATGATCATTGTCTCCCAGACAGTGAATATAATGAATTTGGTATGAATTCATCTTCCAGTTTTAAGTCATATTTCACTAAATTTAACATATTATCAACTATAAGAAAACTCTTATTTTGTGTAACATTAACAAAAAACCAACAATTAAACTATACACATAGATGATAAGGTGCATCCTATTTTCAGAGTTGTTAAAATGTGAAAATAAATGTGTATATTAAAATAAATGAAATACAGTAGTTTCCCACACATATACAATATAAAGTATATTAAAATATACAGTGTTTTTAAATTTAAGGTTATTATCTACAAACATTTTCCAGCAGTCGCCAACTGGTGGTCCACGGACCACTGGTGGTCTGTGAGGTCCGAAAGGTTGGCGACCGCTGCATACCATTCATTTTTAACATTAATATTAAGTTTTTAGTTTGAGAAGTGCTACTGTAGTGTGCTGATGACTATCCTAGTGGAGACCCCTAATGCCCCAGTTCTCTACTGTGATGACCACACACCATTCTGAGGCCAACTTATATCTGACCAGGTGTTTCCCTCCTTACAAGTCATTAGTAGCAGCAACTTTCAAAATAAGTGGTATCAAACTCTGCATTTGTTGTCAGTTAAATTTCTCACTTATTATTGTTTTTTTGAAATCTTTTTATCTTAGTATACATAAAGCTCATTTGGTATATATTGTCATGAATATATGAACTATGACTGAATATACCATGTTTGTTTATCAGTTCCCTTTGCCGTGCATATGTAGGTTGTTTTATGATGTTGCCACTAATACATTTGTACATTGTGTCCCCTTGTATGAGAGCTTCTCTAGGATATATGCTAGAAAGTGGACTCTGAGATCCTGAGTACTGCCCCAATGTAGCACAGGTCTGCAAGCCATACCAAATCTGGTCAACAGGCTTTCTATGTAGCCTGAGGACTAAGACTGGTTTGTGCATTATTAAATGATTATGTGAGTACCTATATAATATCATAAGTGTTGCCTGTTGGCCCTCAAGGCCTAAAACCTTTACTCTCTCTACCTTTCATTTGAGGACTCCTGCTCTATAAGCAAGCTGCACTAACTTGCCCTCCCAAGAGCAATGGTTGAGAATCCCTGTGTGCTTACATTCTCACTTATGGTTGATATTGTTAGGCTTTTAAAGTTTTGACAGTCTTGTGAGTTGAATGGTGGTATTACTTTTCCTTAACTTGCATATTTGCATTTTCATAATTATTAATAAGGGAGCACTTCTTCATATATTGATTGGCCATCTTCTTTGTGACTCACCCAATCATACGCTTTACCTATTTTTCCAAAATCTAGTTTGTCTTTTTTTTAAATGCATGTGTTGGAGTAGTACATATATTATGGATATTAATCCCTTGACTACTATATAAATGTCCTTTCTTGGGCAGTGTTCTGTTATTCCAATTTGTGATATCGTTTTGTTATTGCCATAATTAGCTAGCTAATACCAATACTAAGAAAGGAGCAAAGGGGAGGCTAGACATTGTAAGTAGGGTCATCGGGGCAGCTTCACCAGGAAGCTGCAACTTCATGCTCCCCAGGGAACCACTAGTCCATTCCCTGCAGATCACCGAGGGAAGGAACCAAACAAAGTGGGAAATGGACACATGTGCAGTGAAGCTGGGGTGCCGTAGGAAACATGCTTACCTGGCATCAGTCTAATCTGGAAAAAAGACATTTGGCTAGAGGGTGGAGCATGGCAAGCACATGAAATCTTGGAAGGTTAAAATCCCCAGACAAAGAATTATTTCTCTCTTGCTTGCCCCCTGCTCCCTTGCACTCTCTTGCTCTGTGGCCCACAGTCACCCATGGGCCTCCGTAACAATATGACCTTAAGCAACCGCATGGCTCATGGCCATGGAGACCCCACACACAATGGGCCACAGCTGGGACCTAAGATGGACTGGACTGTGCTTTAATATGGAGCAGAAGCTCTGGGCAGTGGCTTTAATCCTAGCCCTGCTGAATACAAGATTGGACTTTTTCCATGGCAGGACAGAGGGAAATGGGGCCTTGGAAGGGAACCCCCTTAATATTACATCATCAATAAAGCTTTCCATAATACCTCATCTTCCCTGGGGGCCTCAGGAAATTCTTTTCCCAGAGGCAACCCAATAATTCCACTTCCTCTGGCAAGAGGTGGGGACACAGAGGACACCCCACCGATAACATTAGGGCATATTTTGATGCAGTCAAACTATCAGTATTTTATTTATTGTCAATAGTTATTTTGGACTCATGCATAAGATATTCTTTCCCACGCTGAGGTAATAAAAAGATTCTCCTCTTGCTTCTTATTGTTTTAAATTTTTGCCTTTTGACTTTAGGTTTTTAGTGCATTTCAAATTCTATTTATATGTGGTATAAATTAGGTGAAATATACTGCTTAAGTATAACTCAAATTGACTTTTCTCAAGCACATTTATGTTAAAATTTTAAAGCTTTGAAATTCTTAGGTGATTTCTCTGACTATGAACCTAATGCAAAAAGGTCAGTTATTCAGATATTTAAATGTATAAGTGATTTTTTAAAATGAGAAATAATTAATTCAGTTAAAGAGAACACTCTATAACCAAACTGAAACTGAGAACGTTACTTCTATACTATCCCAAAAGTCTAGGGACTGAAGTCACTTCCCTGGAGATTTTGTTTAAAGTCTGATCAGCAATTGTTTTTCGTTTCTTGTTTATCCTCAGACTGACCATCACTGTAATGGGCTCTATTAAGTTAGCTCAATTTGATTTTGTACAGTTTTATTAAATCTCTACCATGTGTAAGTACTAACCTATATCCTAACCAAAGTGTGAAGAGCTTAATCCCTGTCCTCTTTGGGCCTACAACTAGCACATAAATAGGACTAGTAAGCACAAACAAACCAACAGATAAAACCTGTGTGATTCAAGGCCTAGTGATACAAGTGATAATGCCATGAGTACATGCCATTGTTACTTGCTATGTGATCAATGTCCACATAATAAACACCTGCTTCCCAGTCATTCTGGCTCTATCTAATCTGAAATGGTGTTTAAAATGTTGACAGTAAAGAAGGCAGACATGGTTTGTGGACCAACATGTAAATATGTGCATGGAGGTTTCTTTTAGCAAAATACATCACAACCCAAATGAAAAAACGCCCACATAAATATACAAGCTCTGATTGTTTTTTAGCCACACTGGCCAGTGGTGCCACACAACTGGTGAGTTTCTGATTTAGTCTTCCCAGGGACTGGCATGTACCAAGCAGCAAAAAAAGAAAAAAATAATAATGTTTCGCTGTTTGTTCTGGCATAAAAAACAACAACAACAGGCTATTCAGTAGCTCCCTGGGGGTGCCAGTTTTTCAGTGCACAATGAAAATCAAGCTTAAGTGTTTAGCAAATGCATATTCATAACCATTACCTATTATACTTCTAAAATTTCTCTCTCATCTGCCTGTTAGTATCCCATATTTCTGTCCTGACTGCAGTTTGCCGAACGCTTGTGAAATGCATCTTTTTCTTCACTTTTGCCAATGATTTGGGGATTAAGGACTGTGGAAAGACTCTATTTTTTATTCTCAGTGGTTTCCCCTTTATTATTGTTTCAAAGGAAAGCCCTGTGATGTGAATACTGAGAGAGAAAATGTAATTAAGCGTCCATTGTGGATAGTCATTTTGTTACCTTTGAAGTGCTTAAATTAACATAGCAATCTCTTGATTTTGCTTCTGCAGTGGCAGCTTTCTGAGAATAGTCATATTTTTCTGACAAAAATGGGCATCCCAAGGTGTAAATTAAGTAACTTGATTTTATAGAATTCATTTAAAAGTGCATCTGTATCTAACATTTCCCGTTTTACATTGCTCTGATTACATTTGACTTTTTGTTGACCTATATAAAAAATGAGATTGTTTCCAACTACAGCCGGCAAGATTTTTTAGGAGAGTGTGATTATAAATGGTAAGAAGGAAAAGAAAAACCCAAGATTGTGGGTGTTGACTAGATACCAGCTATGCTTCTATTGCATATTAAAAACTATTTTTTAAATAGAAATTATGATTAGAGTGTATAGTAGAGAAAGGAATAAGATTAAAGGTGACATTTCAGCCAAAGGGCTATCGTTAAGCTATCTAAAAAGGAAAAGAAAGTAATAAAAGTAAACTTTACCAGAAAAGACGTGAAAAGGGAAAGGTACATAAGGCTGGGGCGCAATTGTATGCAGGGTTGGGGAGAATGCAAAATAGGATATGCAGCTACAGAGACAGAAATCTTCAACCAAGTGAACCCATTCTAAAATGGTAAAAAAATAAACCACAACTTTCAGGAGTCTGAATAATGATTACCCAAAAGTGAATCTGAGGTAAAGTATATTGGACAGAATGGTCATGTCCGAATACACTTGGAGGAAATAATGATACTAGCAATACAATTTCTGTAATTTATTGAATTTTACTAAAATGTACTGTGGATAAATGCAAGAAAACAAGTTTGTCTATGGTTAAATGTATAAAACCTGAAACATGGTGAATACCTAGTGAACGCTTAGCTCAGGTTAGTCTGGCTTTTTCAGAAGTGTGTAAGGCATGAGAGGAGTAGTTAGAAAAAGAAAAGGGGACACGACACATAAGGACTTATTGTAGCTGAACACCTATTAAGACTCTGGGGCAGAAGCCATATTGAACCTGGGAAAGCATGCTTTGAAATGTAAGCTAGAAGGTCAACATCCCACCAATATGTTAATGTCATTCCTAAAAATTCTAAGAAGGATCCTTGCCAGGCTTCCAGAGACCTAATATGTGGCCTGTTCCACACTGAATGTATTGCCAGTTCTAAAAGTATCTTGAGCATGGGCATTATAGTCTGAGGAAAATAAAGAATTAAATACCTGGAAATTTTTAATAGTTATTCTCAACGTTTTCATTGACATTGGTGATTCATAAGGTTTCAGTAGTGTTCATAAAATAGGGAAGTGACCGTATTACATCAGTTGTATATTATGTGGTAGAACAAATACTTGTGTTGCATATTCATATAATAGAATGTTAGAGACCTGTTAAAAGTGGCAAGTAGCCAATGCATGAATGTATATGTATATATATGAATTTCTTTTTTGAAAGAGTTGCACAAATGAAATACTGCTGTGTTGAAACTATGTACTGCTTGTGCTTTAACAAAGCTCAAGAGGAAATGAAAGGATATATCATTAATCTTTATTCCCATGGAAATTACATCATTAAAAAAATAGTGATACAGATTTGGTGCCACATTACAAATTTAAATATTATATAAACCTAAGTATAAAAAAAATAGGGCAGAGTAGGTTGATTGCATAATTGAGAACTGGCAAAGTGTAAAGGTATTTAATGCAAACGATGAAGTTCTTTGAGTCAACGTGGCAAGTCCCTGTAAAATTACTTTATAATATTAATAACATTTTCATATAAACCTGTGAGTCACACTTAATGACTGTGGGAAACCTTTTGGCACTTGTAAATAGTTAAACATTGAAAATAAGATTCAGACGTCAATGTAATGGGTTCAGATTACTAATGAGCATTAACTCAGCTTTGTATAAAACCAGAACAAACAAATGAAACAAGCAAACAAACAGGAATTGAGCTATGGTTCTTGCCTTCAGAAAAAGGATTCATCCCCCACTCCCAGGACTTTCAATACCATGCATTGGAAAGTGGCAGACCCACTCCAGCCAGCATCCTCAGTCCCATTCCACACAGCACTGGGTTTGTAGGAACACAATATGTCTCATTGACAGTGTAAATTAAAAGTGATGGAACCCAAGCTGCCACCCTCTCTTCATTTCTATTTATGCATCACAGTGGCTACTGCCATCCTATTAGAGTCTGAGAAAAGAACCACAAAGTAATTCTCACCTCCTTAGGACCAGCTGCAGACCCAGCCCGCCTCCCCTATATCATCTATCTCCATTCCAAAGAGAGTCAAAGGCAGACTTTGGTCACCTCTGACCCTGAGTGCCAAGGTGTCACCTTATCACAGTGCCCTTCAATTAGGAACATGGCCACAAGGATCAAGTTAAAAATCCATGTGCAAATAGTTTCAGGAGGAAACTCAAGCTCCATATATATTTTTATATAGTTTCTGGTTTTGCCATCACGTTGTCATGTTGATTAAGCAGTGATGCCTAAACATTGCAGGATATTTGTTGAATGAACTTGGGCTGAAGGATAGTTTCAAGCAAACTATAAACTTTCTCTTCTATAATTCTTCAATTTGGTGCCATTATCCTTCCCAACAGCTTGTCTCAATTCTGTAAGCATGGGGCTTTCAAGCCTCTGCAGCATTTTTGCTAACAAAACCAAAGAAAGCCTTTCCTTTTTGAGTCTTGCCTTCTCTCTATCCTGAACTCTTATCTGCATGACAAGGAGAAAGTGCAGTTAGCATCCCACATCTGTCTCTCTATCCTGCTATGAGGGAGCTATTTTTTCTTTTCTCCAAGAAGAATGTGCAAAATGTACTTTAAAAATAAATAAATAGCCCAGCTAGCATGGCTCGATGGTTGAGCATCGACATATGAACCGGGTGGTCATGGTTCATTTCCTGTCAGGGCACATGCCCGGGTTATGGACTCAATCCCCAGTGAGGGACGTGCAGGAGGCAGCCAATCATGATTCTCTCACCTCATTGATATTTCTATCTCTCTCTCCCTCTCCCTTCCTCACTGAAATCAATAAAAGTATATTTATAAATAAATGAAATGCTATATATTTAATAACCTTTGTCAAACTGCACTTTACACTGCCTCATTAATGTTTCAGTAATCCAGTTTAAAACAGCTACATTACATGCGTTTTGTTTTGTTTTTTTAAAAAAAAAGCAACTACAACATCTGAAAGAAAAAAATTCACAGAGAAGAAACGAATGTCATCACTTTGTGATTATTACACTACCTCCGTCTCCCACCTCTCCAGCCTCCCCCAGCCTCCTCCCTGGCATCCATGCTCTGGCTGTTCTTAGCTGCTCACCAGGCCCTTAATTAGCCACATGCTCCCAAAGCCCTGACTTTGCTCATTTCACCTAGCAAGCCTTTCTCACAATTCTCTTAATGCTGAAATTATCCTTCTCCTTGGTATGTTGCTGTCTTGGTAGCACAGGGTTGGGCTCAGTGCCTCACAATTTTAATGAGTAGCGTTCAGAAGATGCACCTGACCCATTTGTCCAGATGAGCTCTCAGAAATCTAAATGCTCAGATGGCACAGTGATAAATGTGTGATACTCTGCTTGGGTTTCATTTCTGTTGGTCGGTCTTCACACTTGTCTGGACCCCCTCGGAACCCCCACTCCAATCTTACTTCACACTCCTACTTTCTGAGAGGAAAGAAGAATGTTTTCTGGGATGGAGCATGAAGGAGGCAGAAATCTCTGGAAAGAGGCAGTGAGGCAAAGTGTGTTTTGGTGGTAGGGTGACATGCCACACTCAGGAGCAACAACCTGGGTGTGCTTTGACATTCAAGATTTGTCTTGTACCCACTTCTTGTCTGAACTTGGGGGGAAATAGCCTCACTGGGGGACCCACATAGACAAGGGGCAGCCTGGACAGAGTTGGGTAGCTGCCTGAGAGGTGTAGGTAGGGAGAGGACCTAAAAGATCCCCTAAGAACAAGTCTCCCATACTTCCTTCCTGGAATGGTAGAACTTCCAAACTTCCTTGGGAGTTGAGAGTCAGTATATAGGAAAAACACCATTGAAGGAACACCATTGGCCCAAGCCAGAAACCAGATGGAGAGCTGAAGGGGTTGAGTGGTGTCCCCCAAAAGATATGTCCATGTCCTAACTGCAGAACCTTTGATTATGACCTCATTTGGAAAAGGGGTCTTTACAGATGTAATTAAGTGTCTTAAGATGACATCATCCTGGATTATCCAGGTGGACCCTAAATCCAATGACAAGTGTCCTTATTAGAGATATATACCAGGTAAGTACAAGATACAGGGAGAAAGAGAAGGCCACATGAAGACAGGGGCAGAGATTGGAGTGATACAGCCACAAGCCAAGGACACCTGGAGCCACCAGAAGCTGGAAGAGGCCAAGAAGGATCCTCCCTTGCAGCCTTCCAGGGAGCACGTCCAGCTGACAACTTGATTTTGGACTTCTGGCCTCCAGAACTGTCAAAGAATATGTTGGTTCAGACCACCAAGCTTGTGCAATTTGTTACAGGAGCATGAGGAAAATAAAACTAACACGGAGTGTCACTAAGAATCAGAGATCTTAGCAGGGACTGTAGGAGCTGAGGTGGTAACTAATTCAGCAGTGAGAAAGCCCAGAGTCCCCAAAACAAGTGCCATGGCTTCCCCTAAAATGTGACAGAGGAAAGGCCACATGGCCACAGTGGACCAGGTGCTGATGACAATCACATCCTTGACTTTAAATCAGCCCTAGAAAGAAAAGGAGCATTTATTCCAATGTAACTGAGTTTTACAGGATGAAATGGGATCTAGCAAAATTCACTTTTCAGCTTTCAGTGCAAATGGAGGGCTAATGGACTAAAGTTCATTTGTAGTAAAAGCAAGAAAATTATTTTCATTTCCAATATCTAAGTTTATGTCCACATATTTTTTAAATATATATTTTATTGATTTTTTACAGAGAGGAAGGAAGAGGGATAGAGAGTTAGAAACATGGATGAGAGAGAAACATCGATCAGCTGCCTCCTGCACACCCCCCACTGGGGATGTGCCCGCATCCAAGGTACATGCCCTTGACCGAAATCGAACCTGGGACCCTTCAGTCCGCAGGCCGATACTCTATCCACTAAGCCAAACTGGTTAGGGCTGTCCACATATTTTTATATGGGCTATACCATACACCAGTATTGCTGGCGAGGGTTAAATAAAAATACAGTAGCTGCAATTTGTTGAGCCACATAGCTTGTGGCTGGTAGACCCTACCTGCTAACTGAGGTCCCCAACCACAATGCTCTTTTCTACCAGGCTTCCAGCCTACGTCCACTTAATTCAATTGTGAACTTCATCATGGTGAGTGCAATATTGCATTTATTTTCCCGGCCAGGCAATGTCTGGCACATCAGTGGAGTCCAATCAAATGCCTGTGGAATTTAATCGAATAGCCTAACCTCACTGTCCTTAAGTAGCCTGCCATCTGTCTGGTGTTGGGGAAATAATTAAAAATAAAATCTGCCAATCCGGAAAATCTCTCCACCTAAGCAGACGAGAAAGAAAACAATTCTATTATTGGGTGAGCACTAAACCAGGCTGCAATGGGCATCACAGGCAACTCGCTAAGAGATTGCAAAGACAGAAAGTAACTCACCCTTTTATACATATCCCACAGTACATCCATGTTCTCAAGATGGAAACAACAGTCCTCAAGTAAAAAGACTCTGCAGAACCATTTGTTAAATATAGTTCCCTGTAAATTCCCCGGTAATTGGGGTGGTCATCTGTGGTAGCTAATTGCCTTTATCCAAAGGAAAAATCCAACTTCTCCGTGACAAGTTGGTAGTTTTGTAAGGGGTGGGGCCAAGTAGCTAAATTACACACACCCCCGCCCATGGAGAAGGGGTGCTATTCCTGGGTTGTAAAACAGAAGAGGATTGTTTAGAACTTTAAGAAAGATTTTATACATCTCAAAGGGACAGGGGAAGAATTTACAAGGGCAAAGTTTTCTAAGGAAGTGCTCTAAGAAAGAGGAGGCAGACAGTTGTTTTCCCTTTTTTCATCAGGGAATTTTTTATTTTTTAGATTTTTGTTTGTCCTTTCACTGGAAAGATAGGAAAAGTGGTTAAATTAGAACACAGAGCCTGCCCAAGTGCCAATGAGTGATAGAAGTGGTGTGAGACAGCTCATACTCCCAAAAGACCTTGAGGTGGACATCTCTGAATCTTGGGCGAGGTTGGCAGGAAAGATAGACTCCTCCTCTGCTATTACTTGTAATGATAACATCAAGGTAAACATCAAGGTCATGGGAAGGGAGCTAAACTTGGAGTGATCTATATAATGTCCTGTTTAGGGTATAATGGTTGGTTTAGAGTAAGCCTGAATGTATCTGTGCCCAGATGCCCATAGTGTGGCAGGCATGGGAAGGTCAGTAAAAATCTATGGTAGACCATTCTGTATCTTCTTTAAGTTCTGGTAAAATCCCAAAGGACATGCGATGAAAAGGAAGGGTACTGGGACTTGTCCCAAGCCAAGCATATCCTATTAAATGTAATAATGTTTTAGAGGCTTCTTTTTCCTTGTTATACTTTCATTAAACTTGGAAAAGAGTTAGCCATCAACTTATACATAATACTCTCTCTGGTACTTAAAAGTCGTGATGACTAAATTGCCTTAATGTTCTTATCTTCATGCTTAACTGTCTAATATTAACAAGTGGAGCCTTGGCCACTGTGGTGCAGGCTCAATTCCAGGTCAAGGGCCCATACCTGGATTGTAGGTTTCATCTCCAGCCTGGTCAGGGTGAATTTGGGAGGCAACCAATCAATGTGTCTCTCTCACATCAATATTTCTCTGTGTGTGTGTGTGTCTCTCTCTCTGACCCTTTCTCTCTCTCTCCCCCTCCCTCCCTTCTACTCTCTCTAAAAATCAATGGAAAATATATCCTCCGGTGAGGATTAACAAACAAAAACATAAGTGGAAATAATTTGTTAAAGAGGGAAATTTAGAGGAAGAATATAAATTAGGAAGATAAAAGATTATCAAATGAATGTGGAACTTTAGAAGTCCAAGTTGAAAAAGGACTAGAAATTAAAATATTTTAAAAATTGTGCATTTTTGTTGTTTTCTTTCTTTTACCTTATTTACCCATTCCAAAAGAAGTATATACCTTTTTTTTTAATTTGAAAAATATGGTGTAATACAAAGAAAAGGGGGAAAAAATCACTTTTCACAAAGGCAAGCAGCATGAACATCGCTAAAGAAACTTCTAGCCTTTTCTCTATTTCTTTTTGTACTCGGTTGTACTTCCACCATATATACTCTTATCTAATATTGTAGTATAAGCATTTTTAACACTAATAAAAATTTATGAGTGCATTAGTTGTCTATTGCTGTATAACAAATCATGAACAACTTAAGAGCTTCCACCACAATACACATTTATTATCTCATGCAGTTTTGCAGGCCAGGAATCTGAGACAGGTTTAGCTGGTGTTTCTAATTCAGAGTGTCAGATGAGTTTCTAGTCCAGAGGTTGGCTGGGCCTGCAGGCTTCAGTGGGGCTGGAGTATCCACTTCTAAGATGAGTCACTTGTGGCTGTAGGCAAGAAGCCCCAGCTCATCACCACACAGGCCTCTCCATAGGGCCCCTTACGTGTCTTCATGACACTGCACTTGGCTTCTACCAGAGTGGGTGGGAGAGAGAGCAAGGTAAAACCCACAACGTCTTTTATCACAAACGATCATTTCCATTTCCTATTGCTTACACATCCCAGCTGTATTCATCATGGTGGGGACTCACAAGAGTGTGACAACGAAGACTCACAAAAGTGTGAACACCAGGGGGACTTCTGCAAGACTAGCTACCACAATGAACATTTTTAATGGCTGCATGAATCTTATACTAGAGATCTATATTAACTGTATTAACTGTTTATGTAAGGTTAGATATTATTTCCAATATTTCATTTTTATAAACAACTCTATCAAGCACATATATAAAAATGCCATGAGTTCTTCAGATTATTTTATTTGGATATGGTCTCAGAAGTGGGATCATTGAGTTATAAAAAACTTTTACTTAATTTCCATTTTAAGTTGGCTTCATAAGCAAATGAATATTTATATTGCTTATTTCCTTCAATGTATTTGGGATAAATTCCTTAAAATACCTATGAGGTGATTCACAACTACATGTTTATTTTCATTTAATGCATTCTATATGGTGTATATTTTAGGCAGATATTTCATATCATATGTAGATAATATTTTGATACTTACAGCATGTGGGTTTTTTCATTGTTATTTAACCATTTTATAGATCCTCCTGAGTTTGTTTGTTGCTGTTATTTTGGACAACTTAGAACTTGATGAAGATCTAAAGAAGCTTAAACAAGTAAGTAATATATGGGGGATTCTTAAAACATGTGCTTACAGGTAATATTAAAGCAGTTCAAACTTCAAAGTAAAAATATAGACTTTTAATAAATTACAGCCAGCAGTCTAAGTTGGCAAAGTATTTTTTGTTTAATTTTTATTATCAGCAAAGGAAATTTTCTATAATTATCTTAGGAACATTTTTACATTATTATTATGAGTAAGGGTAAGATTGATATAGTGTAGTAAATTAGACTTGGAGACTATTCTCCTTCTGCCATTAAATGAAGGTTGTCTGAAAATGAAATGCTTCAGAGACAAGTTGCCTTTTTGCATAATTATATGTGATACTCTTGATCATCATAAAAATATTAAGCATCAACTTGCCTTACCTATAGGTATTAAAAGAGGATTTAGTCTGGGTACCCATGGTGATTATAAGAAATAGAATGAGTAAATGATCAACTGTGTCCAGTTAAGTATGAAAACAGATTGATGTAATGGCAATGAAAATTGTATCCAAAAAAATGAAAATGTATGAAGGTTATGTTATTGATGGCAAAAAGATTATAGGTATGACCAATCATTCTCATAGTTTCTGTTACATGGAGGATACTTTGCTTGAATATCTGGCTCTATGAAAGACCCTTTCAGAAGGAGAGTGGGTGGGAGAGAAGGACACCGGAACAGATATTCTTGCATTATCCTCCCCAACACTGCAAGAATAATCAGTATGCTTCCAAAGAGTACCAAGTCTCTAAAACAAATTCTATCTAGATCAAGGAGGCCCTCCACCTTCAGCATTTTCAATTTGCATCTGCGTGTCTATTTTTAACAAAGCAGAGACATAATCTATTTAAATTGTGTTGTTGTCATTTTCATATCTGAAAGTTACTTTAAGCATTTCATCTTACCACTCATGTTTACATCTCCAAAGCCTATGTTTTAACTAAGGGTTGTCAATAAAGAAAAAAAATGGATGTAAAGATGCCCATTTAAATAAACTATATGGCGCTTTGCTTTGAGTATGTATCATTTGTTTTATTAAAGTATCACTGATATCTAGTAAGTTTTATTTAATCACTCACTAGGTATTAGTGATGCTTTGTTTTTCTGGAAATTCTGTACTTCAAAGTTGATTATCTAATTGTGCTGGTCTATAACTTGGAGTATATTCTTTGAATACTTAGAAATATTTGAGCATTGGAAATCCAAATCATAAGTAAAATACCAAAATTCATTATATGAGTACTTTTCACACTTTTTTTAGCCATAATTGGACTGAAATTACATTTCTATTAAATTCATCTATTCATTTTATACTTGATACTCATTAAATTGCTGTAGACCAAATATTGTTATAATAAACTAAAATGTTCTTGGTTCACTTTCTTCTATTTTTGTATAAGATTACTTTGTGTTTTCACTAATTTCTTTTTAATATATACTTTTATTGATTTCAGAGAGGAAGGGAGAGGGAGTGAGAGATAGAAACATCAATGAGAGAGAATCATTGATCAACTGCCTCCTGCACGCCCCTACTGGGGACCAACCCCGCAACCCAGGCATGAGCCCTTGACAAGAATGGAACCTGGGATCATTCAGTCTGCAGGCTCACGCTCTATCCACTGAGCCAAATTAACTAGGGCTGTTTTCACTAATTTTTAACTATTGTGTCATTTTTTATATCCTGGGTTTTCCTTATTTCTTTTATCTTGGTCTTTGAGGTAAGGCTCATTTACATAATTTCAAGAATACATTCACACACACCCATCCACATGCATCCTTTTATGCACATAATGATGTGGATACCTGAAACTTTAGACTGCCTTTTATGGCTTCATTTAGATCTCCAATAAAAATGTTACCTGAAATATTTGTTTAGTTTTTCATGTGCAGGACAACCTTTAAGGATTTAAATGTATATACTCTATTTTTACTATTCCCAGATAGAGAATAGAAAGTGGGAAATGTAAAAAAAAAAGCACTTGATTTTCTTAATGTTTGAAATTTCAGAAAGCACTATATAGTATTCCAAAGCCTCTCTGTTCAGTTCTAACTTTTATTTCATCTTTTATTTTTTTCCACCAACTAGTCTACAGGTTTGTATACCTCCAGTAACATTTGTTGAGAGCTCAGTGCTAATAAGTGCCAGAGTTAGGATTTGAACCCAGGTGATTTGGATTAAAACCCCAGGCTCTTAGCCTCCACAGTATATTGAGTTGAGCTAAAGCTGTGTAGATGTCAAACAGGAGTCATGCCTTATGTTAAGGCTCACTCACAGGACTTTTAATTACCTGTTTATAAATAATTATATTTTAGATGACAGAGATGTCATTATATTTATGAAATAACTGTTGATGTAAGAGTCAGTTTTCTGAGGAATGAAGATGAATTAAGTAACCCAATCATTAAAACTATCCAAAATAGTTCTGTGTTTCTCCTTGAAAAGGAGATGATCTAATCAGAGCCACTGGAGTTAGGGCAGTTGCAGACTGTAAGAGCTAAAATGCTTACCATTCACTGCACATAATAACAGATGCTGCCCAAGGCAGCTCTTCTCTCAGTGACCTTCTGGAGAAAGGATCCTCCTTAGACACAGACATCAAATGCCTGCCGAATATTAACATGTCAGCCAGGCCTCTAGAGACTTTTAATCTATTTTATTATGATTGCTTATTAAAAACAATTGTGTTAAATTATAAATCTTGGTTCTTAGACATTTTTCAAGAGTAATAGAAGCAAGTACCTCTAAAATGGAGAAGTGAAATATGAGATATTAAACAGAGGTATTAGAAAGAAAAAACAAGTTCTCACACTTGGGGGAAGGAAATATGTCCCTGAACATGGGCAAAATGGGAGATCATAGTAGAAAGCTAAATGGTACAGTGAAGGAATTAGAATGGAAGAGAAGAAATAAGTGAAGAAGTAATCTAGGAAAACATTTCAGATATGAAATTAAGGGAAAGAGCACGGATTATGACTAACTGTAATGTGGTAATAAACTGGGAGGACCAAATCCAGAGTCAGGAAAGTGATAAAGTCAGGTGGCCAAGTATCAAAGGACACCAAACCTTTCAGGGAGAAGTTCCCCAAGAGCAAGTACAGTCTACTGATCAGTTGTTGGTGGACTTGTGGAATAATATTCTCTTTAAGTAGAAACATGGTGCTATATATATTTTTCCCATTCTTTTTTTTTTTTAAAATATTTTTATATTTTTTACAGAGAGGAAGGGAGAGAGATAGAGAGCTAGAAACATTGAGAGAGAAACATCGACCAGCTGCCTCCTGCACATCCCCCACCGGAGATGTGCCCGCAACCAATGCACATGCCCTTGACCGGAATCAAACCTGGGACCCTCAGTCCGCAGGCCGATGCTCTATCCACTGAGCCAAACCGGTTTTCCCATTCTTTTCTGATGTCACCTCCTTACCCTTTAAGACAGTGGTTTCCAACCAAGGACTGCTGATCTCTAGGGCTTTTCAAGAGAAACTATAGAGCCAGCAGTCCTTTTTACCACTACAGAAAGCCAAAAGGGAATTGTGTGTTTACCCAGCATTAGACCAGATGTGCTAACTAAAATGCCAACTTTAATACCTGTAGTTGGATATCTGCAAATTCTATGTGACAGCTCAGCTTCCCTAACGCTGAAACTCCGATGTCTCTTCATCTGTTCCTTCCTTTCAGGAAAAAGAAGCAACATTGAGTTACATATTTCTTAATAAAGGCATTTTTATAGAGGGAAAAAATTTAAGATGGAATTCAGGGGAAAATAAAAGAGCTCCTTGGGGACGAATTTTGAATGGTTTTGACATAGTACCTATTCCCAAAATCCCCCTCTCCAAGGTATCACCAGAATTGTGCCTTAATGGTCACTGCTATAGCTTTTTCCTTTGTAACTCTTCAAAATAAATAATGTAAATAATATCCATGTAAAATTTGTCTATTGATTTCCCTGTGTGTTGAATATAAGATGCAATCTATTCCTAGTAGCAATATACAACAGCAGCAATCAGTTCATAGTGGCCATAATTTACATGACCTCATAGCTAATTAAATAGAGACCATGCTTCTATTTTCAGCATCCCCAAAATCCATTCTGGACCTGGATATAATAGATGGATGATAGATAGATAGATAGATAGATAGATAGATAGATAGATAATGGTTTCCTACATAAGATCAGAACATTGACTAAGAACAGGATTGTTAGTGAATGTATAATTGGCTGTCAAGAAGCCAAATCAGTTTGTATGGAGGCTAAAAAAAACACCCCTTGATCTAATACTATACTCTGAACAATAGGAGGAGATAATGATACTGATGTTCAGTGATGTTGGAATAACACTGGGGAATGTAGGTAGAGTTTTGCAGACTTTGAAAATGAAGAGAATTCTTGCAGCTTTAATTATTCTTGTAAATCCAGTGCAAGGCAGATATAAAGGGTTTTCTTTTAAGCAGTATAAAATTCATTGCACTATGATGGGGAGGAACCCATAGAAAAGCCTCAGGGGAAGAATAATTGAAAAGGGAACTATAGATAGTCTGTTTAGATTAAATTCAAAGCTCTGAAATTAAAATTCTCTCCCTAACCCTATATCATCTCATTTGAATCCTGATTCAAATTTGATGATGTTTGGCCTTTGATGATGTCCACTGTGTATTGGTGGGGTGGGAGGACAGATAAAGAAGCTTCTTTCACTTATTGAACAACTAGAGGCCCGGTGCATGAAATTTGTTCACTGGAGGGAGGTGTCCCTCAGCCCAGCCTGCACCCTCTCCAATCTGGGACCCCTGTGGGATCTGGCCTAAACTGTCAGTCAGACATCCCTCTCACAATCCGGGACTGCTGGCTCCTAACCACTTGCCTGCCTGCCTGCCTGCCTGATTGCCCCCTAACCGCTCCCCTGCTGGCCTGATTGACGCCTAACTGCTCCCCTGCTGGCCCAATCGCCTCCAACTGCCCTCCCCTGCTGGCCATCTTGTAGCCACCATCTTGTGACGGCCATCTTTGTGGCAGCCATCTTGTGATGACATGGGGTGGCCATCATGTGATGATATGGGGGTGACCATCTTGTGACAATGTGGGGAGGCCATCTTGTGATGACGCGAGGGCACGAGGGCCACCTAAGCTTTTATTAGTATAGATTTTTAAATAAAAAATAAAATTTTATATTTCTTTTAAAAATATGAGCTCCAGATTAATGTTTCTCTCTAGCCTTACCTGGGAGCTTACATTTTCATCTCTGTCTTATCTCCTATATTCAAGTCATTCCAGATTTAGGGCAATGTCAAGGAGACAGGGTGTTACCAGAGTATACCACTCAGCTAGCTAAGCACTGGTTTCTATCACCTGATCTGAGTGGAGCTGTCATTATTTTCAGTACTTTGTCTATCTCTCATTAGTGAACTCAAAGTAATGTAACATAAGATAGAGTGATGTAACTGCTACAATAATAAATATTACTGATTGAAAACTACCGCATGCAAGGTACTTCATATTAAATTATTGAATTTAATTCTGAATATTAAAGACACAGAAACTAACATTTAGGGAAGTAAACTCCTTGCCCAAATTCACATTATCTGTAAATGCCTAAGTTGGGATAACATGGGCCATCAAACTCTAAACCAGTGTCCTCACTGAAAGATGCCACACTACCTGATCACTTCATTCATTCATTATGAAATGCATGTCTAGAAAATAGAGTGCATGAGATGCTTACATTTGTGAATCAACATACCCCCTCTCTGTGAGTGTATAGACTGGAGATCAAATTCTGATCAGAATATAGCTTAGTGAGCCAGGAACTAGTGTGGAGTGTGGGGCGGGGGAGAGGGGGGAGGGTTGAATGATTCAAATATGTAATGGCATGAGGCTGAGATTGTCTGAAGTATGCCTTTCATGGTTGGCATATTACTCCCCATTCTGTAATCTTCAGGTCTGTATACTGTGCGTCATATATTATGTTAGGGGCAAGGGACATTGTTCCTGCCTTAAAATAGCTTGGGAGCTGGTGGGAGAAAGTGACAAGTAAACAGATACTACAAGAGGCTTGAGGAGCACATAGGAGACATATCTAGCATAGACTATGAAATCAGAGATGTTTTTTCACAATTATGGTATAGACTGAAATCTGATAGGTTGAATAATGCCTATCCAGGTGAAAGGGGTTGGAAGAAGATGGCATGAGGAAGGGTACTTAAGATGAAAGGAACAACAAGCTTTTTCTTTAGACAAGAAATAGCACAGTAACTTTTTTAGAGGCCACTCACTGTGGGTCAAGTATAGAACAAAGGAGAAAATGATGAGCTGGAAAAATAAGCTTGGACAAGCAGATGAAATTAGTGTGAGCAGCATTAAGCATTTTAAATATTATACTGAGGGTATTTAAGCCAAAGAGTGACATAATCTCCCCTAAGTTCTAGCTTCAGTGTGTAAAATGGACTGAAGGACACCTAGGCTGAAGATAGGAGGACCAGTTTCTGAGGCAGACAGTGATTACAGCCTCAATAAAGGATACAGAGATGGGAGAACACAAAGGAGTGATTTAATAGAGAGGAGGGAAAACAGGGGATAGGATTTGGTGACTAATTAGATGTAAGAGATGAGAAAAGGCAAGAGACAAGGATGTTACCCAGGTTTCCAGATTTCCCAAGGTGTTCTATGACAGAGAATACAAGAGATGAAAGGAATATGGGTTTTATTCATTTGTTTTCTTTTAGATGATGGGGGTTGGTCATATTTTCCATGAGATAGATGCCTAGGAGCTATCTAAGAGATGATGTCTAAAGGTAGATGTAAGGATTAAAGGGGAGGTGAGCAATCTGGGCTGAAATAGATATTGAAGAGGAGCAAAAATCACCATACAGATGATAATTTAAAACCCTTAGAAATCACGAGTTTACCAAAGGAAGAATAGTTCTCTGAATCATAGGAGCCGATGAGAAAGAGCCTGAAATGGGAATGAGAAGTCATAGCCCAAGAGTTAGGAGGAAAGTCTAGAATGTGTTTGTCATCAAATCCAAAAGGTTCAAGTGTTTCAAGAAGGAGGTTGTGGTCAACATGTGCAAAGACTTTACAGAGGTCACCATAGAAAAAATCCTATTTATAATGTCACAAAGAATAAAATATTTAGGAATAAACTTAACCAAGGAGGTGAAAGACTTCTACACTGAAAACTGTAAAACATTGATGAAAGAAATCATAGGCTATATAAATAAATGAAAAGACATCCTGTGAATTAGAATACTTAATATTGTGGATTAGAATACTTAATAATGTTAAAATGTCCATACTATTCAAAGTAGTCAACAGATTCAGTGCAATCTCCATCAAAATTTCAATGTATTTTCTGCAGTCATAGAAAAAATGTTCTAAAATTCATAGGGACTTTCAAGAGACCCCAAACAGCCAAAACAATCCTAAAGAAAACAAACCAAGTTGGAGGCCTCATACTTCTTGATTTCAAAATACATTACAAAGCTACAAAAATTAAAATTACATGGTACTGAAATAAAGACAGACATATAAATCAATCGAATAGCAAAAGAATCCAGAAATAAACCCTGGCATATATGGTCAGTCTTTGACAAAAGGTGTCAAAACTACCTAAAAGGCAAGTGACTGTCTCTTTACCAAATGATGTAGAGAAAACTAGAAGTCCACATACAAAAGAAAGAATTTGGACCCTTACCTTACACCATATGCAAAAATGAACTCAAAATGGATTAAAGACCTTAATGTAAGATCTAAACTATAAGAATCCTTGAAGAAAGCACTATGGAAAGCTTCATAACATTGGAATTGGCATTGGTTTCTTGGATCTAACACCAAAAATACAGGCAACAATGCCCTAGCTGGTTTGGCTTAGTGGATAGAGCCTCAGCCTGTGGACTGAAGGGTCCCGGGTTTGATTCCAGTCGAGGGCACGTACCTTGGTTGCAGGCTCCTCCCCAGCTCAGGCCTAGTCAGGGCTCGTCCAGGAGGCAACCAATCGATGTGTTTCTCTCACGTTGATATTTCTTGCTGTCCTTCCCTCTTTCCTCCACTCTCTCTAAAAATCAATGGAAAAATATCCTGTATCTGTCAAGGAGTTCATATCCAGAATATAAAAAGAATTCCCACAACTCAAGAACAAAAACAAATAACCCAACTTAAAAGATGGTAAAGGACTTAATACACATTTCTCCAAAGACTTATGAGTGGCCAACAAGCATATGAAAAGATGCTCAACATCACTAATTGTTAGAGAAATATAAATAAAAACCACAATGGTATACCACTTCAGATGCATTGGGATGACCACTATCTGGAAAAAAAGAAAGAAAGAAAAGAAAAGAAAAGAAAGAAAGAAAGAAAGAAAGAAAGAAAGAAAGAAAGAAAGAAAGAAAGAAAGAAAGAAAGAAAGAAAGAAAGAAAGAAAGAAAGGAAGAAAGAAAGGAAAGGAAAGGAAAGGAAAGGAAAGGAAAGGAAAGAAAGAAAGAAAGAACATAAGAAGTTGGAGAAAATGTAGACAAATTGAATTGGAACACAGGTGCATTGTTGGTGGGAATTTAAAATGGTGCATGAACCGTGTCCAGCATGGCTAGTGGTGAACCTGAGGAGGGGTGGTGAAGAATTAAAGAAAACAGGCAAGAAAATACAGTTGGGGCCAGGTGGGACACTGTTCTTGGAAGGAGAGACAGTGCCACAGCCTGTAAGCCAAGTCTTTATTTTATAGTCAGATCCTATGAGGCAAAGTTATGGTGTGGTCAAGATGGACACATATGTAATACCTTAATAAATAAAGAAAAAAAAATTTTTAAGATGTTTACTATGTTCTCAAGTGTTTCGAATCTACTTAATTACATGCACCTGAGAACTCTATTAAGCTGTTTTGGCAGCACTTGCCACACCTCCTACATCACTCAGCCACCTGAGACCACAGCTTCTGACCATAAGGTCAAGCTTACAACCATAACCTTTGGCTATAATTGTACTGGGAGGGCTTTGCCCTCCAAACTGGGTCCTGCATGTGGCTTTGCCATGAGAGGACATTGCCCTCTCACTAGTCCAAGACTTGAACCTGTCCAAACGCGTTAGCTGCTCTCCACAGGTGCTATGGAAAACAGTATGAAATGAAAAAAATGAAAAATAGATATCAATTCTGGGTATATATCCAAAGAATTGAACACATAACTCATGCTTACTATAGCATTATTGACAATAGCCAAGAGATGGAAGTGACCCAGGTGCCCATTGACAGATGAATGGATAAAGGAAATGTGGATATACAGGGTGGGGCAAAAATAGTTTTTCACTTGTTTGTACAGAACTGAAAACCTACTTTTGCTCCACCCTGTATACATACAGTGGAATATTATTCAGCCTTAAAAAATAAGGAAATTATGACATACTATAGCATGGATGAACCTTAAGGACATTATGCTAAGTGAAATAAGCCTGTGACAAAAAGATTAATACTGTATAATCCCACCTACACAAAATATTTAAAGTAGTCAAATTTATAGAAACAGAAAACAGACTTGTGGTCACCAGGGACCTTGGGAGAGGGCAAATAAGCATTGTTTAATGGCTACAACAATATGAATGTACTTAACACTACTAACTCCTCAAAATTGATTAAGATGGAAAACGTTGTGTTATGTGTTTTTTACCACAACATTTTTAATTTTAAAAAATTAACAATAAGGAAGTGGTTAATGGTGGTGATGAGAGCAGGCTCAGGGACTTTGTGTAGAAAATGAGGAATGAGCAATTGCTGAGAAAGTGAAGATGAATTGCCAACCCTTTGCTCTCAGATTCATTCTCTTAGGTTTTTAGAAAGACTGCCTAGTTACTGAGGCTTAATTTTTTCTAGGCATGTTAGCACCATTTACTACAGTGCTACCCTACCTTTTTCCCATTGTGATATGCATAGAGAATGATTTTTATACAACATATCGGGGTCAACAATTGGGAATCTACAGTTGGAGACATCAGATTTCTAGTATTCCTGCCACTCCAGGAAACAGCTGCCCAGCAGCTAGAGAACCAATATCCTGAAGAAGCTACAGATCCTTGTGGTGGAGAGTCTGGAAACTTCACCTCTCACTCAAAGCCTTTGGAATAACCCAAATTCACTTGAAGCCCTTCTCTCAATATTTTGCTCATTGAATGACCCTTTTGTTGTCAATTTACATATTATTACCTGTACTTTTCATAATTTAAGTCTCAAAATATCATCTTATATAGCATTTGACCTGCAGTTTCTGAAATTGCTTCATTACTATACTTTGGTAAGTAGTAAGTTCTTATGTTATATTAACTCATGAACAAGCTATAAGATCAGTTTAAAGAGATGACTTGGCTAAAACTGAGAACTGTTCAGAGTAAGACTCAAGGCAATAGGTGCCAAAAGAGGCTCAGAATTTGTGGATATCAATTATCATCATAAGGCAACAGAGATCTGAAAGTCAATGCAAAAAAAGAGAAACAACCAACTGGAATTTTGGACCTAAACAGGTAGAAGTCTGGGATCCAGGAAGTTAAATTAAAGCAGAAGAGGTACCTATTAAAATCTATGTCCTCCTATTATGGATTAAATCATGTTCCTCAAAATACAGAAGTTGGCAGAAGTAGGCTTACAGTTGTGAGTACATGAAACAGGGTTTATTCCTGTATTATTTATTTATTTATTTGCCTTATTATTATTTCATATCCTTACTTATGAGTTATCTTTTAGGTAATGATGGCTGGTAATTTAACCTACTTTTGCCTATCCCTGTTATTTATCCAGTGCCTATATGGAAGCCCTAACTCTCTGTACCTGTGAATGTGACTTTATTTAGAAATAGGGTATTTGTCGATGAAATTGAGTTAAGATGAGGTCATTAGGTGAGCCCTAATTTAATATGACTGGTGTCCTTATATGAAAAGGAGAAGAGACACAGATAGACACCCAGGAAGAACACCAAGTGATGACAGAGACTGGTGTGAGGGGTCTACAAACAAAGGAACACCAAGGATTGCCAACCTTCACCAGGATCTGGGAGGAAATCCTCAAACAGACCCCTCCTCAGAACATCCAGAACAAACCAAGCCCACAGAAACCTTATATTTGGACTTCTAGCCTCCAGAAGTTGTTTTATCCACCCAACTTTTGGTACTTTGTTACCACAGCCCTCGGCAACTAAAACACCTCCAGAGCTCTGTTCTCCAGCCTCAAGAGGAAATGATTTCTTTCTGACACTGGGAAGTGATGTACCTGAGAGAACAGCAAGTAGGGACGATGGGTGCACTCTCAGAATGCCAGACCAGCTTTCACCCACCAAGAACAACTTGGAGTCCTTTTCTTTTGCCTCTAATCAAACAAGTCTTATAAAAGTAAATGTATAGATTTGAGACTTTCTTGGAAGAAGGATTTATCTAAGCCTTTCCTAAATTTCCTGTGTGACTGACCCAAACCAGATCACTTTTAGAGGATTTTCCAGAACCTTGTTCTTTGCCTCATTCACTGGCACTCAGGATATTTTATAAGTTAGCTTAAGTCTCTCTTGCTATTGAACAAACACAAAATGACTTGCCTAAGACTGTTTACACTGGTGAGTTGTTGGTTGTGTCATTCTATAATTGTGCTAATTTATCATTACTTTTATTACAGTTTGTCACAGCAAACTGTAAGATAATTCCTCATGTTAAAAAAAAAAAAAAAAAAGTGCCCAAACCTAGGCGAGAAACACCTCAGCTCTGTCTGAACTCAGAATGCCTGGCCCTCAGCTGTGGGGACTCTCTTTCATTTTGCTTCCTTTAATCAAGAGAAGAGAAATTTTAAAAACTTACAGTGCTTTTTGTTCTTCTAATCCTATCACGGGCAATGGGAAAGTGCACTGTTATGGTCCTAAGAAAAAAGCATGAAAATTGTTTTTCAGTTTTATGCAGCTTCTCACAGTTGTTGAATTGCAAAAAGACTGTTAGCTATGTTAAGACTTGTTAAAAGGAGTTGGGGAGGGGAGGTTTACCCTGTGTGCACCTAAACAGGAAACATGAATGCACTGGAGATTTTGTTCTTGCCTTGACTGATTTCTTGTGGTCTCAGATTTCACACAGAACTTTGAAGGGATGTTAGTTTTCGAAGGTTGCTGTAACAGAAATATAAAATCTGGGTGGCTTAAAACAATAGAAATTCATTGTCTCACAGTTCCATATGCTTTTCCATTCTTCCCAAAGCCTTTTTCATTATCCATCTGCTTGTTCATTCATTTTTCAAATCTTTGAGTTCCTACCATGTGCAAGACACTGGCCAGACACTGAGGAGACAAGACTAGACAATTAAGTTTTCTACCCTCATGACATTTATGATCTAATGGAGGAGCTAGACAAAAATCAAATAATCAAATCAAGTAATAAATATTTACAAATTGAATTTCTTTTTTAGAAAAGAACACAATTTGAGAAGTTAGTAAAAGACCTTGACCCAAATGGGGGTCAGGGAGGTGAGGAAGGGAAAGGAAACACGTGAGCTAAGTTATGAAGAATGAGCTGCAGTGAACTTCATGGAGGTGTTGGTAGATGCGGGGAGGTAGAGCATTCCAGAGAGAAGGAAAAGCATTTGGCACAAACAGAATTCAGAAAGCTCGGAGTAAAGTGGTGTAAAGTGATCCTAGAAAAGTAAGCAGGTGTGGACCCGGAAGCTGCTTGAAAAACATGTTAAGAGCTTTTTTAAAAAACCTTTAACCTAAGAGTAATAGGAGGCCACTGAAAGCTTTCAAGATGGGAGACAGTGGTGAATTAAAGAGCTATTTGGGAAGTAAAATCAACAGGAACTTGGTGACCATTTGGATTTAAGAACATAGGGATAGAGTCTCAAGGATGACTCTTGGTTTCAGGTTTGTCTCCTTGAATGGATAATGATGATATTCACTGAACCAGGAAACATCAGCATAGACTGTATTTGAGGGATACCATTATCAACTCAGTCTTGGGCGTGTTGGCTTTGTAATGAGTTTGAGATTCTGATCACAGATGCTTAATATGTGGTTGCATGTATTGGTCTAGAGTTTAAAGATTAGGGCTGGCTGGCTAGAGATTAATTATGATTACTCAAAGTAATTCTTAGTTATTTATCCAGTGCCTATTATGTGCCAGTTGATCTTTCCTTGTATTCTAGACCTCTGGGGTAAGTCAGTGAAAAACCAGACAAGTCCCTGTCCTCTTTCATTCTTTCATCCTAGTGAAGTTCTCTGTATTTTCTTAATAGTGAAAGTTGTAAATCTGGATGAGATTGCAGAGGATGGGAAGAAAAGAGATATTGGCGCAGTGAGGAAAAACAACCTTTAATAACTGCTGGTGCTTTGCTCTTAGAGTAACACAAATAATGTCTTTGTTTTTCTTTATGTAAATTTTGACTTTTGGTTCTGTTACAAATAATCAACACTTTCTCTGTCTCAAGTTCTATCTCCTAATAAGTAAAGATCTTCTAGTCCATATTACTCCTTTTAGGCCAGAATTCCGTATTTCACTGCCCCACAATGCTAGTCAGCCTTATAGAGAACCATCAGCTTTGAACAAGTCTAGATCCAGGCCAAACTACAAAGAGAGGCACCCTGAAATTTCCTAAGACAATCCCTTCTTCTAACTCTTAACCCTGGCCTCCACTAGAAGGACAAAAAAGAGACACATGACCATGGCATAATTTTATACAAGAAAAATAAAGTGAATTAAGCCTGTTTAAAAAAGGAGATATAGAGCAATGAAAGAACAGACCATGTTCCCTCCCCAGGTCTTGGCCAGATTTTTCACTTTGTAGCTCAGTTGGATGGGTTTTTGGAGGAGGTTTAAACCACATATGAGACTGGATTGCACTGGACTGATTTTTAATAATTAAAGGTGGTCAGAAATCTATGGAATTTATCTAAGAACAGTGACCAGTCTTTTTCTTTATTCATGGTTATGTTTCCCTATTCTTGAGGGTTAGTGATTTCATTATTGATCTTTCTTTGTACTCTATTCCCTGCACTTACTCAGCAGTAGGCTCAGTGGGAAATGGGACTTGTTTGGCATTCTTATACATAACCATATGACTATTGAATATTTTTACTCTGATATTAACAAAAGAATGACAGGTTATTTCTAAGAAACAAGAAATGTATATGCATGTTAGCCCTATTTCCATAGTGTTTTGCATAAAATATGTTGATTAATATGAATTTTCATAGTGCATCTAATAAGCTCTTTTTATCAAAGTATGCAAAATTGAACAACTCTACAATCTACCACAAGCATACTCAGGAATGGTACTTGGAAAATGTATTATCGCTGCCTGAAAAGGAATTACTTCAGGGGACAGAGCACAGCTGTCCTCTTAAGTTCAAGACCCTAATGTAGAGACTCCAGTACAAAATATGTCTTTCATGCCTCTAATTTAAAGTGCCATATTTATTTTATGGTAAATAACATCAATGATACTTAGTTATCTGTACACTAAGGTGGAACAAAAAAAGGAATTTACTGTGATAATGAGAGGCCTATTTCACACTATCAGAGAAAGTAGTTACAAATAAGCAAAGGGGAGATGCTGCAATAAACTTTGTGGTGCTGGATTGAAGTAGGAGTATCAGTATGAACTCAATTTATTTTTTTTTAAGATAGATACATAAATATGTAGGTAGATGCATAAATATGTAGATAATACATGGATACAGTTGTATATAGATATACAGATTCATGATGAATATATATTCATATTCAAATATGTAGATAGATACATGGATGGATATGGTTCTATGTTTACAAGATACATTCAGACATAGATAGGTACTAATTATAGGTATGTGTGTCTATATGAGTTTCTATACATACATATACTTCCTAGCTGTTTCCTTTGAGTGAGACTAAAAGCAGTAACGTATCAATAACAATAAGCAAACCCAGTGTTCAAGATTTTTACTTTTTACATACCATTTCCCAAAGAAACAAATCAACTCTTTGGAGAAATAGCTAATTTTAGAGCTGAGTCAGGGAAGACTCAAGATGAGACGTATGTGTTTTGTGGAGCCAGAAAATAAGGAAGAGATTTAAAATAAAAGGAAGATAAGGGTATATCAAAAGTGTAGAGGACTCAATTGAAAGAGCTCCCACCGGCCAAGGCATAAAATAAAAAACAGTAGTATTGGGTTATAACCCAAAGAATAAGATAAACAGCCGAAAAACACACATAGGTATACATAAGTGATTAAATAAAAAGTGTTAGAGAGGGCAAAACTCTTTCTCACAGGATAATTTCAAATCATAAATGTAAAGTGATAAAAATAATAGAATTACAAATAAGGGAAATAGAAAATCATCATTAGAACTGTTGAAAGCATATGCCATGGAGCAAGATCTCAAATGCTCCAGAGAATAACAGTTTTGCGCTTCTTTTATGCATTTGAAATTAAGCAGGAGATGTAAGGAGGATTGGAGGAAACAAGGGGATTGGATTACAGGATAGTTAACAAGATTTTGTGCTCTGTTGAGGATAAATACTAGCCTCCTCTTCCAGGGGTATTAAATCTGATATTTCAAACATGTTTTATCCTAGATCAGTGATGGTGAACCTATGACACGCGTGTCAGCACGCGTAGCCATTTCTGATGACATGGGGCCGCATGCTGAGGATGAAACATTTGCTGCTCCTGAGGATGAAACATTTGTGAAATAATGTTTTTTCCTCAAAGTGACACACTACCCGAGTTATGTTCAGTTTTTTGGCGAAGTTTGACACACCAAGCTCAAAAGGTTGCCCATCACTGTCCTAGATGCACAGGAACAATGGATGGGGCTGGCTTAAAACCTTTTACTAAAGAAGTTGTAGGCCTGGGGCATGACTACTCACCAAGACTTGCTCAGTTAGGAATTTGTGATCAGATCACCTTGTGAGGTTACTTTGCATATAACCCCTTTTTTCATCCATAGGACAATGCAGTTACAATTAGTATAATCAAGTTCTATTGATGAACACTAAAATTAGTATGTGAAACATTAAGGGTAAATTGGGTACTTAGATGGCCTGAAAGTTTCTCCCCCCAAATCATTTTTTTTTTAAATTATCGTGATGGTTTTATCAAGTGTCTACAAATTCTTTGATACTCCTTCCTTCTAGGACAGTGATGGGCAACCTTTTGAGCTTGGTGTGTCCAACTTCGCCAAAAAACTGAGCCTAACTCAGGTAGTGTGTCACTTTGAGGAAAAAACATTATTTCATGATATTTATAGTTTAAATAACATAAATGTATAATTGTTATATATAATTGTATTTAATAAACCTCAGCGGCCGCGTGTCATCAGAAATGGCTACGCGTGTTAATGCTGACACGCGTGTCATAGGTTCGCCATCACTGTTCTAGGAGATAAAATTTAATTCTTCACTCCTTAAGTGTCGGCCAGAGTTACTGACTGGCTTCTAACTTATAGAGTAAGGAAAGGGAAACATTGTAACTTTATAGTGAAGAAAACTAGCAGACACACTTACACAAGTCATTATGGTTAACATTACCTATATCAAGGCATATTGATGTCATGTACCCCCTGTTATGATAAAATGAGCATATCACCTTTATTCAAAAAACCCGAAACCTCAATTTGATCATGAGAAAGCATCAGACAACCCTTAATTGAGAGGTACTCTACAATTGAACTCTTTAAAACTGTCAAGCTCAATTTAAAACAAGGGGAAGTTTGAGAAACTATCACAGCTAAGAGGAGCCTAAGAAGACATAACAATGAAATATAATGTGGTACCTTGGATGGGATTCTGAAACAGAAAAAAGATAACCTGGAAATTTCAAATAACTTCTGCACTTCAGTTAAAAGCATTGACCAAGGTTAATTTCCTAGTTTTATAAATGTTCTATGGTTATGTAAGATGCTAACATAGGAAAAAGCTGGGTCAAGGGTATTTTGGAACTCTGAATTATCTTTGCAACTCTTAGTAAGTTTCAAGTTATTTCAAAAATAAAGCTTTTTTAATGAGATAAAGAATTTTCTGTGGTGGCGAACTCTAATAACACAGCTTATGAAAACATACATTGGCTGCTGTGTTGCCTTGTTCCAAGGTGCACACATCTGTGAAGCTTTATATTGTGAATGTGTGGTATGGAATTTATAGTTAACTAGTAGCCCATTTGCAGGAAGAACCCTGCAAGCGGCCGCTGCGGCCGCATGCGCTGCCACTGCTGCCGCCGTTGCGGCCGCAGCGCCTGCACCCGTGCGCCACTGCCGCCTGCCCCGCTCCACCCCGCCCGGGCTTTCCCTCTGGCAGCCACCTTGCTTTCTGCTTTTCTTCCCTCTTCCTTCTAAATTGTCTTCAGTCTTCACTCCTCCCTCCCTCAGCATATGCAAATTAACCTCCATCTTGGTTGGGGTAATTTGCATATCGCCCTGATTGGCTGTTAGGCATGGCTTTTTGGCTGGTGGGCGTGGCTTGGGCATAGCAAAGGTACGGTCAATTTGCATATTTGTCTATTATTAGGTAGGATTATGCTTTTTTTGATCTTGAAAAATTGGAACATATATGTCATCAGGAGCCAAATCAAAAGCTTCTTCTGATTTTGTTTCTAACAGAAAAATGTGCTGTGACCTGTCATTTCCCCTCTTCATCTTTATTAGTAATATAGCTCATCTGAAATTGAAGGGATTTGTTGTGTTGGTTAATATGGCTGATTCAACATTGTAAAGAACTTAGAGAAGAATAATAGGCTGATGAGAAATGTCACAAAGGGGCCACTTCGACCTGTTTAAGGGACGCCAGTGATGTTGCCTTTTTGTTCTTCATCTCATCACTGTTGTGTTGTCATTGTCTAATGTGTGTAAATGCACAGTGTAAGGCCATGGGGCTACAAAGAGTTCTGCCCTTTGTTAAAAAGTTGCCGTCTTACCAGGGGAAAGATAAAGAGGCATAGAGGGAGACATGGCTAACTCAGGTGAGACTCAAGTTGGCAAGATGTGTCTAAAAAATGATGAATAATATTTTGTTAGCAAAGTGGGAGAAAATGTCCCATGTAAAAGAAATAGCAGGTGCAACACTGCAGAAGTAAAAGTCCATCTATTGCTTGAAAATGTTTTGATGAGGCGGTATACAACGGCGTTTAGAGACTCAAGCTATGGAGTCAGAAAGATTGTGGTCAAATCTCAGGGCTACCACTTCTAGCTGCATGGCCTTAGGCAGCTGACATGATCTCCTTGGACCTGTTTCCTCATCTTTAACATGCTAGAATATAGAGCTAATTATGGTACCTACATAAGGGGCTATTTTGAGGATTAAATAATATTAGCAATGGAAAGTGTTCAGCATAGTATGTAGCACATTTGTTTACTACTTCAGCTACTTGTTGTTTTTATTCTGAGCAATCTTCCTAGAGGAGATGATTTTTGAAGAATGTGTAAGAGTTCACCAAGGGTAGAAGGAAAGTGTATTGCAGGCAGAGAAGTGGCATATCCAAAGGCACACACATGTAAAATAAGACTGTGTTGGAAGGATGTACAAACCAGTATTGTTAGAGTCTAAAGGGCAAGACGGTAGAGGCTACTGTATGCTATGCTAAAAAGATTTGCATTTTCTATACACAATTGACCATCCTTGAATTACTATGAGGATTGGGAACAAGGTGATATTTCTTTTAATGGTGTTCTGAAAAGATGAATTTAAGGAGACACATTACAATGAAAATCCAGTTAGGAGGGTTTAAGGAATGGCAGTGAGATAAAATCTGGGATGACGAAATGACCATTAGATTCAGCAACATGGGAAATGTTGGGGACTGGTAAGGACAGGGAGAGACCTGAGACCAGAGAGGGTAGAAGGTGAGTGGGACATCAGTGTAGATAAATAGCTTTGATGGTGAGCATAGGCAACTCTTTCAAGAAGAAAGTTTGAAAAGAGAAGAATAAAGGACACATGATAAGGAGAAATGTTTGCTTCTCCCTATTTTCATTTTCATTTTTTAAACCAAGAGACTTGAGAAAATCAAGTCAACACAGTGAAGAGGAAGAATGGGAAAGATTGGGAAAGGATGAGGTGGCCCCAGACTAGTGGAAGGAGAGGGGGCAACAGCACAAACAGGGTGGGGGCAAAAGTAGGTTTCCAGTTGTGAGTAGACAAAACAGTTTATTCTCGTATTATATTTATTAATTATTGTATTACTAAAGGCCTGGTGCATGGATTTGTGCACCGGTGGGGTCCCTTGGCCCGGCCTGCGGGGATCAGGCCAAAACCGGCTCTCTGACATCCCCCGATAGGTACCGGATTGTGAGAGGGTGGTTCTTCGGTGATGCACCCCAGAATTGGGCTCCCTCCTCTCTGGGTCTGGGTGTGTCACTTGAGAACCACAGCTGCCAAGTCACTACAGCTCAGCAGCTCCTATGTTGAGCATCTGCCCCCTGGTGGTCAGTGCACGTCATAGCTACTGGTCAGCTGGTCACATAGGCTTTTATCTATAACTAGAGGCCCAGTGCATGATTAAATCATGCACATGTAGGGTCCCCTAGGCCTAACCTGCCATCCAGGCCATATCCACTGCCCCGCAAAGCCTAGCACGCTCCGCGGACACTGCTAGCAGCCTGGGCCCCGGGTGCCAGAGGGAAGCTGGTGCTGGCAGCTGGGGGAAGGAAGGCCTACTCTTGCACAAATTTTCATGCATCGGGCCTCTAGTGTATATAGATTTTCCATACTAACAACTGGAAACCTACTTTTGCCCCACCCTGTATGTGCTTTCCTCTTCATTTATCTCCACTTACTAAGATGAGATCATGTTCACATAGAACTACCAGTTACTGCGGCATAGGGATAGCTTCAGGTTTTTTTTTTCTTTTCTAATATGTTTTTATTTATTATTTTCAGAAAGGGAGAAAGGGAGTAGGATAGAGAGATAGAACCATCAATGAGAGAGAAACATCTGAAGGTTGAGTCTGCAACCTGGGCATGTGCCCCTGATCAGGAATAGAACTGGTGACTTCTTGGTTCAGAGGTCAACACTCAACCACTGAGTCACACTGGCAGAGCAGCTTTGGTTTTTATAACACATTTCCCTTGAGTTATTCAAATTACAGGCAATATGCTATGTCACTTATATATCTGGCATTTATATAAAAGAATGAGAATTCTCATTTTTCATTTGAGAACATTGAAATCCAGAGTGACTGAGAGATTATAAAACTGAACAAAAATTTAAATGCACATATTCTTACTTTTTTTACTGTTTTTACTTAGGGGGTATCGTCTCTTATGTTTTCTAAATCAAAAGGAGAGGACAGTTATATGAGAACACTATATATATTCTGAATTCCCTTTGGTATGGGTTTTATTCCTATTACTTACTAAATATTCATCTCATAACAGGAACCAAGCCTCTAGTTTACATGAAACTCTAATTTCATCTGAAGTGAAGCAAAAATATGCATTTTTTATCATAATGAACATGTTTCTATGACTCAGTTAATTCCCTAATGGGAACAATTGTGTTTCAGTTGAATAACACAAGAAAGATATAATATAACATAGAGGTTTTTGGACCTAGAAGAAAAGAAGACAAAAAAAACATACAAAACAAAACTGTTCATTACTACTGTCTCTAAGAAATCATTAACTTCATTAATGGTATTTTTAGGGGACAATACTATAAGGAAAACTTATCCCTTTGATATAATTTGGCACTTTCGTTTTCCCCTCTTACTAACTTGTTAGCATTTTCTGCTAGCCTAGCCTTGTTGCAAATATTATTTATATGGCTGCACAAGGTACCCTTCTGCATGACATTTAAAGCCTGTAAAGACCTTAGGTTTTAACAAGATCTTATGAGAGCGTGAAAGTGAACATTCTGTGTGCTTCTCAGGGATGTCCAAAGATGGTGTAAATGCAACAGCCCATTAAGTGCTCTGCAGGCCTCCCAAACCAGGAAGCACAGAGCCACCACCCAATTCCCCAGGGTACCAGCTCCTCCAAGAACATCCCCCCTCTCCCCATTCCCTCCATGGGTGTGCTGTAAAGAGGAATGAGCAACAGCTCTTGAATCTGTTGAGAGATGTAGAGAAGGAAACACCACATGCCGTTAATCAGTTATGAAATTACTTGGAACATTTTGGGGTGTCAGCTGTCACATAAAAATATAGCTTTTATGATCCCTATGTAAACCAAGAAATGAGCCCTCCAATTTACATTCATAAAACCCCAATTTGACCTTGGAAGTACTGTATTTATTAAAAATTTTTGTAGAAGGGGGAAAAACATCAAGGACTTAAGCACTTTTGAAAGGAGACATTTTTAAAGGGTAGAGTATTGCTGTCTTACAAGCAATCATGTGGCCAAACAGACCTTTGCCCTGGATAAAAATGAAAAGGTTTTCCCTCCAAGAAATTCTTTATGGAATTCAACAGGCTAGGGGGAGATATAGTTTATATTTATATATCAATGTTTTATGGTAACACAGGGATATTAATAAAAACCAACCTGTTCGATCATTCCTCCAGATAGCCCATCTGTTTTAACCCAGAAGCCCTGCCATTTGGGTTGTAAAATCACAGAGGCAAAATAGCAAGAGAAACTTTCTTGAAAAATCGTAGTTTATGCTTTAGGACAAAATTCAATTCTGAATCACTGTGTCATGTGTAGCTCAAAAAAAAAAAAAAAAAGCCATCATGCAAAGAAACAAAGAGAATTCTGCTTTAATCTACCCAGGTAACAAAGAGGAACTCCTTTCTCCAGATCAAAAATAATGTGATCGTTTTCATATACTGAATAGTCAACAAATACTCTTCAGTCACATTCACCCACCGATTTCTGCACATTTTCCAAACTAGCATGGACTAGAATCTAAAATGAGGACTCTTTCCCAAGTCCGAATGCTTTTTAAATTGTTTTTCTTTTCTAAAAACCACACCAAAAATTACAAAAATGCATATTAGTGTCATCCTTCCATTCAGTTATTTGTCACAGCATTCGGAAAGGAACTGAAATGAAATACTGTTTGAATATTTTAACAGAAGAAAACACAGGCTGAAATGTGGAAGATTTAAGCGATGAGGCAGAACAGGGTATGTGTCATGCAGAGCAATTACACCCAACTCTCTGGAGAAGCACAAGTAAAGCAAAAGGCTTTCAGCCGCCCAATGGGTAATGATATCTCAGCAAGACAGGTGCTGAGCCAGAGAATAGCACTGAGCTTAGATGATTTATATTTTTTAAAGCTCAAGGTTTGAATTTTTTTCTTTGATTCCCATTTCTTTTTTGAAAATGTGTGTTTTTTTGCCCTGTGAGTCTGGTACAAAGCTATCATCTCATCTGTGGCAGCCAGACTTCATGCCCAGTGGAAGCCATTTCAAACTCCTTCCTTTGTACTGTTCTTTACATTAGTTTTTTTTTTCAGGGTAAAGAGTAAAATCTTGGGATTCTCTGCATTATGTTCCTTCCATTCAAGAATCATGATCTTTGAAATAATTTTTACAGGAACAATTGCAATTAGAATTGTTATATGATAAGTCTGCTTTTGTGGTATAGTATAAAGATCTTAAATTATTATCCAGTTCTTATAGTCCATATTATTAGCTCATTGCCATCAAAGCAAATTTGATCTTGGAAAATCTCTGCTTATAAGCAAGGAGGGGAAAGCATTTGGATAAAAAGTAGAATACCATTTTATCACATATTAAGGAAACTTTATAGTGGCTTCAAAATGCCGTGAAATATTATTCTTTATCCTGTTTGCTTTAACCTCCTCACACTTTCCACCACCTACCTGCCCCCCCCCACACACACACACACATCTTGCTCTTTTCTCTTTTTATATCTTAACTAGAGGCCTGGTGCATGAAATTCGTGCACTGCGGGCGGGGGGGGGGGGGGGGGGGTCCCTGAGCCTGGCCTGCGCCCTCTCGCAGTCCAGGACTCCTTGTGGGATGACTGCCTACCGGCTTAGGCCCAATGCCCTGGGCCTAAGCTGGCACTCAGATATCCCTCTTGCAGTCTGGGGCTCTCACAGTCCAGGACCCCTTGCTCCTTACCACCTGCTTGCCGTGAAGGCAGGAGAGGCTCCCGCCACTGCCACTGTGCTCACCAGCCATGAGTCCAGCTTCTGGCTGAGCAGGGGGGGCGAGGATGCGCTGCTCAGCCAGAAGCTGGCTTGCTGCTCCTTAGCACAGGCCCTGCCCCCCCGCCCACTGGGGAGGGGCCGTAGGAGGTTGAGGCATCATGGTCACGCCCCATCCCACCTCTGTGGAGGCACCGGGACCACACCACCCCCTCTCCCGCCCCCTCTGCAGAAGGAGGGGCACTGGGACCGCCATGGCTGGCCTGGCGGCGCAGGCTTGCTGGCCCCACTCCGCACCCACTGGTCATTCAGGGAGGTAATTCTTGCCTCAGCCCTCACAGCCCCAGCTTCATCTGGAAGGTCATCTGGAAGGACATTTGGCTGTCCGGTTTAATTAGCATGTTAGCTCTTTACTATATAGGATTATAATCATGGAATGGGTAAGGAGAAATGGACAAAGTTATGATGATTAATAGCGGTGAATTAAGAATTAAATGATTTTTCTCTACTACATTATCTGCCCTTTTTTAAAAAAGTTTTTTTACTGTACTATAATAAACACATAGAAAGAGACATTTTGCTTAATTTTTACAAACTGAACACATGCAGCACACAGATTAAAAAAAAAAAAAAGAGTGAAGCCCTGTTAGGAGCCTCTTCTCCATACACCCTTCCAGTTATTACGCTTCACCCCCATCTCTAGGTAACCGCTCTCCTGATGCTAAGCAGCATAGATATCGCTAAGCAGCATAGATATCATTGCCTGTTTTTTAACTATAGAAATGGAATCATTCATTACGTACTCTTTTGTTTTGTCTGGTTGCTCTCACTTAACATTATGTTGTGAAATTCACAACTGCTATTCAAAAAGAGGCCCCTTACTTAGTGACTTAGTAAAGAGGTCTGGTGTAGCTACCATTTGAGTAGCCACTCACCTTTCTCTGTTTTAACTGGCCCTCCTGCACATCTATGGACCAGCAATGCCTCATACTCAGGAAGAGAGTTTTAGTATCCTGAAGAACCTTCTGAGTCATCAAAAACAGCTTCTCATTTGTACTTTGTTCTTTTGCCATGCAATGCTCAAACACATGCTGAATTCTAATTTATTTATTCATAAATAGTTCTTGTGTTTTTACTCTCTAGAAGGTGCTATAAAGTAAATTTTAAAAGGTGGAATCTGGCCCCTAAGGAAGGAGTTTGCAAGTTTTGGGGAACATAAGTAGTACAAATTAGAATAGGTTTTATTTTAAAAAACATATAGGTTATACTGGTAACCTAGATATGTTGAACATTATATTCTGGGATATTAGATTAATATAAAATGTTATGTCTAAATTTATTCTGAGTTCATCAATGGCAGACAGAAGTTCAGGTTAAATGCCATAGAGTCAAATTTTATTCTCTTCTGTGAATCCAGAGACACCTATACTCCACACAAACACATTTATTTAATCGGTAAATAGATATTTTCTGCTTATCTCTCCATCCTTCAGGGTATATTCAAAATCCTTTCTTTTCTCACTTATCTGCTAGAGAGTTTAGTTCTGCCACCTGATCAGTATAATTATTTATTCACCAAATATTTGTTTAGCTTACTTTGCGTCAAATACAGTGGCAGGCCCTGGATATGAAATTATGAAAAGCCCCCACACTATCCTTGCCCACCTAGCATTTAGAGTTTCAGGAAAGAGGTACAGTGTTCAAGTTGTCACATACTATAATTTCAAATAATGCTCTATGTAGTGAATTTAATAGTGTCCCCCCAAAATTCATGTCCTCCAAGACCTCAGAATGGGACCTTATTTGGAAATCAGATTTTTGCTAATGTAATCAGTTAAACTCACACTGGTTTAGGGTGGGCCCTGATTTCAGTGATTGGTGTTTTGGTAAGAGAAAAGAGAAAGATTCAGATAGAAAGACAGAAACAGAGGGGCAAGAAGGCATTTTGAGAACAGAGGCATATATTGGAGGGATGCAACCACAAGGCAAGAAACACCAAGGACATGAGAAGCTTGGAAAAATCAAGGAAGGATTCTTCCCAAGAGCCTTCCAAGAGAGCATGGCCTTCTGGCACTTTGATGTAGGAAGTCTAGCCTCCAGAACACTGAAAGAATAAATTTCTGTTATTTTAAGATACCAATCTTGAGATAATTTGTTATAGCAGTCCTAGGAGGCTAATACAATATGTATTAGATTGAGCCATAAGAAATTGCCTATTTTTGAGTGCTTTGACCTACACAAACAACAATATAGTTCAACCCAGTATGCTATGAGGAAGACCTTGTTGGTCACAGAAAGCTTCTCTGGAGAATTGGTAATGGAACTGAAATCAGAAGAACAAGTAGACACAGTTGATGAAGAATAAAAAAGAAAGGGGAAGAGAAGAGCTCCCAACAGAGGGACCAGCGTGTGCAAAGCCTCTGAGGCAGAGGGTCCAGACAATTTTGAGGAGCTAGAAGAAGATGACATGCAGGCAGAGGGCCAGATGAGGCTGGACAAATAGGGAGTAGCTAAATCGGGTATTAATTTGGAAAGATTGAGAGTTTTAAGAGCAATGGACCACCACTGAAGTGTTTAAGCAAGAAGGTGAGAATACTCCTATTGCCACAGGGTGGAGGACAGATTCAAAGGAGCCAAACCAGATGGAAGACCATGGAAGGGAGTACAGGAGCCAGGTGGTATCTTTGACCAGAAAAGTATTGGTAGGGATCGAGAGAATGGACACGCGTAGAGGCTTTTATAAAGGAGCCTCGTGTTTTTGTTTTGATGATACGTCCTGATTAATATACCATTTGCTCTTGTGTCTTTTGAACATTTAATTCTCATAAATGTGCATACCAGTGGTGGTACCTATAGATCCCCGATGTTGACTAACAGTTAGGTGTAGCCATTCTGCTGCCCAAGAAGTCTCTGAAAATAGAAGTAGCATCTTCATTTTTTTTTTTCTTATTTGTCTCTTTGCTCCTCACCTGTGCACCCAGCACTTTGTTTATATCTTGGCTAGAGTAACTCTTCTATTTTATTGTCATAATCTGGTTTTATAACCATCTATTCGTTATAATGTGGGTTCTGTGAGGGCTAATGCTGTGTCTTAGTTCTTTTTCTAGCCCCAGAACTTAACAATGACGCGGCCTCTAGGATTTGATTTATAAGTGACTGCATCAATGTATAAATAAATCTGTCAGCAAATGCATGAACTAAATACCTTAGATTTGCTCTATCTTCTCAGCTTTTTCAGGTCTATTTCTTTGGCTTTGTATAATTGTCTTTCTTTCTGGTCTGACTTAACTTACTAACTGCTTTTTCTTTTTCTGTATACTCTACTTACCCTGTAATATTTTTCTCCTAGTTGTGTCAATGAGCTTTTAGAAAATAAGTCTCTTTTTCATGAACATCTTTGTTTATGTATGGAACCCTTTTTCTAATCGCCTACATCTCATGGACATGCTAGTCATTTTGTTTTGTGCCTTTGGGAGCTAATCCTTTATCACTGTCATTATCATAGCCATCAAATTATTGAGAACGTGCTGTGCTCAGTGCTCCATTTAGGGAGGGAGGAAGGCAATGAGCAGGAGAAGCCCCTTCCCTAAATGAGATTACCACCTATGACAGGAAACCAGACAAGCCACAGAATTAAATAAAACATACAAATGGCAAAAGTGAATTGTTTCTGTTGTATAAAACAAAGACGTTAGTTTTTGTAGCACAATGAGAAAAAGGGCACATTTCTCTGATCTAGAAATGAAACAAATAATCTCACTATGCGCTCACAACCAATTGGACAACTGAGCCATATATTGTATTAAAATTGGGATGTTCTCCAAAAATGCAGCCTCGTGTTTTCTCTGGTCAGTTGGGATATCCCCCATATGGGTACAAGGCAGCTGCCACCTATCTTCCTGTTATAAGAACTTTTATGGTAATATTTCCGCAAACACAAGACAAATCCTACCTAATAAACTAGTAATATGCAAATTGACCGCACCTTCGCTATGCCCAAGCCATGCCCACCAGCCAAAGCCACGCCGACCAGCCAATCAGAACAAGTATGCAAATTACCCAACAAAGATGGAAGTTAATTTGCATACGCTGAGGGAGGGAGGAGTGAAGACTGAAGACAACTTAGAGGGAAGAGGGAGGAAAAGCGGAAAGCAAGGTAGCTGCCAGAGGGAAAGCCCGGGTGGGGCGGGGCAGAGCGGGGGCGGAGCAGGGGGCGGAGCGGGGGTGGAGTGGGGGCAGAGCGGGGGCAGAGCGGGGCGGGTGGCAGCGGCATGTGGGTGCAGGCGTGGCGGAAGCAATAGCTGCAGCGCACGCCTCGGCAGCGGCCACTTGCAGGATTCTTCCTGCAAATGGGCTACTAGTTGTAATTATAAAGGAAAAGCATACTCAACAAAGGATAAGAAGCTGATGGTTTTGGAATCATGCTTCCCTAACCCGACTAAAAAGGCTACCTGAATTAGATGTACTCTTCATACAGAATCCATGTTTAAAGATGCAGTTTGCAGAGTCAGGACAGGAGAGAGGATGGATTCCGTCTGTAGAAAGGTCAGGGAGGAAGGGAATGGTCAAGAGCAGTAAGGAAGGGCCTCAAGAGAAGCCATTCGTGGGAGGGGAAAGAAGAGAGGGTGAGAAAGAGTGGAAGCCACTACATCATTTTTCAAGTCAGAATTCTGCTAGCCAAGTCCATTCTTACGATGTCTCCTTAGCTCAGTATTGGTTCCCGTTTGTGATGTTAAGCCTTGGCTTCCCTGAAGCCTGATTTGTAGAAATATAAAAACTAATCAGAAAGAATATATGCACCCCAATGTTCATAGCAGCATTATTTACAACTAGTGGCTGGTGCATGAAATTTGTGCACATGAAAAGGGAATTAATTAGAGGAAATATTTTAATATTGCTATTTGTCCTTTCTCTATAATAGAAGTGTCAGAGATGAAAGAAAATTAGTAAAATGTATATGAAAATCTTCCTCCTGTCAGAGTCTGAGGCATGCCGCAGGACCCAGAGTCAAGTCCCCGCCCACCCACACGCACCTTGAAATAATGCGAGACCCAGACCCGGCCAGCCCCACTCCCATTGGGCAAGATCCAGACCCGGCCGGCCCCACCCCCATCAAGCCTCACCAGGCGGGGGGCACAGCCTCAGGTCCCCTGGCCCAGCACCAGGTGGGAGGCGCAGCCTCAGGTCCCCTGTCAAGCCCCACTGGGCGGGGGGTGCAGCCTCAGGCCCCCCAGCACACACTGGGCAGGGGGGCACAGACTCTGGTCCCCCGGCACACCCTTAGGTCCCCTGGCCCAGGAAGAAGGGTATGGCCTGAGGTCCCCCGGCCAGGCACTGGGGCAGGAGGCATGCCTTGAGGTCCCCTGTCAAGCTCCACTGGATGGGGTCACGGCTTGAGGTCCCCTGGGCCAGCGCCGGGGCAGGGGGCATGGCCTGAGGTCTCCAGTCAAGCCTCGCTGGGCAGGAGAGCGCAACCTCAGTTCCCCCACCCCAGCCCAGTGCCACACAGCCTCAGGTCCCTGCTGATCGCTCATTATGGGAACACTGCCTCTGCTGTGGGCACAGCCATCTTGTGACAGCATGAGGGTTAATTTGCATATTACCTCTTTATTATATAGGCTAGCTAAGAGTTGGAAAGAGCCCAAGTACCCATCAGTAGATAAGTGGATAGAAAAGCTGTGGTACATTTACACCATGGACTTCAAAAAGGATATCTTACCCTTTTGTGACAGCATGGATGTACCTGCAGACTGTTATGCTAAGCGAAATAAGCCAGTTGGAGAAAAACAAATATTAGGTGATCTCACTTACATGTGGAATCCAATGAACAAAATAAACTGACAAACAAAATAGATCTAGAGGCATGGATACATGGAACAAAATAACAGATCTCAGTATAGAGGAGTGTGGAGGGGACAGGAAGAGATTAACCAAAGAACATATATTCATATGTGTGTAGCTCATAGACACAGACAACAGTGTGGGGAAGGCTTGGGGCAGGGCTTGGGTAGAGTGAGGCAAAAGGGGCAAAATGGGGGACATCTGTGATACTGTCAATGATCAAATTTTTAAAAAATTTTTAAACCATCTTATAGAAAAATACATGCATACATACCATTTGCTTATCATTTCCTGTAGAGATACTTAATGGCACATAATGTAATAATAATCCCCAACCATCTTTTTTACTATATAGAAAACTCTTTTGTGTTGTTTCCATTTTGAGCTTTTCTTTTTAATCTGCTACAATAAATGACCAATTTTCTTCACATTTTCCCTCTTTTAAAATATTACTACTTAGGATTTTCATTTATTATTTTATCCTTTTGGATTCTAATTCTAGCACACATTTATAAAACATTTTATTGTTTAGCTATGTTAGTGGTAAATAAGTCAACAATAAAAAATGTTTGCTATGAAAAGGGGCCAAATTTGGGAATAAAATCACATACATTTTTTTCTTCTAATATTTTTTTCCTGGTTTAGATTTTTGTTTGGTTTTAGTTTTGTTTTTGTTTCCCGTGCTCAGTTTGAGCGCTCAGAGAGCAATGGAGGGCAGGGACAGAAGTATACTTGGTAGTTCTTTGCTGCCATCTACTGTGTCTTCATGTAACAACTCTTGTTTCTTTGATTCAAAAAAATTCCATAATCTATGACTTACAGTACTATAGTTTCCTCCCTTTTCTCCTTCTTTCTATTTTTTCTTTAGTTAAAGCAAAGTGAAGCAAATGCAGATACCAAAGAGAAACTCCCTCTGCGCCTTCGAATCTTCGAGAAATTTCCAAACAGACCGCAGATGGTGAAAATCTCAAAGCTTCCTTCAGATTTCACAGTTCCTAAAATCAGGTATGAACGCATTTCTTTGTTTATCTCAAATACACTGTCAATGACCCATCTTACATCTGATTCAGCTCTTCTTTCAAACTCATGTGGGTGTGGATTTTTTAAAGTTATTCTCTACTAGGAGCTCAGGGCGTGAAATCACGCGGCCCCGCCCACCCACCCTCTGCCCTGCCTTGACACTGGAACCTCTCTCTCCAAGCAGAGCTCCATGCTCCTGGCCCAGCCCCTGACCCCTCTGGCCTTCTCTGACCGCTTCAAGCCCCGCCCTCAGGCCCTCGGGCTGGTCCCGCCTTCTCTGGGCACCTCCCTGCTTCAGCCTGTCTGGGGAGCAATGCCCCGATGCGCACAGGCAGGCAGCCTCCTTCGATCAGTAGTTACTCAGTAGTTACACGTTACAGCGTCCCAACCATTAGCATATTAGCTCTTTATTATTATGATGTTTCTACTCACTCTACCTGTGTTTAAAAAAACATTGACCCCCTTTAAGCAGTATATTCAGAGCAGTGTCATCTGACAAGTATATTAGCCTTAGCAAGAAGGCTGCTACCCACTGCTCCTCCCTGAGATGCTCCTCAGGGATTTGACTTCCCAGGTAACCGGCAAAGGTCATCGAGGTCACAGAGATGGCAGATAGACATCCACCTCTCACCCTCAACTGAGGCCCTTCTATTTTCAAATCCATAGAGCAATAGCACTGGCAGGTTTCCGTACTACTGTAACAGCATTTGTTCAGAGCGCCATGTCTGATTACAATATAATTTGTCTTCCACTTTTTGGTAGAAGAACCATGGCATTACCCACTCACACCAATTTGATTTTCCACCATTTTGCCCTCCAATTATGCAGTTGCATAGAAGATATTTTAAAACACTTATTTTAAAAAATTAAAGGAAATTCTTTCAGTTATAGGTCAAACATTACAAACAGAACCAGGGTAATATGAAATATGACCTTATTATGTAACTGGTTTTAAAAACAATTCTATGGGGCCGTTATAAAAGTATGAGACTAGAGGTGGTACAATAATATTTAAAATTCAAATAGAAATATATTTTACATTTCTGATTTTTTTTAATTTAAAAGCTGAAAATATGAGGTATAAAAGAGATGTAAATTAGATACAAGATTAGTGGTTATTTGAAAAGATGCTATTTGAATTCTCACCATGCTGTAGAGATCAGATGAAGTAACTTTTTTTGAGTAATTTCGAGTCTTTAAATGCAAAATTATCTCTCAGAGATTCTTAAGATGATTAGAAGTTCAGAGAAATGAACTAATTCTTTCAAGTCTTGGAAAGGGGAAAAGTATCTTACTACCACAATAGGATTAAAAGATACTATGAATTACAAAATTCATAGTATATTTTAAAAGTTATTTCAGGGACATTACCTTTTTAAAGCAGGAATGACCAAGATTTAGGAAACTTTCTCTAAATTCACTACTTTGGTAATTAATCTACACACCACTCTTGCTATGGCATATCTTGTTGTCTACGAACTTTGTCATTGCTTTATTGTAGCTTAAGCAAAATGCCATCACTTGCTCCATCTCATCAATAATGCTTCATTGTATGTCTACTTCATTTGCAAAGGGAAAGTTTTATGAAGCAGTTTATTGATCGCCAGCAGCAGGACTCTTGCTGCCTCTTAAGAAGCCTTCCGTCAGCCTCTTCCTCGTCGTGTGATCACTCCAAACGGTCTGCAATTGAGGACAACAAATACATTGACCAGAAAGTAAGAGCCATTGTCTCTAATAACCACATTTTTCTTAAGTGCATATGTTAGAGAACAAAACCACAGAACTGTGTGGGGTTCTGAAATCAGGAGAATAATGAAGAAACATTTATTTGTAGAAGGAATCATTACACCTAACATTGTTAAATTTACAAATTTAAATTTTGGGTTTCTGTAAGTGAGCATTTGAGCCATGCCATGTAGCAGAAGTGTGACTTGGAATAGGTCCGTTCCCTCCTCTAACCTGCATTTTCTCACCTGCAGCAGGAAGGGCTCAGGTCTCTAAGGTTCAGCCCAGGTTTAACGGTTGCCTGTATGTTGCCTTTTGCAAGAAACCATGCTTATTTCAGTTGTTATACACCAGGGAGAATAACCAGAGCAAGTTTCTCTAAAACAAGTCAAAATAATGACCACTTACTGAGTGCTTAGTAAGTGGCAGGAATTTTCTTAGACACATTATCTTACTCATGCTCTGATTTACCTATTTCTTTGTTATTTGAAAAGTGATATGGAATTTTTTTCTTATATTCCACTGTTAGAACATGAAAGATCAATGCTTAAATGAGATTAAAGATGAGAGCTTGCAAAGGCATCTGTTTACTTGCAAGTATTTCTCCTCAAAGTCTTAGTTTATTTTTCATTCCTTTAAATCGTTGATGCCCTTTTTGTTTATAATCAAATACATATTTCTCTATCATCATGTGAAAATAAAATACCAACTCTTTCATTCTCCAACGTTCTCTATTTCTCCCCCGCGCCCCCCCCCCCCATTACCCTCCTACCCAATAAGGATCATATTATCAGAATACCTTCCCTTTTCTCTTCTCCTTCTTTCCCATCATCCCCTACTCAAACTTGAACTTCTCCCCCTTATTATCCCCCTGCCAGTTTCTCTGTTTTCTGATGTAGTTTAGTGATTGTGTTCTCAATTATTATGATCATTTCTTTTGCAGCACATCTGTTCTTGTTCAAGGATTTTTATTTATTTACTAGAGGCCCGATGCACAAAATTCATGCAAGGGCCTTGGCCCCTACCACCGCCGCAGCTTTGTCCGGAAGGAAGTACATCTGGTCTAATTAGCATATTACACTTTTATTATTATAGATTGTCTTTCAATCATCAAAGGATATCATTCTTCTATTTTATAGATTGCAATATTATAGATTGCAAACCTAATGCCAATCTCTCTTTTTTTTTTTTTTCACTCGAAAGTAATTAGATTTATGTTGTTGGTGGTTGGTTGGTTTTCTGATTTCTTTGGGGAAGCTTGTAAGACTTTCTGAGCATCCTTAGAGTTCAGAACTTTACTCTGATATACTTTGTATGTCTTTTATCATTTGAACTGTCCAAACTGGGGAGTATTCTCTGTTGACAGACTAAGATATTTGTCAGAAAAATTTTTATTATTTATTCAATTATTATTTTTCCATCTACTCTTCCCCCCCTCCTCATGTTCCTTATGATTCATGTCTCTCTATTTTTCTTCTGTGCTTTAAAATATTTGTTCAGCTTGATCTTCCAGGTCACTAATTTCGTCTCAACTAAGATCATTCTTTGCTTTTAAATTTTGAGTGAAAAGTTATGAAATGTGTGTGTGCGCACACATGCACATACAGTACTCTTTTTTTTTTTTTTTTTTAAATATATATTTTATTGATTTTTTACAGAGAGGAAGAGAGAGGGATAGAGAGTTAGAAACATCAATGAGAGAGAAACATCGATCAGCTGCCTCTTGCACACCCCCTACTGGGGATGTGCCCGCAACCAAGGTACATGCCCTTGACCGGAATCGAACCTGGGACCTTTCAGTCCGCAGGCTGACACTCTATCCACCAAGCCAAACCGGTTTTGGCCACATACAGTACTCTTAACTCATCTTAAAGACTTAAATTCTTTTTTATTATTATTAAATATGTCTCCTTTATTCTACACGTTATATTTCACTCAATACCATGTATAGGGCATGGATGCAAAAGTTCATATGTCAGCTAATAATCTGGTGAGAGGATAAAATGGCCTGGTTTTATCCAATGAGTCTGAAATTGCATTTTACATACTAGGAATGTTTATTTTCTAAATTTTATATCAAAAGATGTTAAGCCAGAGGTATGCATTGAACCCTCACATAGGGTTGTGACCAGCTCTCTCCAGGAAGAGTGTGGAGAGCTGCTATCATTTATGTCCAAAGTGGCAAATCCAGAACATGCTTTTTAAAAATCACTGGTAACATTATCCCACTGGAAACACAAAATTAAATTATAGTCCAGAAAATATATTTTTCTCTCTAAAAGGAAACATAATGTTTCTCAAAAATTTGAACAGCATGTTTTGAGATAGGTAAGGGGGAAAATGTAACAGATTCTTGGCAGGTGTGGAGGGTTGTGGGTGGAGATTAAGGAGAATTTGTCGTACCCTTTTGTGTGCCACCAGCATCCCTCCCAGGGGATCTTTGTCTTGGGTTACACTCAGAGAACTTCATAGGCCATTTCCGATTTCGTTGTGTCCTTATATTTTGGGGGCTTTTTAAAAATCTTCTCATTTAACAGTTGTCTTTAATTAACTGAAAGTAAGAGGATAATTATAGTTGTATTCTGTAACCTTATACTTGAGCCTCCCTCATAATCTCCTAAAATACAATGAACTGGCAATACACTGCTTCTTAGTAATATCCAAGTCACTCAGCATCTAAAAGAAACTAGAATTGTTGAAGAGGGCTGGCAGTCCCCAATCTGTAAGGTCAGTTGACTGAAACGCACAATACATGATCTTATACAAGAAAAATTGTCAATGATGGCTAGGCTGCCCTTCATTCCCATGTAAGCCTAGTTAGAATAATATTGTTTATCCCCTTATCAGCCTGCATGATCTGGGTAAATGCTCCAATGCAGAAAGTGGGATATAGAGGACGTATTTTCTCTTCATCTTAGTGGCTTCTACCCAGTGTGGCAGCAGCAAGAAGACCTACCATGTGGCCATCCGTTCTTAAAGCTGAGGTTGCCAAAAAAGTAAACTCTTAACAACATCTTTCACTTCAGCTCCATCAGTTACTGGAGTTCTTCGTAAATACTTAGGACTCATCATTCTTGTTGCGTGCCATTGGTCCAGCGAACTCCAACCAGACAATCCCACCTACTGAACATCAGTGGTGACGATTTGCAGGAAGCAGAAATCAAAGACAAAGCAGTTGGTATTTTCATTTTTTTAATATGGCAAGCCTTTTTCACTTTTATTAAGAAACCCTAGAGCCACTTAAAAGCAAAAATATATAAACACCAACAAAAATCCTGAACAAGAGTTTAGCTCCCCAGTAACGTACTAGGAAATTTCCATTACAATCCTAGTTGTCTTTGGAAATGCCAGTCAGTGTCATATGGGTGGCAAGGCACTTCACTTTATGTGAAAAAATTCTTCCAACACCGTGCAACACAAATTGAAACTGTTTTTTTTTTCCTCAAAGAGTGGTAAGAAACAAAAACAAAATGAAAGTCTGGCTTATCAGTGATTCTATAATATGACAAAGAAACAATAAAATGAAACCTTTCCCTTAATGATTACCGGGAAGGGGAAACTTCACTACACTACAGGGAAGCACTTATGCCAGGGAAAACAGAGTCCCAGGAACCTAAAGATCACAAGTGAAGGGGGGGAAAAAGACCAAACCTGACAACAGAAGCTAAGGGGAAGGGAGAGTGAGAGTGATTAAGCAATGCAGGAAACACAAAAGCACATGTAAGGCAAGATTTTCTCAGAGTAATTACCCTGGGTTTAAACTTCCAATAAGCAATTCCTATGGCAACCTCACTTTGCAGAGACCATGCTTTTAAAATAGCCATGGTCAGTTACCTTTATTATATGGTTTAAAATATTTGTTCTTCTCCTTGTAAACAATAACCAAACAAAAATGTAAAAGCCTTAAGCCATTGTTTGTGGCCTGCCCAGATCCTACAGAAAGGATAAATCTGCAAATCTTGAGAGGAGTTTTTCTAGTCTCCAAGCAGAAGAAAATCAGTCAATGGTTTTCTACCTATTTTTTTCTCCATATTATAGAAATTAAAGGTTTCAATAAGTTTATTAAGTTGAATGCTTGTTAATAAACTGAGACGTAACTTTGCTTTCCAATAACTCTAGTTAACAAAAGCAGCCCAATCAGTCCTCAGACGTGAATCATCTCATCAAAGTCAAGATTCCACTATAGTTGGATCAGGGCATTCAGGCTGCTCTTTAACTGAGCTACGTGATCTTTCTGGCCTGCTGTCCTGGATGGCATGCCATTTCTGGAATCAAAATCTACAACGGCCTGAAGAAAATGAATAAACTCACAGAGTTATATCAGTCTGAGGCACAGGGAGGGATCAGGGCTGTCCCAGCCAACTCCTATACAGTGCCAGAACCCATATGTTTAAGAACAGTGAGTATTTCTCAAATATTCTGCTCTTTCTCTTATGATTAGTGGGCATTTGGTCCCCTCTAAAACATCCATAAAGACATTTGATCTGCGCAGTTAATAAAAATCTCACTCTTCTGCAATGTTTGAACCCCTACCCCTCTACCTAACCCATGTGCTGTTACCAGCTAGGCTACCAAGGCCAGAAGAGTTGTTATTGACAATACAGCCACAACACAGTTATTGGACCAATAAAACATGATGGTATTTTTATGGATTAATCCTGTAAACCAAGAGTATAAATAAATCTTATATTTGAACCCAGTGGCATTTTTCTCTGTGTGGACATTTGATGAATCAAATATTAAGGACCATTTGGTATGGACCAAATGTCTCCATGACATTTTTAACAGGACATATATGTCCTGCAATGGTCTCTTACCTGCCTCCTTTCTGCCAAGCATATAGCAAGTTCCACATCAAGTCTTCACAATTAGTATCTATGCATGTACAAAACAGGAGCAAAACAATAAAAGTAATTGCTGTGTTTTGTTTTCCCTTTCACTTGCATAACTCTTCAACATTCACTCATTCAACAAACATGTATGAAGCACCTGTCATTCCTCTGGCATTCTCCTGGGTCCTGGGAATTCAACAGTGCCCTCTAGAAGCTTATAATCTAATGGGAAGGAACACATGTAAATGGATGAAAATAAAAAGAATTACAGGAACACGAGACAGGACCTAAGTCCTTCTTACAGGAGAAGGAAGATTGAGTGATATAGGAGGAAGGTGCTCCAGGCAGAGAGGAAGGCATATGGAAGGACACGGAAAGCATAACATGCTTGACATGTGAGAAGCAGAGTAGAATAGAGATGGAGTGATATAGCTTTCAATCCTCACCTATAAAATAGAGATTTTTATTTTTAAGGTTTTTATGATGATTTAATAATATATGTTAAGTGCACCTAGCATATGTGCCTATCATACTAGAAAAGAAAGGTTACTGATATTAAATTATACTGTGAAGTCAGCCGAAACCGGTTTGGCTCAGTGGATAGAGCGTCGGCCTGTGGACTGAAAGGTCCCGGGTTCGATTCCGGTCAGGGGCATGTACCTTGGTTGCGGGCACATCTGTGCAGGAGGCAGCTGATCGATGTTTCTCTCACATCGATGTTTCTGACTCTCTATCTCTCTCCCTTCCTCTCTGTAAAAAATCAATAAAATATAAAAAAAATTATACTGTGAAGTCAGACTCAGCAAATAGACTTGTATTAATCAATCCAGGCAAATGACTTTACTTAAATTAACCTTCAGCTGTAACAATCTAGTTGAGCACAATATATTAAGTCCTGATTTATTTTCCTTATTGTCCACAAATCTGATTTTTTTTTAAGCCTGATTTTTAATGACATTTTAGTTACTAACCTCCATTGCCTGTCTAGTGTCTTAGACTCTCAAAAAGTAAATTAAATTGTTCTGGAAGGATTTGCTCTTCACAAAGCTTTGTTGATTGCCATTCAGCACTTTGTAATTTTCTGTGTGATTATAGAGTATTCGATGATTTGTTCCAGGAACTCCACACATAGCAAGTTATTCAGCCTCATCTGTAATTTCCAGGATGAACATTTACTCACTTTTAAAAAGAGAACAGCCCGTTTTTATCTTTAGGGCATTTGCTCTTCTGAATGAATCTTCTAAAATGACAGCTTAGCATCTCTGCAATGTCATTCAAGATATTTCTCTAGGAGATTGTACGATACTACCACCTAACCAGGGCCTGTATCCCAAAGATGCGACGTAGTGTGCTCCAGGGGAGGGAAGAAGTGGTGGTCATCGGACCAAATATGAAAACCCTATGTATGTACTTGTCTCTTTAGCATAAAAATGTTTTAGTATTTCATTGATTGCCCATCTAGTTACAATCATGGGGCAGAAACAAACAAACAAAAAAACATAATATAAGGGAAAACTTTTTTTATTCTTATTGATCTTTGTGGTATGTTTTAGCTCAGATTAAAATACAGCTGCATTTGAATACACATTCTTTCATCTGACAGTCATTTATTGAGGATCTTTAAATGCAAACAGTGTGCTGGGTCCTGGGTAAAAAAAAAACAAACAAACAAAAAACATTTTACAGCTTTTAACTAACATGAAAGTAGGAATTTCCTATCAGTGAATTTTTTTTTTAAAGAACATTTAATCGTGTGATCATTTTTAGATTGAGGTTATATGTAATTTGTTTGCATTCCTTCTATGTACATTCATTGAGGGTCAAAAGTAAATCAGTCTAGGATTACACATCTTTTATAGGCAATACGGAAGGCTCTTACTCAAGAGGCTTTGGTACTGTCTCCAAAACAGGTGTCAGAGAGCTGAGGTTACAGCTAAACCCATATATGAAATTTACATTTGTTTCTACTTCTGAGTATAGTTTTGCTTGTAAGTTCTGTTTTCCATTAAGTGATGTGGCAACCTCAACGTATTGTAGTTTCTGCTGCTACTGATGTTCTTGTTATTTGTTCCTGAAGTTCATACGCAACTGAATCATAATTGGAGACCTGCTCCCTTGCATTAGACTACCATGGATTTTAAATTCACAAACAGCTGCATGGTTAAGAGCATCTGGCATTTTCTCCCAGAATCATAAATTCCTTAATTTTTTAAAAATCTCTGCAGATTTTCAATCTTTGTCTTTCTGTTTATATGAGCTATAACCTTAAAGTAATTTTATCTTTTACTTCTATAATTTAAATTTAACTACCATATGTTAATAGTTTCTTACCAATAAGCACTGTAATTAAACACAGCTAATTTTTTCAATAATTGAGGATATCGCCATCCCCTCATTTTTTGCATCATCAGTATCATTACACTAGTCTAGCTGATGTAAGGTGTAGAAGACTTGGCCGAATCTGCAATGACAGGCTACTACCTTAGTGACTAAAGCATTGTCATAAAATTCAAGTACAAAAAAGTCAAGCCAATTAAGTTTCCAGTCATTTAGTTTCTTTCTAGTTGTGCGATATTTCTCTACATATCAAGTGAATAGATATATTTCAAACTAACTAGTCCCCCCTTGTAATTTTTATGTCATTCACATTTATTTCAAGGATTCCTTTAGTTAGAAAAAAAATGTGTAGAACAGAAAAGAGAATTATCTTTTTGTTTGTTGTTGTTAATTCTCATCCAAGGATTTTTTTCCATTGATTTTTAGAGAGAGTGGGAGAAACATGGAGAAAAATCAATGTGAGAGAAACACATCAATTGGTTGCTTCCCGCATGTACCCTGGCCAGGGCTGGGGATCGAGCCTGCAACTAAGGTACATGCTGTTGACTAGGATTGAATCCAGCACCCTTCAGTCTTCGGGACAATGCTCTATCCACTGAGCCAAACCCTCTAGGGCAAGTCATCTTTTATAATTAAGAATTTATTCATTCTTGAAATTTGTTTCAAAACAGACTATGCACAGTGCTAAACAATGAAGGGAAATATAATGGACAAGAAGTATACAATCCTTACCATATGGAACATATGATCTAGTGAAATTCACAGAAAGATAAAAAGATGTGTCATACACAGAGCAGGGATTGACATGTGTGGGGTTCCCAGGAGCCCGAAGAAAGAGTGAAGATGTGTGTGTGTGTGTGTGTGTGTGTGTGTGTGTACATGTGTGCATGCATACACACACACACACATTTATATTTATATATTTTAATTTTTATTCCTGGTGTGTTTTTTCAGGATTCAGAATTTACAATGTTGAAATAATTTAAGATCAGAAATCTATCATCTAAAACTCCCTTTTTATAAAATTCACATTCTAAAAAATATTTGATATTATAATGGTATTCATCTGTATATACATTATAATATGACTTTTGATCTTCCTGCCACCTACACCATTTTTAAATATTTTCTTTCCAAGCATAATGTCAATTTCATAAAAACTTTACTTTATAGAAAGATCTTTCCATACACATGATCTGTCATACGCACCTTGATACTAATTTTCAGTTCACAGGTGCATGAAAAATTCAAATATAGATAAATGAGGCATCAACCTATGTAATTTTAAGTAATTGCTTATTTTTAATTATTATATTTTATGTGGGAGACTTATTCAATAAATTGGCTCATTACAATAATTACATAACACCTTTCCAGCAGAAATGACATGCATTAAGCCCTGCTCATTGAACCATGATTTTGTGCTTTATGGTCATCTATTTTTAAAAGATGTTGTATTGATTCTTTAGAGCGAGAGAAAGGGAGAGGGAGACAGAAAGAGAAATATCGATGCAAGAGTGAAACGCTGATCGGCTGCTTCCGGCACCTGGGATCGAACCTGAAACCGGGACATGTGCCCAAACTGGAAATTGAACCAGCAACCCTTCAGTACACAGGATAATGCCCAACCAACTTAGCCACACTGGCCAGGGCTATGATTATATTTTTATAAACATTTTCTTATTATTATCAATCTATTCATACTTTTGTTAAGTGAGAAAATAAACATAGGGCCTTTTCCCGTTTTCCCAGTTAGAAACAGAAATACATTGTTAGCAACTCCAAATCAGAAAAGTTAGTCAAATACTTACAGTATTTGTTGTTTTCTTTTTCAAATAAATATTAATGGCTTCATTTTAAACTGAGACTACTATTTTTTTATCTAAGCACTGCACCACTCCAAAAGAATCTGATATTCCCTAATGGGTCTGTGGTTACTCCCAGGTGTTTGAATAAATTGAATTAATAACCTAGTTAATTGAAAGTTATGATAGGGCCCTGATTTTAAGGAAACAGTAAATGTATAATATAAATACTTATAACCATACTGGCTTTAATGACTTAGAAAAGTTCATTGATCTCTTTTAGTCTTTCAGGGTTGTTATTCTGGAAATAAATTAGGCACATATAGATAGAATAAAGAAAAAATTGGCTAGTGTAGATTTTACAGTAGGATGTAGGATAAAGAAGAACTTACATGTGAGTAAAACAAATCTTTCAAGTCAATCAGACAATATTGTATTACAGTATTCTATGGAAACTGCTTTTTTAATACTGTTAAACCTAGTGACATCTTTTCCATTGTTGTTGTTGTTTTTTTTAGAGAGTGGAAGAGAGGGGGGAGAGAGAGAGAAACATCGCATAGATTGGTTACCTCTTGCAGCTAGGGATCGAACCTGCAACCCAGGTACATGCCCTTGACTGGAAAACAAACCCACAACCCTTCGGTGCTCAGGCCAATTCTCTAACCATTGCACAACACCAGCCAGAACAAACCTAGTGACATTTTACATAGACACCATGATGTAGTGAAAAGGTATGAACATGGAAGCCATACAACCCAGAGCTCTAATCATAATTGTGCAGTTATTATCTTGGTAACCTTAGACAATCTAATTTCCATGAACCTCTAATTTCTTATTTGTAAAAGAAATAATAATACCTACCTATGAGGACTAATTTTAAGAATAAGTTTAAAATATTTATATACCATCTCAACACATGATCAAAGAGCTAAATAAATTAATAAATATTTATAGGATATGAAATACACAATTGACCAGTTTTATGTAACAGTCATTTATACAGTTCTTCATTCAGTGACCAGAGGTTACACATTCTGATTTAAGAACACATGAATGATTTACAAAACATGACCACTTACTGTGTCACAAAGAAATTCTAAATATAAACCAAATTAATATCCCAGAGAAGAAATTATTTAACCAAAATATAATAAAATTAGAAACCAAATGATAACCACAATAAATACCCACACACTTGAAAATTTTAAAACCACTCCTAAACAACTGAGGGAGTATAGAAGAAACCACAATGGAAATGAAAAGTATCTAGAACTGCAAAATAATGAATGTGATATGTATCAAATTTGTGAGAATTAGGTAAAGGCATTTTTTAGAGGGAAAATATAGCCTTGTATACTTAGTAAACATAGAAAGGCTGACAATATTCCAAGTATTCAATCAAGTATTTAGAATAATATCAACCATGAAAACAGCAGAAGAAAAGAAATAAGAGATAAAAGCAGATATTAGTCAAATGAGGAAAAAAGCAATAAATAATATCAATAAAACTAAAATTCTGTTTCTTGAAAAGACTAATAAAAGTTATAAATTTGCATCATATTCAACAAAAAATTAAGGAGCCTTAAGTTTAAAAGTGACAAGAAAAGTGCTATCAGATGTAAGAATGTAAGTAATGTAAGATATCAGTAATATTGTTCTCACAAGCCATTCCTGAGGAAACTACATAAAAACATGCTTTGGTCAACCAAAATGAACTCCAAAAATAACCCTAAGACACTGACATAAGAAATAGTGGTAAGCATTAAAAATGTAATTAAATGACTACATGAGAATTAAAATGAAGAATAAAATATGTAACAGCTATTTGCTCTACTAATATGAGCACAGTACTTATATCCAAATAAGAGAGGAGAATGGGAAAAATATATACAAACACTTTTAAAATATTCCTTAATTTAATTTTTGTTTTAAAATAGGTATTGTAATTTTGAGATATTGTCTATGAAATGTGAAATAAAACTAATGAGTAATTATGAGATAATCTAATTCTGTCATCCTCTATGTCCTTGATAATCAAGAGTCTTAATGGGGTGGGGAGGAAATACAGAATGTCATATAGAAGAGATTAGGTAAAAAATTTGTGTCCTAAATTTGAATTGAAAATATCAGATTAATCTCAGGCAAAATCCTCAAAACAATGAGTAACTGCAGCAACGAGTGTCATTGGAGTCTAGATTATGACCTTGAAACACCATTTCTCAATAAATAAACCAGGGCTTCTCAGAGAAAGTTGTTGATTTGGAATAGGACACATATAAGATGAGTTTGGAACAACTTGCCATACCTGAGAGCAAGGGAGCTTTGCCAAAGGCAACTAGAGTCTCACCAAAAGAACCTGTGGGCCAACTTGACAAAGCTCCCCATTAGCACAGTTGGGATCATTTGACCTACCATAATGTGTCATTGTAATGGACTGAAACCAATGAAGTATGTTTAAATCTTTGAGTTCATAATGACATTTTTATAGTAATAATTGGTCACCTTAAGAGGTTGATAGAAAACCAATTAATTACATAATATTAAGTAAAGGTAAAAAAACACAACATTTATCTTGCCTTTTCCATATGAATTATACTAATGACTAACCAAACAATACATGAAGAGAAGTACTTTGTTATACAAGTATTCCAACTAATAAGTGTAAAAGGAATACTTTTACAAACTGTACGAATCTATGATCTAATCAATGAACCTCAGCACTCCTAACATCACAAAAAGAGAGACAACCAGACATTATGTGTCTGCCCATGAAGAACTATGACTTCACCTATGGCCTTGCTAAAGGGATCAAATCTGAGTCTGATGAAACTCTGTATTCAGCTGCCAACCTAAAGGTAATACAGAAGACAGACGAATATGTGATCTATACCATGAATGTGCACCTAGCAAAATTCAGACTTCCAAAAACTACAGGTTAAATGGCTCAGGATCTTCAACTGTAAACGGATTTAAATATGTAAAAAACATTGCAAACAAAACAGCTAGATCTATTCATTGCTGTGTCCTTCAGCTCCAAATTATTTAACCACTAACTCTATGCAAATTGATTTGAAATTCCAGGCTCTTGAATTTCATGTTAAAGTGCACAGTTCTGGAAACATCTTTAAAATTAAAATTTTAAGACAAAAAAGGTTATCTCTGTATGTTTGGACATTTAAATTTAATTTATTTTTTATAATTAACTTAGCAAAGAATGGTTATCGTGTGGAATTGAATGTATTCAGTTTACAAACAGAATAAAACCACCAAAAAAGAGAAGCTTTTTCAACTAATCTTTTTTTCAATGCAAACTCTATGTAAACATGTCACCCATACTCTTCCGTTTAAGTCCTACATCCTTGATATGCTTATAAACAGAATGAACAACTGCTGACACCTTTCATAGCTGTAAATTTATAATTTCAGGTCTAAAATTACTGTTAGGAAATACATTTCTGTATTCCTTAAGTGTTTTGATCATTTCAGGTGACTGTTAGTGTCTTTTAGAACCAGGAGAGGGCACTGCAGAGCAGTGTAGCTCTAAGTACTTGTGACAATCAGAAAATGTCCTTTACTAAAAGAAATGTGCAAAGCTATACTACAGAAATAAGAAAAACTGAAGGAATAACCAGATCATCACTATAGGCCTTTTTATTTACTACATAACAGAACAGATAAAATATTTAACTAAATATATATCTAGGCTATCAAATGGAGATATATAGATGATAATAGATGGATAGAGAGATATAGATGTAGATATAGGTATCTCCTTTCAAGAACATCCCAAAGCTGAATCTGTATCTCCTATTACAATGTTTATTTTTTTCACTGCTTCTGCTGTTAGTGATAAAACCAGTTCTCAAATATTCCCTTGTACAGATTTAGAGTATATTTTGTTTAAATCCGTTCAAGTTTAGGACAAAGGATATTCAATACAGAAATAATTTTAGAAACAATGTAGTAACATTATTCCCAGTTTCTGCAAAGGTTTTTCCAAACACAAAGGACACTATTTTAAGTATCAGCTGCTCAACTGCAGGGCAGTAGATAGGTGATTGAGTTCAGACCATCACCTTACACTAGGGAAAGATAACAAAGGCATGTCATGGTCTTGTGGAGATGAAATAAGAGTAATGGGACTCTAAGTCTTCTAAAACTTGCTGTCCCAGGTTCCCTGTGGCCTAGGCCTTTCTTATGACTATGTGCACTTAGGTATGGAAAGAGCAGAAGTGCCACCATGATGGGACTGTTCAGCTGCGTGTTCTGTTTCCCAAATGTCTCTAAACAGCATTCCTTAGATGTGCTGTCCATGCAAGGAAGTTAAATCAATGCCAGAAGTCACATCTTCAGGGGAAGGGAGAAAATTTAAGAAAGTTTCATGATATATCATGGTAAACAGCCTTCTGTGTGCTACCCTGAATATGTAATTTCTAAAAAATCTGACATCTACTCTTATCTCCTTGTCTACATATTAATTTATTCTCCTGAGTATTCTACCAAACCAATTCAGTTTTTCATTATTGAATGAAATGAGTGCCATCTTTCCTCATGTGAGAAAATTTGCCTATGTGTTCAATGATCCTTCCCTTTATTAGAGATTTTCTGTGAAATATGAAAATTGTATTAGTTATAATGTTATCTAGGTTGTCAGTTGTGCCTGAAAAGACCAATTTATGACCACCAGTTCTTCTCCAGCTATAGCCATAGGACATATTGGTTGGCAGTACAATATTTGTTTACAGATGTGTTTGCAAATTAGAGCTCTGTAACTTTGCAACTCAAATTACTTAACTCTTGTTTAAAAGAAACTAGATGGTCTATTTTTACTGAATCCAGAATTGTTCTGTCTCCTGCTTTTCCTTTCCTTCCCTCAACTTTGTTTGAAACACAGTAAGTCTTGTAGTGTTTCTTCCACTTGCCTTGCTTAAAGACTCACCTAGCTCAGCACTTACAGTGTGCACTGAATTAATTTGCCTTATGCATGCATTTCCAACTTCAGTCCTTTACTCACAGCCTCCTTGGCCTATAGAAATCTTAACTGTCCTTCAAGGTCCACCATAATTTAAGTTTTTGCTTACTATTTTAGGCACATCTAGTTCTTCCCCATCCAAAGTCCTACAACCCCTCTCATCTTTTCTACTGTGCATATCGCCTAGCACTTTACTGTCTACTGCATCCTACTTTTTACTGATTATCTCATATGTGATATAGCCTTGCCTTTGTAACTAGGTTTTTTAATTATAGTTAAGCAAAAACTCTGATTCCTAGTTACCCTATATCTCCAATAGTCTATCTCATAATAAGTGCCCAGGAAATCTAATCTAAACAAAATGACCAACTCATTGTCCAAGTATTATCTTTGGTCTGACTATTGGAGTTACACTTTCTAGTGACTATGGTGAGTCTCTCTCAGGATGGTGTGCTTCTTTGTTCTTTTCTCTGCCGGGCTCCCTATATACCTGTCACCATCTGACTTCTGCAGCTATCAAGCAGGCCCAAGCTCAGGGAATGCATCTTCTAGTTTTTAGTCAGCCTCTAGTATTTTTCTTTTTAGTCTTTTCCCCTGGAATAATTTCATCATCAACAACTTGGAAGAAACCTCGAAAACTATTCTTATTTCTCCCCATCCTTATCATTCAGATTAGTATTGAGCCTCAGGCCAAAAACCTGACACAGATGCAGTGTAAAGGAGAGAACATTTTATTGAACAATGGCAATAAGGAGTCCCATATTCGTTTCAGTGTTAAATTCTTTGGAAACTGAATAGCCTCAAGATGACATTATTACTAGTGAGCACAGCCAATGCATCTTTCCCATACCTGGACAAGCTTGTTCGCAGTTCTGCCTAAAAAAAAGTGAAAGTAGAAAATAAAACTAAATGATAGAATCAATTGTATGATGATGCTTTTTATTGATTTTTCTTTAGAGAGACAGAGAAAAGGAGAGAGAGAGAGGAGAGAGAGAGAGAGAGAGAGAGAGAGAGAGAGAGAGATAGCACTGATCTGTTGTTCCACTTATTGATGCATTCATTGGTTGATTCTTCTATGTGCCCTGACCAGAGATGGAACCTGCAACCTTGGTGTATTGGGATGATGCTCTAACCCACTGACCTACCCGGCCAGGGATGATGATGCTTTTTGAAAAAATTCATATTTAATGTTTTAATAGTGTTACCTATTTAATATATGTAATGAATTATCATGCTCATAATTTTACAGCTTCGCAAGTCTGTTTTCAGCATCAGGGCAAGGAATCTTCTAGAAAAGGAGACCGCAGTCACTAAAATCTTAAGGTAACAATGTGTTTAAACACAGTGGGATTATATTAAGCAAAAAAGAGCTTTTCCAATGAACTACTTTTCTGAGTATCAATATATGCTTTCTGCTAGAAAGTAGGTTTGGTTAACTATTTACTTATAAAAAGTGTCAAATACCTCACTAACATTTTTCCTGAAACAGTAATATTTTACTAGCTCAATTGGCCATTTATTTTATTTTCATGTACTTAACCACAAATTATAATTATAAACTTTTACAAAAAGATGAAAATAATTACTTTAATTCCTACAAGTCATGTCTTTTTTGATAACCAAAGGACTAATCATAATCTAAGGGGAAAATAGTAAAAGGGTAAGCTTTTTAAAAGTAATTGTGATTTATTGATTTTTTTAAGAATCAATTTATTTAAAATCTATAAGAATCAAAAGTATATTCATTTTAGAATGCTTATAAAACATAGAATTTTAATGCTGAAATCTAAAATCTGCCTTGAAGTGAAATATTAGAAAGGAAAATTAAGCCACCCACTTGAGAGTATTTTACAAGACTATGTTATAATATAAAGTAATATGATCATTATAAAAATTCATAAGCACTTGTGAGTTATTGGTACATAACAACACAGTTAAATATTGGGAGTTGATGGTAGAATGACTGACAAGGTAAGTGGGTAAATGTATACCAGGAAGCCCTCTTCAAGCTTGTGTGAAGGTAAAGGAATTAGAGTCCCTTCTACTCTAACTTCATTAATAGGAACAGTCATTAAAGCATTTTCCCCAGAATGTAGATCACTGTAACTTGTATAACTGTAATTTAAAAATAAGGCAAATATATGATTTGAGAAACTATTTCAACTTTTTAACAGTACCTGAAATTTATATGCCAAAATCAATTCTAACTAATCAAGACAATATTCAATGTATTTATTCTTTATGTTAGCTGGTGATTCATGCACAGGGTGGAATATGTATTGGAGTACCTTTTATGAAATGAGAATAAATATTTCTGGGGCTTCTATAGTATCATCATAGAATACGATGAGATGAACCTAAAAGGTCTTATTGAAATAGGAAAAGGAAAGATTCTAAGCAAATTTATAACAACCTGTGTCCCAACTTCCATTTGCTTCCAACTGGCTCAATTCTGGCATTACCATCAACAACACCATAAGGCCAGCCTTGTACACTATGTGGTACTACAGGGTTTTTATCAAGCTGTAACTAGACAAGTTCATGGCCAGGCCAATCTCTAGGGTCTTGAAGACTCTCCCCCACTCACACAAAGCAGATCATGTGCTAGACCAACCCTGCAGGAGTGTCAGTGTGCTCATGAGGAAGAGAATTCTGCCTCAACCAGAAATGGCCTGCAAGGAGACTGTAATACTCTGTATTCAGAATCTACCTGCAAAAGTAGGAACCAAAACAACCTTATTCACCTGTCCAGAATAACTGCCTTTCAACTGATGCGAATTTTCCCTAGGGGTTCCCAGAGACTTTCAGAATATGGGTAGACAGGGACACTTGGAAGGAAGCAGTGTCTTCCAGAGCCCCGCTTTCCTCTGAACTCGTTCTTAAATTTGATCTCCCACTTTTTCTTTTCCAGATCCCTTTCCTCATTCACCTCTCTCCCAGTTTACAATGGAAAGATGAAACTCTCACTCATCCATCTAAAAAAAAGGTGAAGCTTTGTGTAGTGTATTGATCTGGAATGTAAAGTCCTTTGGGTTGCCAAACACAGGGACTAGTCCCACATGGCTTTCAGGCAGCACCTTATTGTCCAGGTGACAAATTTCTGGGAAAACCTCCTTCCAAGAATTTATCTCCTTAAAGTTAAGCCTTAGAAATAACTTGTTTGTCACAACGGGCTGTTATTTGAATTGAAAAATAAAGTCAGATTTTTTTCTGAGAGATTTAGCTGATTGGTTTGGCAATGAAAAGGACGTCATAAGTGCCCAATGACATAAAATTGAATGGATTGGATGGATGAGATTCTCCTAGGAAAGGAAAATTTAATTGCTGATTTGTAAATGTACATAAGTTGTTTTAAAAAGAGAAAATGTATGGGGTACTTGAGCAAAATAGTTAAGACTGTCAGGGATTAGGGGCCCCCTCAGGCTTGTGCAATAGTTTGAGGGGCACCCAGAGGCAACAGTGTAGAATACTACAAGATGAGAAGGAGCTACTCAAGGCTACTTAAGCTGTGTCATGCAGTTAATCTCAGAACAGAAGAGGCTACAATTAGGGGAAAAAATTAAGATTTATTGTAAGAATGCATATTCAATCTTTAGAATAGTCATTTAGCTCTTCTGTAAAAAGTTTTCCCCATCTCTGCTACACTACTCTGTGCAATAATTAAGGACAAGTGCAAAATGTCAAATGGATAGTTTCTTTGGTTGTATTTTTTTTTTTACTAATAATGATAGAAGAATTCATAGTAATAATATCATGCCTGCATTATAATGTAAACAACCTATAAAATAGAAGGTCAAGAATAGATTGGTCCATGCCTATGAGTTCATGGGCATTTTTCTATGCTGTTTGTTTATTTATTTATTTATTTAAGAAACAACAACTAAAAAGAAAAAGAGAGAGAGAAATTAAAAAGAAAGAAAAGAAAAACATTTACAGTCACCTCAGGGCAAATGATTGAAAAAAACCTACACAAAATGGGGAAGAAGGAAAAGTTTCCACCACTCTCTCAGTGTCTTCTCACTCTCTCCAGAGCCTCTCCTCCCCTAGGCTCTAGAAATTTATTTATTTTTTAATATATTTTTATTGATTTCAGAAAGGAAGAGAGAGGGAGAGAGAGATAGAAGCATCAATGATGAGAGAATCATTGGTCAGCTGCCTCCTGCACACCCCCTACTGGGGATTGAGTTTGCAACCCAGGCATGCGCCCTTGACTGGAATCGAGCCCGAGACCCTTCAGTCTACAGGCCAGCGCTCTATCCACTGAGACAAACCAGCTAGGGCAAGACTCTAGGAATTTAAAGATTAGAGGAGATGCTGTTAGATCAGCCCCCACCACCACCCACCACCACTCCAATCTTGGGTAACACAGGATACTGGACTTGGTGTTAGAAGGCCTGGACTGGTGTCTGGTTCTGCTACTGTATAATCTTGAGCAACTCACTTATCTGATCCTCAGTTTTCTCATCTGCCTTTGCCATGTAGACTGCCCAAAAATGTTGTCTGAGTAATCTGTTGATCAAGCAAAGTGAAATTTAATAGTTATTACAGTGAAGGAAACCAACACATCAGCAGTCTTACTAATGTCTCAGAAGGGATAGTTAGGGCGGATATTTTTAAGGTTTTGGGTTTGAATTTAAGTGCCTTTAGGCAGGGATATCTGATTGAGATTGGGCAGAAAATTCTGGATAAGCGTTTAGATCATTTCACTATATATACAAATATCAAATAATTACGTTGTACACCTAAACTAATATAATGTTATATGTCAACGAAATTTGTACACTCAGGGGGGCGGGCAGCCTGGCCTGTGCTCTGTCACAGTGCGGGAGCCCAGCGATTGATCTCCCCAAAGAGGTAGGCCCCACCCACCCCTCCGGGCTCCTGGATGGATTGCCCCAAAGAGGTAGGCCAGAGCCAGGGGTCCCGCCTCCGTGCTGTGTGGACCCCCAGGCAGGCCTCACCTCGCAGAGGCTGGACTCCCAGGCAGGCTCCATGCTGCGCACACAGCGTTAAGCCCAGCCCCGCCCACCTGCGCACCCACTGTGCGCACAGCCATCTTGTGACAGCGTGAGAGCATCACGGTGTGAGCACTACTTAGGCTTTTATTAGTAAGGATTATATCTCAATAAAGAAAAAAAGAGGATAAGGACTCCCCAGAATGTACAATAGGTAACAAGTACCTGTGACGAACAGGTAACCATTGCTGCTCTGGGGAGGGCAGCACTGTGGGTGAGGGATGAGGAAGGGGTAACATACCTTTACCTCTTTACTGCCTTCCATGCTCTTTCTACCGGTGTGGCTCCACACTTCCGTTATCAGTTATCAGATGGACTTTACACTTCCGTTTTTCACTTTTCTTCTTGATTTGGGGTGATTTCTGAGAAGAGGGAGAATAAGTGGTGACTTTATGTTTCCATTTTCACTCCCAAAATCTATTTTATGCCTTTTGAATTTGTAATCATATACATTGCTTTAAAAAAATAAATTCAACTAATTTTTAGAAAGAGTATTTTTTTTTAAATGGTTAGGATTGGTGGCTCTAGCAAGGCAGAGTCTTGGCCTGAGTCTTGATAAGTATAATTATTTATATGTGACTGGTTGACCAGTTGAGTGACCTATTGTCTAGAGAGGCTGGTTCATTAGTCTGTAGTTCAGATGAATGGAATTTTGGAAAGTTCCTGAAGCTAACAGTGGAATTGCTTATTGGTTAATGGCCTTCAATTCCTGGACAGGCATTTCCTGGAATGAATAATAAAGTCATATTGATGTAGAGAGCTTAGTTCTTGGTATTGATAGTTAAGCTGCGGGGCTGCCAGTGGTCTCAGTTCTCAGGGGACTCACATTTCCAAATATCCATCTGCCATTTGACACGAGGACCCGCATGATTCCAGTATGTGGAATTTCCTATGAACAGGAAAGCCCACAAAGGCAAAAGTCCTTCAGAGAAGAAGGGCTCCAGAGTTTGAGGTATTTGAATCATTGGTGAAGTCACCTTTTCTACACGTCATCATCTTTAGTGTGTATTCTTCTATGTATTTTTTAATTAATTGATGCCTGGAGAAATAGAAATGAATTTCTGGACATATTTGAGAACTCTTTAATAAGAAACAAAGGTGGGCCATTTTTACAGAACTCTAGACTACAGTTGCATGCTTAAATGCAGTGATTCACTTGGCACAAATGGGCATCTGTATTGTTTTTTTCAAGATGTAACCTGGAGAGTATTGTGGGAGACAGAATGTCCTATCACCTAATATATGAAATCCAAGGTTATTATAAAATTCGCCGTTGTTATGATTTCATTTATATGTGGAATCTTAAGAACAAAATAAACTAACAAGCAAAATAGAAACAGATTCCTAGATACTGAGAACAGGCTGACATCTGTTAGAAGAGAGGAGAATTGGAGGGCTAAGGGGAAAAGATGAAGGGGTTAAACAAAGAAAAAACTCATAGACACAGACAATGTATGGTGATTATGAGAGGGAAAGGAGGTGAGGAGAGGTAGAAGAAGGTAAAGGGGGGATAAATGACGATGGAAGGAGATTGACTTATCATGATGAACACACAATACAATATACAGATGACATATAATAGAATTGTACACCTGAAAACTAAATAATTTTTTAACCAATGTGACTTCAATAAATTTAATAAAAGCTTTAAAAAATTCACTGTTGCTTTGACTTTGACTCAGCTCCACTAAAGAAAGCTTCCTTCAAAAGGCAGTGGATGAAATCAAAACAAATAGCAGTATGCTTTAAAACACATTACTACTGCTACTCAGATTGCTCTAATTCAAAGCCTTGAAATTGATTTTAAAAAAATCCATTATTATCCCTACTAGGCTGAATGCATAGAGAAATGTCAAAATAAAATAAACATTTTGTATTATTTTTAAAAGTTCCCTTCTTTTGTGGTTTGCCATCAGTACTCATTAATTAGGATAATATATTCATAACCTTTTAAAAATATGTTTTTTATTTATTTAGAGAGAGAATATGGGAATAGTGGAGAGAGAGAGAGAAACATCAATGTGAGAGAGAAACATCCATTGTCTGCCTCCTGTATGCACCCCAACCAGGGATGGAGCCTGCAACCTGGGTATATGCCCTGACTGGGAATTAAAACAGCGAACTTTAGATGCACCAGACAATGATCAACCCATTAAGCAACACCAGCCATGGATTCATAATCTTTTTGAATGCTCGGTCTGATATGATATTTGCATTCTGATATTTGGATCTATGACAAAATTTTCCTGGCCCTGCACTTGTATTAATAATTTTTAAATTCTAAAGAATAGCCTTTAGTTGATTGCCACTTATTACAAAAAATTAAATTATAGTTAATGGCATATGTAGGGTTAGTTTTTCTCTTATCATTTTTTATAAACATATATTTTTAAATATATCTTTATTGATTTCAGAGAGGAAGGGGGAGGAAAAGAGAGATAGAAACATCAATGATAAAAGAGAATCATTGATTGGCTGTCTCCTGCATGTCCCCCACTGGAGATCAAGCCCACAACCCAGGTATGTATCCCTGACTGGAATCGAACCTGGGACCCTTCAGTCTGCAGACAGACACTCTATCCACTGAGCCAAACCAGCTAGAGCTATAAATAGATTTTTATTGATATCAGAGAGGAAGGGAGAGGGAGAGAGAGATAGAAACATCAATGATGAGAATCATTGATCAACTGCCTCTTTCATGCCCCCTACTGGGGATCGCCCGAATCCCAGGCACCTGCCCTTGACAGGAATGGAACCTGGGACCCTTCAGTCCTCAGGCCAACACTCTATCCTCTGAGCCAAACCAGCTAGGGCTCTCTTATCATTTTAAGAGAATCATTTTTATAGACAACTACAATTTATAACTTAATTGAAGGAAAAATTTATATATATATAAATATTATATATATATATATATATATATATATATATATATATATATATATTGCTTTTTTAACAACTAAACTTCCATTCAACCTTTCCAAAAATTTATTGAGAAATAATTGACATAACATTATATTAGTTTCAGGTGTACAAGATGATGATTTGATATTTATATATTATGAAGTGACCACCACAATAAGTCTAGTTAACACCTATTACCATATATAGTAAAATAATATATTCTGAGATGTTTTTTTCTAGATAGTGCCTGATTTGTAGTAATCAAAATAGGTTATTTTTCTGAGCTAGTATCTGCTTTGTAGATTATTTTTAGATAAGCTCCAAAGTGATTGGACTATTGCTCTGGCTTGGGAGACCTGCTGTTAAATTTTACCCTAACAAATGTGGGAAGATATTTTAACAAGGTGTTCCTTTTACTATTTTATCATCGGAGGATAAAGTAATAAGTAATATAGAAAAATACATATCTGTGGGAAAATGGGTTCATATGGTTTATGCAACATTAACAAATTTTCACTTTTATCACAATAAAAAGTTTAGTTTTTATGTTGTAATTTACAGTTTTCTGAGTCAGTGGTTGGGTTACAAATATTGAACTCCAGTGAATGGTGTAGGGTTTCAGACATTTTATTTGCTGAATTTTAATAGATGCACTAAAGGCATAGAATTTCTACGAGTTAATTTTTCTTTTTTTATTAATGTACCTACAGATGATAGACATTAAAGGCTTCTTTTTATTTTTCAATTCACAATGGGATTTTGGTTGCCCCCAGACATGTATTTGCATGTCTGTATATGAAAACATTTTTATTAATAATGCAAGATTGGAAAGAACTAATCTGCTGTTGCTATTCAGGAGCCATATTCATTTACTCAGGACTGGGCTGATTCACAAAAGAGTAGGGTATTAACTACAATAAAAATGCAGCTATTTCCTCATCTCAGCAAGAGCCCATTACAGAGGAACTCACCCATTTGTATCTGCTGTTGTCTCTACTTTGGACAATCACCTTGTCACTTCACTGGAATCAGGTAAGAGCCATTCCAGGAAATACTCATCTATTTTCTTACACAGTTCATCCATAGTTTTACATAATTATCCCTGAAAGACTATTTTCCTGTTGTCTGTTGATGTGATTACACTATATTAAACATCAAGTAATATTTTACCATGTGCTACCTTGTGGAGCTCAAGATATGAGTAAAATTCCTCAAATTTAATGCTTTGCAAAGTTACATTGCAGTTTTTTTTTAGATGGTAATTATATTTAATACCAGATGATATCATGTTTAACTTTAATGGATGAAGATAATCTGAAGACTCACAGATCTCTCTCTTTTTCATTACAGAATATACAGGCTTTGCCAACACCTTTGTTCTGGAACATTAAGAAAGAAGACATGGAGAAAGCGAAGAAAGAAACCAAGGACCCCCTGCTACTGTTTCTATAAACAACTAATGGTGTTTAAAGGCTAATAAAGCTCCAAAGATCTCTCATATAACCATAATCTTTGGGCCAATTTAAAAATATTTTAGATGGAGAAATGTCAAGAAAAATAGAGGCAATTTCTTAAGATGCGGTTCTCTTCCCCCAGCCTCCATAAAAGATTATATATATATGGCTGTCATGTAAGGGGCAATTGAAATTCCACAGCACAAAGGCAATGCAAAGAAGAAGAAGAAAAAAGAATCAATCTTTCATATGTTTTTTTTCAAAGGCCTGGCAAGAAACCAGGGGTAATATTTTTGCAACTGGGAATGTGTGTTTGCTGAAGAATATTCCCACATTTGAATCATCATCAGGGGTCCTAGTCTTGTTTTACTTTCAAAGGTAGAGAGGGCATAACATTAACCCCAACTGGGAAAAGGAAAATGCCTCACTGTAATTCTCCTCCAGGGAGCAGGGATAAAGGGATTACATATGCCTGCATAATGGAGAATTTCCTCACTCAGACAAGACAAAAGACTTCATTATTTTTCACCAGACACTTGAAGCCTTGTCCCTCCCAGCTCCAGAAGCCAAGCAGGCAGACCTTTTTTTTTTTTTTTTTTTTTTTTTAATATTAAGCCACTAGATGGAGTTTCTAGGAACTGGCCCTTCTAGTACTTGCCATGATGAAGAGACAGAGAGAAGATGTTGAAGACCTTAATTCCAAGACTACATTGATCTTTCCCCTAAGAATAGTGAGAGCTTCCCTGAAGATCAGTGTGTTCTTTCCTGTACCATTACCTTTGCTTTTTCTCTAGGCAGCAAATAAATGAACACTTCCTTCCTGAAAACATATTTTTTAAATCTTTATGTGAGATCAAAAGGCATCTAAATTTAAATGAAAAATTTTAAGTGGCAAAATGTAACTTAATTGAATTTTACAGTACTTTTGCTGAGTAGGTCTTTTACTAAAATATTGGTTACATATTAAAAGCCTCAAATTCCTTATTGGTAAAATATTAAAAATCTCAAATTCCTTTGTTATTCAGTACTTTGGCGTGGTGGTAGATTGCTATAGGACAAGATATATGGAAACCATGTTCCCAGTGACAGATCAGATCTCCCTTTTATGATATTGAAATGAGTGCAGCTCAGCCTCATTTCAGCTTACAGGGTTTCCCTTAATAGATTCCACCTAGAATGTAGATAACAGTTTATAAATTTTCTACTTGCAGGAAGCAATGTCTGATTTTCTTTCATTACTGTCTAAGGGTCTCATTTATCATAGGTGCGCAGCTCATTTTTTCGTGGCATAGTATTCCAACTTGAGATAAAATTAAGATGATTTAATATTCCCTTTAAAAAGCATATTTTAAACACATGCTGTTATGCTTGTGATTATTTTCATGCTTGATAAGCATGAAGTGATCAAAAAAGAAATTAAAATATTTGATCTTCACAGAATTTCAAAGTTCATTCATTTAACAAATATTTATTGAGCACCTACTGAGTTTTCTCGTTCGAAAGCCATTGAAGATACTCAAAGGAAAGAGGGAGACATGGGAGCACTTGATCCAAGAAGAGACTGAACAAGAGCCCCGCTAAATGGGGATGAAGACTGTTTACCTTTGCTTTGGCACCAGACTCGGAGGTGGAGTGCTGGGATGTGTGAGGCTGGCACAGCGGACCAAAGATGACCTCTTAACACCAAGCCAATTTGGCCTATCTGCCTGTCTTCATTTTGCTCAGATTACATGGGTACTTTTGGAGCCCAGGAAATCAGGAGGTGGGAATACAGCCTCCGCTCAGAGAACAGGAAGACTCTGGCAGGGCCCTCTCAGTGAGAAAAGGAAACCACCAAAAGTTATGCTTGGCTCCAATAGAACTCTGAAGTCACCTGGTACATGGTTTAATGGACCCAGAATTACTGGGCACTTTTCATTATCTAGTTTAAAATTTTACTAGAAAACATTATAAACGTAGAAGAAAGTGGTAGGAAAAGGAAATTAAAGCAAATTATTTTACATATTATGCTCATTTAGGTGGCCATCTCAACCTGATTAAGCCCAGGTTTCAGGGTAGAGCTAAAAAGCAGCCCCGCCTCCCCCATGACTGAATCATACAGAGAACAGCAATTCACATACTAGTATATGGCGGAAACTCCAACCCGTTTTAGTACTATTTTTCTGAATTCTCTGGACCCAGTGGGAAAGAGTAGAGTGATCTTGAGCCAAAGAGGAAAAGGAACTTGCTTTCTCGCCACCATTTAACCGTTGCTGTTGGAAGAAGAGATTCACGGTGGGGGGTGGGGCAGGAGAGTCTTCCCATAGCCCAGGGTCTCCACGGCGACCTGCTTGTTTGGGGTCTGAGGAAGAGGATCTCAGCAGGATCCACAGAGGCCACCCAGCAGGTGTGGGTGTGTTATGCTGCCCCAGGTGCTGGAACATCCTTCAGGCCCTGGAGTCAGTACATGCAGTGCTAACTCTTCCTCAATATGAATGCCCAGACAGCCTTAGACTGGCTATCGGGCAAAAACTGTAACCGTGCAGAAATGTGATTTATTTTAATGCCCTTTTCTCCTTTCTTTCTTTTTGATTCATACTGGCCTTATCCAGCACCCTGACTCGCCTGCCTCCTTCTCCCTTGCAAGTTCACTCCCTTAAGCATTAAGCCCTCAGGACAATGAGGTTCTGATGAGCATCAAATAATCCTAGAAACAACGCCTTGGGTCTGTTGATCACAGAGACATCTCTGGTCAAAGTAGAGATGGCATCTAGGCCTCACTTGTGTTTCAGCTCCAGGACCTCAAAAGCAGCAAAACCAGACAAAGTGATAACATCAGGACCAGACCCTAGCACTGACCAATCAGTAGCGACCACAACCCTGACCATGAACGTATCTTCCTTAGTCACCATAATTGAAGATTTCCCCCTTATATAACCCATCCCCTGCAATCAATCAGAACCAGGTTTTGAGCATTAGCTCACCTATGCCTCTGGGCTTGGGCCACTTCCTCAAAACCCTCACTTTTTGTGCTGCAAATTCCTGTTTGCGTCTTATTAGGCTTTGATGTGCACAGGCACACAGACCCCTCCAGCAGTCCTGTATCACAGGCAGCTTAAAGCCAGTTACATTCTTCCACTTCAAACTTAGCAGGACAACCAACTCAAATGGGTATGTTATAACGCAGTTGTATGTATTTTGTATGTAAGTCCTATAGGTCTCAACTAGTTTAGGGGAGAGTCTTGTAACAAAAATATAAAAGTTACTAAGACAGTGGCTGCAGGTTAAGTCTTGACAGTTAACACTAATGGCAGGATCTGAATATATGTCAGAACAACACCATTACCCAAATAGATTTTCTCAGGATGGCTTCATAATTTTCATTTCTTCTTTGGCCAAACAATCCTTAGTGTACATAAAATCGTGCTACACCTTTGTCAACTCAGCCTAACTTACAAATGTATCTTCCTATGCAACATCATTGTAGTCTTGGAAATAAGCACAGTCTCTGTATATCATTCTCATAAATCCTTGTTGTTTAATAAAATTTTATTTGGATTTTAATGTTTCCTGCTGCTTATTAAACTAAGAAAAGTGATTATTTGAGTTTTATTTTCTGTAATGCATCTGCATTCATTGAGTTTGTATGATTTTTCATAGGTATTCACCATAATTATTTTCATTGGTATCAAAGGCACTTTTAAGTACTTAAATATACACATAATAATCATAAAATTGCTGTTTTAAGTATCTAAGCAGACACAGATCTTTTCTCAAAGATCATAACTCTGACACAGACAGTAATATAATTCAAAGCCAGTCTAGGTAACATGTTAGGAAACATAAGTATGAAAGTGTTTATGTAAAGCAATGACAGTAGTAGACGTGTTCAGGTGTTGAACAAATATAGTGTCATAAGATTTTCATATCATAAAACCATAGTATTGTAAGCCCATGAGTTTTCTTTGAGATCAAGCCCTTCTCCTCATGTTACCCATTAGGGAACTGAGCTGAAGGGTCACTCAGCTAACTCGTGACAGTGTCGCCTCTGGCACTCAGCTCTCCTAAGCCCTGAATTTCTCTCCACTTTACGACTACATCAAGGGAATGTCTATCATTTTCAGCTGGAGAGGGCTTTCTGGAGAAGAAATTTTGTTCTCCAAATCATTCACACCACAGGTGTTGAGTCACCCAATTATGAAAAAGATAGCATATCTTTGAAAATCTTCGGAGTTTTGTGGCTGCGAAGAAAGTGGTGTCTGACTGACTACAAGCTTCAGGCTGAGGTTTCTCTTGGTATTAATCCCAGCTTTAGTTACTTCTCTTTCATAGTAATTTGTGCCCCTATCTAACTTTATGCTTTCCAATTTTCTTAGAGTTCTGCAAAATCTTGAAATGTATATTCTATCATCCCAGGGGCCTGGGTGGACAAACCCTTCCCTAAGGGCTTTATTGAAAACCTCCTTGTCTAAATTCAAAACCAACATCATGATTAATTTTGGTCAGGCTGGCCCTACTAGTCACAGAATCCCAATAGAAGCTCTCCTATTTGGGTGATGGGGAGGGAAAACACGTTGGGGGTGGGGAGGCTGGAGAGAGCTTTCTGTTTATTTTCCAGCCCCTCTTCATAGCCAAGACAGTTCTGCTTTGTAAAAGTATTCTTGACAGGAAGCCTAAAGCTCCTTTTCCTTTATGATTGTGTGTTATTTGCTGTATTTTGCCTTATCATTGGTGTTTCCTTAAAAATAATGAGTAATGAGCAGTTATGTATTATTCATTCCAAGTGTACAGATCACACATTTATCTTGGGCTCTTTTTTTTTTTTTTTTTTCCTAGAGCTTGCACTCGACAGCGCATGCTGAGTGGCTCATTTGAGGGGCAGCCGGCAAAGGAAAGGTCAATTCTCAGTGTGCAGCATCACATCCGCCAGGAGCGCAGGTAAATACAGCAGGAGACGAGGCTGCAGAGAAACTCAGGAAAGGAGTGCTGCAGGAAGTGTTTGCTGTACACAGCCCTGGTTAGCAGAGAGCATGGATTCTACTCCTTGGTGGTAACAATAACGGAATTATTTACCATCAGATCCAAAGGTTCAAAAGTTCTTTCAAAAATCTTTACCTTGGTGATGTCCAAAGGCAAATTCTGAATTTCAGTTAGATGTTATCAAAGATAGTTGGATAGACTAAAGCTTTTGCTATAAAAAGAAATAGGCTTGTTTTATTTAAGAAAAGTTGTTTTATTTTTTTAAATAATGATCATTGCTTAAGTCCAAAGTTGGTCTTGAGATACATTGACCAGTTGGTTGTGGTTGTTTTAGATCACTAAGACATGGATCCAACAGCCAGAGGATCAGCAGGGGGAAATCTCTTGAAACTCTGACTCAAGATGTAAGTTCTAAGCAAAGCTTTGGATTTTGAAACATGACTTTTAAGATGTATTTAAATGACTGCTCAGATGATTCCAGTGCCTGGGTCTTTCTGTCACATTGTCACATCTCCATAAGATTTTCTACCAGAGAAAATCAGGAGACTCAGGAAACAAATTAAATGGCCAGGGACAGAAAAGAGATGATTAACCACAGAAAATTCCAGACATCCGACAAACTATATGCCGTTGTTAAGATAGCAACACAAAAAATGACATATCAGTTACATTTGACTGAAATTAAAGACATTCAAAGCACATTATAGGAACGATTCACATTATTAACTTTGAGTATTTACTAAATTCCAAATCTCTAGACTCTAGATCCCAAGCCCATCATTTCAGAGCTTTACATACTGGGAAATAAAATTTGATTTCTGAAATAATTTTTATGTCAAAGATTGCATAACATTACCCAATAATTTATTTGCTTTTAGACCCTAGGCCATTCATTTTTTTATTTACTGACCCAATTATATATCAAGTGTTCATTACATGTATGCAGATCCTGTTCTCAGTGATGAGGACTAGAGAGGAAGCAAGACATCGTCTCTGCCTTGCAGGCATTTATAGTCTAGTGAAAGAGAGGATAAGCAAGTAAACAAATATATAATAATTTCTGGGTGATTGTTATTCCTTTTTTCAGTGCTGTGACAGGTTGACTTTGCATAAAGAAAAATAAAATAGTGTGAAGGAATGGAAGGTGGAGATTTGGGGGCAAGTAATGTTAGAGAATGGTCAGTGTACACTCCTCCACGTGGGCCCAGAGCCCCAGATGAGACACCTGATATAGCCATTACGAAGGTACATGGTTCTGATTAGTGCAAACATCTGTTATCACCATGACTTTTTAAGCCAGAATGCTGTCTGATATGATCCAGTGTATTGTCAACATGGAAGTATGATTGGATCCAACATAAGACCTGTATACTGAAATTTATGATCAACCATAGTGCATGGAGAAAATTTCTAGGTGAAAATTCAGAGAGGCAATACTATTCTGAGGACTTTCCTTTCATGGATTTCAATAGAAATGCACAGTACACTCCAAAATCAAATTAGAACATGGCTTTGAAAATACATGTTTAAATATATACAACAAAAGGCTCTGTTTGAATTATCTCAATTGTAGACGTTTGTATCTTCTTCAAAGATATTTTGTTATATTTTCTACATAGATATAAAACAAAAACCCACCTCCTGTCTTCTCCATAGCAAAAGGTCAGGGGAATTCTGCTTATTATAAGAAATCTGTCCTCCATAATAGAAGCAATTTACATAGAGAGTTTCATCTTTTTCACTTGTTAGAATAATAGAAGAGAAAAACAATTCAATGTAGGCACTACTGTCTATAAAATGTTATCAAGTTATTTGAGCAATGGCTCTACATCTCCCACAGAGTGAAAATCAGAGTCAATGTGCTTCATGACCTGCTCCCCAAACACACAACCCTCTGGCCTCATCTCCAACTCTGTTGCTTGCTTTCCACCCACACTGGCATCCTGGCTTTTCCATATGCAGACCCTTTTACTCCCCAGGAAGAATTCATTTCTGCAAAAATCCAGTGGCCTGCATCCTTCTAGTATTTACTCAAATAACAGCTTCTTATTGAGGCCTGCTCTGGCCTGTTTATTTAAACTTGGAGGCTTCTAGCATGCTTTATTCCCCTTTGTTTTTTACCAAAATGCTAAATCTTTTCTAACATTCTTACTTGTTTTGATCTAATTTTGGTTTGTCTCCCTGATTATTAGAATATTAGCCCCACAAGACCAGGGTCTGTCTTGTCATATTTAGATTTTTTTGTTTGTGTGTTTGTTTTTGCCATTTTGCCATATTCCCAGCACTGGAACAGTACCTGGCACATAATTGGTTCTCAATAAAAGTTTTTATTGAAAAAAAAATCATTTGGAGTAAAAAACACCCTTGCTAAGATGACCATGGCCATTAAAAGATATATAAAATAAAGATATTTATAAAATGATCATTTTGGGATAGTCTTGAAAAATATCATCCATTTTGATATACTCCTTTTAATATATTTCTAGCATTCCAATACAGTGAGATACAGGAATGCACAAAGAGAAGACAGTGAAATAAAGATGATCCAAGAAAAAAAGGAGCAAGCAGAAATGAAAAGGTACAGGGTGCTACACTGTTCCTTGTTTCCCGCTTTGGAACAGCAAACGTTCCCTTCACCTTACTTTCCCATCAATGTCCCCTTCAAGGAAAGTGCAAGAAGAGGAGCTGCGAGAGAACCACCCGTACTTCGATAAGCCACTGTTCATAGTAGGACGGGAGCACAGGTTCAGAAACTTCTGCCGGGTGGTGGTCCGGGCACGCTTCAACGCGTAAGTACACTCACTTTCAGCCAGGTGTTTGGCCTGGATCGTACAAACAGCAGGTGGGGTTGTCATGCCAGGGAGAAGGAACGTGTAATCCTAATGGGGTCACAAAATAAACTGTGGGCTAATTAATCATGCTGCTCCTATTTGCTGAGCGGCCAACCCGGTGGAAAACAAACAAAGGTTGCCAGTAGTTTAAATTTATATAAAACTCACGTTTAGAAAGCACTTAGCCATTTTTATCTGTTCATTTTTAACTGCTGCCCAACACGTTTGTATCGGTGTTCTTGACTCCACATTTATTATGAACACTGAAGCCAAGGGTGACTGAACGACAAGGCGAAGGCAATTGCGTCCATCTTCTTTCCCGTTTGTAATTCCTTTATGATCAAAATACCCCAATCCGTTTCTTCTAGAATAATGTAAAGTAAAAAGAAAGTTGACTAGTGTTTCCATTATCAACTGTTTCAAGAAGAAAACGCACTGGCCAGTGTCTCCATTCCTACCCACATGGAAGAAATGGTCGAGAGGCTGTCAGTGTGATCAACCTGGAGGCCGCTGCGTTTGTGATGACTCAAGCCGTTGTTAGCAGGCAGCCAGTGGGTGACATGGACTTTTTATCATGCATAACTTTAAGTAATTATCCTGAAGGCATTAAAAGTCCTGGAGGAAGTACGAATACTTTCCCATCTATAGCTGGAATTTCTCTGATGCTATCATTTAAGTAAATTGACCTCCCGTGTTGATCATCAGTAGCATATGATGCTCACTATCTGTTATGAGCTGAATTGTGTCCATCCCCCAAAATATTCATGTGTTGAAGTGCTAATCCCCAGTACCCTCAGAATGTAACCGAGATAGGGACTTTTTAAAGAAGTAATTAAATTAAAATGAGGTCATTAGAGTGGGCTCTAACCCAAAATGACTAGTATCCGTATATGAGAAGGACATTTGGACACAGCCACGTATAGAGGGGAAACTACATGAAGACACAAAGAGAAGATGGCCACCTACAAGCCAAGGAGAGGGAACTGAGACAGAGCCTTCTCTCAGCTGTCATAAGGAACCAACCCTACTGACACCTTGAACTTCTAGCCACCAGAGCTGAGAAAATGAGCTTCTTTTGTTTAAGCCACTCAGTTTGTGGTACTTTGTTATAGCAGCCATATGAAACTAATACACTGTCATAACATTCAGGACTGGAGGAGACCTCAGTCCTGAATGTTATGTATCTCCTCCTTCAACAGAGGATGACACTTAGGTCAGCAGAGATTAAGAGCTTTGCCAAGGACACCAGCTAATGCATGGCCCTCTCTGACAGCCAGTCCATTGTTCTTTCTGCTGTTCTAGAAAAATCTTCACAGCTTCAAATAACTGAGTAATAATCATTAAAAACTCCCCTGAGTTTTCACAAAGTAAAGGAAAAAGTTGGCAATTTAAAATTGATTTGATGAGTTCCAAAGTGGGTGTTTCATCCGGAATGAACCTGTTGACTGCCTTCATGTTAACATCTAATTATTAACTCTCCACTCCATTTAGTGCCATGTAATTCTCCTTGTCAGCAACACAGCTGATATGGACCAAAGATGACTTTGTTATAATTGGGGGTACACATACAAGCACTATTAGGGGCTTCACTGAAGATTGTGTCCCCCAAAAAGTAAAAGTTAGAGATTCCCTCCCTGAGTAATTATATATACATTACTCCAAAGATCGCAGTTAAATACTGGATGAAGGACTCTGTTGAATTTAGAGATATTTAATTAAATAATTATGAGGAACATCTTCAAACTGCTAAGGCAAAGATTTTAACTGCATGTTTTTAAAGAAAAACCAACATTTAATTCTGTAAAATCCATGTCAGAAATTGTTGAATGGAATCATCAACTCTAAAATTAAATATTTTGAGAAATATAAAACTTTACTTTCATACATATTAACTGCAAGCTCTTCTAATATTTTTTTTCATCTAATGGTCTCTGTCTCCCAAAGTCACATACAGTTAATATCTATAATAATAAAAGTGTAATATGCAAATCAACAGATTGGCCAAACAGCGGAATGACTGTCCAGATGACCTTCCAGATAAAGCCAGGACAGCTGTGAGGGCCTACCCTTGCACGAACTCAAAGAAATTTCTTTGTCCAAGAAGGTATAAAATCAATGTCTTTTTCAGCACAGCAAGGAGAACTGTGACCCTTAAGTGTAACATGTTTAGGTAGTTAATAAAATAGTATTAGGTCATGAATGAGATTTAGTCTCTTTGATCAAAGGAATTTCAATCCTGCTGACATGAGTGGAACCTCCAGTGTGTCATGACATGAGTGGAGCCTCCAGTATATTACAATGGACATTTTATAAAGGGTAAAAAAGATATTTTAGGTAGATGAGATTTTTCTAAATTATATGCTGCCAATTTATAACACCATTGCTATATTGCAGAAGTTTTTATGTTTATTCTCTCTTACAGATCTAAAACAGATCCTGTCACAGGAGCTGTGAAAAATACAAAGTACCATCAACTTTAGTAAGCTTTACAAATTCTGTTTTCCATGCACATTTGAAGTTTCTGTGTACTATTTTATGATGCGTAAAAATATTAAAAATGCCCTTTATTTTCCTGCTATGTTGTGCCATGAAATAGACAATTGATGATTCATAAAAATGTACCAGTCACATAATTAGAATCACAGTAGTGACTTTTCTGGCTTTTAGCCGCCTTTACTGGATCGTGTGTGTTCCTCAGTTCTGTTTGGTCTTTGGCAGTGACTTGTTGGGATTGGTGACTTACCTGGACTGGGTCATGATCATCGTAACCATCTGCTCCTGCATTTCCATGATGTTCGAATCTCCCTTCCGAAGAGTCATGCATGCACCTACTTTGCAGGTACCTCTGCTGAATCTTAACCCATAGCTCTGAGGAAAGACACTGACCTGCAGCTTTTCCGTTCATTGTGATCAAACTGCCTTTTGCTCATTTCAGATTGCTGAGTATGTATTTGTGATATTCATGAGCATTGAGCTTAACCTGAAGATTATGGCAGATGGCTTATTTTTCACTCCAACTGCTGTCATCAGGGACTTTGGTGGAGTAATGGACATATTTATATATCTTGTAAGTCTTTGATTATTTCCTAAATGTAAAATATAATGGATTTGTAAATGCTCCTGCTTTTCTTGGTACAAGAGTGAGATATGTAAGTCACCAAAGTTTGATATATGTGAGTCACCAAAGTGAGTCAACTGAGTTTTTAAGTACTAGTAAGTCCATTATAGCTGAATAAGAGGCATGCATATAAAAATCTAAATGGAAAGCATTAAAAAGATTCATGGATATGGTTGGAACTACATCATCCACTTTCATGTATGCATAAGACATGCATTAATAAGGTCTAAAATAGCAAAACAAGTTTGCCCCCACAATTCTTGTGGCTCTGATACTAAAAAAAAAAAAAAAAAATCTACATCATATAATTGATTGATGAGCCACCTTACTTCTAAAAACAAACTGAAGTGATAGTGGTTGGACCTTTCTCCCAAGGCACAAAATATCTGGCTTGGAAAGACCATTCAACTGTTTGGTTAAACTAATTTGAGAAACCATAGGAAACAACTCAAAGAAATTTCTTTTTTTTTTTCTCTTTATGTCCAAGAAGGTATAAAATCAATGTCTTTTTCAGCACAGCAAGGAGAACTGTGACCCTTAAGTGCAACTTGTTTAGGTAGTTAATAAAATAGTATTAGGTCATGAATGAGGTTTAGTCTCTTTGATCAAAGGAATTTCAATCCTGCTGACAGGAGTGGAGCCTCCAGTGTGTCAGTAAGAGAAGGGGCAGAGTGCACTGCTGCACACCCGTGGTGGCATCCCGTTTCATTCCTGCATATGCCTGATGACTTTGCTTTAGGGTTGCTTGGGTCTATACTGGGTTCATGGTTTAAAGTGAAGAGACTGCATAGTCACCGGGTGAATGTGTGTCCCATATAACAACACATGGAGTCTCTCCTAAGGGATAGTTGTAGTCAGTTGGCTCTCAGAAAATGTACACAGTGGAGGATAAATTGTATAAATTTAAGAGATGATTTTTTCCCCTCTAGGTGAGCTTGATATTTCTTTGTTGGATGCCTCAAAATGTGCCTGCTGAATCAGGAGCTCAGCTCCTCATGGTGCTTCGGTGCCTAAGGCCGCTGCGGATATTCAAACTGGTGCCACAGATGAGGAAAGTGGTTCGAGAGCTTTTCAGTGGCTTCAAGGAAATTTTTTTGGTATGTTACAATTACCTTCACTCCCAGTGCACAGAGTCCACCTCTGTAATGTAGCTAATGAGAGGATAAAGTAAGTCTACCTTGTCAAGGTGAAGTCTACAATTTTAGTTTTTGGTCAGAAGCTTATAAAAGCACTAACAATGCACAATACACATTCAGAAACTTTACCCCCAAATGCTTCTGCCTTATTAATATATTTCATTCAGCAAACATTTTTTTTCCTTAGCTAAAGAGAAGCTCTCTGGAAATGACAATGAAAGGAGAATCGAAAGACAGTATTTGCTGACACTTCTATTCCTAACTGTTGGCCTAATTTCTACTCTGGGTTTTAGTTTCCCCATCTGGAAATTAAGGTTAAAAAGATTCAACACCATCTACTTCACAAAATGATATTAGGAATTAACACATTTGGGTTCATAGTATCATTTAATATGTCACTTAAAGCATATAGCAATAGAATTTATCTCTGATCTCTAGAATGTTAACATAAAACAACCCACAAAAAAAGAAACAAACAAATATACCCTACTCTAAGTTACCTAAATGTACAGTAATGAATACTTCCAAATGTGATTGAGAGGAAAAACATTCTTTTTACTTTGTAAATATTGATTTAGGGTCTTTTAAGAGCAGGACTGCAGATAAAATCATGAGTAAGAGGCTCATTGCTCACAATCTGTTACAGAAGGAGTGATCAAAGGATTCTTATTATTACTGATGAGTTCTGCTTGTGCATGGAAAACATGTATGAATTCCCATAAGCCTATTTCATATCTTGCTTTCTAGAAACACACCTATGGTAAGAGAGCAGCTTTAGTTGCATTTGATCCTAAGGTATTTTACAGACAGGTTGGGCTATTACTATAGGCATGGAGTTGCTAACACTTTTTTAAATATGTATTTAAAATTCCATATTTTCTTTGTCACACAGCCATAAAATGTTGGCTTTCACACAGTTAGAATTGAAGAAAAACAGAATATCGCCTGATGGCTAATGTGGCGTATCTTTGACCCTTAATAAATTTTAGAAGAGAATCTATATGTGGCTTTCTCCTGGTGATGTTTCTGTGCAATTTTAGTATACTAAAGGTATATTTTAGGTTATTCAACCAGTACAGATCAATAGTGTGCTTAGTATTTTACCCTTTGCCACTTTTCTCTTCGGAGACCAAAGTAGCCATCCAGCAGAGGGAGCCTGAGCCAGTTAACAGATTTGTGTGTTTTTTTAGACTGAATACTTGAATCCTGGGAGTAGCACATTCACATGCCCTCATGCTCACAAGAAAGCAAAGCCACTGCCCCTCTAATTTATGTTCTGCTAATAGAGATATGAATCCATTTTGAGAAAATGGGGAAATACAATTATTTAAACATGTTTCTTTGTTCCATTCAATAAAATAGATCAGAGTGTTGACTAAAATCAGAAAAGTCTAAGTCATATCAACATACCTTAGCCCATTTTCTTACATGAAAGTTGTATGTTTTCTGAAAATTCAAAACCTCTTGTTAATTTTCTTCTTTTAACATTCCAGTAAGGCTAATTAAATGACCTGTGCTGAAGAAGTTAAAAAATATCAAAAGATCATGAATTTCATACAAATGGTATCAGAAAAGTCCCATTCATATTGCTCTTCAAACCAAATGTACTGTTTAAAGTTTTACTGAGAGATTTGATATCTCACCAATTTCTTTCAGGTCTCCATTCTTTTGTTGACATTGATGCTTGTTTTTGCAAGCTTTGGAGTTCAGCTTTTTGCTGGAAAACTGGCAAAGTGCAATGACCCCAACATTATTAGAAGGGTAAGATACTCCTTTCTATCTTTTGGAATAAAAATTAAGGTAGTTTATCATCCCTTGGTAAGCATGCGCTGAGGCGACTTTGACAGCCCCCTGACAAAGCTCTTAAGAATTCTCTTCCCATGAACTCCTTTGGCTTAAAACATGTAGTATGTCTTTTCCGGCTAACAAAACTCTATAAGGTTAAAAGCACATTTTAGGGAATTCTACTCTTCCCTCCTATTCCAGGGTCAATCTACTATTGTCATCTTCTGCAGAGTCACCCAAGAGTCCAGATGTTGAACTCTTTTGAGTCTTCCTGAACTTAATCCTGCCTCTGTTGTCACTTGAGACTCATGTCAACAAACAGCCTCCCCACCCCAAAGTACGAAAGGCAAAGTCTGACTGTCACGTCCCCTGTATAATACTTCTCCACTCCACCATTCTCCCCATTAGGAAGTCAAGGCCTTACATTAGCTCTTATTTGCCCAGAATTAAGACGACTAACAAAGACCCAAGCTTGGAATACTTTGCTAATGCTTCTTCCTTTAGTCAATGTCAGTAAGAGAAGGCTAATGGCTGGAACAACCCCAATATTTCAGTAATGGAACATAATGAAATGAATATATTACATCTTGGGTAAATTGGAGAGCTCTCCTCCAAATGACCTTTCTGGCATTCAAGTTCCTTCTGTTTTGTGTCCCCACCCTTTGCTGTTTTCAAGTCTTCTCCATTTAGCTGGCTCATATGAACAAAGAACCATCTCTATCTGAGAAGTCAGAGCTTAGAAGCAGCACACCTCACTTCAATCCATGTTCCACCGGGAAGAGCATAGCCTCACCAGACTGGAAGGAGGACTGCAATATGTAGCTTAGTGGTGTCTCCTGTGGGGAAAAAGGGACAGATTTTGGTTAATAATTGCCAATCTCTGCTACACTACCCAGTGCCTCAATCTTTTAGGATTCTTCCCAAAATTATGAGTAGACTAATGAAGTGAACCAAGTACTGCAAATGTATAAACTAGCAAAAGTATGGCCCTAACCAGTTTGGCTCAGTGGATAGAGTGTCGGTCTGCAGACTGAAGGGTCCCAGGTTCGATTCTGGTCAAGGGCATGTACCTTGATTGTGGGCACATCCCCAGTAGGGAGTGTGCAGGAGGCGGCTGATCGATGTTTCTCTCTCATCGTTGTTTCTAACTCTCTATCCCTCTCCCTTCCTCTCTGTAAAAAATCAATAAAATATATTTTAAAAAAAACAACTAGCAAAAGTATGTACTCATTCATACAGGTAAAATAATGCCCCGAGTCCATTAAAATGCATGTTTCCGAAGGATTAATAGAGTTGAATTACAATACATATTTCCAGCAATTATGATTATCTAATATAGAGTTTATATCAGTTTGAAAAGTCTTCTAATTATAAAAATTATGTTTGGGCTTCTAATTATAAAAATTATTAGCCGTCTAATTGGAATAAAATACAGATAACATCTTTGTGCAGTCAATATTCATTATCAAGTATATTCATAATGAGGATTTCAGGAAGCGGCAGGGCAGAAGAGACATACTTAAGTTGGGCAGACCTTATGTTGTTGCGCAAGGCACACCTAAGTCACTGCTTCCTTTAGCTGCCCTCCACAGAGGGTAAACCTGAGAAGGAATAACAAGGAACCTGATATAAATGTCATGGTGTACCAAATTAGCTAATGAAGGAAATCATGCGGAACTGATTCATTAGTCCATAAGCTTGCATAAGGAAAGTAGGATTATTTTAAATCCACACTGAATAGAGGCCAAAAAGAGAATAACAACATTTCAGAATGAAGCCTACTGGGAACCTTGATGACTCAGTATATTAATAATAGCCTGAGTGCAGAGTGATTTTATGTTATCTACTCATCCCCAGCCCAAGCTGAAGATTGATGCTTACTTGGATAGGAGACAGAGAGCACACAGTGGATGGACAAACACACAGATATCATGATGCATTTATCCTTTTCTCGGAGCAATGAGGCATCAGCAGTGGGCTCATAAAGAAATCCTAAGAACACTTAGCCATCATCGAGAGCAGAATGATAGAAAGGAAATTGGCGTAGTGAGATGTGGTCTGTGTCCTTACATTGGGACAGGTTTTTTCCTAGTCCTGATATAGGAGGCCAAGGCCAAGGAGACCAGGTGGAGGAAAGGAACTGCAGGTCTACCTTGGAACTTTAGTCTATCTTTCTAAAAGAAGGGGAAGGGGAAACTAGATACCCCAATATTTGGATCACATAGCTAATGTTTAAAGATAACAAAGCTTAGAGCTGTTAGTGCTGTGTTTTCCAGTTGAGAGAATGGCTCATTTTCTTGATGTCTGTCTGAGCACTTCCTCCCTCAGTTCCTTTTTCTTAAAACTTGACAGCAGAAATATTGACACCACTTTAGGTAGAAATATGGAGCCCAGAACTTAGTCACCAAAGCCCTGTAAACAAATTCTGAGAATACCTTTTGACGTTTAGTTATTAAATATCAGTTACGTACAAAGCACCATGATTGATGAAATGAGGGCTGGAAAAATGTTTAAGTCACTGCCCCTGCTTTGCAGCATTTTCTGTCCAACTAGAATGTGTGTTTCATGTGTAATCCATGTAACATAAAGTCATAATTTAAAAGAGTACATGAGAAGTGAAAGTAATGTGCAGTCTTTCAAGTATGGGAAGTAGTGCTTCCACGTGGGGCGCTGTGCTGAGAAGGCTTTAAGGAGAGGGAGGATTCTAGCAGGAAAGACTCCTCCAAGCAGAGGAGGCAGAATGTAGGTATGGTGACTTGTTCTGATCACTTAATCCCTCTGAACCTATTTGCTCCTGTATAGCACTTCTCACACAGTGATATTATAAAGATTAAATTAACTAATTTAGTTAATTTATGTAAAGAACCTAACCCACCCATTCACTTCCCTTCCATGCCAAAATGAACTGAAAAACAGGCCAGAAATGTCCTTTAGGAAGAGATCCTCAGAGACCTAGAATGCCAGTCTAAGGGGGTCGGAATTTCCTTGATGAGAAATGAGAAGTCATCAAAGGTTCATAGGCAGAGGAATCAGGCAATTGGTGCTTGCAAAGTGCAGGTATTGTCCTGAGAACTGTCATTGTTACCCACATTCTACTGAGTAGGAAAACAGATGTACAAAGTCAATGACTTGTCCAAGGTCGCCCCCCAATACGTGGGGATGCTGAGGTCCATGTCCGGGCAGCCTAACCAGGACAATAGGCTGCCTCACCCAAACCAAAGGTGAGCTCTGGTGGGCTCAGAAAAACAAATGGGAGGAGGCAGTAGCGGAGCCTCGATATGATGCACCTCAGCACAGCCATTTGAAATAACGTTGTAGATGAATATGTATGAGAAGATAATTGGAATATATTTTAACTGAAAAAGTGAGCTATGAAAGAATAAACACTGTACAAACTTATATATGCATGGGAAAAAAAGGCTGAAAAGATACACACTAAAATGTCAATTATGTTTGTCTTTGGGTAGTAATAGGTAAGTTTGTCTATGCTTTATAAGTTAAAGATATTTTTTGTGTGTAAGCTTTTTATTTTAAAGAATTTTGTTGGTAATCTAAACATGTGTAATGTTGGTATTACACTAGTTGAAATAAGAATGGAGATGTGGGCCATATGAATAGGGAAAAGATAGAAACAACACTGAGATCTTGATGTGGAGGTGTTGACAGGATGCTGGTCCACAGACAGAAATAGGGAAGTCAGGAGATACAGGTTTTAAGGTTGAAGGTGACCTTAAACAGGTTAAAATTTGAAGTTCTGTTGAAATATTAAAGTGTATGCACTTTGAACCCAGAAAGGAGATTTAGGTTCAAATATGACCATTGTATTCAAAGAAGTAAAGATAAACAAAAGGAAGAATAAAGACAGAAAATGAGTCAAAAACTTCTTACTAATGTTTTCTTTTTTAAATCCATTTTATACAGTTTTATTGTGATATAATTCATATATCACACAATTTACCCACTTCAAGTGTACAATTCAATGGTTTTTAGTATATTCAGAGTTGTACAACCATCACCACAGTGAGTTTTAGAACATTTTTATTATTTCATAAAGAAACATGGTTTCTTTTAAATATTGCCCCCTATGGCCTGTTTTTCAGTTCATTTTGGCATGGGAGGTAAGTGAATGGGTGGGTTAGGTTCTTTACATAAATTAACTAATTTAATCCCTCTGACACCTCCATCCCTAAAAACCACTATTTGATGTATCTATAGAGTTCCATGTTTTGGACTTTTATATGAATGGAATCATGTCATCTGAAGTCTTTGGTGGCTAGTTTTTTAAACTTAGCATAATATTTTTAAGGTTCATCCATGTTGTAGCATGTCAGTATTTCATTCCTTTCTATGGCTGAAAATATTCAATTGTGTGACTATACCACATTTTATTTAGGTATTTGTCTATTGATGGACATGTGGATTTTTTCCGCCTTTTGACTATTAGAAATAATGCTATCTATATATATAAAAGCCTAAGCGACCAGCCGACCAGCCAGTAACTGTGATGCACAATGACCACCAGGGGGCAGATGCTCAATGCACAGGCATGGAGACATGGAACAGATTGATGAATCTCAGAGGGAGGGGGTGGGAGGAGGGCAGGGAGAGATTAACCAAAGATCTTATATGCATACTAGAGGCCCGGTGCACAGATTCATGCACTGGTGGGGTCCCTTGGCCTGGCCTGCGGGAATTGAGCGAAAACCAGCTCTCCGACATCCCCCGAGGGGTCTCAGATTGCAAGAGGGCACAGGCCAGGCTGAGGGACCCCACTGGTGCACGAATTCATGCACTGGGCCTCTAGTTTATAATAATAGTGATATAAGCATTCATGTATAAATTTTGGTGTGTGTGTATTTTGTTGTTATTGTTGTTGTTGTTGTTTCATTTCTCTCAAATAGATAGATACCTAGAAGTAGAATTTCTAGGTTTTAGGTAACCCTTTGTTTGGGCATTTGAGAAACTGCCACACTATTTTCTAAAATGGCTGCACCATTTTGCATTCCCACCAGCAGTGTATGAAGGTTTTAGTATGAGGATTTCAATTCTGCAAATCTTTGTCAAAGCTTGTTGTTAATTGTTTTAATTATAGCCTTCTGAGCAGGTGTTAGTGGTATCTCACTCTGGTTTTGATTTTCATTTACTTGATGGCTAAAGATGCTGAGCATCTTTCCATGTGCTCACTGGCCATTTATACATCTTCCTTGGAGGAATGTTTAATCATATATCTTGCCCATTTACTAATGTTTTCAGCATCAACTTTCACCACTCATCTCTGCAGTCTTTGTTACTATTTGGGGTTAGCTATCCATATCACTTTTGTCAAACAAAGATCTTTGTGACTCTATGTAAAATGTATTTCTTATTTTTTCTGAGTTCCTCTTCTGACCAAGTTTCCTCCTTCATCTCTCTCTTTTTTTTCTATTTTAGGAAGATTGCAATGGCATATTCAGAATTAATGTAAGTGTGTCCAAGAACCTAAATTTAAAATTAAGACCTGGAGAGAAAAAACCTGGATTTTGGGTGCCCCGTGTTTGGTAAGATATCAGAAAAAAAATCCCTGAGAATGCTATATTTGTCAGCATAAGGTTTTAAATCAGTATAATATGGTATGAAACTAAGAGTAACTCTGATAGAGATGTGAAAGTGCTTCCAAGAAAAAGCACTGAATTACAACAGGATATAAAATTACCGTAAATATGAGAGCAAGTGGTATCCTGAGTCCCACGTTGCTTCATGAAACTAGTTAAATATCACTGCAGTATTTTTCCAGTATTTTAAAAGTTTGTATCTGGATTCACATGGTTTCAAAATTTGTGAGATTAAATTTTTTTCAATCAAATTTTTAGTCAACTTTTAATTTAATTTTTAAAATTAATTTAAAATTTTAATCAAATTAAAACTAAACTCACCTGAATGTATATCTTTAAGGGCAGATCTGATGTCCTCATTGTGGTTGTGAAGAAGCCTACCTAAATCATAAAGCTATTTCAATTTCAAAGCCCATTGATAGTGAAGGATTTTCATCATTGAAACTCTAGATAGGAATAATCAATAACACAATTTATCTTTCTTTGAAAATGAGTTTTCAAAACATTTACATCAAAGATGGAAGAACCTAGTACCTTCTTTCTCATCCATTTTACTGATGACCATGAATGAAATATCTCAGCCTGGTTCAATGGATGAACTAAGTGTTCTATCAACTGCATTTTTCCTGTGTTTTTTTTTCTTTCATTTTACCTTTTAGAATAATCAGTGAAGAACAGCAACTACTTTGCTTTTGTCACAATAGACTAAACGTCAAACTCTTTAAAAGGAATAGCATTTCACCGATTTGTACCCCTAGGACTTATAGTTACAGCTTTGGCATTTCTCTAAAATTAAATTCATTTTTATAAACAATGAAATGCAGTCTATATTGGGTTGGTTTTTTTTTTTTTAATACCAAAGAGTTATTTAAAAATAAATTAATTTTGGATTTGTGGATTCATCAACATATATATTATACTAGAGGCCCGGTGCATGAAAATTCATGCACTGGAGGGGGGTCCCTCAGCCTGGCTTGCCCCCTCTCACAGTCCAGGAGCCCTCAGGGGTGGGAGGCAACCCAGCAATCTGGGGAAGGCGGTGCCCCCATCACACCTCTGCTGCTGCCACTACCGGCAGTGCAAGCCTCAGCCTGCCCTGGTTACCTGAGCCTCAGGCGGCCCTCGGTGGCTGGGCAGCCACCATCTGAGGCTTGCCTGCACCTCGGGCATCAGCTGGGCAGCCACCATCCGAGGCTTGCCTGCGCCTCGGGCCAGCCCTGGGCGGCTGTGCAGCCAACATCTGAGGTTTGCCTGTGCCTTGGGCCAACCCTGGGCAGCTGGGGGGCTGAAGGGACTGTAGGACTCTGGAGGCAGGTGCACAGAGTGGCTGGGCCCACCCCCAGGGCCCAGCTGAGTGCCTGCCGCCCCAGCGGGGCTGAAGGGACTGGGCGCCACCATCTTGAGGCTGTGGGCACCGCCATCTTTGTGAAGGTGTGACGGTCAATTAGTATATTCCCTCTTTATTAGATAGGCTATATATACATATATATATATATCCATCCATAAGACTATCTTTATCCCAGTGCTAACTAGAAAATCAGTCTCATTTACATTAAAATAAGAAATTAAGGAAGCATAAAACATTTTTGTGAGGTGAAAACTAATTATTATACCATAAATAATTTATTTAAATCAGTACATCAAATGGGATTTTTTTTTTTCCTACTGTTTTGGAATTTTGGCTAAAGCCTCAAAGCTGAGGTTAATAGGAGATAAATTATTATATTCTAAAGAGCACCATTAGGCAATCCCAGCAAAACTTACTAAAATTTATCTGCCTCCATTACCCAGGTCATGCAAAACAAAACACTGCACTCATAGATGACCTCATGAAGTGGATGAACTCAGTAGAGTGTTTGACATCTCTCCTCCCTTTATTATGAAACTAGAGGCCCAGTGCATGATTGAATCATGCACGTGTAGGGTCCCTTACACGCTTTCGCTTTTCGCGGTGAAGCTGGGTGCCTGTCCGCTGGTGCACCAGGCCTTTCAGAAGCCTCTGGCTCGGCAGAGGCTTCTGAAAGGCCTGGTGCCGGAGCAGACAGGCACCCAGCTCCCCCACTTTTGATGGTCCGTGGCCGCTGAGGGGGGCTACCCTGCTGTTGAGAGGCGCAGGGGGCGGGACTCCCGCCCCCTGTGCCTCTCAAAGGCTGCTGAAGGGGGCTGCAGCGGACACCTGGCTACCCTGCTGTTGAGAGGCGCAGCTGGGTGTCCGCGGCAGGCCCCCTCAGCAGCCGCGGATCTGGCCGTTGAGAGATCCCGCCCCCTGCACCTCTCAACAGCAGGGTAGGTCCCCTCAGTGGCAGCGGATTCGTGCCTCTCAATGGCTGGATAGGCCACCCCGAGTCCCGCCCCCCAGCCTCCCGCCGCCCAATCATGGGCGTAGCGGAGTGATGGTAATTTACATGTTACTCTATTATTAGATAGGATAAGGAGCTTCCCACCTCAGCCAAGTCAAGTACCCAGGAGGGCTAGTTGATATCACAGATTGGCAAGGCTTTGTGGTCAAGCAGCTCTTCACTATCTGGCAGGGCAGGGTTATCTTATGTTCCCAGAGGTCCAAGTCATCACTTCTTCGGCTGCCTAATCTGAACTGTCCTGATGGATCCCTACTGCAAAGGGCTAAGTGCTGGGGAGCAGGTCCCCTATTAGAAGAGGCTGTTCATGTGTTTCCAGGAGTGGGAGCTGAAAATCACCTACAGACCGCCTTCACAGCAGGAATGGCACAATGGGGCATCCTCAATTGGGAGTGTTTTAAAGTATAAAGTGTTCTAATAGAAAATTTGAGGTATAGTAAGGCCAACGGATCAAGAGACAATCAATTACCATTGAAAGGATAGCTAGTTGCTCATAGCTCCCAAGAGGAAAGGCCAAGCCATACCACAGAACCACACAGGGAAGCACTAGGGTTGGTCACAAGGCAGAAGGAAAGACGCTGTGGGCAAGAGCCTTTTTTTCTGGTTTCGCTGGGAAAGAAGGTGAGGCAGGGAAGTCAGGCTTAGGATTGGCTAGTTTGATCATTTCAGTGGGCTCTGGGGCATTGGGACTGCCCTCTTGATCTGGTACCTGGCCCTGGCATGATTAGGGCAGGTATATAGTGGCCCGGAGTGTGAAAGCCTAATAATGGAGGAGGTTGTGGGTATGGACTCTTGGCTGACTAGTTTGTATTTGAAAAGCACACCCTAGAAAGGACTCCTCCCAAGGTTGGGAAGAGGGTGATGACGGAGGCAGGATGACTCGGATGTTTTATCAGGTTGTCCGAAACAAAGTGTGTCCTGCATATGTATATAGGGCAGATGGTAAAGGGTCACGTTGACAGAAGCTAGAAATATGGTTAATATACAGAGTTTCTGAGGAACACACAAATGCACAACATAAAGAATAACAGCTGCTGTGACAAGAGCACCCGTGACCAGAGTACAGGAGCATAAAATACACAGCCTCTCCCTCCATTTCTCTAACTCCAGTCTTACAAGAACCAGATGGCAACCTGAAGAGGAGGAGTGAACGCTCTTCTTCCCTCCTCAAACCACTGATCAGGCTGAGCTGCTGAGGTTGGGATCCTTGCACAAGGTTAAGACAGCCAAGGTTGGATGTAAAACGGAGTGGACTTTTTAGGATGAGACTGATCTAAAAAGCGTTGACAGCTCCCCAAGATGTCAGGAAGGGAGCTAGGACATACTATAAAGCAGTATTGGGAGAAAAGTAAAGTTTTTTTTTCCAGTTGTGCCCTATGTTATTCAACTTTGTTTCATAAAATCATCTACCTATGATTTTTAGAGTCAGAGTTAATTGAAATGTAATGTCTTATGTAACTTATTAGGGGTTTCAAGTTCAATGACACTTTAAAAGCTTAAATGGATAAAGAGGTATCATTTGAACATCATCACAATAGCTTTTGTCCATTTGTTCAGAAAATTGTGACTTGAATTAATTTTAGGGACACGGAAATCTTCCATCAAATAAATGTTAGCTGTAACCAGCTAATTTTTACATTTTCCTTCTTTAATAAGCTCACCAAGAATTAGCAGCTGAAAATTTTGTAATTTTATATTGGCTAATTTAAGATTAAGAAAATAACTTTTATCTGGGAATTGGCCTAGAGGAATACTTTGATAATTATAATTAGGACATCAATATGCACTATCTAATTCAGGAGATGGTCTGGTTTCTGTATTTTCTCTTCAGATGAATACATTCATTTCCTTTGGAACCACTCAGACTTGATGAGATAAAAATTACCTTGCTAAAAAGGATTAAACATACCATATGTTTAAATATTGTGTGTTTTATTTTCATCAGAAGTCTTTGATATAGCAAACTGTAATTTATGAGAGAAAAATCAACCAAGTACTCAGTTTCATAATAAGTGCATTTATTGAGTGCTTACTATTCACCAGGTATTATGCTGTCACTGGGGACAAGCTATGGCCCCTGACCCCCAGGCGCTTGAAGTCTAGTGGAGAACAGAAAAGGAAATTATAAGTAATTTACTATAATATGCTAAGGGCTTTGGTGCTACACAAGTAAGCCCCTAAGCTCACTTAAAGCTCACCTGAAAGCTTACCTCTAGGTAATTTTAAGTTACACTGTCATACAGTCTAGGCAGAAGATCAAATTTTTGTAGAACCCGTATGGCACAAACAATTTGGGAATGTTCTTTAAGAAAAAGAATATAAAACTACCTTATTCTTATAAATTAAATAAAAACATGGGGTCATGTGAACTCACTGCGGGGCCCCTTCCAGAATATTGGAAGATACCTGTCCAGGGAAAGGTCGGAGGTGTAAGTTTCTGTAGCTTCCTGGTATATTGGCCAGGATAGGATACAGTAGGCAAAGGGTGCAGTGGCACACACAGGAGAGGCACCGTACCCAACGATAACCGGACCAGGGCAAAGGACCCAGAGGAGAAGACACTCAGTTAACTTTTGAAGGACGAATAGGCATTAGGCTGCTGAAAAGAGGAAGAGTCATGGGCAGGTGATTGGGAGGGGCTCGGCGGAGGAAACCCAAATTGCTATTGCTATTGCCAAAGTGCCAGGCAAAATAAATAAATAAATAAATCAGTGTATTCCAGAACGTACAAGAAGGTTCTGACTTTTTAGACTAGATTGCAGAGTTGTAAGACATAAGGGGCCATTTGGGATAAGGTCATCCCCTATATTTTCACACCCAAGGGTAGAGGCTAAGTTTCTTCCTCCATGGTGCCCCATCTTCCCAGAGAAGGGAAACTCTCCTTATCATGATCTTGGGGACCTTGGTGCACTTTTCATTGGAAGGTAAAAGACTGACCAAATTGTGAGGTCAGAACCAATGTCTTACTTTTCTGAATTAGATAAATAAGATTGTAATCTTTAAAAGGTAACCAGAAAAGATGATATTTAAACAGCCTTCCAAATCAAGGAAGAGCTACAGGTAAAATGACAGTAATGGATGAAGACTGGGATTTATTGAAGTCCTCTGTGGTTGTAGGTAAAGTTTTAATCTTTCCAATTTTAAATACGTGAACAAAGCATATACAAATATCTCATATGACTAAAGCTGAGAAATACCTATTTTTCTTATCTTTTAAATGTGATATATTCTTCCAACTATTTAAGTCTATGATCTTCTGTTTTCTCTTTCTTGGTTTAGCCTAAAAGTGTATTTTTAACATACTCTACTTTTAAAAGTAGTTTTGATTGCTGCAAATTCAGCTAAAAAAATAAACACTTTACAGAAGATAGGGGCTGGAGGAGGTAGAAGAAGGTAAAGGAGGGATAAATGGTGGTAGAGGACACTTGACTTGGGGGATAAACACACAATACAGTGTACAGATGATGGATTGTAGAATTGTGTACCTGAAACCTATATAATTTCATTAACCAATGTCAGCCCAATAAATTCAACTAATAAATAAATAAACAAACAAATAAGTAAGTAAATATCACTGTGTCGGGTGGATGGATGAGGAAGAAAGTTTAACATCAGATCTGAGAGCTGGCTCAGTTGGTTTAAAAATATCTTTATTTGAGAAAATGGTGGCACCTGTAGAATCCTTATAGTTTCTGTCTTCTGTAAAATATATATTACACTTAATTGAAACGCCCAAAGGAAAAGTTGTTGGAAAAATCCAAGAGAATATGCTTTAACTTCATACTAAAATATATAAATCAGAATCCTAGAATATGAATTTGTGATTAGTGCTTTTGCACTATGTAGAAAACATTTTCTACCAAATAGCCTTAAACCTTTAGGAGCAAGTCAGTTTCAGTTTTATATTTTCTTATTAGATCCCCATCTATTTAGTATTTAAAAAAGAACTTATAAGGATACATCCCATGATTGTTCTGTGGCTTTAAAAAAAAAATGGTGGTACAAAAATACTAAACCAGATTGCTCCCAAGTGAGTTACCTTTTGTGAGGTTACATTTTAATAAATGAGCTAGCAGGGGAAAAAATATCAAAATATAATTTAGATAAGCTTCAGTAGGCCTACTCTCTTCAATAATCCTGAGCTCAATTATCCATCAAATTCAAGAAATGTAGTGATAGTCCTGATTTTTCAGTCTGTGGTTGTCTAAATATTTTTTTAACTACTTAAAATAGCCTCTGGTAAGGGGAAAATAGAAAAAACTCTTCAATCTTCTATGAGCAACAAAAATGGTAGCTCAGACCTGTAATGACTAAGGGAAATGTAATAGAGTAGAAAAGATCACTTTTGTAACTGCGAAGAAAAAAAAGTATAAAACATGTCAGAAAAACAAGAAATAAGACATCCTCTCCCCCTGAAAAATGTAGTGAGGCCACAATGTTTTGAAATCGGGAATGTGCTGTGGGTGTAGTAGCATACTGTGCGCTGGGAACACAGGAAGTATCCATTGAGAACATCAGCGTTTGTGAGAGAGAGAAAAATCCAAGTGGGAGAGAGTGATCTGGAAACAGCGGCTATGAGCAAACACACCGTGTCTTCTTGATGATCTCTCACCACTTCACAGTGTGATGATGTTCACATGAGGACACAGAATGAAATAAAGTGGCCAGATTCCACTCTTTTTACATTTTCTGTACTAACACGGGGAACTGTAATTTATGCCGTTAGAAAGATTTCCAGTTAAAAACCAATTTCAAAATTCCTACCCAGACTCCCATGCCCCTTTGAGAATCTCCTATGCAGTTTCTAACTGGAATGTGTATTCCAGTCCTCAGTATAATCAGGACAAGCCGGAAACGTTTGCAGATCCTCTGGAGCTAGAACTCAAAGTTGTGTAGCATTTTGTTGTCTTCAACTGAGAGTACCCCATCATTGCCTAATAATTAATTACACAACTAATAATCTTCAACACACAGCATTATGATTTAGCAAAAGAATCCTATATAGCTCACCTTCCAAGTGCTAAACATCACTCTGCACCCAAGATTGGAAAGAACTACAAGTATTTGCCTTAGGGTGTTTCTTATTGGAATTTCGCAGAACATTCCTTTTTCTGACTTTCAGGGCGAATCCTCGGAACTTTAATTTTGACAATGTTGGAAATGCTATGCTGGCATTGTTTGAAGTTCTCTCCTTGAAAGGCTGGGTGGAAGTGAGGGATGTTATTATTCATCGTGTGGGGCCGGTAAGCAAGCCCATGGAATCCTTTGAACACAAGCCTTTCAACAGCTGCTTTCACTTGCTTTGATGAATAACCATATTTTTCATTTATACAGATGCATGGAATCTATATTCATGTTTTTGTATTCCTGGGTTGCATGATTGGACTGACCCTTTTTGTTGGAGTAGTTATTGCTAATTTCAATGAAAACAAGGTAAGAATTCTGGTGTAAGACAGAGTTTATTCTTTTCCAGCCACTCATTTTAAGCTCTCTTTTTTTTGCATACACAGCATGATGTCACATTAAACTGTAATGTAACTGGTGTAAATAATCTTTGTAATTATTTCACAAGCAACCTCATTGCTGCCTTTCAGGCACGTTATTTAAGAGCACAACTCTCTTGCTAAATTTCCTCTTTTGGTGACTGTGTCATTCATTCATGACAACTGAAAGGCGCATCTCCTATTAAAAGTATGTGCAACAAGTTATTAAAGTACAATAGCTGAAGCTGATGCAGGGATTTCGGGTAATACTGCTCTCACTAATGTAAATTAGATGCTTCTTAGTAACTCAGTTGATGAGTTACTTCTAACAACAGTTGTATTATGATGGGATGGGATGGAGGGCACGGAACAAGTTTTAAAATCTTAGTTCATAGGATAAAAAGAAGATTTGTAACTTAATGTAAAATCTTTGCATGCTGCCCTAGCTGGTTTGGCTCAATGAATAGAGCATTGGCCTGAGGACTGAAGGGTCCTGAGTTTGATTCCGATCAAAGGCACATGCCCAGGTTGCAGGCTTGATCCCAGTAGGGGGTGTGCAGGAGGCAGCAATCAATGATTCTCTCTCATCATTGATGTTTCTATCTCTCTCTCCCTTCTCCCTTCCTCTCTGGAATTAATAAAAATATATTTAAAATAAAATAAAAGCTTTGCATGCTTTATGAACTTGGGAAGCTGAGTTCGTAACAGCTCGAATGATCAATAAAGAGCTCACAAATGGGAAAAGAGCAAGTGGAGTTTCCTGCCAAAAACACATGAGTTTAAGGAGACTCATTTATGTTGTTCTTCTGGACATGGTTGACGTGTCCCCTGTTGTGTCAAGGTCAGTCTTCTGATACCATAATAATTGAGACACATACAGTTTCTAAGCACTTCCTATTCACTAAGGTTTAGATATGCTATTCTCAAGTCTCCAACTCGGAAATGCGGAGTTAAAGAGAAGACAGCATAAAATAAGGAGTAGAAAATGGGGCCAGAATTCAGGAGTAGTGCCTATTGCTGCAAGAGTCTGTGATTCTCCCAATTCAAGTGCATGAAAATGTCGACTGAATGAAAAGCTAGATGTCACTGCACAGCTCCGCGCTGCGCCATGTCATTCACAGCGAGGACTGACTCGAACGCACTCACATCAGAGCTCTGGTTTGTGCAGCTATGCCTGGGACCGTATCACTCACACCCAGGCTCCACGTGTGAGATGCCAGTTAGTCAGCCTATTGGCGCCTTTGATGTGTGCCGAATGACGATGTCATTTTATTCAGACTTTCAAAGAGTGCAATTTAAAAATCCCCCCTTTGGGTCCCAACACTACACTACCCCACGGAAACCTGGAATTTTAGAGTAAGAAAGAAGGATAGAGAGCATATCACCCAGCCCCCCTATTTAACACATTCATAAATGAGTTTCTTTCAGCCCTACCGTGTGTTCAGTTTAATTCCAAGCAGAAAGAGGAAGATGGGTCTTTTTAGATGCCTTTGAGGCATGTGATGGAGCAGACACTGGGAATTCCGGAATAGGAGCAGAAGCTAATCAGTCAATTAAGACAGTTTAAGCTCTGCTTGCTCAGAACACCATCCAGGGCCCTCTGAGCAGACACCTAATTTCCGAAGAATTAGGTCCTATGGCAGCTCACAATTCAGCAGCATAAATGAAATGACATAAAATTTTGAATTAACCGGAGACAGTGTAGTTCTTGGACTCAGAGAATGTGTGAAGCAAGCAGAATTACAGGCCTACCTCCAACACCAGTTGTATCTCTATTCTGAAGGAGGAAAGGAACGTCTCTGTCTGAGACAGGGGAGCATGGAAGCTCAAATGTGTGCTTAGGGAAAGAGGCAAAGGAGAAGAAATCATATCACCAGACATTACAAACTTGAATAGCGCATCTTTTAATAGGAGTTACAAATTTCTCAATTACAGATTTCTAATTTATGTGAACATTTTAGAAAAGATCTTTTTCTGCAAGTTTTGTCCATGGCAGCAGTTCAGCTGCTATGTAACAGGACTTATTCATTTGTTATTCAACTAGAGGCCTGATGCACAAAATTTGTGCAAGGGGCTCAGCCCTCGCAGCCCCGGCTTCATCGGGAAGGTCGTCTGGCTGTCCGATCTAATTAGCATGTTATGCTTTTATTATTACAGATCATTCAACAGACTTCTTTGAGCACTTACTAGGTCCCCCAATCTGCTTTTGACCCTGAGAGCATAAGACGCTAACCCATAAACACTAAGCACATAAAGATTTCTGCCCTCATGGAGCTCACATTCTAATGGTTATACCTGAAAGTATATAAATAGATTTCCAAATGTAGAGGCAACAGAGAGAACTAAAGATATGGGAGCCCTGGCCAGAAGTGATGGTCCATACTCCAAAAGGTGGTGGGTTTGATTCCCAGTCAGGGTATGTACCTAGGTTGTGGGTCAGGGAGGCAACAAATCAATGTTTCTCTCTCAAGTCAATACTCTCTCTCTATCTCCCTTCCTCTCTCTCTAAAATCAATAAAAACATATCCTTAGGTGAGGATTTAAAAAAAAGATATGGGAAATAAGGTAAGCTTTGCGGGCAAAGTTTTAACAATTCAGAATCATGCAATATTATGTCTTCCCTAGAAAATGGAACCCTGTTTAAAAAGTTCAAAATCTGTAACAATAACATATATATTTTTAAAATGTCCCTAGTATAAAACAATAAGTTTGATTAATACACTTAATTTAATAACAATGCACTTTTAGAGGTTATTACATTAATGATTAGATGATATCACCATGTCATTATTCTTTTGGATCATCTCAGAGTTCAGCTTTCCAAAATATCTTGCTTTGTATAATAAAGGAATAATATGAATGTGTATAGCATCCCCAAAACAAGTATTTATTTGCAGTTAATGAGAAAAGTGGTTTAGCAATATTTATATCAGAAAAAAATTAATTTAAATCAAATGTTATTATTAGAAATAAACAGTATAATTAAATAATTTCAAAAGAAATTAAATCCCCAGAAAAAATAAAGGACTCCTTAAAATATATGAAAATAAAATTAATTAGCCTTGGCTGGTGTGGCTCAGTTGGTTGAGCATCATCCCCTGGACCAAAGGTCACTGGTTCAATTCTCAATCAAGGCGCATGTCTGGGTTGCAGGCATGATCCCCAGTAGTGGGCATGCAGGAGGCAGCCAATCGATGTTTCTCTTCCACATGGATGTTTCCCTCTTTCTCTTTCTCTCTCTTCTTCTCTCTCTAAAATCAATGAAAACATTTTATAAAATTAATCAAATTATTTTAAAAAGCTATAAAATCCAAAATTATGGTTAAATATATTAACATATTTTTCTAATGATTTCATAAATCAGCAAGAAAAAAAGAAAGACTATATGAAATTTGACACAATAAAATCATGTGATCTACTGACATATAAAGAACCCTGACCACCACAATTTTCAAGTACAAAATGTATCCTCTACAAAGCCATAAAATAATAATTGTAGAAAAAAATTGATAATGTATAGAACAGGTTCTCTACCATAATAAAAAAACATAGCAAAAAAATCCCTCAGAATTTGGAAGTATTAAGACAACATTCTAAATAATTTATTAATTAGTAATATGTCAAATATTAAAATTAATGTTACAATAAAAATAACAGTAAAATTGAAGAATGTAGGAGGAAGGGAATAATAAACAACTATACAAAGGCTCAAGAATGATAAAAGCAGATTCTTTTAAAAAAGTAAATGATAAACCTTTTGCATGGTTCAGCAACAACAAAAATGTGGAAAAGGAAAGTAAACAAGCTTATAGTTAGTAAAGCTATGACAGTATTGTTACAGGGATAGAAAGTTAGACTTACAGAACAGAACAGAAAGCCCAGGAGATACCCATCCTATCTAACAACCCTATATAATAAAAGAGTAATATGCAATTTGACCATCACTCTAAGACACAGATGGCCACCCCCATGTGGTCAAAGATGGCTGCCCCCATGTGGACACTAGATGGCCACCATAAGATGGCCTGCAGGGGAGGGCAGTTGTGGGTGACCAGGCTGGCAGAGGAGGGCAGTTGGGGGGGCACCAGGACTGCAGGGGAAGGCAGTTGTGGGCGATCAGGCCAGCAGAGGAGAGCAGTTGGGGGTGACCAGGCCAGCAGAGGAGGGCAGTAGGGGGAGACCAGGCCTGCAGGTGAGGGCAGTTGGGAGGGGCCAGGCCTGCAGGGGAGGGCACTTAGGGAGATCAGGCCAGCAGGGGAGGGCAGTTAGGGGTGACCAGGCCAGCAGGAGAGGGCAGTAAGGGGTGACTGGGCCAGCAGAGGAGGGCAATTGGGGGAGACCAGGCCAGCAGGAGAGGACAGTTGGGGGTGACCAGGCCTGCAGAGGAGGGCAGTTGTGGGGGACCAGGACTGCAGGAGAAGACAGTTAGGGGTGACCAGGCCAGCAAGGGAGGGCAGTTAGGGGCAATCGGGCTGGCAGATAGCAGTTAGGCATCGATCAGGCTGGCAGGGAGTGGTTAGGGGGTGATCAGGCTGGCAGGCAGGTGAATGGTTGGGAGCCAGCAGTCCTGGATTGTGAGAAGGATGTCCCACTGCCTGTTTAGACCCAATCCCGCTGGACTGAGGGACACACACCCCTCCCCCAAATTTCCTGCACCGGGCCTCTAGTGTATATATAAAACAGAATTAGCACAACAAATCAGAGGAGATGAGAGCATCAATAAGTGAAACTAGAATAATTGTCTAGATGAAGAAAATAAACTCTACCTCATAGCCTACTCAAAAATGAACTCCAGGTGAATGAATGACCTAATTATGAATAACAAAAATATAAACCATTTTTAAACCATGTAGAATTTGTTTTTGACCTGGATTTCTTGACATTAACCACAAAGTGGAATTCATAAAGAAAAAAATTATAACTTAGATTACATTAAAATGAAAAGTTGTTGAATGATAAATGGCACATTTTGTCTAAATGGTAAAAACAAGACTTAAAAAAAAAAAGAGCTAAGCCCTAGTCAGTTTGGCTCAGTAGAAAGAGTGTCTGTCGGCCTGCGAACTGAAAGGTCCCAGGTTTGATTCCAGTCAAGGGCATGTACCTTGGTTGCAGGCTTCTCCCTGGCCCGGGCCCTGGTCGGGGCATGTGGGGGAGGCAACTAATTGATGTGTTTCTTTCACATTGATATTTCTCTCTGTATTTCCCTCTCTCTAAAATTCAACAGAAAAATATCCTCAGGTGAGGATTTAAAAAAAAAAAAAAAAGGAGCGAAGACTAAAAGAAAATACTTACAACTCAAATAACTATTAAAAGTTAGTATCCAGAATATATTGAGAATGTCTACAAAACATCAAAAAGTAAATATATAAAGATGAGCAAAGAATACGAACAGGCGATTTCAAAGGAAGAAACAGGAATCACCACTTACACAAATAAAAAATGTTTCATCTCATTAATGTTCAAACTAGATACATTCACACACACATCAAATGGCCAAACTAAAATGTCTGATAATGTCAAGCATTAACAAGAATATAATTGCTAGTTTCAAATGTTCATGCTTATTCCTCTTTGGACAGGAACTTGGCAACATCTGGTAAATGTAAAGATGTATAAATTTCTAGACCCCAGCAATTCCTCTCCTAGAGATTTACCATGGAGGAAGGCACATAGGTGTTTATCATAAGACAGAACATTTGTGTCTATTGCAGCATTGTTTATAGTCTGTAAACCGAAAATGAGTAACTTCTGATATATTTGTACAATGGCATACTCTATGAGCAGTTAAAATAAACCAATTAGATCTAGTATCTAGTCGTATGACAAGCATTGTTCAATGAAGGTAAAAACAAATTGCACAGATAAGCACATATTAAATACCAATTATATAAATTTTTAAAATTCAAGACAAATACATTTTTATGTATTGAGTCAGACCTATTGAGGAGGTATCTCTGAAGGATGGTCCCTGAGCTCTAGAGAAAGAAAGGAAGAATGGGTATTTTTTCCCCCCTGGTTTTTTAAATTATACTTCAAATACTATATTGTAATAAAATGTAACATATGTTTGTGCATTTTAATGAAGTACTCTATGATAAAAAAAATGCATACCTAATCTCATTTAGCCAGTTCTCATAGTAATTTCTTAAAGATCCAAATTCTATGGCTTTATACCACTTAAAAATAATTTTGCAATTGCACATATCAGAATGATTTTCAAAATCATGTTTAAGGCAAAATACACTTATCCAGAAGCAGTAGCATTGACAAGCTATAATTTTGCTGCAGCATTTTCTGCTATGAAATGAAAGGAAACTAATCTCTATTAGAGTGAGCATCCCTTTTTTGAAAATTTAATCATGCAGAAAACCTTCTTTAGATTTCCCCAAACCCGGGAAACGTTCAAAGATACCCATTGAAGGTCTGCTTCGAAGCCTGTGGCCATCCCTTTTGGCCATCCCTCTCCAGACCAAGTTCGAGAATTCTGACCCTGTTTATCAAACCATCATAGGATTTGAAGAATATATTTATTTAAAACCCCCAAATTAGTCCTGTTTGTATCACCACCCCATGTGCAATGTCCTTGGCGTGGAGTACATGACAAAAGGCCTTTTTCTGCTTTCCTTTGTTTATTAAGGGGACGGCTCTGCTGACTGTAGATCAGAGAAGATGGGAAGATCTGAAGAGCCGACTGAAGATAGCTCAGCCTCTTCATCTCCCACCTCGCCCGGGTATCAAAGATGCTCTGATTTTATTCATGTTGGGCACTAGTGTTCATGATTCCCCAGGAGTCTAAGATTTCAATTAAAATAATAATCGTGAGGCCACTAGGTGGTTGTGCATAAGTTAATATAGAAACAGGCTCCAAACCACAGATCTCTCCAAAGGCTATTAAAATCAACCACCCAAAGGCTGTGCTTCAGTGCTCTCAGGATAAGCCTTAATGAAAAAATGAATTTTTAAATAAAATATTTGTGCTTGCCTTTTCAACATATGAGGGAAATGTATTAAACTGACAGAAATTGAATGATGCGGTTCTCCTTCTGATACGGATGGCTTCATGCACCATGGTTTTAAATATTCAGAGCCAGCCATTCCTGCAAAACACTACACAATAGATTGAGCCGTGGGGGTGGGGAAATGTGATGGGTTTTATGATGAGCATTAAAGAAAACGAAAGACAAGAAAGTAAATGTGACTTAGGTCTAAAATGCCCTTGCCTAAACCTTTCTTTTCCAGATAATGATGGCTTTAGAGCCAAGATGTATGACATAACCCAGCACCCGTTTTTTAAGAGGACAATTGCTTTACTTGTCCTGGCCCAGTCGGTACTGCTCTCTGTCAAGGTACTTTGTTTCACCTTTAGACTCTGGGAATGAATTTCTTACTCATGGGTGCATCCAAGAATATCACAAATGGCCATATCTACTACGATCTGCGCTCTTTAGTATTTAATTTTTAAAATTCACAATTGTGTTCAAATGGGAGGAAGAGGGGAGAGGGGTTTTTTGTGCCCAATGCCCGATGGATTTAGGCAAAGACGTGTGTGCTGTTTCCTATACAGTGGGACGTCGAGGACCCAGTGACTGTTCCTTTGGCAACAATGTCAGTGGTTTTCACCTTCATCTTTGTTCTTGAGGTACTGTAATGAGTCAGTGGGTTTGGGGGATGGGGAAGGGGGGGAAGTGCACATTTTAAAGTAAGATATAGTATCTTCCTTTGATGGCCTTTATTTCAACTCTGTGCCCCATTGCTTTTGAAGTCTTTCTTTTTTTCTTCTTTTTTTTTTTTTTTTTTTTGAGGGGAATAGTGTGCTCTGAGGGTATTTCCTTTTGAGTCTGTTCAGTTTAACTTGAACAAAGACTTCACTTTATATTTTGGAATTTTCTAACCACAGGAGTTGCAAACTGCAGTTAATTTCTGTATCAGAATGATGGCCTGTCTAGTTATCTGAGTTCAAATATTTAGGGCAAACTCTACAGACCACTGTAATTCAGGGACTCAAATTGCAACGTGGTGGTAACGGGAGTTGACCCAGACAAGATTATTTTAATATATGGTCCATATCATATTACTTTCCAGGAATATTATTCTTCTACCAGCAATCTCTTTGAAATACCAGCAGATTCTTATTTCACCCTGAACTGGTTGATGTTTCCCAAAATCTATGGTCTTTTACTTGGGGAAGAAAAACGTCCTGCTATCAAACTAGTCATAAAACAAGAAGAAAAGAGTGTGGAGAATATATATGTGTTACCTACTCAGCTTTTTTATATACGTGATAAATTTGTCTCTTTGGTTGTTACCTTTTTTAAAAAAAAAAAAATAATGCGTCTCAGGTTAATACATTTAAATATGTACTAAACTGTCTCGATTTACTCTCTTTTCTCAGGTTACAATGAAGATCATAGCAATGTCGCCTGCAGGCTTCTGGCAAAGCAGAAGAAATCGATATGACCTGCTGGTAACCTCACTCGGCATTGTCTGGGTGGTACTTCACTTTGCCCTCCTGGTAGGTGTAAATTGTTTATTTCAGTTGAAAATTTTATAGTTGTCCAATAGAAGTAAAATGTGGCCATGAGTATAATTTTAGATTTTCTAGGAGCCACATTTAAAATATGGAAAAGAAACAAGTAACATTAATTTAATAATGTATTTTAAACCTACCATATCCAAAATACAGGGTGGAGCAAAAGTAGGTTTATAGTTGTTCATATGAAAAATAATACAATAATTAATAAGTAATAGTATAAGAATAAATTATGTGTTTTGCATACTCACAACTGTAAACCTACTTTTGTCCCACCCTGTGTTATCATTTCAACATTTCAGCAATATAAAAAAAAATTATGGCCTGGCTGGTGCGGGTCAGTGGTTGAGCATTGACCCATGAACCAAGAGGTCACCAGTTCGATTCTCAGTTAGGGTACATGTCCAGGTTACAGGTTCAATCCCTGGTAGGGAGTGTGCAGAAGGCAGCGATTGATGTTTCTATCTCTCTGCCCCTCTCCCTTCCTCTCTCTAAAATCAATAAAGTCATATTTTTAGAAGTTAAAAAATTATGAAGGAGAGATGTTACATGCTCTCTTTTGTACTAAATCTTGGATTGAATGTGTATTTTACATTTACAGCATGTCTTAATTTATATTCACTACATTTCAGGTGCTCAATAAGAGCATGTGGTAATGGTTACCATGTTGGATACCCCGAGGTTCTAGTCTAGGGTCCACCATTTTTCAGCCTTGATCAAGTTATTTGTCTTCAGTGGTCTTTTGTTTCCTGCTCTGAACTAGGAATATAATTTTATAATCTACATGTTTTATATGAGCATTATGAAGATCGAAGAATGTGAACTTTTTCAAATTGTTAAGATTAAACAAACCATAACACATTATTATAAACTAGATGCCCAGTGCACGAATTTGTGCAAGGTGGGGTCCGGCCAGCCCGATCCCAATCAGGGTGGATCGGGGCCAGGCCTATTGGGAGGAAATGGTGGGAGGTTGGCCGCCTGATCTGGGCTGAGCCAGCTAGGGGAAGGGGCCACAGGTGATTGGCCAGCGGGCCCCACCCCCGATTGGGGTGGGGGAGCCTATTGGGGTCAGGGCTGGCCATGGGAAGGGGCTGTGGGCAGTGGGCTGACTAGCCCCACCCCCGAATGGGGGGGGGGCGGTCAGGGGTCAGCAGCTGAGGGAGGAGCCATGGGAGGTTGGCCGGCCAGCCCCACCCCTGATTGGTGTTGGGGGGGGGGGTTGGGGGCGGAGCTGGCTGGGGAAAGGGACCACAGGCCAATTGGGGTGGTGGGGGCTGATTGGGGGTGGGGCTGGCCATAGGGATAGGCTGTGGGCAGTGGGCCAGCCCCACCCTCTATTGGGGTGAGGGGGTGATCAGGGGCGGGATCGGCCAGGGGGAGGTGCCACAGGAGGTTGGCCAGTTTGCTGGTCACAGTGGGTGTCATAGCAACTGGTCGTTCCGGTGTTCTGGTCGCTGGCTTTTTATATATATAGATACCTTCTTTTTTTTAGTCTTCCTTGATCCCACCCAAAAATACTATTATCCATTTCCCCCTGCTCTCTTCTATTCATTCTCTCATCCTCTGGAAAAGATCCATAGCACACAGAGCCCATTTACACAGCACAAAGGCCTAGTTTTAGTATGTAATTGCTGTGCTCAGGAAGATATTGACTGTCCTTTTTAAGACAGTTATTAACTTCAGAGTCAGGGGCTGTGCCAAGCCCAGGTGGTCTCTCAGTCACCCTGATTCATTTCCTCAAACAATAAATGGGTTTGAGTACCACAGGTGTGCAAGTCACAGTGCTAGGAATTGAGAAGAATGTAATGAGTAAAACAAAGATAGTGATTGCTTTCATTTGCCACACAGCCTGGAAAGTTAGGTAGGCATCCATTGAATGCTCCCAAGTCTATGAGGATTACAGCTATGAAAAGGAGATGGAGGCGAGACAAAGTTGCTGTGACAACACATAATAGTAGATGGCTTTTTTCAGGGAGGTCTGGAAGGCATCCTGAGGGAGTGATAATTGGGATCAGTCTGGAGGAGGAGGAGAGAATATTTCAGGATGTTCTAGAGTGGAATTGTGCAGTGGAATAGACAGCACTACTGGAGTAGGAGCAAAGGGAACAAGGTACAAGATCTGGGTGGGTAAGAAGGTGTCAGACCTCTCAGGATCTTATAGTCCAGGTGAAAGTTTTGGGTCATCATCCTAGAAGCTGCTGAGTGTTATCACTTCCAGAATGTAAAGCAAGTAGGTATCTACAGTAGGTTTGGTGCTCACATGGAGAAAAGGGGTAACAAGGCCCAGGTTTTTATATATCTCCAAATTTCAATTAAAAGCTACTCAGTCCAAGCAAAAGAATAGAGTAAGCTTCCTAATTTTAGATGTCCCCAGAGAGGAGCTCTCACACCAAAAGATAAACTTGCCTATTCTCCCCCACTGCTTTTGTTCTTCTCCAAAAGCCTCTGGTTCTGGAAGCATGCTCATCCCGAAGCATCCATCTTACATAAAAACTGCTGTTTGAAATTTTAACCCTGCTATTTTGGCTTCTGTAAATGTTTGCTTGCTTAAATAATAAGGAAAATAAGACTACTCCCAATCCAGAGAGGCCATAAACCTTCCCTGGACGAAGTTATCAGTGCTGGCACCAGGCCAAGTCTTTGGTTGAGGTCTCAGAGCCCCAGCATATAGGGCTCTTTAAGAACTTGCAAAGAGGACCGGAAAAACCCTTATTTGGGAGACAAAGAAGCTCAAAAGGTATAAATACAGGAAACTTCCTGTGTGTCTTCACCCAGAATTTGAAAGGCATTTTTCTCTGGGCCCGCATGTTATAATAATAAAGAGTGACTCCATTTCTCTAAGCATTGCTTGGTTCTACTTCGGTCTTCTGCAACAATCCTCCACTCTATTGTGCAATGGACTGTTGTGAAGGAAGACGCAGTCCTTGTTCCCATCCAAAGATGATTCTGTGCAGACACATTCATTTCCTTACACCACACCAAATATCTCACTGGACCCCCTTCCCAGGTGCCCATCTGTGACTTGTCATTAGCCTAGGCAAGGAACCTCAAGAAAAATCACGTTTTGGCATCAGCTTAATGCCACAGTTATTATTGCAGTTATAGTCAGTGGGATCGTTGTTTCTCAGATTAAGCTTTCTTAGTCATAAAGCACACCAAGTCATCTCTTGATCACATACTGAATGTATTTTTGAGCAAGGAGGACATCTCTGAAATCATCTTAGGCTAATTGACATGTGGCCGTGGCCGGCTGGTCTCCAGAAGCCTTCAGAGAGAAGGAATCTGACCTCCAGCAATCTTTTCCAACACCCGAGCTCCCTCTGCCAGGATTCCTTTATCTCCTGTCTCACTTGACTTCCTTGTGTTGCATTGTTATCCTCGGTTGTTCTTGCTCCTCAAAGAAACTGGCCATTATTTTATGTAAAAATAAGTTTTAAAATACAGAATTCAGCTGAGCAAAACAGAGACCAAAATTTAATTTAAGATTTAATTTTATAGTTAATATTTATTCATGAGTTTTGGCAGTGACCTTTTCAGCACATTTTTAAGATAAATTTCTTATGATATTTTTTACATTTTATTAAACTAATTATTCAGTAGACTTCACAGAAGACCCAAAATGAAAAAAGGGAATTGTAACAAGATCTTTTGTGCAAATTATGACAGGCTCTCTTCTGTTTAAATTTCAGAATGCATATACCTACATGATGGGCGCATGCGTGATTGTCTTTAGGTTTTTCTCGATCTGTGGAAAGCATGTAAGTATGCCGTAAAGAACAGCATCAAAGGTTGCATATGCAATAAAGAAAAAAGCATTGACTAACTTCAGCTGTCCTTCTGGTCACTATGCTGTAGTTAACAAATTGCTAGACATTAAAATCCAAATGAGTAAACTTTAAATATTAAAATGAATCAGTATCTTAGTTATCTTGAAATGTTTCCTGACATTTATGATGTTTTATTTATTCTTCATATTTTCTAAGTAAATTCATTTATCAACTAAAGATAACATATCAGGCATGAAAGCAAAAACCAGTGGTCTTTCTTAATACGTCTTTATTTTTAGTTTTAGTTTTAATAAAGTTATTTTACTTCAAAGAAAAATAATCCTTAATGAACATTCATAATTCTATGATTCCATATTTCTTTATCTTCTTTATTAATGTTCATATATACATTCCACATATATTTTCATTTTTAAAGTACTTTTTCCTTTTTTGATTCTGACATTACATCATATGGAATGCACATAATGAACACACTTAATACTTGATGGTATTTAATATTTTACATTGTTTAGGTTTGTTTTTATGAGAATTTATTGGTAGAAGAATACTGAGTCTACTTGTTACAGCCCAAAAAGTGTATAGCCCTTACCATAGTGCAGTGGTCGGCAAACCGCGGCTCGCGAGCCACACGCGGCTCTTTGGCCCCTTGAGTGTGGCTCTTCCACAAAATACCACGGCCTGGGCGAGTCTGTTTTGAAGAAGTGGCATTAGAAGAAGTTTAAGTTTAAAAAATTTGGCTCTCAAAAGAAATTTCAATCGTTGTAACTGTTGATATTTGGCTCTGTTGACTAATGAGTTTGTCGACCACTGCCATAGTGAATTAGAGAGCAAGAGAAGAGAAAATGGAAGGCTAAAAACGTTTGAGTTGAACTTTTATTAATTTGGCTGAAAAGGCTGAACAGTTTGACATACAAGTAGGATTTCTCTCTGTCTAAGAGTTTCTGAACAATATTCAGATTTAATAGCTAATAGGAAACAATTTTCAAATGATACCCTGAGGGTCATTCTTTTGCCAACATGCTTAAATGTTATTTGCTCCCCATGTTCTCCACAGCTTAATGAATTGAATATTCATATTCTCTCTGTGTCCATCTCTCTCCATCTCCATCTCCATCTCCATCTCCATCTCCATCTCCATCTCCATCTCCATCTCCATCTCCATCTCCATCTCCATCCAGGTAACACTGAAGATGCTCCTCCTGACGGTGGTCGTCAGCATGTATAAAAGCTTCTTTATCATCGTAGGAATGTTCCTATTGCTGCTGTGTTATGCTTTCGCTGGTGTTGTTTTATTTGGTACTGTGAAATATGGAGAGAACATTAACAGGTCGGTGTGTGTTTATCTTTCTATTCATTTATCAAGCAAGCTTTTTTAGTAATAAAATCATGAATAAACACCTAAGTGATTTTTGTCTCTTAAAGATGGAGGGGAAGGAAAAAGCAATCCATTGGAAATTAAAACAAAATAAAAAGTCCAAATTTTAAATGACATTTTTCTAACTGAAGGCAGTATACATGTTTACTATAGAGACCTTAGGAAACTCAGGAATAAAAGAATCCATAACTCCCTACCATGCAGGAATAACCGCTGCTGATAACCTGGTGAATTCCAGCACTTTTTCTATCCACACGCTGCCAAAAATGATATATTATTTTTAAGTAAATAATTTTGAGATGATATTGGGTTTCTTCCTTTTTTAGCAAAACATGGAAAGTTAGGGAACCCCCCCCCCAAATGTTATTATGTATGAAAAGCATTTTTCAAAGATAGCCTTAAATTTTGTGGAAGCATCTTATAATTTTACATAGAAAAGTCCTCACACAACCAATTATATACAGATGTGTCTTGTTGCAGAAATGGCACATGGCAGCTCCACCTTCTATAGCATAATCCACATGGAAGAAACAATCACTTTATATTGTCAAAGCTTGCTCCCTCAGTCATTCAAGATGAATGGCAAGAAATTGGTGGCACCATGCAAGGGGTGGGTTATTAAGACAGCTATACTTGAGACAAGTATATATAACAAACAAATAAGAGAGTATAACCTTTGGAAATGATTACTTGGCAATCAAATTTGCTCCAAAGTCTCCCTGCTTTGGTAGTGGCAGACCTTACTACTTCATGACAACTATGTTACTCACCTTCTGTTTTCTTTTTCCTTAATTTAGGCATGCAAACTTCTCTTCGGCTGGCAAAGCTATTACCGTACTGTTCCGAATTGTCACAGGAGAAGACTGGAACAAGATTATGCATGACTGTATGGTAAATATCTCTTTGTCACTAACAATGCCTTAGCTTAGAATCATTTGAAGCTCTTTGGCTATGCAACATTGGCGGTAGCCTCCTTGTTAGCATCAAGGCTTTGTGTACAAAACACATATCCTGGCCTTTTAGTCCATAAAATTGCTGTCTTTTATGTTACAGTGTGTGGACATACAGGAAGAGTATCCAGTGAACTCAACGTGAACTATCACAGTTCCATTCAATAAATATGCATGATGTAGGCATTGTTCTTTTCCTCCCACTTTTAACATTTTGGCAGTCAAGTACAAACAGGGGAATTCTGCTTCTTTAGTTCAATTTATTCAACAGATATTCACCAGTCCCCTGGTTTAAACTGAGCCACACACTGGGTGCCAGGTCTTTTGTGATTCCAAGGCACCCTCAAGGAGCTTGGGGCTCTGACCTATACTCTCTCTTCTCTAGGCTAATTCTCATCATCCTTCAGGTACCACTTTAAGCATCAGTTCCTTCAGGAATCCTGCCTTATGTTAAGACTGCAAGTTATATGTTTTTACAGCACTCTATATTTCTCTTTTTCGCGTGTTTCACAACTATAGTGAGTTATTGGCTTATTCACCTCTTTCTCATCCTTCAGATCAATGTTATCCAAAAAAAATTCTGCAATGATGGCCATCTGCACTGTCCAATTCAGTAGCCACTACCCACATGTGGTTATTGAGCATTTGAAATGTGACCAGTTAAAATAAGGGATAGAATTTTAAATCGTATTTCATTGTATTTAATGTTAATGAACGTAAATTTAAATAGCCTCAAGTAGTTAGTGGTTACCGTGTTGGACTGCACAGCTCTAGACTGTCAGCAACATGAAGAAGGGTCAGGGTCTTTGTCTTGCTTACCAGTCTGTCCCTAACACTGGGCAGAAACCAAGCACATAGTAGGAACTCAAGAACTTTATGCACGAATTAATGGGGACAGATCAAATATGATACTAGGCAGAATTAAATAAACTCAAAATAAAGAGGAAGCAGAATGCCATGGAAATGTGGAAGAGAGAGCTAGTCTCTGGCTGAAAGACATCAGGAGGTTTCTCAGAGGTGTTGGCATTTTATTGAGCCAGGAATGTCCCAACATCCCCTAATGGTGCTGGAATAAGGATCACTGGCTCCTCCTTACACAATTTGAATGTGAAATTGTTGTGTATAACAAGTCCTCCTAAAATCTTACCCCAACACTTAAATCAGATTAAAAAAAAAAAATAAATGCCCTTTTGTTTGACATTCTGAAGTTTGATCACAATGACCAATTATCATTTGGGGCTAGTGCAGGAGGCAGACCGAGCATCTCTTAGAGCAAACCAGTTCATTTTCATTAGGCTTCTAAAATGTCACTGAACTCGGGATTCTACAAAACAAAAAGCATAGCATAAGTGAAATGTATTTTTTTACTTTTGCCACCGATGATGTATCTAACATATGCAGCTTCAGAGATTACTTTGAAGTTAATGATTATATTTTACATGGGTCAGGACTATTTCATTAACTACAGTCAGTTAACAAAAATTTGTATTCTCTGCTGTCATCCTTTCCTCTCTCTCCCTCCCACTGCCCCGCAGGTCCAGCCACCCTTTTGTACTCCAGATGAATTTACATACTGGGCAACAGACTGTGGGAATTATGCTGGGGCACTTATGTATTTCTGTTCATTTTATGTCATCATTGCCTACATCATGCTGAATTTACTTGTAGGTAAGGGATGTTCGCTGCATATTTTTTTTAAACCTCTTTAAACTCAGGTACTTAGATAATTAGGTATAATTTTCAAGTCATTATCCTGGATTGCTTGGGGTGGGTGTTTCATGGCATTAATTATAAATTGTTGCCTCTCCATTCAGAAGCTGAAAAGACTTTTGAAAGGCATGTAAATGACAGTTGATTGCAATTTCAAGAGTTGTCCTATTTATTATGATTATTAATCTCAAAAGAGCTCTCATGGATTGAGGTGAACAAATATCGAGGGTTGGGGGGTTACCTCTATAGCCTCGAAATGTCACATTTATGTTTTTGAAAGATACATGCTGTTCACCCAGCTGTGAGGCCACCCAGGACTCAATTTGACCTTTAAAAACTGCCCTGGAACTCTCAACTACCAGAGAAAGCCAGCTGGCATGACTGTCTATATCCACAGAATGTGTGTTGATGCTCATGACCCTCATGTTTTGGAAAGCCAGGAGCTAGAGAAATAGCTTAGTCCAAGTGTAAAACATGCCAACTTGGAAGCCATACTGAAAGCACTTTAAAAATTTGGCTTATCATGTAGCTGATACAATTCATTATTTATAATAGATGTTTTACATTTTCTAAAAAAAAAAAAAAAATGACAGATAAGCGTAATTGTCTAAATTCGCCATTTTTTTTTGCTTTTCTTTTTCTTTTAGCCATAATTGTGGAGAATTTCTCCTTGTTTTATTCCACTGAGGAGGACCAGCTTTTAAGTTACAATGATCTTCGCCACTTTCAGATCATATGGAATATGGTGGATGATAAACGAGAGGTAGGCGAGTGGATTGCCATTTCACGCCCCACTCAAAAGAGACTTACTACCCTGCCTCAGACATGGTTTTGTTGTTGGCATGGGCATATATTGAATTTTGAAGGGCCATTGGTGAATTGCAGAAGGCTGTCATTGACAATCCAGCAGAATATGCCAGGAGGGGAGAGGGACAGAATAGATCCCTCTCGTGTCCTTTCCAACTAAGAATGTCCCCTTCTTCTGGCATACAGATATTGGCAAGAAAGGAAACCATGGGAGCTCTGAAGAAAACAGCCCTGGGCTCGAGGCAAGAGAAGGGATGTAGTTCAAATGATCAAAGTAACAATAGAGTACAGATTCATGATCACCTCAACCTAAAAGAGCAATCCTGATTACAAGTGCAAACGAGTTTTTTAAGTGATTTATTAAAGTTACTAATTTTAATTATTTTGGACTTAGTAGTAGTCGGTTTTAATAATGAAGCTTACCCAAGAGTTACTAGAATTAGCCAAAGCAGCAGCAGCAGCTTCCTGCTCCTCCTCCTCCTTCCCATTCTTCATCCAGCAAACACTCAGGCATTGTTCTAGGCACTGGAGATATACCAATGAGCAAGATGGACAGGTCTCCTACTAATACAGGAGACAAAATTAAAGTGAAATAATAATCATTATAATTTCAAAAAGCTACAAACACTTTGAAGAAGGTAATAAAGTAGAGAGGGTTGGAGTCAGGAGCAGACAACTTTAGCAGGAATGGTCATGAAGGCCTGTCTATTTGATCCAGTATCTGAAAAAGGAGGAGAGATCAGCCATGGGAAGATCTTGGGGATGATCTGAAAATAGTTTCAGGAAGAGTTGACTGAAGGCATGAAGACTAAGGGGCCAGAACAGGCTGAGTAAACGGGGTATCCTGGTCTAGAGCTGGGGCCCGCACAACCAGGCATGGCTTTCTCCACCCCCTTTGCTTGTTCTTCCCTTGGTCCCCCACTTCATCCAGGCACCAGTGTTGGGGGTTTTCTTCCAGGACAGTGACCTGCATGTACAGGTGTCTGGGCCCATTGATCTCTGTGACTGCTGCCCACGGGAACATGCCTTCCTCTGACATACACATGGAAGATGGCACCACCACTCACATGTTAAGATGTTAGTAACTGACAGGAACTCATGGCCCATCCATGTCCCTGCCTCTCACCCAATACCTGATTTAAAGACACAGCCAGGCTGGCACGGTAGGTTCTGTTGCCTGCAAGAGAGTGACACATGGAAGATTTTCAGAATCTGGAGCCGCTCTGAGCAGGAAGAGGGCAGAGCTGGGAACCCAGTTCTCTTGTATGTAATTGTTCTGATAATGGAGGAGAACTGACAAGGAGTGATCATTCCATAGAAGAACAGCTTATAATAAACGTTTACAAGTTCCTAGTATCTGAACTCGGTGAGGAGAGGATCACGTACATGTGTATGTTTCATTTCTTGTGCTAAAGCATTACTGAGCCACTCAGCACTTCGAGGAGCGCTGGGGCAGAGGCTGAGTCAGTGGCACAGGTACGGAAAGAAAAGTCTATGGGCTCGATCCCCAGTAGGGGGCGTGCAAGAGGCAGCCAGTCAATGATTCTCATCATTGATGTTTCTATCTCTCTCCCTCTCCCTTCCTCTCTGAATTCAATAAAAATGTATATATTTTTAAAAACGAAAGAAAGAAAGAAAGAAAGGAAAACCTAGTCCAGCTAGTGTCCGTCCAGGACAGGCAGAGGGAGAGCTGTCCTTCCTCCTTGGCTGCAAACGCTGAATTGGTTGTGAAACCCCACAGAACTAGAGGCGCACCTGCAGAAACTCTATGTGCTCAGGTCTTTCTTTATTTTCTGGTCATTTTTAAATATTTTTCAAACATTTTTATTGCTTTTTAGAGAGAGAGGAAGAGAGAGGGAGAGAGGAAAACATCAATGTGAGAGGGAAACATGGATCAGCTGCCTCCTGTATGCCCCCTACCCGGGATCAAGCCCACCACCCGGACATGTGCCCTGACGGGGAATGGAACTGGCAACTTTTTGATGCCCAGGAGGATACCCAGCCAACTGAGCCACACCGGCCAGGGCTAAGTTTATTTTGTAATTACAGTGGACATAGAATATTACATTAGTTTCAGGTGTCCAACATAGTGATTAAACACATACACCTTAGGAAGTGCTCAGCTTTTATCTCCCAGCCAGCCTCGGGGAAATGAACAGCTTCCTTGCCACCGGTGCTTAGTTTGCCATCTTTTGAGAAATGGCTCCAGGTGTTTTGGTGTGAAAACAGAACCCCAGAGAATCCCTGTGGCCTGACGATGAGTCACCTACGAGTTGCTGTGCTCTGCCGCCAGGGGGTGATCCCGACCTTCCGCGTGAAGTTCCTGCTGCGGCTGCTGCGGGGGCGGCTGGAGGTGGACCTGGACAAGGACAAGCTTCTGTTTAAGCACATGTGCTACGAGATGGAGAGGCTGCACAACGGCGGCGACGTCACCTTCCACGATGTCCTAAGGTGCGGGGTTGGGGAGGGGAGGGGGCTGTGAGAGGGGTCGCAGCTGTGTGCCCCAGAGCTGAACAGAGTCGAGACTGAAGCTGTGACCATGAAAGGCCTCGTGAGATGCAATTGACAAGTACGTTCTGAACCTAAAATGCCACATCTGCTGTGATTAGAAGACTCCATGTGGTCTTTCTCGCTGAACATTACTGGTCGTGTTCAGGTGAGCGCCTGGCGGGCGGGGGGAGGGCCTGAGGGCCCAGAAGTGCCCCTTCCAGAATGGGAGCTCCTGAAGGGGGGACAGAGAAGGACCTCAGGAGCTCGGGCCCAGCTTCCTATTTCACGGAAGGAACTGGCCCAGAAGAGATGAGTGACTTGCTGACAGTTACTCAGCCCCTGAGGCCAAGCTGGAGCTAACATGCAGATCTTCCCACTTGTGGGTCGGGCAGGAACTCGCCTGAGCTTCTCCGCCATGGGTGCCCCAGGCAGGTTGACAGACCACGTTTTCCAGACGTGTGGTGTGGTGAGGACCCAGACAGGACAAGGGCACAGTGTGGCCAGAGAGGCTTCTCTGTTCGTTTGCTGTGACTGCTGTAATAGAACACATACACTGAGGGGTTTAAGCAACACACCTCCTGTCTTCACAACTCTGGAGGCTGGAAGTCTGAGAGGGAGGTGTCAGCAGAGTTGGTTCCATGAGGAGAACCTGTTCCACCCGCTCCCTCAGCTTTTGGGGGTTTGCTGTCCGTCTTTGGCCATCCTTGGCTTGTAGAAGCATCACCCCAATCTCTCCCTTCATCTTCACATGGTGTTCTCACTGTGCATAAGTGTGGTCTGTGTCCAAATTTTCATCTCTATAAGGACACCGGTTCTATTGGATTAGGGACCCACCCCATTCCAGTATGATCTAATCCAGTGATGGCGAACCTATGACACGCGTGTCAGCACTGACACGCGTAGCCATTTCTGATGACACGCGGCCGCTGAGGCGGCCGCATGCCGAGGATGAAACATTTGCTGCTCCTGAGGATGAAACATTTGCGAAATAATGTTTTTTCCTCAAAGTGACACACTACCCGAATTATGCTCAGTTTTTTGGCGAAGTTTGACACACCAAGCTCAAAAGGTTGCCCATCACTGATCTAATCTGAACTAGTTATATCGGCAATGGCCTGTTTTGGAATAAGATCACATTCTGAGGTACTGAGGGTTAGGACCCCAAAATACTTTTGGGAGGTTGGGGGGAGAACAATCAACTCAGAAATTTTCTTAAACAGGAGCCCATGGATAATAGTCAGAAGGTCATGGCCTTGGAAAGGAAAACAATTACTTCTTTACTTTCACTAATCACTCACTAAAATGCAGCATTCTTTTTTATGATGCATGCAGTCAACAAACCATAGTAATATTAGCAATACACATGTCTTTGTCATCAGTAGAAATCATAGGTATTTTTCAGGTCAGATTACCGCTATGGCTGATATCTTAAAATATCCTTAGTGCACACCAGTACTTCTAAGTTATGGTAGTCATTTGACCTCAGCTAAATGTTATTATTTGATGCATTAATAAAGAAGCACTTATGTTATTCTATCACTCCTTTCAAAGAAAATAATTTGAGAACTCTATTTTTTAAATATATTTTTATTGATTTCAGAGAGAAAGAAAGAGAGAGAGAGAGAAACATCAATGATGAGAGAGAATCACTGATGGGCTGCCTCCTGCATGCCCCTACTGGGGATCAAGTCTGCAACCCCTGGCATGTGCCCTTGACCAAAATTGAACCCGGGACCCTTTGATCTGCAGGCCGATGCTCTATCCACTGAGCAAAACGAGCTAGGGCTTGAGAACTCTATTTTTATACAATTGGTTTCCTTTGAAATAATGTGTATTTTATTTTATGCATCTAAAACATGATTCTAAAAAATGTCTCATGGGCTCCCCTGCCATCAGGAGTCATGCCACAGAAAAGGTTAAGAACCCTCTACCAGGACCAGCTATTTTCATCATGTTGCTCATAACTGGCAGGTTAAACAGGGGGTATTGTGTCACAAATGTCAGGAGCAATCAGGTATCCAGAAATATGACTATGATTGGAATTTGAAAAAATGCCAGGAGAGGAAGGATCTGGGGGCGTTCTTTCAAGGTCTCAATTTTACCTCCCACTATTCACTTCTTCCAGGAACAGGCAAAAAGGCAGAAAAAGATGGGGCAGGAAACACAGAAGAATAGCAAAGGATGACAACTCTTTCAGAATGTCAGTCTTTTCTTCTAGTGACAAATATTTTTAGGCTGCAAATAAGGCATCTAGGCATACCACTGTCATTAATATTGTATCCGGCCTCTTTGGAACACAGTGATGCGTCTGATAAAATGAACCCAGGCAAAGTTCATGGTAGCATCGTTGGCCTCTCCCTACCTTCTAGCCCAGTGTATGATGAAAACTGTTCAGCAATGATGAGCTTCTTGATGAGGCAGGGGAGAAAGAAAGAGCAAATGCACTTCTTCCCTCCATGGTGAGAAAAGACTTAGCAAAGAAGAGATCCCTGTACACGTGCTGCATGGGGAAGGGCCTCTCAAGTGCCACCATGCTGTGATTTGGGCTAGGGAAACGGAACTGAGGTCCCACCCAGGCCAGGCAGGGATGGAGCAATAACTGAGATCCTGCAGCCATACTAGGGAGCGCCAAGCTGCCAGAAGGGGCTGCATCCTCCTTTGGCTGTGGACTCCTCAGCCTGAACACATGAGTTGCCTTATTGCCCAGGAGCCCCCATGCAACACATTAGCTTGTTGGTTTCATTTGCTGCCGTCTGGGTCTATTGTACCAAGGACCGAATGGGAGTGAATGTTACACTCTGGTTTTGCAACCATCGACATTAACGAGGAAGATCCAGGGGGACAGATGAGAGAAATTGAGAGGGAAACGGGGGGATGGGAATGCATAGCCTGCAGCCAAGCATATTAACCACCACCAATTGGAACTGAATGTGAATAGACAGCAGTTATCCTTCTACAGGGAAAGTTCCAGAATCTTAAGCAGCTGACTATTAGGGCATAGCCTGGATCTTTGGTTTTACAAAAACTTACTGTTATAATCACCTCACAAATATCAACATATTTCATCATTTAACAAAGTAGGTACCATGACCATGACCATGCCCATTTTACAGATGAGCGAAGAGAGGCAGTGAGGTGACATAACTAGCCTTAGCCGTCCAGTTAGTCAGGGTAGCATCAGAATGCTCCACTGGTAGGACTGACTGATGACCTCTCTGGATTTTGAGATCTAAATCCCAGGTAAATCAGAGCTGCAATTGCTGTTTAATTTCCCCAACAGCATGCTCTCCTACCGGTCAGTTGACATCCGGAAGAGTCTGCAGTTGGAGGAGCTGCTTGCAAGGGAGCAGCTGGAGTACACCATCGAGGAGGAAGTGGCCAAGCAGACCATCCGCATGTGGCTGAAGAAGTGCTTAAAGCGCATCAGAGCCGTGAGTGAACCAGAAGCATCTGGGATTTTATTTCCTCCTCCAAAGCTTCCTGAACAAGGGGATCAGATCCTTCTGTGATTAGCCTTATATCCCTTCAACTGTGTCAACTTCTTCCACTTCCCATGGTCAGATGATGATTCAAACCTTAACTCTAGTTCAAATCCAGTGGTACCCTCTTGAGCAGAGTCCATAAGAAGCTTCCATTAAATCATAGTTTTATAATAGAGTGTGACTGTTTCAGAAGCAGTTCATTGATATTACAGTATTCATGCTGTCCATTTATTAATCTCAGCTGTTTAAACTGCCAGCAATCTCTACATATTGACTGGCAACTGAATTTACAAAACTACTTCTAATTTGTTCCTAAAAATCCCCAACATATTGGTAATAATTCTGTGTGATCTTTAATTAAAGACCACCTCTCCTGGGAATGCAGTGATCTGTTTGCTGCTTCCTGACCTATAAGCCTGTGAGATTCTCTAACTCTTAAATCCATGAACATGAGCATTAACTGTGTTTGCATACACTGTATTTACAATGGGCATTTCTATTAGGTAATTAATTTTATGAATGCTTTTGACTTATGCTTTACACACGGGGGAAAAATCAAATTAATCACTAACCATTTCTACATAACAGATTTTTAAAATCCTCTTTTTCAGAACAACATCAACTGCAGAAACACATCTTTCTATTGGATGAATTAAGGGCCCCAGAGAAAACCAGCACCCCAATCTCCTATAGCCAGGCACCTGTCACAGCTGGCCCAGCATAGCTCTGTTAGATCCAGGGATAGAATCTGCGGTCCAGAGGCCCCGCGAGGGCTCCGGGAGTGCAGGCCCACCACCAGGCTGCCCTGGTCCCAGTGTGTGCCAAGACAGATCAGCCCATTGGACTGGCCCGCTCCAGTCCAGAACCAACACAAAAATGAGGGTTTCACTTTTGCACCCAAGACTCTCTGCCTCTTACATCTTAGAGGAAACGGGTGATCCACATAGGCTTAGCAAGCATAGAATAAAATACGAAGGGGGAAAAAACAGACTACAAACAACATTAGTGATTTAAGAATTCTATCTCTATATATAATCAATATATATAAAAGGCTAATATGCAAAGTGTTCCCCTGGAGTTCGACCAGGAGACCGGGAGTTCTATCGCTCACTATGACGTGCGCTGACCACCAGGGGGTGGCGTGGGATGATAGAGGCCCAGGCCAGCAGCTGGTAGCCGGGGAAGGGAGGCCCCAGCTGGCAGCCAGAAGGCCCCCCATCAGCCCTGATCACCCGCCAGGCCTGGGGACCCTACCTGTGCATGAATTTCATGCACCTGGCCTCTAGTTTTAAATAAAACACAAGCTAGTACCAGTGAACATTACTCCCAATTGTTATGCAAATGAAAATGGAAGGGGTAAGCAATTCTAAGTCTCTAAGCCTTTCTTTATGGGAGTCTGATCAGGGAAATTAGTTAATGACCCTTGAAAGTTCCAAAATTAGTTGAAAGTTCCTAAGAGGTCACCAAGCTTACAGGGTCTTTGGGGCAGAGAGAAGAAAATATGACTGACTGGTGGGGCAGAAGGACGGTGGGCTGATTTTTCTGTTCCTGCAAAAACAATCATATTTCCATAGAAACAGCAGCAGTCATGCAGCATCATCCACAGCCTGAGAGAGAGCCAGCAGCAGGAGCTGAGCCGGTTTCTGAATCCCCCCAGTATCGAGACCACCCAGCCGAGTGAAGACATGAACGCCAACAGTCAGGATAATAATATGCAACCTGAGGTACGAGTATGAGGTGTCTTTCATTCAAGGATATTCTGTGCATGTTTAAAATAAAAGATAAACTGGTGCTGTTCACAGCCATTTCAAATAAGGTGACAATAATAGGAAGTTTTTACATTAAAAACAACAACAATTGGCCCTAGCCAGTTTGGCTCAGTGGATAGAGTGTCGGCCTGTGGACTGAAAGGTCCCAGGTTTGATTCTGGTCAAGGGCATATACCTCGGTTGCAGGCTCCTCCCTGGCCCAGGCTCGTGCATGCCCTCTCCCTTCCATTCTCTCTACAAATCAATGGAAAAATATCCTCAGGTGAGGATTTAAAAACAACAACAATTGGCATAGGGTGATCCAAGATTATATTTGTGTCTTTGTGGTTCCTGAGTTAGTTGAAGTTATTTGAAAAGATTCTGATTTGTATGAATACTAAAATAATGTTAATGCCCTGTATTTTAAAATACTGTTGATATATCTCCCCCACGCCCTCTCGCTCTCTCTCTTCCTCTCTCCCTCTCCGTCTGCCTAAGAGTTAATATCACCTCTGTAAGGGCTTAATTTAAGTCTGGCAATATCACATGATTTAGGACAGGGGTGGAGAATGCCTGGCCCATGGGCCATATAAGGCCTGAGAAATCATTTGGTCTGGCCCTGCCAAGGCATTAGGGTGAGTTAATTAAATGTTTGACCAAATATAGCAGGCTAATTTTTAAATTGATAATTTTGTATGGCCCTCGAATGATGTTATAAATATCCAAATGGCCCTGTTATAAATATCCAAACGATTCCCTGCTCCTGATTTAGGAGAACAGGATTTGCCTGAAGCTCTGCCCTAAATATTTTCTCCTACTAAGTCATAGAAACTTGCAGTAAAATCAGTGAAAAGGTTTGAAATTGACCTTCATCCTCCTTAAGTTGAGGATTTGTTCTTCCTCAGTTGGGCATGGGAAGAGCATATGGAGTTTGGGGACGATTAACTTGAAGGCCTCCTATTTACTAGGGCACAGCATATTTTCATTTCCAAACTCAATCTACATGTCCATAAAAGTACCACAGAGTCCCCAGTGTCCTGGAGAGCCCTGTGCTGGGAGACAGCTGGCAGAGGCCCTGCCCTTTGTGAGGATGCAGTTATGGACTGGGTGGAGTTGATCCCGCATTCTGAGAGCCCCCCTCCCCCACCCCCAGCAGCATCAGACTTCCGATTGTATAGTGACACAGTCAGGGGCCAGCGATAAACACTGAAGCCTGAGGCTTCATGACCCAGTGGGATGCTCCAAAGAGCCCTCTTGTTTATAGCCCAGATTTCAGTGGATTTCATGTTGTTGGCTCCCAGCCTGTAGGAATCATCTGCCACGAATTACAAGCACTTTTAGGAGACAGTCAACAAAGAGGGATATGGAGGTTTCTACAATAGCCCTGCCACCTGTGCCCTGAGGAGGGCTGGCAGTGCCTCGGGTGTAGGGCTGAGATAAGGTCAGGATAGTCAGATGGGGCTGATGAGTCAGGGAAAGTGATGATTGCAGAGCTCTCTGGTTTTAGGTTAAAAGAGCCAAAAAACCCAAGAGGTACCCAAAACATCAAAAGGGGATATTGAAGCAATGTGAAGGCCAATGTGCTGATAGGAAAGGGGAAGGTGAGGGTCAACCAGAGGGTGGGTAAAATGTGTGGAGAGTCTCAGCATTTCTCTTTGACTGTAGTCTTTCATTGAATTGATTGGGGTACAGGTTTCAAGTGTACAACTCAATAAAACATCATCTGCACACTGTATCGTGTGGTCATCGCCCCAAGCAAAGTCTCTTTCCGACCCCATTTTTCCCCCCTTTGCCCACCTCCTCCTACCCCCCATTTCTTTCCCCTTCCCTCTGGCTATCACCACACTGTTGTCTGTGATATATATATATATATATATATATCTATTTTTTTTTTTTTTTTGCTCAATCCCATCACCTTCTTTCATCCAGTTCCCCAACATCCCTTACAGCTCTCAGTCTGTTCCCTGTATCTATGCCTCTGTTCCAGTTTTGTCCCTCAGTTTATTTTTTCATTAGATGCCACATATAAGTGATAGACTTTAGTCTTCATTGATATAAGATTTGATCTCCTCCAGGGCCCATCCCAGCTTTGTCTGTGGAGAATTTTCTTTCTGAAGCTCTAGGCATTGACCTTCAGGTTGGCAAGAGCATTCTTCCCCCAAGCCAGGCAGTGCCCGCTGCCCCCCTCTTCCTTCCTGGAATGCCGCCATCCTTGCTTGAGTAGATGTTTACCAGGTGTGGAGGGAATGTGGACGTGGGGGTGGAGGGTTCCTTGAGGGGAGTCAAAGAAAAGACGCTACCTGAAGAGTAGGACTCCTTTCCTCACGGTGTGCACTGGTGACTCTCACTTTCCTTGACTCTTTTTTTACTCATTTTCACTTTTCCTTTCCCCATTGTGGACATAATGGGTCCATATTGTTTTTCCCACTTGTTTCCTGTCATTTTCTTTTTTCAATTATAGTTTACATACATTATGATTCTGTATTAGTTTCAACTGTATAGCATAGTGGTTAGAAATCATGTACTTTACAGAGTGGTTTCCCCCCCCCCCCCAACCTGGTATTCCACCTACCACTGACCCCCATATATAGTTATTGACTATATTGTTGACTATATTCCTTATGCTGTACTTTATATCCCCATGACTGTTTTGTAACTACCAACTTGTACTTCTTAATCCCTTCACCTTTTTCACCCAGAGTCCCCTCCTCACTTCCCCTCTGGCAACCATCAATCTGTTCTCTGTATTTCTGAGTCTGTTTCAATTTTGTTTGTTTATTTTGTTCTTTATATTCCACATACAAGTAAAATTATATAGTATTTGTCTTTCTCTGTCTGAGTTATTTCATGTAGCATAATACCCTCTAGTCCATCCTTTTGCTGTAGCAAAAGGTTCAACTTCACTCTTTTTTGTGGCCAAGTAGTATTCCATTGTGTATATGTACCATGACTTTTTCAGCCACTCATCTACCCATAAGCACTCTTTCAAACGTTCTCAAAATAAAGTGAGGGACAGGCCCATGCACAAAGAGGGAGGAGAGCACAGGGTTCAGAAAATCACTGCTCTCTTCTTCCCCCTGCAGATGAGCAGCCAGCAGCAGCTTCTGAGCCCCACCCTGTCCGACAGAGGGGGAAGTCGGCAAGACGCAGGGGATGCAGGGAAACCCCAAAGGAAGTTCGGGCAGTGGCGTCTGCCCTCCGGTATGTGTACCAAGTCCTTTCTCCATTGATTGAAGCATTTTAAGTTGTTGACGTTCTGTGTGTTTGGGATCTTAGGTTTCAAAATAAGGGTCTGCATCTGAAGTTATTTATAGACATGAAAATATATCTCCTTATCAAAGATATTTCCCTCAAAATAACTTCTCTAAATAGCACTGTATTGGCCCTCGTTTTCCATTATTATGGTTGAGAAGGCAATACTTATTAACAAAATGAGATATCATAGCCAAGATCATTTTAAAAAAGACGATTTCTCAGGGCTTCCTGTGTGTATTTAAGGCGTTCTCAAACATTGGCATAATTTATTTAATCTAAGAGGAAGTGAGTAGATATGATCATTTAGAAAATGCCACAGTTCTCAAAGAAGGAACAACAAAACTTACATAGTATGATACAATATGATATATAATATATGATGTATGATATATTAGTGCTATACTACTTACTGTGTGCCAGTCAGTATTATATGTGCATTGTGTGTGTTCCCTCACTTAATCCTCACAATCCTATTCTTTTTCACACTCAGTGAGATAATTTTTTTCTAGGAGAACATGGGGTTTTGGAAAGGACAATCCCATTACGGGTACTCAGAAGTAGAGGGGGTGCAATGATCTGCTCAACCCACTGTCCCCCATATGTGGTTTTCTGTTTAAATCATTGAGTCCAGGATAAAATAAGGGCTTCCTAATGCTCCCTAATTGTTCCCCTTCTTCAACCCAATCCAATGAGAAGGTGGATGACGTTGCAAACTCTTCTGTAGCATGTCTGTTCCACAAAGCAGAAGACAGTGTAACTTAGGTTTTGAGACTAAAAGTTGTTCAGTGGATCTTAACATCAGAAGGAAAGTATCTTTTTTCACATCCAGGAGTTTATTATTTAGGGATCAGAGAGAAGCTAGCTTCCACCTGGGAAAACAAAGCTGGGAGTGATGGGAAATGAGATTGAGTAGGGGGTGGGGCCAGGCCATGGAAAGCTGTAAGTGACAGGCTGAGTGGTTTCAGCTTCATCCTGTAGCTATTAGGAACCAGTAAAGGTTCCTGAGCAAGACATGGTATTTGGCATTCGTGCTTTAGGGAGAGTGACTTGGCAGCAGAATAGAGAGTGAGCCTGGAGGCAGCGGTAGGAGCCAGAGGATGATACCGTAATCTGGGCGTGAGGTGACAACATGGCCAAAGCTGGCGGCAGTGGTCCAGACTCTGGAGCAACAAGTAGGAGAGATGACCTAGGGGAAGTGCAGTCCTTGGTGTTCACTGAAATGTATAAAAGAAAGGATGTTGTCAAAAGTGCCTCTAATGGCCCAAGCTTAAGTGGCCCAGTGATAACTTAAGAGCCATGCTATTGGGACATGCTGAGTTTGAAGAGGCAAAGGGCAAGAAAAAGCATTTTAAGGGGATACCAACTATGTACCAAGTGCCATGCTATGCATTTTCTTCTTTTTTCCCCCTTCCCCCTTTTCATTTTACTTTTTATTTAAAAGCATATATTTAAAGTGTATAAAGTGATGTTTTTATTAACATATACCTTGTGAAAAGATTGCTGCAGTCAACATATATGCATCAGCTCATATACTTACCTTTTTTGGTTGTGGTGAGAATACTTAAGATCTACTCTCTCAGCAGATTTCAAGTATACAGTACAGTCTTATTAACTATGGTCACCATGCTGCACATTAGATCTCCAGAATTATTCATTTTACATAACTACAACTTTGTACCCTTTGAGCATCTCCCCATAACCCCCATCTCCCAACCCTGGTAACCATCATTCTACTATATTTGCTCTCCTTGCTTCTGTGAATTTTGACATTTTTGGATTCCATATATAAGTGAGATCATAGAGTATTTTGCTTTCTGTATCTAGGTTATTTTACTTAGCATAATGTCCTTTATATTTATATATATTGTTGCAAATTGCAGGATTTCTTTCTTTCTTAAGGTTGAATAATATTTAGTTATCACAATTTATATATCACAATTTCTTTAACCATTTATTAATTGAAGGATACTTAGGTTGTTTTCATATCTTGACTATTGTGAATAACATTGCTGTAAACAAGAGAGTGCAGATATCTTTTCAAGATGATTATTTTATTTCCTTCAAATATATATACCCAGAAGTGGGAATGCTGGATCATATATCTGCTATACCTTTTCTTAGGTTATCTCATTTAATCTATTTTAATTATCACAATAGTCCAATGAGAAAACTTGCATTCTCTTCATTTTACAATTGAGGAAATGGGTTTCAAGACATGAAATTGCCTTTAGTTACATCCACAGGTCACAGAATGGAACCCAAAACCATAACTGTGGAATCCCAAAGCCATGAGTGTGTCAACAAAGTCTTCAGACACTCTGCTTCAGTCAGATTCATGGATTGGAAGGATGAATGCCCTGAGCAAATTTTAAATAATTTCCAAAACCATTCTTTTTTTACTGAAACTATACTTCAATTTATTATTACCAAAAAAAAAGTATTTATCCACATTATTCTTTTCATACCTTTTGCATTCCTTCCTCTCCACTTACTATCCATTACAGTCCTTCTTTTTCTTTTGTTTTTTTTTTATATGTATAATACTAATGAGCACTGAATCACAAATATTTCTATGACACATATTTGCCCAAATTGGAACTTTTAAATTTTTGTTTTGTTTTTGTAATTATCTCAAAGTGCAAAAGGCAAGCAGCATTTTTTTTTCCAAATGGTATTACTATGCCGAGGTTCTTCTCCCAGCCTTACAAAGGGTTCAGCATTCTGGAGAAAGGGCTGTGCATAGATAATTAAGGAGTCCGTGGACGAAAGATATTTTTGAAAGGCATTTGGGGTCAGAGGAGCTTCCAGCTGAAAGAGCTAGACGGCTCTCCTCCTTGACCAAGGACCTGTGCTTTTATTAAACACAATTTGTCCCAAGGCAAGGTGGAAATATACACTTCAAAGGGTACAGTATCAAAGGGTTTACAGAAGCATTATCAGTTTGGGGAATAGCCTACAGCTGTTCAGGTGTTTGGCCAACAGGAGGCAATAAAATGCCTTGAGCTGTCTGGCAGTTAACAATCCTATTCAGGTTTGGGGGAGATGCCTTTTAGCTGTTTCCAACAGGTAAACTACATGTGACTCAACCCTGTTGAGCTCCCCAAGCTTCACCAACCTTTTGGTAAAACTTGTAATTATTACATGCTGGAATTGGTTCTCGGCATTACTAGTTGTCCATGAACATAATTTTCAAGTCCATTATGAATATAAAGAATCCAGTGCTGAAAAGTTTTCATACTCAACATCTTTTCATACTCAAAAGGATAGGACTTGTTCATCAAAAGCATTACTAGTAGATGGGAATATCATGGTTTTTCAGGAATGACTTACAACATAGTAAAACACCATTTTGCTCATAGGACTTTGGTTAATTCCACAGCACCAAAGCCAATAAGCCACTCAGTGTCTTCAGTCAACTTACGGTTTGGAGGGCGGACAACCATGAAGTCTGTAGTGTGCAAAATGAACCCCATGACTGACACAGCTTCCTGTGGTTCTGAAGTTAAGAAGTGGTGGACCCGGCAGCTGACCGTGGAGAGCGACGAAAGTGGAGATGACCTTCTGGATATTTAGGTGGAAATCAATGCAGATGGCAGGCTAATGGTGAAAAGTACTTTCTAATATTTTCCTCCATTGTCCAGTCAGTAATCCATAATTGATACATAATTGAATTCCAATTTGTCCTGCGTAGGAAGGCATAAAAACTGGTCTGTCAGAATTGTGCAAATGATGGGTTATTACCATGTGTTTGAGACAATTTGCATAATGGCAGTATTAGAAATATTAGAAACTACACCAACACCAGATGTAGATTGTTCAAAAATTCTATATATTCTGTCTATGTAAACTAAGGTATATATTCATATGTGCTCTTATATATTATTACCACCCCTGAAAGTGTGCTAAGCCCAAAGTGGCTCATATATATGGTACAGGAGCTATAGCTTAAGTTAATGTTTTCCCACTTCCACTAGAAATATTTCTCTTGGGGGAATTTATTATTTATAATTGATCTGAAAAGGTCAGCACTGAGCTCAGGCTAAAAATGCTAATAATTTTACAAACTACAGATTTTGAATTTTAAAAAGTATATTCTTTTTTTGTGTTATTTTTAAAAAATATACACAAGATATTTAGAGGTCAGAACAAATCAATTTCTGTCCTCAGTCACTCCAATGAAATTTTTGCCTCTTCCAAGAGAATTGTATGTGTAGGTATCAGACAAAGAAATTGACACATGTTGCTAAATGATTTAGAACAAACCTTACAGGAGTCACTTGAGAGACATAGTTATGGAAAGATGTTGAATTCCTTAAAAAGTATTTGAATAATTGAGTTTAGAAAAAAGAGTAAAACAATTCAGCTTATTTTAAAAAATCTTTGCATGTGTGATGCCATCATTGGCTTTATTTTTTACCCAAAATATGTCCATTGTGCCATAAATCAGCAATGACATTATGAGTTGATCACAACACACCATTGCTGTCTTTAATTCCAGATGACTCCCCTGCTACCAGACTCTCCTATGGAAATAATGATACTCTGCAAAATCTTCTCTGAACTCACAGTTTATTCCACACCCCAACTCTATTTGTGTTCTGTGGGAAAATTAAAATGTAAAGTGATTACTGTTGGCCCACTTAGGCTGAGTCAACCAACTAGATGTGAGTTTGGGCTTTGACTACATTATTCTTGATTGAAGATTTGCTGTGTAGATTCTCTTTTTTAATGGAGTGATTATCTCAGTATCCTCGGAACATGCACCCCACCCCGGTTGCTTTATGGATTATTTTTCTCTGTGTAACATTCTTCAAATAGCCAAATATCACAATCTTTCTGTATAACAATTTTAACATTGTGGTGACAGTCTATTGTTTCTATGATTAATTGTGATTATCAGATAATGGGCAATTAAAGTCAGTGCAGCTAAAAGGATTTTATTTCATTTTATGTTCATTTGGCACTTCCTTTTCGTACATAACAAAATGAAATAAATATTGAATTTGTAAAAGAATTTTCTCTGAGTTGATGATAATTTCTAAACCCTTTTTGTGTATGGGGCAGGGGGTGGGGACTTGTTGTAGGGGCACCAGATTGCTGGCACTTTGCAAACTCTCTATTTCTGAATATTCTGTCTATAATTGGTTAACAAAAGCCCTATCCCTGATATTCATTCCAGCTCAGCTTCTAAGTTCCTTTCACATTTGTACCCATAGGCTAAATGAATACCCTGTACCTTCCAAACCCATAACAAAGCAGAAAAGGATGTGACATGGCCAGGGCTTGGATCTTTCCTAGAGCATGAAAACCAGATTTTTTTTCCCCCCTCTTTTGGCTCATTACACTAGAGTAATACAGCTTCATTCTCACAAAACTGCTGAGCCCTTCCTAAAACGTCTGTAAATGATGTTCAGCAGAACATCACTGTTGTTCATTCTGCAGTGAAGCAAGGGGCAGAATAGCAATGCATTTAAAGCCACAGCACCCTACATTTTCAGTGAAGTGAAACAGCCAAACAATTCCCGTGGGACTCATCTCCACTATTTTCCTGAAGCCGGTAGAGCAGACTGCAAGCTGAGAAAAAAAAAAACTGCCACCCTCTCCTCGATTTTTCATAAACATATAACAGCCTGGTTATGCAGATGGGAAAACTGGCCGCAATGCTCCCTCGCCCTTAGGAAGGCCAGACACTGATACTAATCCTGTCATCGTGCTACCTACTGCCTTTAATTAAAGGAGGCTGTCGTTTCCAAGGGCACCAGAAAGCATACGCGATAGAATACTTGACACAGAGCCCCCAAGAGGAACAGACCACACATGCATGGCCCACATGGCAATTCAAGGGGATTCAGAGGGAACGAGAATGGAGAGAATGGCCAGACCAATGCCATTCACTCTGTTCTCAGTGGCAGTTTGAGGGCAACACCCACCAGCAGGCACTGGCCATTTATGCCCTGCCCAAGATGAATAAGACAGGGCATCTATATATATAAAAGCCTAAGTGACCGGACAACTGGACAACCAGACAACCCGATGACCGGCTGGTAGCTATGATGTGCACAGACCACCAGGGGGCAGATGCTCAACACAGGAGCTGCCCCTGATGCTCAGTGCGCTGTCACAGTGAGAGCACTGCTCAGTTGACCAATGGGCACCAGAGGCCAGGCTCATGGCTGGTAAGTGCAGCGGAGGCACGAGTCTCTCCGATGAACACTCTGGCTGCGCACCCAAGTGGCGGTGGCGGCTGCAGGCGCAGCAGAGCTGGGATGAGCCAGAGCAGCGCTGCACCCAGCCCAGGCTCGGGCTCCTCCCCAGCTGCCTGCCGCTTCCTGCACTACTTCGTGTTGTGGGGGATCGATGCTGACAGCAGGCTAGAGCCCAAGGAGCTGGCGGGTAAGGCTGGGCTGTGGCGGCGCAGAGGTCCACTGATCCCCACAGCCCAGGCCGAGGGACCCCACCAGTACACAAATCCGTGCACTGGGCCTCTAGTGTAGAAGAAAAACAAGAGTTATAAAGTGTGAAGCAAGAGCCGTTTCTGCAGCCAGATGAATGATGTGTTTGCCTGTTACTTTGTAGGAAGTGACATACTGTATGTAGATAGGTGGTTTTCAATACATTGCTTAGCAGTGGCACTCTTTTTCAAGGAAAGTCCTTCAAGGGATTCCAAAATACTATCTGGGCAAAAGCAGGCAACCCTCATTGAAATTGGGGTGAAGATGAGAACCCACTCATATGGCCTCTTCTCACCCCTGATATTGATTGAGTTGTATCTCTCCAAAATATATACTGAAATTCTAACCCCTGCTACCTGTGAATGTCACCTTATTTGGGAAAAGGTTCTTTACAGATGTAATGCGTTAAGTTATGATGAAATCATACCAGAGTCACATGGGCCTTTATGTGACTTCATAATCCAATATGACTAGTGTCCATATTAAGAAGACGAGAGAGACACAGAGGAAGGAAAAAGCCATGTGAAGACCCAGACACAGAGGGAAGACAGCCATGTGAGGACAGAGACAGAGATTGGAGATAGGCTGCTACAAGAAACTGCAAGAGGAAGGAAAGAGTCCTCCCCTAAGGGCTTTGGAGGGAGCATGACCCACAAGGCCAATACCTTGATTTTGAATTTGTGGCCTCCAAAGCTGGGACTGTGAGATAATAAATTTCTGTTGATTTAAGCCACCAGCTTGTAGTATTTTGTTACAGCAGCCCTAGAAAATTAAAACAACTCCTCCCCCCCCCAAAAAAAAAACAACAAAATAAAAAACACACACACACACACCTCCACCCCCCATATATGGCCTGGACTATCCTGGTGCTCCAAGAAACCCAGTTTGAAAAACACTAGTATAGATCAAAGCTCATGAGCTTTGAAGTTCAACAGATTTTCCAAGTCCTGAATTGATTGGTTACATCTTGTACCATCTTGGATGAGTTTCATATCCCCTTTGAATCAAAATTCGGCTTCTTGCTTCTAAAAAGACAGAAGAGGTGAGTTATTCACGTCATTTACCGGAGAGGTTCACAAAATGTACTAGATGGGTTTAGTCTGAGCTGATGTATAACATATCCCAAATCTTCACTAGCTGTCTAACCTTCCAACCAGAATCCCCAGTTGACCTATTGTCAAGCAAATCATTTTTCTGTCTGCCACAGCTGTTTCCGGCTTAAATCAGACCTGAGAAAAGTTCTGACATTAAATCAAGTTGGACCATTGCAATTTCTGAATGAGACTATATTTGCTACCTAAGGTAACCATTGAATATTCCTAATATCCACGGGTGAGCAGAAAAGTTGTGGGCTGCTGGCGTTCGTAACTAAGACCAAGGGAACATTACTGAAAAAAAAATTGTAAAGAGCTGGTAAAAAACTAGAAGTAGAATCTGTTTTAACTATGGCATGAGTTGGTTGGGCTTAGATAATACACCAATACATGTTACATTGAAGCTGTCTGTCAGACTTCCACGAGGAGGCTGTAAATATGGTGGTTGACTAGATGCCTTTGGAAGCATCCACACAGAAATGGTATTTAAAGCCATGAACTAGATGAGGCCATGTAAGGAGTGAATATGGAAAAGAGGGGAGAGGTGAGGGTCTGGATTAGTTTCCTAGGGGGCCACAACAACGTACCCCCGACTGCGTGGCTAAACACCAATATTTATTGTCTGACAGTCTGGAGTCTACAAGTCCATAATCAAGGTGTTGGCAGGGTTGGTTTCCACTAAGGCCTCTCTCTGGCTAACAGATAGTCATCTTCTTCCTGTGTCTTCACACAGTCTTCCCTCTGTGTGTGTGTCTTTATTTCCTTTTCTTATAAATTCACCAGTCATATTGGATTAGGGCCCACGCATATGACCCCATTTTGACTCAGTCACCTCTTTAAAGGCCCTAGCTCCACATAAAGTCACATTCTGGGGTACTGGATGTTAGGACATTAATATACAAATTTCAGGGGGCACAATTCAGCCCATACAGTCTGTCTCCCTGACAGTGGTGCACATTAGAGTAGCCTTTCAAAGAACAAAAATGATGAGCCCTGAGCATGCTCAGACCCCAGCCAGGACATTCAACTCGGAATTTTCTCCCTTTCCAGAAGCCCACAAACACATAAGATCTGTGTTCCCAGAGTTAGTAGGAGGGTCCACTTTTCTGAGTCAGCATGTGGAAAGAGACAGCCATCAAAACACTGATACCTTTAATCCCTGTGTACAGCCTGCAAACTCACAGCCAGAAATGTTCCCAATCAGCTTGACTCAGCTTCTTACTTTCATGCAGTCTCACTCCCATACTACCACTTCCAAAAATTACATCTTGATTTAACACTCATTATGATGGCTGTTATCAAGAAAAAAAAATCCTACAAACAAAAGAAAAAAAACAAAATAGCAAGCGTTAGCGAGGATGTGGAGAAATTGGGACCCTTGTACACTATTGGTAAGAATGTAAAAGGGTGCAGCCACCGTGAAAAAAAAGCTATGGAGTTGCCTCACAAAATTCAAAATACAATTACTATTTGACCCAACAATACTGCTTCTGGATATTGATTTTTTAAAAATTGAAATCAGGGTCTCAAAGAGATATTTTTATACATACACTCCCATTTATTATGGCAGTATTATTCACAATGGCCTAAAGGTGAAAAACAAAACACAAATCTCCACTGATGGATAATGAATGGATAAACAAAATGTACATGAACACAATGGAATAGTATTCAGTCTTAAAAAGGAAAGAACTTCTGACACATGTTACAACATGGATGAACCTTAAGAGCATTGTGATAAGTGAAATAAGCCAGTCACAAAAGGAAAATTTCTGTATAATTCCACTTATATGAAGTATCAGGAGTAGTAAAACTCATAGAAACAGAGAGTACAATGGTGGTGGTCAAGTACTAAAGGCCAGTTATGTTTAATAGGTATAGAGTTTCAATTTTGCAAAATCTGAAAGTTCTTGAAATTCATTGCATAACAATGTGAATATACTTAACACTACTGAACTATACATTTAAAAATAGTTCAAATAAATTTTGTTGTGTGTATCGTATTAAAATTTTAAAATACATCCTGTTGCCTGACCCCAAAAGAAAGTTGTTAAATTGAAATAGCAAAACAATTCCCATGCTATCCTTAAATTATGCTTTTGTATCTGCTTGATTTCTAAATTGGACCAGTTCACCCGGTTTTGTGTTTGTTTTTATTGTTGTTGTTACTGTTTTAATTGAGGTATAATTGACATATCACAGTATATTCGTTTCAGGTGTACAACAATGGTTCAATGTTTGTATGTATTGTGAAATGAGCACCACAATGTGTCTAGGTAACATCTGTCACCATACATGGTTATAATTTTCTTTGCTGTGATGAGAACTTTTAAGATTTACTCACTTAGCAATGTTCAAATATGCAATACATCTAGTTCAAATGTTAACTATAACCACCGTGCTGTACATTACATCCTCATGACTTATATCTTTATAACTGGAAATTTGTATCTTTTGACCCCCTTTACCCATTCTGCCCACCCCTACCTCTGGCAACTAGCAATTTGTTCTCTGTATCTATGAGCTTGGTTTTTGTCTGTTTGATTTCAGATTCTACATGTAAGTGAGATCATATGATACTTGTCTTTCTCTGACTTATTTTACTTGAGATATTAGCTAAAGAAGAATTTTCTATAAAATGTTACTCTGCTATTTCTGGCTGTCCTGGTCAAATTACTGATTTATTATTTTAGATGTTTTTGACATGGCTCATAATGCAAAAATACCACCATTAATATATGCTTACTAGAGTCCCGATGCACGAAATTTGTGCACTTGGGGCGGGGGGGGGGGGGGTTCCCCTCAGCCCAGCCTGTGCCCTCTTGCAGTCCAGGACCCTTCGAGGGAAGTCCAACTGATGGCCTAAGCCAGCAGTCAGACATCCTTAGTGCTGCCACGAAAGCAGGAGAGGCTCCCACCACCACTGCTGCGCCAGCCATGAGCCCGGCTTCTGGCTGAGCAGCGCTCCTCCTGTGGGAGTGCACTGACCACCAGGGAACAGTTCCTGCATTGAGTGTCTGCCCCCTGGGGGTCAGTGCTCATCATAGCAACCTGTCATTCTGCCATTTGGTCAATTTGCATATTAGCCTTTTATTATATAGGATTTGCAGAGAACCCATGGGCCCTTGCCCATCTGCAACTTCAGGTGGGTTTGATTTCCTTTAAATGCCCTCAGGCTCCATCCATGATGTCACAAATGGCAGTTTACCTGTTTTAAATGTAATATTTTATTATTTTGCTCCAATGCTATATGTCCCCCATTCAACTTAAAAATTATCCTGTAACATGCCTAGTAAACATCTAAATCCCATTTAAATGGTAAGGAGGCTGGCATCATTCTCCATTGAATTAAGCCACAGATGGTTTATTTAGAGACAGATTTGAAGTTCTTTCTCATTCTCTCTTCAAAGGCAGTGGTACAATGCCAATGTCAATTTTTAAGGCTTGGTTACAGAATCAACCAACCTAAAGAGGAATTATGTAGCTTCATTGTGTTCTTTTCACAAATTGATATTTGTCACTCCATTTTCTATAGATGTGATCGGTGATTCCAAAATAACACTAAATGGAAACACTTGTTTTGATGCATCCTTCCTAGTAGTGTGCCTAATGCCTGGCTAGCCACTGAGATGTTTAGCATTTAAATGAGATCAAACCCACCTGTAGATACAGAAATGGGCTAGGGCCCATGGGTTCTCTGTAAATAAATGCATATTAATGGTGGTACTTTTGCATCCTAAGCCATGTCAAAAACATCTAAAATAATAAATCAGTAATTTGACTAGGGATGGTCAGAAATAGCAGAGTAACATTTTATATAAAATTCTTCTTTAGCCTAGATCTCAAGGAAAAGAATTGCACCCATAAATTATATTAGAAAAAGGGAACTTTTGAATTATCTGCATCCTCTTAGGAACTTTAATTTCTACTTTGGAGACATAAGAGTATAAAAGTAGGTAACACTCTTGAAGCACAAGAGTGCATTGGAAAGATTCATATAAGGACAAAGGATAGGAAGGGAGCTGGAGGGAAAGATACAGTCTTTACTCTAGCCTTCCATTCTTGGAAATAGATCATGTTTATCTCACTCATGCTTGCAGACAACTAGGCTAGAGATCAATATATCTGCTCAGGGAGAGCACTTCATTTGGAATACACAGAATCAGTATAGGTCAGGGTTCTCAAGAGAATAGAACTAATGGGATATTATAGAGAGATTTATTTTAAGGAATTGGCTCATATAATTGTGGATTGATAACGAGTCCAAAATCTATATGGCAGGCCAACAGGCTAAAAATTCAACATGAGTAACGTTACAGCTTTGAAATTAAAATCTGCAAGCTAGAAACTCAGGCAGGATTTCTGTTTATAATCTTGAGGGAGAATTCCTTCATTTTCTGCAAACCTCAGTTTTTGCTCTTAAGACCTTCAACTGAGTGAATGAGACACACATTATGGAGGGTAATTGGCTTTACTCAAAGCCTCATGATTTAAGTGTTAATCATATCTAAAAAATACCTTCACAACAACATCTAAACTAGCGTTTAAACAAACAACTTGGCACCGCAGCCAGACCAAGTTGACATATAAATTTAACCATCGCAATGAGTATCATTTTATTCCCTGTAGTTGGTTAGTGCAACCTGAGGTATGGTCGCTCATCTGCCAACAGAATCCAACCAGTTGTCCTTTTTCCAATAAACCACAGCTTAGTTTTTAATGTGTTTACTTGATGTCAAGGCACTAATCCTAATTCACAATCTGAGTCAACAGACTTGAGAGACACATGACCTCCCACAGGTACAGCTTGACCTCTTCTGTCTTAATTGGTCCCAGGAGCAATAGGACAGTTGTTTTAGGATGATCAGACTCCAGACATTGTCTTCTCTTTCAGAGTCTGCATTTCATATTAGAAACATCACGGAAGGCCTTACCTGGTGAAACACTGGAAGCTCAACAACAAAACAGTCAACTAGGAAACATTTAGCTGGCCACAGGTCGATAATATGTCCCACATATCTCAGGGAAAGCTGTCTCAGTGAACTCAATTCTTTCCTCTGTGCCAGGGGACACTCAGCGGTGGGCTCTTCCAGGTACAGAGGGGAGAAAAGCTTCTTTCTCTTCCTGTTTAAGCGATGAGACAAGAAGGAGTCCGTGCTCTCTTGGCAATCTTGGTTGGACCCACAGATTTATCGAAATATCCCTCAGAGATTCAATGCAAGGGGTGTGTTGGCCTCTTCTAGCAAATCATCTCTTCCTGACCTCTGTGCAGGGCACCAAACTGCCCCACTCCAGAAACCTGCCTTTGTCTCCATCCTGGCTCTCCTTCCTGCAGAGAATGCCTCACTTCTATGTTCTACCAACTGACTGAGCTTCAGAGCCAAACCCATGGAGAATCTCAAACTGGTATTCTTTTTGATCCATTGACTTCTTTTTCAGAGTAATGGAAATGGGCCTTGCTTAGGGCCAGGTCAATTGATCATTGACTTCTGTGAAGCCCTAATGAGCACAGCCTGAGGGTTCTGGTTGCTGTGTTCTCACTTTGACAGCTCGAGTGGACATGTCACACCACCAGCCCTGATTCTCTTATCCAGGGGTCCTCCATGCCAGGCAAGGTCTTCACTCTCCTTCTGTAATTGCCTCACGTCCTGATCTGTCAATTAGATGCCTCATTTCTTGGTCTGTGTATGAGCTTGAGCCATCTGCTTATTGATCATCTCCTTCAGAATATATTAGATTTTAAGGAATCCAGCCACAAAAGCAGGCAATGTTGCAGGTAGCTCATTGAGAAGGTTCCTCCAGAGCAAACTGAAGAGCATCTAATAGGTGGTGACCTGGCGTCACACACATGAATCAGAACGCTACAGAAATATTAGCTTTAGAAGTCATAGATTATCATTATTATAAAGCAATGTGATAATAAAATTCAGAAATTCTACCTGAAGTCCTTCCACTATAGCTGATATTGTGGAAAAGAAAAATGTCTGAAGTGGACCAACAAGCTACACAGTTACTGAGACCACTACCCAAGTGCCAAAGAGCTGATTGCCCAGTTTGGAGGTAATCTTGACGCTGCTTTTGCAATCCAGGTCGTGTGTCTGAATTCTCCAAAAGACCATAAAGCCTTTGAGGGCAAGTCTGGCCTGTCCATCCCTGTACCTCCAGCATCTCTTATCAGAATATTGGCGCATGCATGGTTCTCAGCACTGCTCTCTAAGCCGAACAGAATAAAATTGCTTTGGGTTATTTTAACTCACCTCTAAATAAGACTGTCTGATATACCAAATAAAATGTCAGCCAGTAGGAAGATTTCTCATTTTTGCAGCCTGAATTCCAGTTCCTTTCCTCCCTTTGTGGGATACATGTGATGTGTTCCCAGGTTAAGATAAAACCAGTGTAAACAAAGCAACATAAATCTTCCCTGGAACACAGATGTCAGTTGGAATTGTTCTTCAGTTCTTGTGAAAGCGCTTTATTCCAGAGATCCCAATAGGATGCAATGTTGCAAGAACACAGAGAGTTGCCGAAACCGGTTTGGCTCAGTGGATAGAGCGTCGGCCTGTGGACTGAAGGGTCCCGGGTTCGATTCCGGTCAAGGGCATGTACCTTGGTTGCGGGCACATCCCCGCTGGGGGTTGTGCAAGAGGCAGCTGATCGATGTCTCTCTATCATCGATGTTTCTAACTCTCTATCCCTCTCTCTTCCTCTCTGTAAAAAATCAATAAAATATATTAAAAAAAAGAACACAGAGATCAAGCCAGGGCAGCCAAGTCTGAAATAAGCAGGGCCTGGGCTCAGGGCCACAGCTCAACCACTCACCTTGACAGGTGTGATAGTCAGACCATGTGCATGACCAAAACTGGTGGCAGGAGACCATTTTTGATTCTTTACCTGTGACCTGTCAGACAGAAACCAAACCCTGATTTAGGCAAGAAGGGACTTTATTTGAAAAGACTATGGCAATAGGAAGAACACTTTGGACGCAAGATTATCTCAAAATGGGTGGGTGGGTGGAGGTGGATAACACGATAGGACAGTTGAGCAGGGAATGTCCCTGAGGTTAGCCAATTCTTCAGAAGGGCCTTAAGGAGCAGTTATTCCACATTTTGAAGCTGGCTCAGGCTTAGAGTTCAAGGAGTAATGTTTGACTAAATCAAGTTAGCAGGTATTTTCTGACATTTGGTCAAAAATTTCAGCTAATCACTCATGTGGCAAAGAATGGGAACTGAATGGTCTGTGTCTGGCCTTAACATAGAGAAACAAGGAGGTCATGGATGAGTCATACTAAGTCATAGAGGAAGGGGGCTTTTTTGCAGAACACAGGAAGGTGGGGAATTCTTGACCACCATTGTCTTCCAGGAGCACAGGGCAGATCGCCACAGGTCATTTCACTGTCGGGGCTTCTCTTTTCTCTTCTGTCAAATACAATTAGAATAATACCTGCTTCACCTGCTTCACCTGCCTTTCATGGAGACTGTTAGGATCACTAAGATGTGTTTGTAAGCATATTTTACAGCCGGTAAAGCACATGTGAATAATGCCTGCTATTATTATCTCTGATAATGGCTATTCAGCTCTATGTTCACAAAGGGTTTCAGGGATCACCCTTGCTGTCATTACACTCATAAAATCTCTGATCTTCACAGCCAGATGTAATGAGTAGGCTGCAAGGGAGACAGTAGTGGGGCGTCCTGAGGGCCCCGCAGTACATCTCAAGATGGGGTGCGATTTCCCAGCTGAGCCCATCCCAGTCTGCTGAGAATTATGAAGAATTGTAAGGCACCATCTAATACAAAGTGATAGATAAAGCAAATACCTGTGAGAGCCTTTATATCCTCAGAGATCAGAGTTCTTAAATCACTTTCCTTCAAAGGTTTTCCGTAGCTTCCAACAAAATTCAGACCACTGCCTAGAGCCCCTACCTAGCAGCAGGTGTCACATCTGCATGGCTGCAGGAGACTGTGAATAATGCTTCTTTCTAGCCAGGTAGAGATGCCTGGGGAGCAAAGCTTTCTCAGAAACCCAAGGAAGAGAATCGATGCCCCTGGAAGTGAGAGAGGGGAAAAATCTATAGGAAAGGGAAATGAGTGATATGTAATGCAATTTGAAGATTTCCCCCCTCACCCCCCTCAAGCTATTGACTCAATAGAGAGTGAAACCTAAAAATGTCTGGTTGGAAAGGTGAAGACTGAATGAGAAAGAGCCAGCTGGTTCTCATATTGACTGGCCACTGGTTCCTGGTCCGCTGCTGGTGTCCGGGAATGATTTCTGTTTGTTTCTGTTTTTTCTGATTTATACGAGTAGAGCTGACATAGATTTTCTAAAATGGGACATCAAGTTTATATTTGGAAAAAAATGTTATGTCTGTTTATTAATTCTTCTCCCTACTGTAAATAAAACCCACATGAATATGACCATTTTTGCATTTGACATCATGAAGAAATGCTGGAAATTGTTTTAAGCACCAAATTTACAACCTTCAGAAGCAATTTCATAAAAAAATATTCTAGAGAGAATATCCATTTTGTGTATTTGTTCAAATAATTATGATGGCCTTCCCTAAACGAACAAATCTGGAATATTAACTCTATAACATTAATCCACTGTTACTATATGATGGATGCAGGGAACTGTGTTTTAATTATCTTTGCCCATTGCTAAGCTTGGATACTTTCATCTTCAGATCATGGTATCAGCAGTGCCATTTGTCACATTGACTACTGACCATTCTGGCCCACCCTCTATTTCTCTGTCAACATCTATATTGTTTTTATAACTGGTTCACCCTTAAATACATGGTTGGGAAAGACCAGATGCTCTCAAATCAATCTGAAAAGCACTAAATTACTTAGTCTTCTGGCCCTTTCATGTAGTCGCCATGTTTTTGTGCCTGTGAGACCACACTCACATATTGAAATGATGGACAGATAGTGCGTTCTGTCAAATATGCTAGAAATATCTTCTTTGGAAAGATTATATTGGAAATGACATGTTTTATGTTGACTACTGTTACCAACATTTACTATTAAAACAATCTACCTCATGAAAAATAGATAAAACTCTTGGCCAAACAGATGTAATGAGAGTTCTATATTTGTAAACCATTCATGTTTATCATTTCACATTTCTTTAAATCAATTCAATATAACAATATTAGAATTTCCCAAGGAAATAATGTGTTTGTTCACCAACTAGGAACCCTTTCTCTTGCATCCATGGATCTTTCAAGATGTGAAATCTTTTAATAAAATTAACCTGACCAAGGCCTAATTCTTTTCTTTTTTGTTTTAGTGTTGACACTACTACGGATGTTTCCTGTTTTCCCCCACTCTACCCACCTCCACCCAGCTCCCCTACCCCACCCCATCTGGACATCACTGCACTGTATATATGGGCTATGTATATACGTTCTTTGGCTAATATCTTCACCTTCTTTCATCCAGTTACCCCCATACTCCTCCCCCTCTGACCTCTGCCAGTCTGTTCCATGTATCCGTGCCTCTGGTTCTATTTTGTTCATCAGTTTATTTTGTTCATTAGATTCCATATATAAGAAAGAAGGCCAAGAAACCTATGAAAACATGCTCAAGGTCACTAATCATCCGAGAGATGCAAATCAAAACAACAATGATGTATCATCTCACACCTGTCAGAATGGCTATCATCAACAAATCAACAAAAGACAAGTGCTGGCGAGGATGTGGAGAAAAAGGAACCCTTGTGCACTGCTGGTGGGAATGCAAACTGGTGCAGCCCCTGTGGAAAACAGTAAGGAGTTTCCTCAAAAAGTTAAAAATGGAACTCCCATTTGGCCCAGTAATCCCACTCCTAGGAATATATCCCAAGAAATTAGAAACACCAATCAGAAAGGATATATGCACCCCTATGTTCATAGCAGCACAATTTGCAATAGCTAAGATTTGGAAACAGCCTAAGTGCCCATCAGCAGATGAGTGGATTAAAAAACAGTGGTACATCTACACAATGGAATAAACTATGCTACTATAAAAAAGAAGGAACTCTTACCATTTGCAGCAGCATGGATGGACCTAGAGAGCATTATGCTAAGCAAAATAAGCCAGTTGGAGAAAGATAAATATCACATGATCTCACTCATTTGTGGAATATAATGAACAACATAAGCTGATGAACAAAAATAGATCCAGAGATAGGAAAATACTGAACAGACCGTCAAACCTCAGAGGGAAGGCAGGGGAGAGGGAGGAGTAAGAGATCAACCAAAGGATTTGTATACACCCATATTAACATAACCAATGGACACAGACACTGAGGCAGTGGGGGCTTGTCCTGGGGAGTGGGAGTGGCCGGGAGGGGTCAATGGGAGAAAAAGGAGACATATGTAATACTTTAAACAATAAAAATAAAAAAAGAGAGAGAGCACATGGTATTTTCCTTTCTCTGTATAGCTTCTTTTGTTTAGCATAATAATCTCCATAGACTGCATCCCAGATTGTAAGAGATTTTGCCCCTATAAATGATGACAAAGAAACAAGCCCAAGATACCATTGAGTTTCTTGTGTTTTTTTATTTTATTTGAAGAACTGATTGACCGTCCTTTAAACATAAAATAACTTTTGAACTAGCAGTGTAAGGATAGTTCCTCACTAGATACAACTTTTGTCACAAGAATAGAGGCGGGGGAGGGGATGATTAAATCATTTGGGAACTCAGGAGAGAGATTCTCTATAGGGGAGTATCCTAGTCTGCCATGCTAGGAAAACCCTAACCAGTGGCCATTATTCTGACCTCTAAAAGAATCCCAACTTTCTTATTATAAGAACAGTCTTTCATGCCAAATTGTTTGCTTTTCATTAGAAATAAGTGAATGCATGGAAAAATAGTCACTGGCAGTAGGATGTTTCTATAATCACTTTTTAGGCTTTTTCTGTGGATGGCTAATTCCCTAAACACAGAGGTGAGGTATATCCACACCATTTGCCAAAATCATGCCATTTCTCAAAAATAATTACTGGCTCTAAGATTTATTATAAGCTGTGTGGTGTGGGCATGTGATGGCAGAATTCTTAAATGGCACCCAGATCTTCAGCCCTAACCCCTGGAACTGAAACTATGATAGGATATCAGATCCATAGCAAAGGGGGTTTTGATTGACCTGCAATTTATGTAAAAAGTTTTCACTTCATGAATTGGTTGTTTTCTAAATTGTTTAAAATTTTACTATCTTCATTAAGAACAATAATTTTTAAGACTTGAATGGAGTATTTATCTGCATTTGGGCAGAATTCATCTCTAATTAGCATAACAGGTGGGCCCGTTTTTCTGCACAGGGCCCACTGTAGCACTTAAACATTTGCATACAAACTGTAATTACTCTGCTAGTTTCTTTATTCTAGCCCAGTAAATTTGTTTCCCAATTAGATAATAAGAATGATCTAAATAAGAAATTAGGGAATTGTGGTGATGTAAAGGGAAAAGTATAGAATCTAGAATTAGGACAGCTGTTCTTCAGTCCTTAATTTACTATTTTCTGCCTGTAGCATCTTGAATGAGTAATTAAACATTCTCAATCCCCAGTCTCATCACCCATAAAAAGGAAAATAGTATCTCATAAGGAGTTTCCTATAAGGCCAAACGATCCAATAAATGGGAAAGCTTGTTGATAACTATAAAGTTCTCTAGAACACATTTGTTTTCACCCCTGAGAGACAAGCAAGAAAATAGTGTTACTATGAGATTTGGGGTCAGACAAACCTAGATTCAAAATCTTGCTCTAAGACTTATAAACTGTGTGGTGTGGGCATGTTATGGCAGATCTTAAATGGCACCCAGATCATCAGCCCTAAACCCTGGAGCTGTAACTATGATAGGATATCACATCCATAGCAAAGGGAATTTTGGAGATGTTGATATTGAGTTGGTATATATGGAGATTATGCAGGTGACCTTAATCTAATCACGTGCACTTTTTAACAGCAGGGAGTTTTCTCTGGCTGCTAGCACAGGTGAGAGCCTTGGTAACGGGAAGCTATTGCTTGCAGAGGGTTATCATCTTTCCTCTTAACACCAGCAATGGGGCCCTTATTGCTGTCTGACTTGAGTAATCCAGCTCTTCCCAGACTGATTCTCTCAGCCTCAGTTTCCCTCAGAGCTGATTGCAAGAACTTTACTGGGGAGGTGGTCAAGGAGCCAGAGGAGAACAAGCAAAGCAGAGAAGAGTGAATTAACATGAAGATGTGTTTATAGAAGTTGGAGGCGGCCCCCACTCTAGGCAACCTGTTGCTTAGCTCTACAGGACTCTTGTCCAAGGAGAAGAAAAGAGGAAGCCTTTAGCATTGGCTGCTGTCACGCTCTAATCACTGGCTGCCCCACAGGACTGGGGGTGAAGATTATTCCTGTGTTCTGAGTTAACTCAGGGAGTGTTGATCAGGTCCTCAAGGCTCCTCCATGTGCCAGGACAACTGAGAAGTCCAAGGCACAAAGCTAGAGCCATATGCAGGGGCCTGTGGTGAATGCTGTCAGTAGCCGAAATAAAAGACTAGACCTAGAGGAACCAAATTGGTGCTCAAGAGATGACCAATGTCCCTCCCAACTCCATTATTCCCCACAAGCTAACTACTAGATAAAAGCAAGAGAAATCTCCCTCCCCACATGGGATCACCTGGGACAGTGGTCAGCAAACTGAGGCTCGTGAGCCACATGCGGCTCGCAAGCTGCGGTTTGCCGCTCTGTTGACTAATGAGTTTGCCAACCACTGCCCTAGGAAATCCCTTGGAAATGAGTCCAGAGCATTCCAAAAATCCTCACCTGGTCCTAGCTACTCAGGAATCATAGGCTTCTCAGCAGCCCTGGCCACTGTTGGCTGCTCCATCCTTGAAACTTTTATTCTACCCTGGACCTCGAAGTCTCTTCTCATTCCTGATTTTTTTTCTCACCTCTCTGGCTTCTGCTTTACTGTCTGTTTGGCAGGCTCCTTTTCTGTGTCTAAAATGTGGATGTTCCCCACACATATTTCCTAAGCTCTCTTTCCTTCTCATTTCAAATGTTCTTCCAGAGAAAACTTATATGTATGTTCATGCTTTAACTACCTCCTCTGGACAGTCAGTGCTAAATTGTATGTCCCTCTTTGTCAGACAGACCATTAGGCTCTGGCTCATTATCTCCACTTCTACATCAACAGCATAGTGAAGTCATAACTGTATGTATCCGCAAGAATTGGTCTGAACTGACATCGAGAAAAACTGATCAGCCAATGAATGTTTTCCCCTATTTAATATAGCCCCAGAGGAAAGAGGAACAGAAGCATCTTATACTGAAGAGTCACTTGGCTCTTTCAGCAAATTGTGACCGGACTATCTCTATCACTGATGGGGGCCAGAGTTTCCCCTCAGGTCTTTCCACGATGAAATGTCCTATGGGAGGTAGCAAAAGAGATATTTCATGAAACTTAAGGAATTTTGCTTTATTAGGGCATGGGTTGTGTTGGCCTTCTTTGATCCTAGAGCCCATTGAGTAATGGCTAGAAAGATGTATGTGAAAAAAGAAAGTATTTTTGCTTTTAATACCTAGAAAATGCTTTGGAGATAGGAAAGACTGTGGGAGGTGGGGGTGGAAGAAATTGGGAAAAGGAGAGAGATATCTTTCGATTTGAATTGCTATCTAATCTGACACAGGAAATAAAAATATGATGAAAAATAAAAAAGGAATGAGGGAAAGTCTCTGTAACTTTATTTTGGAAAAGAAGATGCACAACTCTTATGGGATGTATTGTGTCCCCCAAAATTCATAGGTTGAGGCCTAACCCTAAGTACCTCAGAATGTGATGATATTTGAAGACCAGGTCTTAAAAGAGGTAATTAAAGTCAAGTGAGGTCATGAACATGGGCCCTAATCCAATATGACTATCATTATAAGAAGAGATTAGGGCCCTGGCTAGGTAGCTCAGTTGGTTAGAGCATCAACCCAATAAGCCAAGGTTTCAGGTTTGATTCTCAGTCAGGGCACATATAAGAAGCAACCAATGAATGCATAAGCAAGTAGAACAAATAGTATTTACCCCCCTCTATCCTTTCATCTCTCTAAAAAAAAAAAAAAGATGATTAGGACACAAACACACATACCGTATTTTCCAGTGTATAAGACGACTGGACGTATAGAAGATTTTCCTGGGTTAAAAAGTCATCTTATACGCCAGAAAATATGGTACATGGGACGACACAGGAAAAAGACAGCCATCTACAAGCCAAGGAGAGAAGCCTCAGAAGAAACCAACCTTGCCAACAAGTTGGTCTTGGACCTTCAGCCTCCAGAACTATGAAAAAAATAAATTTCTGTTGTTTAAGCCACTTAGTCTGTGGTATATTGTTATGGCAGCCCACACAAACTAATACTACACTTTATCTTATGGTACCTCAAATTCAGAGATGACCTTATCTGAGAAGACATTTCTTCTCTAGTTTGTTCATAACAGAAAGGATTTATTTCCCTCTTGAAGGCTTGGCTGAATGTAGTCCCAGAAGAATCGAATACTGAAAAAATTTCAAATACAACTTCATCCTAGTCTGTGACTCCACAACTTCAGGTGAGCTGTCAGGAACTCCTATCTCCTATGTAACATTGACAGTGAGACCCTCTTCCCCAGTAGGTTGGCAGGCTGAGAGACTGACAACCTTCTGGGAACCTCCCTGGGTACAGCTGAGACTTATTATGACTCTTTATCTTAAATAGCTCTTATTGCCATGGACTTCCATAATCTGAAAACCTAACTCTTTCAATGGAATGAATTAGAAAGGCAATGTAGAAAATGTAACAACCAATTACTGCAAAAAAACTCCCCCCCTCATTTCCCCTTTTGACTTTTCTCATTAAACCTGGCAGTTTATACGCCGAATCTTCCAATTTTTGGAGTCAATTGAAAGTGCCTGAAGGTATTAAAGCCCTGGACATTTATAAGACTGCACAACCAGACAAAGCAGAAGGACTGTTGACTTTCCAAGCAGGCAACTTAATTTCCCAATTATCTTCCTTAGGAAAATGGTGGACCTAAATATAGCATATTGTAATCTTTGCCATTTTTCTGCAGGGCTGATGCATCAATGTCTTGATCTCTTGTTTTCTCTCTGCTGCTTATGAAAACAAAGGTGAATGAGGGTGATCTAGAGGCTTGTCAAATAAGACATTGCTAAATTAGAAGGGAAACTTGCATGACATTACCCAGCTAGCAGCCATGAAGGGAAATGAGAGGGTGTGAGCTCCCCATGCCTAGGACACTGAGAAGGAATTAATTAACATTTCTAAATTTACACCCTTCAGGCAGCATCTCTAAGTGAAGTGACTATGGCTGACTCACAGGAAGTCCAGTGTGTTATATTTCAGGGTGACATTGCTTGATTGACAATGGACCCCAATAAAACATAATGTTAATGGGAACTGATGAGTCAGACACTGTTGGGGTGGGAGTGGGATCGAGCAACAACTGTGTGTGGCTGACTTCTAAGTCTGTGCTCTTTGGAAGACCTCCCGTCTCAACTTGAACCCCCTTACCTCCAGCAGCTTCTTGGAAATCTCTAATGCAAGTCCTAAAGGTACCTTTCCCTGAACATAATTGACTGATTTCAGAGAGGAAAGGAACATCAGAGAGATAGAAACATCAATGATGAGAGAGAATCAATGATCGGTTGCCTCCTGCCCACCTCCCACTGGGAATCAAGCCCGCAACCCTGGGCATGTGCCCTGACCGGGAATTGAACCATGACCTCCTGGTTCATAGGTCAATGCTCAACCATTGAGCCATGCTGGGCAGGCTGATTGGTTAATTCTTGGTACTAGAAATCCTTATATACAAGTATAGGTACCTAACTTTTCAAAAAAATTATTTTGGAGTAAAAATGGTAAGTAATTACTATTATGATTTTGTTTGTAAATCAATCAAAATTATACATATTTTTGGTGTGCCACAGAAATTTTGTAATTAGCTTATGTGTGCCATGAGATGAAAAATGTTGAAAATTGCTACTATAGACAATTCCATTTTAAGCAGCATTATAAAACGGAAAATTAGCCCTTGCCGGTTTAGCTCAGTGGATAGAGCATCGGCCTGCAGACTGAAGGATCTCAGGTTCAATTCCGGCTAAGGGCACATGCCTAGGTTGCAGGCTCAATCCCCAATAGAGGGTGTGCAGGAGGCAGCTGATCAATGATTCCCTCTCATCATTGATGTTTCTATCTCTCTAACCCTCTCCTTTCCTCTCTGAAGTCAATAAAAATATATTTAAAAAATAAAAATAAAATGGAAAACTAGTCAGTTTAATAAATTAAATTAGTTTAATTTATTCAAAATGGTGTAATTAATCTAAACTCCTTTAATATCCTAACTCCCCAGAAGTTAACACTATGAGTCACCTAGCCCTTCTGAGGTGTGTTCAGAGCAGAGAAAATGAAGGTCCAGCCTGCTTTTTGCCTGTCAAGTCTGTTTCATTGCAAACGGGAGTCAAACATAGTTACTTTAAATATCTGCTATACTTTCCTCTACATTTATTCCTTTTTATTATTCGCAGGATAAAGGTTGGTTGTCTGAGGTTAGAGATAAGGGGATCCCTTAATCTCATTCCTCTCTTTCTTACAAAGAAAAAGACAAATAACTAATAGGAAATTAGACAAAAGACAAATAGTCACTTCACAAAAGACAGGGAGGATAATCACTGGAGTGTTCAGATATTCCTAGGAGGTAAGCATGAAAAAAGGGGGTCCACTCAGGCAGAGTGGCCCCAGCTAGATGTTAGGCCAAGACTAATGAAAGAAATAGCATGTAAGAAAAAGGTGAATGGACTTCAGATGCAGTGTCATATAATATTGAGGACTTTTTGATTTATTTTATACTATCCTCACATCTCTATTGGGATGTAGTGGTGAGAAAGCTGCTGTGATCAGAGAGAACCAGGAGCAGAAGTTTATAAGAGCTGATCTACTTGGCTGTTGGTAGGTAGCAGAATGCAAGCTAAGACCCTCAGATGAACATAGTAAGGGCTGGGACCTCCCAATCATGTGAGAGTGAAGCTCATATTTGACTGCCACATAGTAAGTGGAAGGAGTCAGGAACACTAGGTTTGCATAAATAAAGAATCTTGCACATAGCAGGCACCCCTAACCAATGCCATAGGCACCCCAGTCCTAGTTAGCCTCTTCCACCATCCCCAGATCATGATACAAGAATGTCATGAAAGCCTTCATAATGCTGTTCAAACTGGAAAGGCCTATAAGAATATATGCAAACCCTATCTAAAAATAGCTTGGACTAGACACCTTACAATATAGGAGTTGTGATATCATAACTAAGAAAAGTCACTGTTTACAAAATAGGACATTCATACAAAAATAATAACTTTCTTATAAAGTATGGGGGATGTTGTCAATAAGGAAAATGCAGGTGGCAGCTAGGAAACATTTCAGAGAGAGATTTACCTAGAAACTGGGTTGTGGAAAATTGCGTGTCACCATAGAGATGCACTCTGTGACTTTTCTTTCTTGCTATGTCTCCTTTAATAGCGAGATGCAGATGTCAAACGACACATCTGGTACCTTTTGCAATGTGAAACTGTCAGGAAGGAAAATGTAAGACTACCAAAGAGCATAAAGTTCAAGTTTTTAGTAGATTTATTAAACACAAATACCTACTCCACTCCTGGCTTGTTGTTCAGTGTTATAGGAGTGAAACAGATTCACTGAAACAAGGCCGTGGGAACAAGATGAGTAGAAATACATATAACGTACTCCCTGGTGATTAAGAGGTGAGCTCTATAAACAACATGGGGTGTGCCTGAGGGACAATTCTGGTAGGATTGGATCAGCTGTATTTGGATCAGCTCTATAAGACAGCAGAGACAATCAGAGGTTATTGGCCAGACTGACAGAGGGGCAAAGATACTAAGTGTGGCTAGATAATGGTGACACACTTATAACTTGGAAGCAGGGACATGAAGATTTAAAACATCTGGGATGGGGCCATCTGAGTAAGTCTAAGCGAGCTGTCTGGAGGCAACATCCAAAGAAGAAACATTAGCAATCGAGTTGAGCTCAGTTCCTATCTTCCATTACCAGATCCATGGTAGCAATGTGGAACTTCAAAACAAAACAAAACCAAAAAGACCTATTTGTGTGGCTCTGAGTTTGTCTTTTCAAATATTCCCTGTTAAGTTTGGCGCCACTGCAAGCACCATCTTTGGTAGAGGTTGCACTCCTCCATCATGGGGAGCATAGGAGATGAGCATGCCAGGGAGGTCTGCTCTGGTGAGGCCAGTGAGATGCTGAGCTGCCTGAGATGCCCATGTCTGTACTGCAGGGTCCAACACACAGCCTGGCTCATGCATGGGCCTTCTATGTGGGGAGGTGTTGCCCTGCTTGCCTACTGAGATGCTCCGTGTCAAATCAATGCTTCCTTTATTTTCCACATTCATAATTTACCTCACCACACCCTCAACGGAAGGACCATGATAGCTCATGACTTTGGATGACCAACCTCTTGAATTCTTCTTTAGCAGTGATTTGGCTAAAGTGCCTTTAAAATTACTTCCAAAAGATTCCTTATCATTTGTTTCCTAATTAATCTGCTTCTCTTTATAACTTTTATTACAATGGTATTTATTATTGCAATTGTCATTTTTATGGCACCTTAGATCATTTTAGTGATTCAAATAATGTCCTTACTTTGATTCCACCTCTTCTCTATAAAAGCCTTTCCCCAGGCTCCTGCTGATGGAACTCTCCTAACCACTTCCCATTTGGGGCTACCTAATAAGAATCCATTTCTGCTCAAATAAACTCTTAAAATGTTTAATATGCCTCAGTTTATCTTTTAACAAAAGCCAACTATGATTTTAGAACATTTATTTTATCACCTTCTTGCAGTAATGTGTTATCTCCCATCTTAATTTCACACCTGCAATACCCAGTCTTAAACAGCAGATGTTATGACACAAAGCAAGGAGCTAGTTCTTTGGTTTTTGGCCTTTAGGAGAAACCTGGCATCTGCTTCAGGTCTTCTCTCTTTCTTGGCGCTGTACTCGCCCACAGAGGCCACCTCTGTGAGCACTTCGAACTTGCACTGAAGCATCACTCTAGCATTCCTTTTCAAGTCCTTCATGCACTCACAGACACTTGCTATTTTTGAATCAAAGGGGGAGACCTTTTTTCCTAGAACTATATTAAATTTAGATTTTATATGGTATTTATTTCACAATTAACCTCTTCAAAAAACAAAATAGTAAAATCATTCTCAGATTACTTATTTATTCCTAACTTTTTTCAGAATGGTGCACAAGACCTGAGGAAACGCACAGAATTATCACTTTGTCTTTAAGTTGTCATTGTCCTATCTGTAGAAAATAGAGGGACACTGGATAAAGAAATAGTTGGAACATGAGCTCAGGAAACAGACAGGCCAGGAAAGGTTTCTCACCCTCAGCACTTGACATTTGTGCTGGATAATTCCTTGTTGTGGGAGCTCTCCTGTGCACTGTAGGATGCTTAGCAGCACCCCTGGCCTCTACCCACAGACACCAGTAGCACTCTCCGCTGAGTTGTGTCAACTAAAAATGTGGCCAAATGTCCCCGGGGAGGGGGGGTGAGGGGGTGAAGAGGGGGTCACCCTAAGTTGAGAACCACTAGCCTAGAGGTTTAAATTCCCATTCCACCACTTACCAGCTGAATGATTTCAGACAAGATGACCTCTCTGTGCCTCAGTTCCTCATTTCTTACATTGAATAATAGTACTCCTTTCTTGTGTACGTATATAAGGATTTAATAAAATAGTACATGCAAAGTATCCATATACATAAAAAGCCAGCAATCGTAATGCTGTAACAACTGAACAACTGGTCCCTATGACGCCAACTGTGGCCAGCGAACCCAGCCCCTGTCCCCGGCCAGCCCCACCCCTGATTAGCCTCTCCCATCCCAGTTGAGGGTAGGGCGGCTGGCCAACATCCCTCCCTGCCCCCTGCACCGCAGCCCCTCACCCAGGCCAGCCCCACCCCCCAGCCAGGACCCCTACCCTGATCATGGGCGTGGCCGGCCTGCAAACTGCCCATAGCCCCTTGCCCCAGCCAGCCCCACCCCCCAGTAGGAACCCCCCACCCAGATCCGGGGCCCCCATCAGGGCAGGCCAGCCGGCCCCCAACCGTGCACCAGGCCTCTATGCTATATAATAAAAGGGTAATATGCAAATTGACCCTAAAGGTGGAACAATCAGAACGACCACTGGACCAGTCACTATGAGGCACACTGACCACCTCTCAGTTTCTTTCCCTGCCGGCAGGCTCCAATCACCTGATGGTGAACGGGGAACTGAGGGTGGGTGGTGGGGGATGCAGGCGGCACCAGGCCAAGGCCCCCACCCCACCGGTCACCCCACACATGGAGGGCAACCCATGAAGGGGGAGGGCCGGCAAGCAGGTGGTAACAGCTGACCTCTCAGTCCCTTCCCCTGGCCATCAGGCACTGATCACCCTATGGCTAAAGGGGAGCAGAGGAAAGATGGCCCTGATCGCAGAATATGTTTGTATATTTTCAGAAAACAATTCTGAGACCATGTGGATTCCTGCAACAGAGAGGAATTGACAGGACTACTCCAGCCATGAAGACAGAAGAGAAACAGTCAAGAGATGGAAGACGCTGACGTTGCCTTGCCATACTAGCAGTCAGCAGCTGTGCGTCACTGCAGGTTGCCCAGGACCAAACCAGAAAGGGTTGGACCTGCATTACCACCATTTGTCCACCATCCAGAACTGAAATATCATTGCTGACATGTACACATAAGGAACTGTTTGACATTGAAATTGGGACTCAAAAGAACTGTTGTCCCAGAAAGAAACTCACTACAGAATGATTCATTTGCCTCTCAGCATAACCATTATTGCTTGTCTCATTTTCGGTTCTTGTAAGTGTATTTCTAGTAGCACATGATCTCACTCATCTAGGGGAAATGATGAACAACATAGACTGATGAACAAGAACAGACCCAGAGACAAGGAAGCATAGATCAGACTGTCGGACCTCAGAGGGAAGGTAGGGGAGGGTGGGGATAAAGGGGGAGAGATCAACCAAAGGACTTGTGTGCATGCATATGAGCCTAACCAGTGGTCACGGACAACAGGGGGGTGGAGGCATGCGTGGGGAGGGGTTTGGGATGGGAATGGGGGGATGAGGACAAATACGTGATACCTTAATCAATAAAGAAATTTTAAAAAAAGAATCATATGAAGAATCATAATAGGTGACATATTTTTTTGAGTGCTTACTAGTTATCAGATACTATGCTAAGAGTATTACATATATTTTCTCACTTTGTCCTGAAAACAAAATAGTCCCATTTTAGTCTCTTTTTATAGTAGGAGGATTTTGGTCTCATAAGGACCAAGCAACTTATCCAAGCTCACCCAAATTGAATGTGGCAGAGCTAGAACTTGAGCCCAGATTTGTCTGATGCCAAAGCCTATGCTCTCATAGGCTATTTTATATCACTTTAAAATGAAAGAAAGCCGTTTTTGAGAAGTGGAACCCAAAATGTAGAGAAATTAATATATTGTTTGAGTTCCATAACTCATCAGAGGGTCAGAAGTCAATGGTTGTATTCCAATGATTTATCACCTCGGTCATGCTATTTTTTTCATAGATTTTTGTTTCTAAGTGCCCATACTCCAGTGAATGTGCTAGGGTCCTCTCTTTTAATAAACTACCTCATGTCTCTCCTTTCTAGAAAGTATCATTGTTGTAGGGCCATTGACTCTAGTATTCTGTTCATATGCAGACGATGCAGGCAGGCAAAGAGACCCTGTGATTTCTCTCTAGCCATTCACAGTAAGGAAAGGCTAACTGCCCCCTCTTTTGTGGGGTTAGTCATTCTCTCCAAAGGTTTACTAAAGGAGGTACTTCCCTGGAACTTGCACACAAATCACCACAAAAGAAGAATTATCTTAATTCCTAATTTTCAATCCATTTCAAGGAAACCTGTTAAAGTGAAGGATTCAAAGTAGAAAAGAACGGCAAACTACTGAAGTAAGCATTGTAGTTACTACATTTGTTAATTAGCCATAACAAGCTGTCCAAGGCAAGACTCATTCTTCATATACTAGCTAATGCTGCATTTGTGTTTTAAATGTGCTCACATATATCTATGCATTGGAAACTTGTTGGGCAATAATAAAAAGCATTAGTTAAATTTCTGAATGGTTGCTTATCACATTTCTGGAGCTCACCAATGTGTCCTGATATTACATGAATTACCACTGGAAAACTGAGCAGTCATATTTTGCATAACCAGGCTTTAAGAGTTCTGTGCTATTATAGACAATATGCATTTGGACATTGCCTTTGGGTCACATATGAAAAGATAAAGCAAGAACTCAATTCTGGCATGCTTTGCTATTTGCATTCTAATGCCCATTCTTTCTCTTCTTTCTTACTAACAGAATCCCAAATTTGATCAGGTTTGCAGAGTGCTCAGATAAAATAATTTGACACAGTTCTGCTATGCCATAATCTGAGGAATTCTGGAAGGCTTCTGATGATCTACTCTAGGCAACACTCTTCTTCCTTCCGCTTCCTTTCTTTTTGCCTGGAAAGCAGACCCAATGACTGGAGCAGCAGCAGTCATGATGTGTGCATGAAGACCAAACCAGGCACTCAGAATGTAAGTGTAGGAAGGTAGAAGGAAACTAATATGAAAGTCAGCAAATCTGATCTGCTGAATGCGTTTATACAGCCTGCAAGAGAAGTGGTTTTTACACTTGTAAATGGCTGGGAGGAAATCAAAAGAAGAAGAATATTTTATGACAAATAAAATTATGTGCAAATTCAAATTTCATTGTCCATAAATAAAATTTTATTGGTAGACAGCCATGTTCATTTGTTTACATTGTCCATGGCTGCTATTTATTTGTTCATTATTTATTTGCCTACTTTCTATGGCTGCTTTCTCATTCCAAGGGCAGAGTTGAGTGGTTGTAACAGAGTCTATATGACCCTCAAAGCCTAAAATACTCTCAAGATTTTCCAGTGCCTGCTTGAATAACATCCTTGACCACCTAACTCTAGACTTTTTATTGTGTAAGAAAAATAAAACCCTGGTTATACAATCCACTATTTTTTTCCCAGATATTATGTCACTTGCAGCCAAAGGCAATCTAATTGATGCACAACTAAATGAGATTTGATGAACCGGAAGAACCAAGGGTGGTGTAATGAGGACAAGTGGCTGGAGGACATTCTGCAAATGTCAGGCCTCTTAATCTATTTTCCTGTAATTTCCCAAGGACTTTCCGTGGGATAGGTTATGGCTATAAGACTAGAGAGGCAGGAAGAGGTGAAAACTTTAAAGCAAGAGAAATCCCTACCAGACTCAGCAGCCAAGTGGATGTTCAGAGTTAAGGAGAAGGAGATTGGTGCAGTGAAACATCTCACATTTCCTGTAATTCAGGAACCTGGGCATGGGTTAGCTGGGCCTTCTCCTTCAGGTTCTTGCCCAGGATGAAATCAAGGGGACAGGGAATGTGGTTATCTCAAGGCTTGTCAGAAATAGGAACCACTTCCAAGCTCACTCATGTGGTTATTGTCAGGAATCGGTTCAGTTCTTGGCAGGTCGTCGTGCTGAGAGCCTCAGCTCCTTCCTGGCTATTCGCCTGAGGCTGCCTTGCTTTGCCCACAGGGCAGCTCACAACATATGACAGCTGGCTCCATCGAGCAGACAAGTGAGCGGCCAAGAGAGGAGTGGGAACAGGACATCCCAGAACTTTGCTGTACTCTATTCATTAGAAGTGAGTCACTGAATAGAGCCCGCATTCAAGGTGAGGGTATTAAGCAAAGGTGTGAATACCAGGAGAGGGATCATTGGAAGCCCTATCAGCAGCTGCTCACCATGCTCAACAGAGTTAGTATTCAGAAAATTCGTGGATTATTTTCACTTGACTCACCTTTGCTGTTGGTCTTGTGAAAAGCCAAGGAAGTGAACCCAGGACCACAGTGGAATACATTTGGATGACACGCCCTGTGTTCATGTCCTCAACAGCAGGTGGTGTGCGCTCTCAGCTCCTCCAACACATATGAAACCCACCTCCACCCACCTCCTCCCTACCTTTAGAATTCTTGATCTTAGCCACACAAACAAAAGAAAAAATATATATAGCCTTATAATCTAGATAATTTGGGGAAAGTTTCTCCCTGTGGGTAGTTGACCCTTTTATCTTAGAAACATTTGTTGGTTTACCCACAATCTAAATGCAGAAATGCAGACTGGCATTCTCCTGAGTACCTTCTGCCAATAAAAGCAAACTGAGAGTCCTCGGCTTGCATTTTCTGTCCAGTTTTGACTGTGGTCTTTCCCACTCTCCCTTACTTTCCTCCTTAGCTTTCCTCCTCCAAAAGAGGGCTCCCTCCGTTCATGTTCCCTCCTCCAAGTGCGCCGCACTTTCTGAAACAAAGAAGCCTTTGCCCAACCCTAAGGCTGCTCAAGTGGCCACTTCTGTCCAAATAGGCTTCAAGTTGGTGCTACAACCATCCGAGGGTCTGTGATTTAGACTCCTTAAAATGTGCAATGCTGCTTTGATCTTGGCAGACAGCAGTCCTCATTTGAATGCCCCCTGCCTCTTCTTCTAAGCAGACACTCCGCTTCTCTTTGCTGAGCCAAACCAAAGAGTTAATCAAACCCCTGAAATGAGCCCCAGGGAGTTGGAAACATGGAATCACGCCCTGCCTGCCTGTTTTGCAAATTTAAAGACACTGGGCTTCCAAAGAGCGGATACTTGAGGGTTTTTAAATGTCCAGAATACTAAATGGGTTGGTGTGTTTTCTTTCAATAGCTGAAAGAGGAATATGAGAAGGAACCGTAAAATATTTTCGTTTCTCCTTTTGGCCTGATCCATTCTGATTTAAAAACAAGGTAAATCAATAGGTTCAAAAAGAAAAATATGCTCAAATTTATACATACCCAATAGTCACACTCAATTGTTTACAGAGCTTTTTTTAATTTACCTTTATCTTTTCTTCTTTAAATGTAACTTAATCTTCCTGGCCACCCAGAAGTGGGTCAAAGTGACAATCCAGGAAGCTAAACAATAATTTCCCACCCTGGCTGGTATGCTCAGTGGTAAGAATGTCTGCCCGAGCACCGAAGGGTCGTGGGTTCGATTCCCGGTCAAGGGCACGTACCTGGGTTGCAGGTTCGAACCTCAGCTCCAGTCAGAGTGTGTGTGGGAGGCAACCAATGTGATCTCTCTCTCTCTCTCTCTCTCTCTCTCTCTGTCTCTCTCTCTCTTTCTCCCTCTCTCCCACCCTCTTTTACCTCCCTCCCTTCTTTTAAAAAAATCAATGTAAAATAATATCCTCCAGTGAGGATTAACAACATAAAAAATAATAATAATAACTTCCCTACAAATGGCCAAGACTTAACTAATAACTAACAGCTTCCCTGAATTTTGACCTCATTTCCAAGCAGAGAATGTGCACCCCTAACCAATGCCACAGGCACCCCAGTTCTATTTAGCCGCTTCCACCGTCCCCAGATCAGCAGCCTCTGATCAGGGCACACTGGGAGCCTTCCCCTTTCTCCTCTATGAAGCTCTCCCACACCTCTGCGGGCCTTTGAGTCTTTGCCAAAATGCAAGTAACAGTGGCTGACTCTCTTGCTATAACAAGCTCTGAATAAATTGCCTTTGCTTTTCTCATATGGTTAGTCTTTGTTTATTTCCATACAAACAGCCTGAAAGGGCTAAGGTCCATCTGGGGAGCCTACTAACAAGATCTCCAGCAAGTGCAAGGGAACTCCTGGGTGGGACCTTGGGTGAAAAACACTGTCCCTCTCACTGTAATTGTAGCTCAGGTCTCTGTCTGTGTCCCCAGGCCTGCGGCAGCCTCAGAAAGAAACCGAAATTAAGTCAGCTCCCTGAGTGCCAGCGCTGGTTCCCCACCTTGATTCAGCCGCTGGCTCTTCGTGTGTCTTCCTCAAGTCTCAAAACTCCCCGAACCTCTTGTAACAATGCTTTTTGAGTTCTTATTTTTAACTTACACTGTGTGCATACTTTATTTTTCCTTGTTTTGTGTGCTTCTTTATCATTGTATTCTTATGCAATTTTTCCCTCCTCAATTAGAGACCCCATTAATCTTAACCCTTTGCACTTGCTTGCTTTTTTCTCGATTCCTTTATTCTAATGCTAACCGTGTCGAGTCACACTCGACATCCGAGTGCAAAAGGTTAATCTGCCATCATCATCCCTACCCAATGTTTTCAGGAGTAATTTACACACTGAGACCTTCTGATCACTAATATAAACGGACTTTCAGAAGGAAAAAACAAACAAACATGGGTTTTAACAAGGATTTGGAATGTATGACTCTTGCAAATGTATAGAAGTTTGTTTTAACAAAAGTAAGTCTAAATTGTTTGCCATAATGAGTCAAAATGTCAATATGCATTAATTTCGTGCACATGCTGGTTTAGAGTTTTAGTTAAGGAATAACTATCTAAATATGTAACAAATAAAACCCTAAATTTTAGTGGCTTTAGAGAATAGATGTTTATTTTGCTCACACAAAGCTTATTTCCAATCGGTGGGCACATGTCCTCTGAGCAGTGATCCAGGCACCCAGGCTCTTTCTATCTATGTCTCCATCACCTTAGATACCAGGTTCCCCACGTTACCATGCTTGTCAGCATCAAGCCAGAAGGGAAAGACCATGCATGGAGCCAGGCCTAGAAGTATGAACATGACTTCTAGCACATTCTGTCAGTCAGATCTCAATCATGTGGCCACACCCAACCACAAGCAGGGCTGGAAAATGTGACTAACTCTGGGCTCAGAGGGAAGAAAAAGTGGGTTTACTGAAGAGCTACCCAGTTTCTGCTACATTTATCAGGGCAAACAATCTTCTCTGCTATGAAGACCTCCTTGCAAATAGCACTCCCTTATCCTAAATACCTGGCTTAGTCTCTCAAAAACATGCACAGGCTAAGCTCTAAATTGGATTCTTCATACATCAAAGGATAAGGTAAAGCTCCTGATACCTCGGGCTTCTCAGACACGAAGGACAGTTAACGGTGTCAGCAGCGACAACAGAGAGTCCTGCCAATGCCCCCTGCTTTTTAAAAAGAGACTGTGCTTTCATTTTATTGCTTCTAGAAGCATTACAGCTTTCATGAACCAGTGAACTAGTTAATTGTCTACAGAAATAACTGGGTCTTGGAAGGTGGCACTTAACCAAATATTAAGAAACCATGACTCTGGGATATGAACTTTCAAGGAGGAAGGGTGTGTCATGGATCAGCATGACACCATATGTGACAGTTAAGATCAAGGGAGGAAAGGACATTTTAAAAAGGGAAAAGCTAGGAACACTGAGGTTTGTCTCACATCGGAAGGCATTAAAAACCGCAGGTTCTATATAGCTGACTTTTCGGTTACAGTTAAAATACATAAAAGGAGATGGTTTCTTTGCTTCCCATTCTGTGTTTGCCTTTTTGCCCCAGCTATAAGTACAACCCAAGCAAATCCAATGGAAAAAGTTATTGAGATTTCCGTTCTAATGCAGATCTTGATTTATTTTGACTTATTTGCAGAGTCTAGCAAAATGATCCATGCCTTTTTTTTAGAAATGAGATGTCAAGGTGCAAAGAATGTCTTATCCAGAGGCAGCCACAGCCTGTCTCCCAGCCTTTTCCTTCAAGGACAGTCAACATTGGTTCCATTTTATCAGAATGGCATGTGCCAACCCTCATGTTCAGTTCTACAGGAGTAAAAGTTGAGAGCCATACTGAATTCAAAATTTCCCCTGGAGTTCACCCAAAAATAAGGTCCATTTTCAGGTGGTTCAGAGAAGAAATGGGTCACAGAATAAAAGTAGTTTGGCTATTTTTTAAATGAGAAAATGAACATGATATACAAAACTGGCTCAAATATACCAGCCTGTTTTCCACTACAGTTGGCCACAAATCAACGCTCCATTTTCTACTTGTTGTATTCTCTATCACAGCTCTCTCTCTGCCTCTGCCAATGTTCGAATGCACACTATCCCTGGGTGATCTCGCTTCACCACCTTCCCCATCCCAGGCCACAGACTGCTCAAACTGAACTGCAAAATTATTAGGGCAGATATTTATAACACGTATGATATCTCAAAAGCATGTATGCATACGTTGTCTTTTTCCTACATTTATCTCTTATTATTCGCTATCTTTGTTTCCAGTGCCTCTTGGCCCCTCCATTAGCGCTGGTAAATTGCATTTGATTATAGTTCAGTTCCTTTGTAGTGGGTTAAGTGCAGTAAAATGAGCAGAAAAGTAGCAAACAAGGCCTCGGGGTGACATTAACAGCCTATAATGGCTTATTTTTACCTCCGATATTTTCACAGACGATTCTGCCTGAAATTCACCAATTTGGGGTAATGGTGCTAAAAATGAATACTATGAGAAATTGGGGTAGAAGCAACAGATGATGATGATGGTGACAGAGGATTATGTGTGGATAAAAACCCAGCTCTGTGTGAAAAGCTGGTCAGGGGCTAATAATCCAAGAGCTAAAATGAGTCTTGGTTCAATAGTTCCATTAGTAAAAAGATGATGTTTTTAAGCGTACTTTTAAAAATAAAAAGAATATATCTGACAATATGTTAAGAAACAAGGGACTTGTGTTCTGGGTTAACAAACCCACGCTAGCTGCAGCTCTCCAGGGGCATGGGGATCTGTCACTTGGATCAGCCATCTCTTTTGCATTAGAATATTGGACCAAATGTTCCCTAGAGTCATAGGACTCTTGGGGCTGATGGAATCACCAGGTGTGAGTTCATATTTATACAACCATGAGGACCACTGTTTTAACATATGAAGAACCCATCCTTTTGAAAAAAAATATTTATCCCAAGTTTTCATTTTATAAGGAGCTCCATGTAGAGAGATTATGGCCACAATAAAATGCTCACTCTGGGGTGAGAGAAGTGAGAGTTGAAATTTAGGAAGGACCTGAAATCTGCAACTGAGATCATAGAAAGTTTGGCCTGGCATCTCTCCCATTCCCTGCATGGACCAAACATACTCCCCGCTAACCCCAACCCCTAGTCCCCTGGACCCTCTGGAATCTTCAATTTTACATGTCTCATGCCACTTCAACTAATTCCTGCCAAATGACTCTGGAGAGCACACAGAGGTATTTTGTAAAGGCCCTTCACAAAACCCTGGAATTGCTTACCATTTTTATATTTACTACGCCCAACGTTGTCTGGGCAACCCTCTGGCCACTTTCTCTCCTTTTCACCCTGAATGCCAAAGCATTGCACCATGAAACCATGGTAGCATGCCATTGGGGTCCCCGTATAATTCATGCAAAACTTTTATGCCTTTCTTATCTTACAAGTATGTTACCTGCTGACATTATTGCTCATTTTTTCACTCTTTTCAAGACCCATCTCCATACTCACCTTCCAATTTTTATCCAGTTCTAGACTGGACTTAGACACCTATAAGGTTCTCAATTTCCTCTCTCCTTGGTCCTCCTATTTCTAAGGAAGAGGACTTAGTCCTCTTCTAAAGACCCACACTTTCTACCTTAGTCCCTAATCCCAACCTTACACCATCTCTGAGACTTGGTTTTCTCATTCCTCTTCAACCATACCTCACATTTCTCTCTCCTTGATACCGTATGGGACAAAAATATGTCACCCCAAATATGCTTCTTTGGCATAAGGATTATGCTGCAAAAATGGCAGACACAACAGAAGCTCTGCAAACAGCTTGAGTCCCTTTTATAAGAGAAATATATAAAGGAAATCTCCATTTGTGTCTCTTTCTCTGTACCAGGAAGAGAAGGATGACTCTAAATCACAAGAGAATCAGTGGAGAAAGCTGTGATTTAAATCTTTATAACCAGTCTTACCCTGTTTACTGTGCTTTTCCTGGTCACCTCCCCTTAACTGGCCTCCCCAACACCCTTTTGTCTTTGATTTGGTTGAAGATGGTTATTTACCCTTGAATGCTAAGCCATATCTTTGTATGTATTATGTGTCATTGAGTCTGTACCAACTCCTGGTGACTCTGTGAATAAGGATGTCCACAATGCCCTGTCTTCAATAGCCCGCTTAGTTCCTGTAGATTCATACCTATGGCTTCTTTTATGGAATAAATTCATCTCATATTTGGTCTTCCTGTTTTCCTGTTGCTATATATGTATTAGCATTACTATCTTTTCCAAAGAACCCTGCTTTCTCATGTATGTCATCCCATTGAGCCATACCAATTTTCATTTCTCTGGGTATCATGTACATGTTAATAAACTTGTGTTTGTTTTTCTATTGTTAATCTATCTTTTGTTTCAGGGCCCTAGATAAGTTACAGGGTATAGGGAAAGATATCTTTTTTTATCTCCTACAATACCATTCTTCAAAGTGAAATTAAATTAAATCTTTTTCTGACCCAGCTACACATAAGTTGTTCTTTTTTATTCCTTCTATTGCCAAATACCTTGAGCTAGACAAAAACTTTCATATCTCTTTACTCATCCCACCAGCAAAAAGTCCTAGTTTCATCTCTGCAGAATTGCTTTCTCAAACACACACACACACACACACACACACACACACACACACACACACACATTTTCCCCTTTAGGTAATATCACCACAATATTATATCACTTAGATACTTACTGAATTTTTATTGCTTTTTGAAATATTTATATACAGCAAAGTGGATAAATCATAAGTGAAAAGCTCATTTAATGTGTACAAACTGAACACACCTATGTACCAGCACCCAGACCAACAGACATTACCAGAATTCTTAACTTCCTAGGCATGTCCTCTATGACATACGCCCCCTCCCCCAACAATTTAACTGACTATTCTGACTTCTGAAACCATGCATTTGTGCTACTGACTTGTAAACTTCCTATAAATGGAAACATACAGTATGTATTCTTTTTTCATGTGTCTTCTTTCGTCTAACACTGTGATTGTATGTTTTTCCATGTTTTTTGTATTTAATTGTAGTTCACTCATTCTCCTTTCTGTAAGTTTATATTATGTGAATATACTACAATGTGTGCTCTATTCCACTTTTGATGGGCATTTGAGCAGCTTTCAGTCTGGGGGATTTTATGAATAGTGCTGCTATGAACAGCCTAGTACATCTCCTTCAATAAACATGTGTATACATTTTTGTTGAGTATACATTTAGAGGTGGCATTTGGGGGGCCATTGAGTATTTATATATTTAGTTTTAATATTATAGATACTGCCAAACCATGTCCAGAGGGATTGTAACAAATTACATCCAACTAGCATTATATATGAGAATTCTAGTTGCTACATATTCTCCCCAACACTTGGTATCTTTTTCTTCTTCACTTTAACCATTCTGGTAGTTGTGCATCAATTATTTATAATGCACTAAATCCAATAGTCTCATCTTCCTTCGCTATTTAACATTGTTGATTTCCCTTTCTTACATCACAAACTAACTCATTTCAGGTCTAGAATATGCTAATCTTCATCATCATTCTTGACATGTCCCATCCCTCTTTTATCCCTCCCAATTTGCAACATTTTTCTTTTTCTCTCTATAGTCTCTCTCTCTCTCTCTCTCTCTCTCTCTCTCTCTCTCTCTCTCTCTCTCTCTCTCTCTTCATATCCTTTACTACAGTTTCAATTATCAACCCTGTGAATATCTTCTCTTAAGTCCTGATTCCTTCAAATCTTGACAATTAGAACAGTCTTCTTTCATTGTATTCATTTGTTCATTTATTTGTTATTTGATCCTTTAATAACAGAATTCTTTAATCCTTTGTTCATTGCTTAAAGTACTTTAATAGGAGTTAGAGATATAAATTCTAATAAGAAATAGTCCTTGCCCTCTGTTATGGACTGAATTGTGCTCCCATTCCCAAATTAATATTTTAGAGCCATAACCCCCAATGTGACTATACTTCAAGATAGGATCTATAAACAGATAATTAAGGTTAAATGAGTTCATAAGAGTGGTACCCTAATCCAACATGCCTGGTTTCCTTATAAGAAAAGAAAAGAGACACTGGGGACACTTTTGTGCATAAAGCAAAGGCCATGTGAGGACAGAGCCAGAAGGCCACCATCCACAAGCCAAGGTGAGAGGCCTCAGAGGAAACCAAACCTGCCAGCACCTTGATCTTGGACTTCTAACCTCCCGAACTGTGAGAAAATAAATTTCTGTTTTTTAAGCCACTAAGCTGTTTTTTGTTATGGCAATCCTAGCAAACTAATACACCCTTGAACTGTTTGCTATCCTGGGAAGCTAATACAAAGTAAATCAACATTTATAGTCCTATGCGAAATACACTGTGATCGGGTTTTACTTGGATATGTTGGAGGCACAGAGAAAGTACTGGGACAAAACAATAAGGGTAAGAAGTGATATAAGATGTCTTCCCTTACAGTGGTTCTCAACCTTTCTAATATCGCGACCCTTTAATACAGTTCCTCATGTTGTGGTGACCCCCAACCATAAAATTATTTTCGTTGCTACTTCATGACTGTAATTTTGTTACTGTTATGAATCATAATGTAAATATCTGTGTTTTCCGATGGTCTTAGGCAACCCTGCTAGCGGTTCTCAACCTGTGAGTCGCAACCATTGGAAAATACAGATATTTACATTACGATTCATTAACAGTAGCAAAATTACAGTTATGAAGTAGTAACGAAAATAATTTTATGGTTGGGGGGTCACCACAACATGAGGAACTGTATTAAAGGGTCGTGGCATTAGGAAGGTTGAGAACCACTGCCTTAGGAGATGATGCCTAAACAGGGCAATTAAGAGAAGTTATCCGGACAGAGTGCAGGGAAGGGTATTCCATAAAGTGGAACCTACACGTGCAAAAGTATGGAGAGCATGGCATATCCAGCAAAACTAAGTAGTTTAGAATGGGTTGAGGGTAGGCTGTGAGAGAGAGTAGAATCAAAAGATGAGACTGGAAACATACGTTGAGGAGATGCTATACCTTGCTAGGAAGTGACTAAATCAATAAATCAAGGAATCCATGAATGTACCAGGGTAATGCTGTTTAATTTACTGAAAAGATCATAACTGAGTAAGAGATCCTGTTTTAGTACCAAAACTAAGGCAGCCATATGTCCTAGGTTTTTTCCGGACTCTGCTGATTTAAAATATTTTGCCTTATCAAACCATGTGTCAGAACACAGCACAATTTAGGGTTAGAAAAATTTTGTTACCATAACTTCATTCCATCCCACACACCATATTGTTTTTTCCAAATAAATGGTGGTATTTTTTTCTGGTTGGTATCTTATACAGAAAAAGTCCCAATTTGTGATCTTGCAATTCAGACTTAAGAATATTCAAATGCACAACTCCAGTGAAAGCCAGAGCTGAAACTCTATGCTACAGGCAAGGAAAATAATCTTCCAACAGCTACATTTATTTAATTAGCTGGTTGTAGCCTAAAGTACTAAGTAAAAAGAATTGATGTTGTATTATAACCCTGCGATTTTTCCCTGGAAACATACATCGAGTGGGGTGCTTTTTGTTTTTTTGTTTTTCATTTACTGAGGTATTCGGGTTTGTTACTATAAGAGCAGAAACTTTAGCTACGTTGTCCAATCAGGCATAACTCTTATATAGCTAGGGGCTTCATATAACCAGGTCTCAGCAGATTGTCAAATGCCGGGAAACCAATCCAATAATCAAGAGAAGTTTAGGAGGAATTCCAAGCCTCAGGTTTATGTGAAAACAATTAGCAGTTCCAATTCACAGCCCACAGCAGTGACACTTCCGACAAGCTTCCTTCCTCCAGGTCTCCTTGCTTTGTGCACCCGCTCCAGTGCCTCTCCCTTGCCAAGCCGCTGACATTCACCTATTCAGTCCCACCCTAGCTCTTTATTATGGATGCTGTCTTAGTTCTTGGCTTTATTTCTACTTTGCCTATTACTTGAATGCTCCATTACCAAAGGACACCTGGAGCTTAACCAGGCCAGTAGGAAGCCTTCCCGGTTTCTTCCCTTCATTTGATTCTTCTCTCTACTTTATTATTCACCTATTTCAACTTTATAATATACCTGGGAATGGGAAGGCAGAGGTCAAGCACTCCTCAGAGGATGAGGAGAAGGCGAACCAGCAATAGCGAAATTTTATTTGAAAGTTCGTGAGAGTATGGAAGTTCCTGAAAAAGAAAAAGGAAGAATAGAATATTCATGTGTTCTAGCAATGTCACTTGTAGGTATAGATCCAAAAGAATATAAAGCAGGCTCTCATACAGATATTCATACACCAATGTTTGCAGCAGAATTAGTTACATTAGCCAAAACCATCCAGTCAGGACAAGGGTTAAGGTTAGGGTTAGAGTTAGAGTTAGCTATTTTGGTGGAAGCTAAATATAAAAGGCTAAATATTCGTCTGTCTGACCAGTAGCTTTGATGCACACTGACCACCAGGGGGCAGACGCTCAACTCAGGAGCTGCCATGACGTGCACTGGCCATTTAAAAATAAATGGCGCCATGGACCTGGCGCCAACAAACCAACACTTGGCTTCAGGCCCTGCCACCACCCCAGAGCAACACCCCACCAAATCACAGCCAATGCTGCCAAGACCCCATGGTGCAAAATGCAGCCCGCAGCCCAGCCCAGCCCAGCCCAGCCCATAAATGGGTTGCTGTGGGCACAGGGTAATGATGTCATGTAGCAATACCCCACTTCCTCTCCCTAGCGACTAGCCTCCATGGAGTTTCTTCAGCCCAGGAACCCAACTTGCTTTATAGCCAGATGAAAGCATTTTACAGTTTAACCAAATGTTTTTCCTGTGCCTCATCTCATTTGATCCTCACAGAAGTCTTGGAGTAGGTAGATAGGAGACTCAGTAGAATCCTATTTTCTTTTCATTAGCAAGACGCAAATAGCAATATTAAAATACTTCTTCTAATTAATTTCCTTTCAATGTGCATGAATCCATGCACCAGGACACTAGTGAATTAATATATAATGAAACATTATTCAGTGATAACAATTCTGATGCACATAATGACATGGGTGAATCTTAAAAACACTATACTAAGTGAAATAAGTCAAACACAAAAGGATAAATATGTGGGATTTTATTTATATAAGATAGCTAAAATAGGCAAATTCATGGTGACAGAAAGTAGAGCTGGTTACCAGGGGCTAGAGAAAGAAAGTAATGGGGGTATTGTTTAATGAGTACAGAGATTCAGTTTTGGATGATAAAAAAAGTTGTGAAAATAGAGAGTGATGATGGTTGCACAACATTGTGAATGTACTTGATGCCACTTGACAATTAATAAAATGGTAAATTTTATATTATGTACAAAATAAAATGATTTTTAAAAGCTCACAAGAAAGAGAGAAGAAAGGATATTAATAGCATTCTCATCAAACAGAAAAATTTTAGGTAAGAATGAACAGAGCCCTCCATTGATATAACAAAATTTCTGACTTTTATTGAAAGTAAGAATAATGCTTACTCTATAAAATATCTGCATATGTTGTTTTTAACCTATAACATGATATAATTTCCTTAATGTATGTGTTATTGCTGTCTGCTTTCATGTTGGTGTGCTTTAAGATTATTGTTGTTTATTTTTAAAGTAGATGTTGCCAGCCCTGATCGGTTTGGCTCAGTGGATAGAGCATCGGCCTGCGAACTGAAGGGTCCCAGGTTCCATTCCAGTCAAGGGCATGTACCTTGGTTGCAGGCACATCCCCAGTAGGGAGCGTGCAAGAGGCAGCTGATCAATGTTTCTCTCTCATCGATGTTTCTAACTCTCTATCCCTCTCCCTTCCTCTCTGTAAAAAAATCAATAAAATATATCTTTAAAGAATAAAAAAAATAAAGTAGATGTTGCCCAAGTATAACATTCTGGAAGAAATTAGAGAGGCAATAGGAACAGAAAATTTTGCTTCCATTTGTATCCACAATTGCAGAAATTCCAGCCACCCTAAAACATGTTCCCAAACTGTTCTAGGAGTCCCTGAGACTTGTTTTGGTTGTACTCACTAGTACCTATGGCCACCATTTGCCTCCTTGTAGAGAGAACCTGGGAAGGCACATGAGCTAATTGTCAGCTGAGTCTAGTGGCAGGTATATTGTCAGCCTGACCTTTAGCTCAGGTGCCAGGGGGTGGGTTTCATTATCTAAGTTCAGCCAGGCGCCAGGAACAGACACAATTATCTGAGCTCAACCAGGAGTGACAATTACAAAGAAGCCACAAGAATGAAGAATTGCAGCTTGATCTTTAACCATGATTTTACATAATTTCCTTTGTCTTAAACTCTAGTAAAACTTCCTGGTATTAATCTGTATATAATAAATGCACTGCACTAGTTCTGGGTCACTGTCTCTCCATCCAAGAAAAGCATCCCACCTGGCCCCAGTTTTACTTAAAGTCTTTGTGTCTGTCTCTCTCTTTTTTTTCTTTTTTCTTTTTCTCAATCCCCAGCCGCCCCTACTCAGGACTCGTCTGCTCTCTAGCCATTCTGGTCACGGCCAAGAGAGAAAACTTATACCACCTCTTTTATTCTGGCTATTGGAGTGATGTATCCAATTGCTATAGAAATTATTGTCCCTGAGCCCACCAATTTTGTGTATTCAAGATGTCCTTTCCTACTCCTTCCCTCTCTCACATGAAAGGTGATCCAGCATGTGTTACTCATACATAGTTTGCACTCAGCATAATGATTTTAAGATTTACCCATATAATTGGATGAATTGGTTGCCTGATTCTTTTTATTGCTGAGTGGTATGCCCTCAGCAATATGGAGAAACCACATTTTATTTATTCATTCACCTGTCAATGGGCATACAGGTTGTGTCCAGTTTGGAGCTATTACAAATGAAGCTGCTATGAACATTTATGTAAAAGTCTTTGTATGGACATAGTTTTTATTTCTCTTGGCTAAATACCCAGTGGTATGGGGTTGAATTATATATTAGTGTATGTTTAACTTTTTAAGAAACTGTCAAATTATTTTCAACTTGGCTGTACCATTTTATATTTCCATCAACAATATAGGAGCATTTCAATTGCTCCACATCCTCACCAACACTGGCTATTGTCAATCTTTTTAATAATATCCCTTTTAGTATACTGGGAGACCTGTGGTTTTAATTTGGATTTCCCTGGTGGTTAACAATGTTGAACATCTTTTTATCTGCTTATTGTTCATGCCTACACCTTTTTTTGTAAAGTATCTGTTTAAATCTTTTGCCTGTTTTCTTTGTTGCTGAGCTGTTGTCTTATTTTGTAGTTATAGATTTTTGGTTTTGTTTTGTGCATTCTAGATACAAGCCATTTGTTTAATATACATATTGCAAATATTATCTTTCAGACTGTAGCTTCATCATTACCACTGGGCTCACTAAATCTTTTCCCTATTTTTTCAAGTCATTCAACTAGGCAAATACTTAAAGCAATCACGGGAATCATGCAAAGAGAGCCTGGGAAGGCGCTCCAGGTGGCTGCAGGTTAAAATAGCATTTGTTGTATTTTTATGGCTCAGCATATGAAGAACACATCCTAGAGCTTCAGTCGTGTTGTTAAAAAGAACATTTTCTATGCAGCTACGATAATATCTCCTTTCCTATCAGATAATGGAGATAAGATTACTCTATTGAACCTGTGGGTAGACTTGAAAGCTCTAGCAGATGTTTCTGACAGCTGTTGTCACTCTCAGGAGACCCTAAGAAGAGATGAGTGGAAGGTGAAGGTATGTTGATGGGTTTATGAAGGGGAGAGTTTTCAAAAGGCAAATCACCTAGAAATTTAGCTTTTCCCAGAAAGAAAGAAAACAAAAGTAACAGCAATGATAAGAGCCACAATTGGTAGAAGGAGTCAAGCTACCAGACACACACACACACACACAGAAAGAGAGAGAGAGAGAGAGAGAGAGAGAAAGAGAGAGAGAGAGAGAGAGAGAGAAGAGACGTGAGAATACAAGGAAAAATGAACTGCAATCTGCTTTTTTTTTCTGCTAAATTTATGTGTGTCCTATTGGTGTATTTCAGTATATTCTAGACATTAGAATGTACAGCTGACTACTATGCTTCCTTTAAATCCTGAAAAACCTAGAGAAAATGTCCAAGATGAAGACTGCAGGGAAGATGAAAGGCACTAAGACACAGAGTGATCAGAGAGAAAGGGGCCCAGGAAATCTCACCACATCTGCAGCCAATGTCAGTGAAGACAAGAACATTTTTTCAATGGTGACTTAGGCATAGCTAGACATTTTGTGGACTCTCTGCTCCCCAGTTCACTCAATATTCTGGGGTAGGCAAGGTAGGTGAATGTTGGCATAGAAAGACCATGAGCTTTGGCATCAGACAGGCCTAGATCCAAATTCTAGACCTAAGGTTTAAGTGAATCTGAATTTAGCTGAATTTCTTAATTTATTCATTTATAAATAGAATATTCTAGCACATTAACACATTGGCATAAATAGTATTTGTTTGATACAATTAATGAGAGCATTAAATAAAATCAAATATGTTCATTCCCTAAAACAGATTATCAGTACAAAGTGGGCACTCATTAAATTTTAGTCATTACAGTCACCCTTAGCAGCCACTTGCCCTTCATAAAATTCTATTTAGAAATTCCATGTCTTTTTAGAACATTAAAAATTCTTGGGGGATACTTTGTCAAGCAAGAAAAATTTGGCCAGCAAAAGTCACAATCCATAAAACTTCAGGGATTACCTTACTTAATGCATCCATATTTTTGCCTGGCCTTCCAAGAAACTGTAAATTAAAAAGTACAATCATAGGAACTAGAGAAGCCTGAGATATTGGTACATTCATTTGTTCTTCTAATCACATGATAACAATAGCTTCTATTTATGAATTTGTGCCAATATGCTAGCATCAAGCTAAATACTTTGGTACAATAACCCCAAGATGTAGGTATGATTGTTGTTTCCAGTTTACATGAAAGGGACCAAGACTGAGAAAGGTTAGTTTTCCCAGGGTTGTCTGACTTCAAAGCCTATTGTTTGTAATATTGCCCCTATCACATAGCTTCCAATTTCTGACTTTTATTTTTAAAGTGTTATTATAATTTAATCTTTTACTGTATGTTACTCAGTGGGAAGTGGGAAAATATCAATTATAAATAAATATTTCCAAGGTACATAAATTATCTGAAGCCCACAAATCAAAGCTAAAAAAAAGCAAGCTAGGCAAACAATGAACTAGACCTAGACAACTGAAGCAGTAACTTGAAAATACAACCCATAGGTGCAATTCTCAGCCAAATGTTCAATGTTCACTGACAGCATTGAATTATTTATGGAAAACAATACAGGACCTCATTTTCTAGCCAAAATAGCATGTAAGGCTCTGTTAAGACATCAAGAAATGAGATTATAAAAAAGGTAAAATCAACTTTAAAAACTTGAAAAGTGAAATCAATACACAGAGTCAAGAAACACTGACAATATCTCTGACTGTCCCCTTAACATGATAGTGTTTGGAAAGGTCATCTGCTTTATCTGTCCTTCTACCTTGGCTGGTCCCAATAATGATGTTATCTCACTTCTTCAGCTTAAGGCCCTGATTCCTGCCAAAATGCAGAATCCTGGGAGGGCTAACAATGTTCCATCCATCATTGAGACCTTCACCATAATAACATTTCCTCCCTCAGAACAGCAGGGGTTCAGAAGAGAGGAGCATGAGACACTGCATGCCTCAGGTAAGTACAGATGGGGAAGAACTACTTCTCAGTTTTGCCTGGAGTAATCTCAGCTATACCTTTGGCAGTTTAAATTGACATTCTCCAGCCCTCAAGCCATCCAGGAAAATAAGCCATCTGAGAGAGGGCTAAAGGGTTCTTATTTACACAGCAAAATGTTGCCAATAACCTCATATGTGGGTAGGATGAAACCTACTGATTTAGCTGTGTGTGTGTGTGTGTGTGTGTGTGTGTGTGTGTGCGCGCGCGCGCGTGCGCGACTTCATTAGAATTTTTTTAAATGGACTAGAAAGGGTAATTCTGCAATAGTGGCCACAGATGTTATTGCATCCAGTTATTCTGCTACACCTGGTTCAAAAACAAGGTCGCTGAATGGCAACATAAATAGGCTTGAGTACATTTGTTTAAAATTAGTTTTCAATGGATCATCTGCAAAATATAATCACAGAAAAAAAAGGCAAAAGAAATATTTGAAAGAGGACCATTTAAAATATGTTAAAGGAATAAAATAATTGAAACACAATTTTAGGAACTTCCACCACTGACCAATTGATCCATGGGGCGGGGGGGCGGTGGGGGGCGGAAGGAGTTGGTTGTGTTACATCACTGGGGAATAGAATGGTTGTTTATTATAAGCATTATTGAAACAAGAACTGACAGCATAAAATTATTATGAGAGAGGATGTCAGTTGACAAGAGATTTCAATAATTTTTGTGCTCTGGAAGCAGATGTAGGCCCAGTAACTGATGGATCAAAGTGAAGAAAACCATGGCTCAGAATACAAGTGGAGGAGTGGCAGACTAACCACTAAGTCTCTACAGAGTCCCCTCACTTAGACATGCTCAGGACAGCAAAATACAGAGATGAGGCATCAGGCTCAAAACAGGGAGAATTCAATGGAAAGTCGTAGATACCTCCTTCACTCACAGGTGCAGAACTACATGTCTACTCTCCCTGGAGAGAGTGGGAGAGGAACAAAAATGAAAAAAAAAATGGGATGGAAATAAAGAAGAGAAGAAATAAAAGATAAAACCACAAATCTCTTTTTTCTTTCATTGAAACTGGGGGAAGATGAGACACTGCAGTCAGTCACTCTTAGTGATCCTGTGGCCCAGCTCTGCAGGACCGAGACCTTAAAGATGGCCACAACTGCCTGGCCAGCAAGGCTCAGTGGTTGAGCATCAACCTATGAACCAGGAGGTCATGGTTTGATTCCCGGTCAGGGCACATGCCTGGTTTGCAGGTTCAATCCCCAGTGTGGGGCATGCAGGTAGCAGCCAATCAATGATTCTCTCTCATCATTGATGTTTCTCTCTCTTCCTTTCCCTTCCTCTCTGAAATTGTAACTGGACAATCAAAGGGTCTCTGCTGCCTGTCAGTACTTCAGCCAAGTAAGCAGAGACAGGGTTGAATCATATATGAGTGTATATTCCAATACTGCTGGCAGTATGGGAGAGCAGCAGGTCATCCACGAAAATCTGCTCTGCAGCCCCCCAGCTGCTTATATAGGGTAGGACAAGGATTACATGGGAAAGGAGGGATTACAGGCATGGGGAAGTAGGAGGCTGGGGTGGGACTCCATTGTTTAGGCAACAAGGTTGTTAATCTTTTCATGATAATAGGCAATTCTTGAATGAGAATGGTTCCGAGGTTGATTCCCAGGTCCAAAGTTGACTCCCAGGTGCTGGGGGCATACTACTCCCAGCCAGGTTAGAATGTCCTTTCTTTAACCAACACAAGGCACTCATGCTTAACAGAGCATGATTAATATTTACCATAATCATAGCTAGTCTTCAATATTCTATTTTTTGCCCCTAACAAAATCAATAAAAAATATATATATTTTTAAAAGATAGCCACGATTGCCGAAACCGGTTTGGCACGGTGGATAGAGCGTCGATCTGCGGACTGGAAGGTCCCAGGTTCGATTCCGGTCAAGGGCATGTACATTGGTTGCGGGCACATCTCCTGGTGGGGGATGTGCAGGAGGCAGCTGGTCGATGTCTCTCTCTCATCGATGTTTCTGGCTCTCTATCCCTCTCCCTTCCTCTCTGTGAAAAATCAATAAAATATATTTTAAAAAAATAAAAATAAAAAAAAAATAAAATAAAAGATAGCCACGATGGCCAAAAATAGTGATGAAGAAAATGGCTGCTCTAGAAGCCAAAATCTTTCATCAAATTGAGTATTACTTTGGTGGCTTCAATTTGCCATGGGACAAATTTTTAAAGGAACAAATCAAAATGGATGAAGGCTGGATACCTTTGGAAATAATGATAAAATTCAATAGGTTAAACGGTCTAACCACACACTTTAATGTAATAGTAGGATCATTGAGCAAATCAAAGGCAGAACTCATAGAAATAAGTGAAGATAAAACTAAAATCAGAAGATCTCCAAACAGATGCCTCCCTGATGTGACTGAGTATAAAAATGATGGAAATTCCCCGTAACTTGACTTGGAGTGGTGAACACCCAAAACAGTGTACAGATGATGTGTTGTAGAGTTGTGTGCCTGAAAGCTGTATAATTTTGTTTACCAGTGTCACCCCAATAAATTCAACAAAAAAAGGGGGGGGGGAGTAAATAAATAAAAATGGTGTAAAATACAGACCTGTTTATTTTAAAGGCTTCCCTATTGATGCAACCCTTGATGGCATAAAAGAATAGTTAGAACAGCTGCTGTGGCTCAGTGGTTGAACATCAACTTATGAATCAGGAGGTCATGGTTGGATTCCCAGTAAGGGCACAGCCCAGGTTGCAGGCTTCATCCCCAGTAGGGGGTGTGCAGGAGGCCAACTATCAATGATTCTTTCTCCTCATTGATGTTTCTATCTCACTCTCTCCCCCTCCTTTCCTCTCTGAAATCAATAAAAATATATATTTTTAAAAAGAAAGAAAAATCTTTTTTAAATAAAAAGGATTTAAAAAAAGAATAGTTAGAAGATAAAGGTCAAATACTAAATATTCAGATGAGAAGAACACTGCACAAAGCATTTGAGGAATCAATATTTGCTGTGCTTAATAGCACTGAATCTGCTAAAAAGCTGTGGAGATCCCTGGACAAAAGTACAAAGACACAGATCTGCTAATATTTTTCAAGAAAGATTAGTGTTGGAAAAAAAAAAAAACATGAAGAAAGCAAGTAAAGTGGAAGCTAAATGTCAAGCTAAATGAACAGAAGAAAAACAAAAGTTAGCAGAAAATGCTGAAATGAAGTCTGAAGAAGAAAAAATTAGCTGCTTGCTGAAATTTTCAGGGCACCCAGATGCACATCCTTTCCTCAAATCATTGTGAAATAAAATGGATAGGCCTTGTCAGAGGAGCAAAAGAGGAAATAATTCCATTTAAAGAAAAAGCTAAGAAAGCACTGGATAAAGCCAATGATGGAAATAATGGTAAGCTACAATTATGGAACAAATAAGTGATATGGGAAGTACTAGATGAAGATATAATAAAAGAAGCATTGAAAAAAAATCATAGAAGATCATCAGGAATCCCTAAACAAATGTAAGTTTAAAACATTGCAGATTTAAAGGAAAAGGAAAGGGAAATAAAGCTGCCCTGACTGGGCCTGCTAAAAGAAAAGTAAAGTTTCAGGGGGGGGAACTAAATTGATAGTGGGATTAAATGGTGCATCTGGACCAGAAAAAGAGCAAGAAAAGAAGCAGACAAAAGAAGAACCTGCATCAAAACAGCAGAAAATGGTGCCCGAGACCACCAGTTTGATAAAAAAATGTTTTATTCATTTTAATTAAGCTTTTAAAAAGAACACCAAATTAGGTCCACTTCAATGTCCACCTGTAAGACGGAAAATTTTTTGTTCTTTATCTTGTCTTTATTGTCCAAATGAGGATTTTTAATGTACAGTTCTAAGTGATTTCAGATGACTCAAATATCAAAAGGAAGATACGTATACTAAATTTCCTTTGTAATATGAGAATGTATTAATATGAACTAATAAAATATATACCATATAAAAAGAGCAAAAAAAATTAATCTGGGTAAAGCCAGGGCAAAAATTGTGGGTGTAGGTGCCTAAAAGCAGAGCTTTCCACATTCTGTATTAATGTATGAATGTTGACCCCAATATACTGCTGACTCCATATGTACTCACTATGAACTGAAGCCTGACAGCTGATGTGACCCAAATATTCCCAACATCTCAAGGAAAATTTGAACATGGCAATTTTAAAACAAATTTTAATTTAAAAAATGACACTAGTAAAAGCTATCATTATTATAGTTTTAGTTTATAACTCTTTTGTTTCCATTAAGATTTAAAACCCAATTGTATAAAACAATAATTATCTTACCTAATAATAGACAAACATGTAAATTGACCGTACCTCCACTACGCCCACAGCATGAGTATGCAAATTAACCCAAATCAGGGTGAGTATGCAAATTAACCCAACAAAGATGGCAGTTAATTTGCATACATACCTGGGTCCCGGGAACATCCTTGGCACCCAGGTCACTCCAAGCCGGCCATCAGAGGGGCAGAGGACCCTTGCCCAAACCTAAAGCCTTGGCAAGCCTAAAGCCTTGGCTTGGGCAGGGGCTGAGCCGGCGATCGGAGGGGTGGGGAGCCCCCTGCTCAAGCCTAAAGCCTCGAGCCAAGCCGGCAATCAGAGAGGTGGGGAAAAAATCAATGGAAACATATCTTCAGGTGAGGATAAAAAAATAAAGAAAGTAATGTCATATCCTATGAAAGATACATCTTGAAAATGCCTAAAGAAAGTTGTCATTTTTTTCATGGTGAAGGGACTGGAGTCCATGTTGATGAAAATACCTTGGCAGCTGCAGTGACTGGCAGTGGCTGCAGCAGTGGGGTGATGGGGCTGGCACCTTCCCCTGATCAGCCCTGTTGCCTCCCACAAAGGGAGGCCAGGCTGCAGCTTAGGCCTGCTCCCAATGGGGAATGGGCCTAAGCCATCAGTAGGATATCCCCTGTGGGCTCTCAGTATGTGAGAGGGGGCAGGCTGGGCTGAGGGACCCCCTCCCCCAGTGCACAAATTTCGTGCACCAGGCCCCTAGTAAATTTATATTAATGGGCACATAATGTATAAAGATGAAATTTGTGATAACAACAACATCAAGGGAGGTACAGAGCTGGATAGGAGTAGAGTTAGTGTATATTATTAATGCTAAGTTGGTATCAATTCAAACTAGATGGCATTAATTTAAGATATTAACTGTAATTTCATTTCCATGGTAATCATTAAAAATAGATTTTAAAATATACAGAACAAAATGAAGAGAGCCAAAATTTTTCACTAGGAATAATAATAATAATAATAAAATGCACTTTTGAAGGAAATGAGGAGGAAAAAATATATAAGAACTAAATAAAACAAATAGCAAAATGGTAGAAGCAAGTCCTGCTCATCAGTTTGAACCAATGGGTCAAAAAAGAAATCACTAAGAAAATTAGAAAAATACCTTGAGACAAATGAAAATAAAAACAAACCATATGTAATGAAAGAGAAAATTTATAGCTGTTAAAAACCTACATTAAACTCACCAGTTAAAAGTCAGAGATGACCCAACTACATGCTGCTTACAAGAGATTTTTTTTTTTAGACCCAAAGACACAAATCAGTTGAAAGTATAAGGATAGAAAAGATATTCCATGCAAATAGTAACCAAAAGAGATTTGGGATGTCTGTGTGAACATCAGATAAAATATATTTTAAGTTAAAAACAAAGAACATTATATATTGATGAAAGGGCCAACTCATCAAAAATATATAACAATTATATGTATCTACACACCAAACAGAAGAGCCCCAAAATATATGAAGCAAACATTGACCAAATTAAAGGGAGAAATAACATTTCTACAATAATAGATGGAGATTTCAATACACTCCACTTTCAATAATGGATATAATAGATAAAAAATATAGACAAAAGATCAATAAGGAATTAGAGAACTTTAACAACACTACAAACCAACTAGGCATAGCAGCCATGTACAGAACACTGACCAACAGCACCAAAACACACATTTTTCTCACATGTACATGGAAAATTCCCCAGGACATACCATGTTACGTCTTTAACCAATGAATTAAAAAATAATTGAAATCATTAAAGTATCTTCTGTAACCATAATGGAATAAAGCCAGAAATAAATAACAGAAGGAAACTGAAAAATTAAAAATATGAGAAAATTTTAAAATACTATTATAAAAAATTAATGGGTCAAAAAAGAAATCACTAAGAAAATTAGAAAATATGTTGATACAAATGAAACTGAAAAAAACACCATACAAAAACTTATGGGATGTAGTAAAAGAGGTACTCAGAAAAAATTTATATCTGTAAACACCTACATTAAAAAAGAAGAAAGATCTCAAAAAATAATCTGACTTTCCATCTTAAACAACTAGAAAAAGAAGGACAAAATAAACCTAAAGCCAGAAGAAGGAAGGAAATAATAAATATTAGAGTAGGGATAAACAACCTAGGACATAGAGAAATAATAGAGAAAATCGAGGAAATTGAAAGTTGGTTTTTTAAAAGATCAACATAACCTTTAGCCAGACTAAGAAAAAAGGGAGAAGATAAAAATAAGTAAAATCATAAAGAAACTGGGACACTACTGAACTTACAGAAATTAAAAAGAGTGTAAGAGAATACTATAAACAACTACATGCCAACAAATTAAAATAACCTGGACGAAATGCCTAGAAACACACAAATTACCAAAACCGACTCAAGAAATAGACAATCTCATCAGATCTAGGGATCTGTTCTTAGGAAACAGAAGAGAATCAGCCCTTCTCCCACACACATACTGAATACCACTCTTAAGAAACCGCCAGAGAAGTGAAATCTGAGGTTGGCGGTGAGAAGCAGGGATGCATAAACACCGCACTGTGTGACCTGGACATCAAGAAGTGATGGAATCAGATCCCTGAGGCCTTTGTCACTTGGGACCACCCAGCTCTGGATGCTAAATCCATCAGCTTTGGTCTGAGTGTGGATATGTTACTGAAGCCCCACCAGGTGTCCTCATCTCGTGTCCTTTGAACCTGCTCCAAAACTAATGGCAGCCCCTTCTGGAGAAAGCATGAACCACACATCCAGTCCACCCAATGACAAGACTCTTCAGTTCTATTCCCAAAATACGTGTCCAATGGGCTCTCTTTTCCCCATCTTCACTGCCCAAAACCACCACCACCAAAAACATCCTTTATGTGTAGACTAGTGCAGATGCATCCCTTCATCCATCCATCCTCACCCTATCTCCAGCTCAGTCTCCACTCATCACACAGAGTGATCTTTTTAAAATGAGTAAAATCATGTAATTCTCCTGCTTGATGCCTTTCTCTCACTCCAGAAATAATCCAGAATTCTTCACACAGCTTACAAGGTCCCGCACGGTCTGCACTCTCCAGTTTATTGCCCGTCTCCTTCTTGCTGTGATGCTCCATGGGTGTTGCTCCTCTTTTAATTCCTCTTCTCCCCAGGATCTTCACACATGCTCTCCCGTTCCCCTGAATGTTCATCACTCCCGCAAGCCCCCACCTCTGTCCTGACCTGGATGAGTCCTTCAGGTCCCAGGTGAAGGGGCACGTACCTTGGAAGGGTTTTACAACCTCTCTCCTCACCAGCCTAAGTCTCCTACTGTCCAGTGTCCTAGTCTTCCTTAGTAACAGTTAGTGCAATTATTACTAAACTGTGTTTAATTATCTGTTTAATTTATCTCTCTCCCACTTGACTGCACACTCCATGAATAAGGGGAAGGCTAGAGGGAATTGCAGGCTACTGTTTCTTCACCCTTTAATATAGGATTTGGCACATAGTAGATGTCTCCTAAGTAGTTGTTTAAATGAATTAGTAAAATGAATGAGTAAAAATAGTTTCTCTCCTCTCTAGAAAAAAAAAAGTATTATATTTGTGGCTGAATATCTACTACTTTGCAAGTGGCTTTTTATTGTATACTTTAAGCTGCTTAGAAATTTTAATTGGGACAAAAACCGGCATGGAACACAATGCATAAAGGTAGAAACTCATTTAGCATGAAGAAGAACTCTTTACAATAGGATTCTTACAATTCCATGCACCAGTGAATCTGTTCTAATTACAAATCATCAGAGGAGTTAGCTAGTGATTCTGATGCTAGCATTTTTAATGAGGAACTTATTTAAAATTTTTAAATCCCAGGTAACAATATTTTTGAACTTCACAGCACAATCACATCATTAACAAAAGGTTGGATCACAAAACCCATAATAAAATGAGGTATGATTTTCAATATTTCAAGGATCTAGCTATATATTATTCTGGCTAGTCACTCTCATAATGCTACACATGTAAAGCAACGTGGAGTTTCCATAGCAATGGCTTTTTACCAAGAGTATATAAGCGTCGCAGCTGCCTAGTCCTTCCATGGTGCATGTTTTTCTGCTTCATTCAGACTACAGCTATACATTGGCCCTAAGTTAGAATTTAACAAGACTGCAGTGATAATTTTTCAGAGGAGCAATACTGAGTGTGTGGGCTGACAGCCAGGGCAGCTCCTGGGCTGAGCATGAGCCCACTGTGCCATCCATGACCTCTGCAGCATCTGCCCTTTAATCACATTACATCATAATCAGGTCTATTTTTTGGAATGTTTTCGTGAGAGTCACTTTAAAGTCATGAAGTAGCATTTGCAGACCCCAGTCTCTCCATATGTGTGTGTGTGGGGGGGGGGGAATCAGACTTCAGGAGATTGAAGTGTCTTGCCCAAAGTCTTACAATGTCAAATCCTGGTCAGGAATTAGCACTTTTAGCTTATTCACTACTGAAACTACTATACAATGAGTGCCTACTATTGCCAGGAACTGTTCCAAGTTCTTAGAATACATCAGGATTTTTGTTTGTTTCTTTCATTGTTTGTTTTTTAAAAGACAGTGATGTTTGCTTTTATGGAGTTTACATTCCAGCAGAAAAATATATAGGTTATAATTTTATTTTATTTTTTAAATTTTGTTTTTGTAATTTTAAATAGATGGTCAAGATAGTTCTCCTTGAGAGGGAGACATTTGAGTGCAGACTTGAAAGAGGTGTGGGAATTAGCCATATGAATATCTCTAGGAGACACATCCAGGCAGAGAGAAAAGACAATACTAAACTGAAAGGCATTAGTCCAGGCAGAATTTTTTTTTTTTTATGGTGGGCATGGAATGGAGATTATTGGCAGTGAAAATGATGAAAAGAGAACCCATTAGACACATACTTTGGAAACAAAACTGATGTGTCTCATTGATTAATTGAATGGATGGGTTATGCTTTCTCCAGTAGATGTGGAGATGATTTTTGGAACCTCAAAAGTCACTGGATGAGGACACTTGATGGAACGCTGGTAACAAGTCCAGACCCAGACCAATGTTGAGCAGGTTTGGTAGCTGAGGTGAAGAACAAAGAAGGCATTGCTATTACAGTGGAGGGATGAGGGAGATAACTGTAAGAGATCCCAGAGGGGGAACAGGCTATGGAGCCAGGCAGGTCATTGGAGGGACTGGCTTTTACTCAGGGAGATGAGGAGCCAGTAGAGAGTTTTGAAAGAGGAGAAACATTATTTTCTCTTTGGTTTCACAAGGCTGCTGGATTGATAACAGTCTGTCCAGGACAAGGATGGAACAGGAAAGCCAATAGGCTACTGTAGTCATCTAGATTTGAGATGATGGTGGCTTGGACCAAGGTGTTGGCAATGGAGGTGGTGAGAAGTGACTAGGATCTGGGTGTATTGTGGAGACAAAGCCAACAGAATATGCTGAGGGTTTGGGTACGTGGTGTAAAAGAAAAAGGAATTAGGGATAGTCCTAAAGTTTTTGTCCTGAGCAACTGGAAGCATGGTATTGCCAAGCACGAAAGAAATGAAATGATGTGGACAGGTGTGGGAGGAGAAACAGAGGGTCAGTTCCAGACAAGTGGAGTGTAAGCTGTCCACCTAGGAGGAGATGTTGAGAAGGCTGTTGGCTGTACAAGTTTGGACTTTAGCAGACACTCATTGGCTGAGATATGACACCCTGGTATGGTGCTCTTCCCAGCTTGATGTACTTCCTACAGCCATAGCTTGGACTTCTCCAGAATGAGAAACATGGTGGTGAAGTTCAATTCTCAGTACCCCTCTGCTGCCCTCCAACCGGCATGAGTCTTATTTCCAAGAAAAATAACCAGTTACCCTGCATCTTACATACAGGGACCCTCAATCAAGGAGCTCCTTGCCCAACTTCACATGGTAGAAACCCTATTACAGAACTTCAGACACAGTGTAAGGTGAAACTTCATAAACTGACTTTGGTACCAGTGAATATGGTAACATTTCTCTATAGTATATTAATCATTTTTTCTGCTTTATCAGAAGGATGCAATTTTGTTTTTTATATCCTTGTAAGAGAATTTTCTAAAAGCCTGGGGAAAATCACAAGTAGCTGAGTGATGCAAAAGCACCACACTCAATGCATCTAAATAACCTTGTCTTTGGTTAACAATGAATCAATGCCAATGGAATCATCATATTTTAAAACTTTTCCTCTAAATGTGACATACGCATTCCCATGTGTCAGCATAATCTGTGCTAAAAACATTTCAATGAATGACAAGTTGATTGGCCCCAATTTGAAAAACATAGCGTATAAAAACATAATTTTGGGGATGGACAACATTATGACAGATTCTATATTCTGCTCATACACAAAACTGATTTGAATTGTTTAGGGAATTTTGATAGTCTGTGAATGCTTTCAGCAAATAAAATTGGCCAGATAGGAGAGGGAGGAAAAGGAAAAAATGGAATTTAAAACTGTTGGACAACTATTGTCAGCCAGAAGTCATTTGAGTGAAAAGGATGGGGTAAGGAATTGATTAATAATCATTGTTTTTACAACCAAATGAATAGCATGATATGGTTGAAAAGGACATCAGCTTTTCAAGTGAAGAACCCTAGTGCAAACCCCAGCTTTGTCACTTACTCTAAGATGTCAAACAAATTACATCACTCCTCTGACCTCCTTTTTTTTGCATCCATAAAAGGAGGATAACAATAGATACTTTCTAAGTAGTTGTGAGAATTTAACTTGGTTTTATTTGTGTACACACACACACACACACACACACACACACACACACACACTTACCCTTAGTTAGTTCTCAATTCCCTCTAATACAAATATTGTAGAGAGACTCCAATATCAGATGAAATTGATATTGAGAGAATCAAGAAAAAAAACAAAACCATGGGTCATTTCTGCTAAGATGCCAAACAGCTTAGAGACATGAAAGGATAAATAGAACCCAGCATAGTTTCTCTCTTCTGTCCACTCTACAGCATCAGTCACATTGGGACTGTCTCCTGTGGTCTCCTCATTCATTTTCATAACTTTATGTCAAAAGCTGTGGCCTTGTTGGTTAAAAGCTAAGGTAAGAAATTCTGATAGAAAGTATGATTTAATATTGATAACATATCTTAATTATTCAGGGAATGGAGAGCATAAAGAAACTTTTAAAGAATTTGTCAACTGTTCTATCAATATCCATATTGCCCCAAAATTAATGGGAAGCAAGAGGTCTGCTCTGCAAACTGCAGGCCCGTAGGAATTTGAATCCCTTTATTACTTTCATTTTCTTCAACCTGGTGTGAATAACAGTAAGGACGAGGGCCAATTCCAAATCCTGGACTGCTAATTAAAAGTCCAGAAAAATGGGTAGCATATGGAGGCTGGGGATTAAGCAAGAAGATGAGATGGCAACTAGAATAAAAACCCTAAAGGAAGAAAGAAAGTGGGCCAAAAATGAAGGAAACTTTGGTTTTCCAATTTGATCCCACAGGAACCTTAACTTTTAAATAAGAATGGTGCCTCTAGTTTTCTCTTTAAACAAATATTGATTGGGTGTTTTAGAATGGCTCTAATGTGAAAAATTCAATGGCTCTGTTAAAAGTAAAAGCAAATAGATCAGCTCCTTTTTAATTGAATTTGCCATTAGAGCCAGGTAAAGGTATAAAAAAAAAATAACAAGTGAGGGGTGGAGAGAGTATGTGCATTAGTTTTCTTCAAAATTTTTTGTCCTACTCTTCCCTTGCCTAACAAAATTACCTCAAGAAATAGACTTACATAGCATCTGTATTTGGAGAATGAAGAAAGAAAACTGAAGTGAAAAGTTTTTTGTTTTTTTATTCTGAGCTACAAAAGGTGATCCTCCCTAAAGTAGATGGGACTAATCCTACAGGACAAGGATATCCACATGATCCATGCAATGGCACATGCTAAGAATAGAGAAGAGCTGAAGGCCACATGCAGGCACATCTGGGGAGCAGTGTCATGCAATAGAGTCAAGGTCAAGGACAAAGAGCTATGGTGCTAGTGGTTTAGTTTAACTGTGGTCAGAGATATTTAAAACCTGGTCTCCATGTGGAAAGGCCTCCACCTCTGAAAATAGCTTCAAGTAGTTTCTTGCCTGGAAGAGGGAAGGGTGGGCCCGCTCTGTATGGGTCTTAGAGGACAATTTTTGCCTTAGAAGGCAATCAGAATCACTTGGGGGGATTTATCTTAGCAAGAAAGGTGATGTGTACTTTCCACTTAGCAAACTGATCACACACATACTTTTTTGTGCTTCCCATATTTCTACCACATATTATTCTGACATCACAAAACTACAATAAATTCCATAAAAATGAAGAAGAGCTAAAGCACTCCACAATTTTTCAGATTATCATCTCTCCCTCTGCTTCTGAGGTTTGACCCAGTCAACAAATAAATGCCACTCATAGTTCCTTGTGAAATATTTGTTTATTACCATTGGATTCTGAAGCAGATGCAGCCTATTTTAATATTAGCACATCTCTTACTATGAATCAGTTGAAAGAACCAACTATTTTGTTTTGTTTTGTTTTGTTTTGTTTTGTTTCAGCAAATCATGATAACTATTTTTTTAATTTAAAGATGGATAAAAGGGGCCCTGTGGGTGTGGCTCAGTTGGTTGAGCATCATCCTATGCACCAAGAGGTCGCTGGTTTAATTCCCAGTCAGAACACATGCCTGGGTTGTGGGCTCCATCCCCAGTGTGGAGCATGAGGGAGGCGGCTGATGAATGATTCTTTCTCATCAATGTTTCTCTCTCTCTCCTTTTCCCTTCCTATCTCTATAAAATTAATAAAATGTATAAATGTATTTTTTAAAGATGTGCAAAATGGGTATATACCCCCAAAGAATACAAAGAAAGTTCTCAAAGAGATATTTGTACACCCATGTTTATAGCAGCACTATTCACAATAGCCAAAAGATGGAAGCAACCCAATTTCCAACAGCATATGATTGCACAAACAAAATCTATATCTATACAATGGAATATTATTCAGCCTTAAAAAGGAAGGAAATTCTGACACATGCTACAACATGGATGAACTTCAAGGACATTGTGTTAAGTAAGATAAGCCAGTCACAAGAAGTCAAATACAGCGTGATTCCAGTTATATGAAGAGACTAGAGTAGTCAAATTCATAAAGACAAAAAGTAGGATGGTAGCTGCCAATAGCTAGGAGGAGGGGAGAATGGAGAGTTATTGTTTAATGGGTATATTATTTCAGTTTTGCAAGATGAAAAGTTCTGGAGATTCATTGCACAACAATGTGAATCTACTTAACACTAGTGACTGTATACTTAAAAATGACTAAGATGGTAAATTTTATATTATGTGTATTTCACCTCAATTAAAATGAATAAATAAAATGTACAAAGTACAAGCTATTATTCTGTTAGATGAAAATAACTTTGAGAAAGAAGTGAAATTTCAGTCGGTAATCCTTGACAAAAAAAAAATGGAATTGGGAGCTGGAAGTCCTGGGAAGAGATTTAGAGGCAAAGGGAGCAGCATTCAGAAGTCTGATCAGAAAGCTATTGGCATGCTCCCAGTGGATTCCTGACATATTGAGGAATGGCGCTAGGAATAGTGGGAAAGCATTGACAGCAGAATTCTCGAAAGGTCTAGAAGGTGGGAAGCTCAAGAGAGCAGGGGTCTTGAAGCTAGGGGGATGGCTTTGGGCATGGATGAACATGAAGGTAATAGCGAGCCACCGTGGGAGTTTGAGCAGAGAGGTGACACTGTCAGAGCAGCAGGTGAGAAAAGAGAATTTGGCAGCTGCATGACTGCAGGGGAGCCATGCTAGAAGCAGGGAAGCCAGTGAGGAATGGGTTGTGATTATTAGTCTTGGAAAATAAGCATTTCCTTGCCATTAAATTGATCGTATTTACCCAGTCCTACAATAAAATGGCTCAGTATTTTACAGTAAGAAGTCTCTAAGGAAACCCCAAAATTCAAGTCCCCGGTGCAAAATGAAAATATAAAGAGAACCTTAAAAGAGAGAAAAAATAGAGGAGAAATATAAAGACTAACATATCAGTCTAGTGATTTGTATTAGAGAGCTAGCATTCTTTTCCTTAAAAAAAAAAAAGCTGGACTATTTAACTATAGCAAAAAGCAGTGTTTATAACATTTCACACATTGATGAGCATTTCTTCCTAAGGCTTTTAAATCCCCCAAAATTCTAATGAGACAGAGTAGCATACATAGAACAGTACAGAAGAAGCAAAGTACCAAACATCTTACGGAACAATAAGGGTCCCTTTTCCATATTATGGAGTGTAGGGTATGAGTGAGTTAAAGGAAAAGGAAAGTGTATGTGTGTGGGTGCATGTCTGCGCATACAATGGGAAACATAGGAGAGAACAGACCCCAGGAGAAAATGACAGTGCTGACTGATACGTAGGCTTTATTGCCAAAGATGTCTGCTGGCGAAAAATGAGCTCACGAAATAGCATGTATGTGCTAAAATTAAGCCTACATTGAAGTCCCAGTTCCAAACACTGTTTTGACATTTCAATAAATACATGTCTAAAACAAGATGAACACACTTGGTGAAAGGATTAAGAGGATTAGAAATGATATATGTAGAGTGCCTGGAATAATGCCTGAAACATAATCGCTCCTGACAAAACGAATGAAAATAGATTGTAGTGTGTGTGTGTGTGTGTGTGTGTGTGTGTGTGTGTGTGTGTGTGTGTAATTGTTTTAAGCAAATTTACCTTGTCCCATACCTTTGCAACAATATGCATTTACTGAGTATCTATTGTCTGCCAAATGCTAGGTACTAAAGGGATATGGCAGGGTCTCTGCTTTCCAGAGCCTCATCTATTAATATCAAGAAGGTCAAGGAGAAACCAAGATGGCGCCATAGGTTAAACACCTAACCCGCAGCCGGGCACAACAATTTCAAAAATACAACTAGAGGTCAGAACGGTCATCGTCCAGAACCACAGGAAAGCTGGCGGACTGAAATGCCCACAGCTGGGGAGAAGGAGAAGGCCACGGGGACAGTCGGGGGAGCCGCAAAAGCCTGAGGTATGGAGAAACGGACGGAGACACGAGCACGCGCGCCTGCGGGGAGGATGGAGCCGGAGAGGAAGGGGCGGCTGACGGCCTGGCCGGCGTTCACTGGCAGGAAGGAGATAAAGGCTCCGGATTGCGCTGAGCGCCGGCTCCGACTGCACTGAACCCCGTTCCGGGCAAAACCCTGGGAAGCCAGGCGCAGGCTGGGGGAATGAATCTGGGCTGTGGGGCGCAGGCACAGAGGAGCGGCGGAAGGCAGAGCTCCAGAGGCGCGCGCAGGAAGGGGCGCAAAGGACGGACTGTTGCCTGCGCCACTGAACTGCCCTAGCGGGAAGGAGACAAGGGCTCCGGACCGTGCTGAACCCCAGTTCCGACTGCACTGAACCCCAGTTCCGGGCGAAACCCTGGGAAGCCAGGCACATGCTGGGGGAATGAATTTGGCCTGTGGGGCAGAGGCACAGAGGAGCGGCGGCTCCAGAGGCGCACACGGGAGGGCGCGCAGAGGAGGGACTGTTGCCTGCGCCACTGAATGGCCCTGCTGGGAAGAAGACAAAGGCGCCAGACTGCGCTGAGACCCAGTTCCAACTACATTGAAACCCAGTTCCAGGCAGCGGGCGAAACTCCAGGGCGCGTTTCTCTCAGAGGTGTTTGCAAGGAATACAGAGGGACACAGACACAGGAGCCTCATGTCTCCTGCACAGCAACTCTTCCTATATAGACAAAGAGGGTCCTCATGGACAATTGGCCTGGAGGACAATTCCTCCTAGTGACACCAACAACAATCAAGACTTAACTGTAGATACTCACTCAGTTTCGCAACTGCGCCGCCCCCGCAGGCCGCCCGGCCCGGGACACTGGGGACGCCGCGGCGGCAGCGGCGCCCGGAGCCCGGCGGCCGCCCAGCGCCCATCCCCGCCGCGAGGCCCCCGCGCGCCTGGTTCCGCAGGCCGCGCGCCCCGCACACCGGACGGAGGCCCGGGCGCCCTCTCCGTGCACCTCCCGGCGCCACTAGACCTCAGTAGAGTTGACTGAATTCAAGGGATTAAGAAGAACAAATTGGGGAATTCGAAAAAGATGACGGCGGAGGTGAAGGCTGATGTGTTGCCTCACATGGCAGTTTCGGAAATACAACTGGAACATGGACTAGTGAGGGTGGCGACTGCTGCTCGCGTCTCCCCAGACCGGGCGGCTGCTCCTCTCAGTCAGCACCGCAGCCGGGGCCATGGGCTCGTGGGCGCTGCAGCAGCTGCTGTGGCGGCGGCCGCGGACTCGGCGCAGCGGCTCTCTGTGAAGGAAGAGACCATCTTTCTGCAGGAGGGGCGCATCCGCGCCACCGACCTGGCCGAACTGCGCAGTGAGATCCTCGAGGCCCCGGAGGCCGCCAACACCGATTTGGAGGATTCTTAGGAGTTCTCATCTTACATTCAAGCCCTTTAAGCCATTTTGACAGAGGAGAATCAAGAAGGCGGCTAAGTTAAACAAAGGAACTGCGAACTCCACCGCGCACAGCAATTTCAGGGGCACGAATGGAGGACAGAGCCTCTGCCATCCAGAACTACAGGAGAGATGGCTGAATGGTAGATTTATAGCTAAGAGGGAAGAGGAAACCAGCGAAATCGGAGGGGATGAGGTGTGGAGGCGCGTGGGTCTGGTTGGTAGCGGGGGAAAGGGGCTTTTGTTCCAAACCTAGGGGAGATTAGCTCTCCATCACACTGAAATCCAGCTTCTGGGGACCCATGGGAGACCCAGATGCCTGCGGGGAGAGGCGGGACTCTTGCGGAGGTGCCAAGCGCCCCTGGGTCTGGGGGAGGCCGCGCTCCCCTGGGTCCGAGTGAGGCCAGGGGTCCATAGATCCAGGTGAGGCCTCGCGCATCTAGGCCCGGGTGAGCCCAAGTGGCCCTGGGTCTGGGAGAGGCCAAACATCCCTGGGTCCAGGTGAGACCATGTGTCCCTGGATCGGGTGAGGCCTCGTGAACCTAGGCCCGGGTGAGCCCAAGTGGCCCTGGGTCTGGGAGAGGCCAAGCGTCCCTGGGTCCGGGTGAGACCATGTGTCCCTGGATCCAGATGAGGCCTCGTGCACCTAGGCCCGGGTGAGCCCAAGTGGCCCTGGGTCTGGGAGAGGCCAAGCGTCCCTGTGTCCGGTTGAGACCATGTGTCCCTGGATCCAGATGAGGCCTCGTGCACCTAGGCCCGGGTGAGCCCAAGTGGCCCTGGGTCTGGGAGAGGCCAATCGTCCCTGGGTCCGGGTGAGACCATGTGTCCCTGGATCCAGATGAGGCCTCGTGCACCTAGGCCCGGGTGAGCCCAAGTGGCCCTGGGTCTGGGAGAGGCCAAGCGTCCCTGGGTCCGGGTGAGACCATGTGTCCCTGGATCCGGGTGAGGCCTCGTGCACCTAGGCCCGGGTGAGCCCAAGTGGCCCTGGGTCTGGGAGAGGCCAAGCGTCCCTGGGTCCGGGTGAAACCATGTGTCCCTGGATCCGGGTGAGGCCTCGTGCACCTAGGCCCGGGTGAGCCCAAGTGGCCCTGGGTCTGGGAGAGGCCAAGCGTCCCTGGGTCCGGGTGAGACCATGTGTCCCTGGATCCTGATGAGGCCTCGTGCACCTAGGCCCGGGTGAGCCCAAGTGGCCCTGGGTCTGGGAGAGGCCAAGCGTCCCTGGGTCCGGGTGCGACCATGTGTCCCTGGATCCGGATGAGGCCTCGTGCACCTAGGTCCAGGTGAGCCCAAGTGGCCCTGGGTCTGGGAGAGGCCAAGCGTCCCTGGGTCCGGGTGAGACCATGTGTTCCTGGATCCAGATGAGGCCTCGTGCACCTAGGCCCGGGTGAGCCCAAGTGGCCCTGGGTCTGGGAGAGGCCAAGCGTCCCTGTGTCCGGGTGAGACCATGTGTCCCTGGATCCGGGTGAGGCCTCGTGCACCTAGGCCCGGGTGAGCCCAAGTGGCCCTGGGTCTGGGAGAAGCCAAGCGTCCCTGGGTCCGGGTGCGACCATGTGTCCCTGGATCCAGATGAGGCCTCGTGCACCTAGGTCCGGGTGAGCCCAAGTGGCCCTGGGTCTGGGAGAGGCCAAGCGTTCTGGGTCCGGGTGCGACCATGTGTCCCTGGATCCAGATGAGGCCTCGTGCACCTAGGTCCGGGTGAGCCCAAGTGGCCCTGGGTCTGGGAGAGGCCAAGCGTCCCTGGGTCCGGGTGAGACCATGTGTTCCTGGATCCAGATGAGGCCTCGTGCACCTAGGCCCGGGTGAGCCCAAGTGGCCCTGGGTCTGGGAGAGGCCAAGCGTCCCTGGGTCCGGGTGCGACCATGTGTCCCTGGATCCGGATGAGGCCTCGTGCACCTAGGCCCGGGTGAGCCCAAGTGGCCCTGGGTCTGGGAGAGGCCAAGCGTCCCTGTGTCCGGGTGAGACCATGTGTCCCTGGATCCGGGTGAGGCCTCGTGCACCTAGGCCCGGGTGAGCCCAAGTGGCCCTGGGTCTGGGAGAGGCCAAGCGTCCCTGGGTCCGGGTGCGACCATGTGTCCCTGGATCCAGATGAGGCCTCGTGCACCTAGGTCCGGGTGAGCCCAAGTGGCCCTGGGTCTGGGAGAGGCCAAGTGTCCCTGGGTCCGGGTGAAGCCAGAGCCTGGGTCCGGGTGAGGCCGTGTGCCCCTGGATCCATCCGGGTGAGGCTGGGTCCCAGGCCCGGGTGAGACCACGCGCCCCTTGGGTATGGGTGAGGCCACGTGCCCCTTAGTCCGGGTGACGCCGTGCCCCTGGGTTCGGCCGAGACCAAACCAGAGGGAGTCGGACCTCCGTTACCGCCATTTGTCCACCATCCAGAGCTGGGGGGTCAGTGCTGACATGTACACATAAGGAACTACTGGACATTGAAATTGAGTCTCAAAAGAACTGTTGGTCCAGGGGGAAGCTCGCTACAGACTGATTCATTTGCCTGTCAGCATAACTATTATTGCTCGTCTCACATTCAGTGCTTATTAGTATATATCTAGTGACATATGATCTCGCTCATCTAGGGGAAATGATGAACAACATAGACTGAGGAACAAGAACAGAACCAGAAGCAAGGAGGCATCGATCGGACTATCGGGCCTCAGAGGGAGGATAGGGGAGGGTAGGGGGAGGGTGGGGGGAGGGGGAGAGTTCAACCAAAGGACCTGTATGCATGCATATAAGCCTATCCAACGGTTAAGTTCAACAGGGGATTGGGGCATGCGTGGGGAGAGGGGTGGGATGGGAATGGGGGGATGAGGACAAATATGTGACACCTTAATCAATAAAGAAATTTAAAAAAAATAAATAAATAAATAAATAAAAAAAAAAAAAAAAAAAAAAAGAAGGTCAAGTACATCGGTGAAAATCCCAGTTGATGGCAATGGGAGGACCCTGATAACCATCCACCACACCACAGCACCCAGGCCAGGTGCTGGTCAGCCTTTGGAAGTGCAGCACTGCCCCCTACTGGAAATAGAACTTGATGACCAAGGGGTCTTACATTTCCAGAGTCAGAGATGCTCCCAACCCCGCCCCCCCCCCACCTCCCCCCCCAACACACACACACACACAAATTGCTCAACCATAGTACTTCAGAAAGTGGGAAAGAGGAAAGAGGAACAACAAAAACTTTGTCATTGGACGAGGTCAGGGCTGGCCAGCTGACCCAGGGAGGACAGACATCTGCCAGTTCCCCCTTTGTAGGCACAAGCCATATCCAAACCCACAGGGAATCCTAGCAAATGCAAAGATCCAAAGAACTGAGGGTGCTATTGCCAGAACAAGAGGCTCAATGAGAAGAATGAATGAGTCTCCACACTCCCACAGACCAGCTCACATCACTATTTTGATCTATTGAAAACATGTTCAGCACCTCCGATGTTCTCCAATATGGACCATTTTTCATTCAGCCAACAATGTTCAAGCCCTTCAGCTACATGATCACCCCATCATGTCAGATGCTCCCACTTCCATCAGGCAAGGTAGAACATAGACATAGAGTAACATGTAATTTCACATGGTACTGCTCAGGGAACATTAACATTAGGTGGGTTGTCAAGGGAAGTCATACAAGGATGTGAGGCTTTAAGTAAGCCTCAATAGAAAAGTCCTCTGACAAGGGAGAGAAATGGAGGAGCCACAGGAAGACTTGGGTTTATGTGGAGGAGTCAGGGGAGAAGAAAAAGTCAGGAGCCAGTTCTCAAAGCTACATAGTTCCAGGCTCACTCTGTAGACAGTGGATTCTTTTTTGAGCTGAGTATCATCACACAGAAAATGGAATTTGAGGGATATTCATTGGCAATTTCAACTCGAGGTACCCCAGTGGAATTCTTTTTCTTGTCCCTCCCCATTTCATAGTCTTTGGCTGAATTTATATCTCCCTTAATAACACCACCACCCACCAATTACCCTACATAGGAACTTGGAAGTCATCCTTCACTTTTCCTTGCTCCTGATCTTGATATCTATGCAGACACTAAGTTTTCTCTATACTGCCTTCTCTAAATACTTCTCAAAATCCTCCCCTCTCTATCCCTGCCAGCACCTCTATAATTCAGGCTCTCACTATCACTTGGTCATTTTGCCTCAAATTTAGTAGCCTTCATTTTATCCTCTGCATTGCAGTGGTTGCTCTCAAATTCAAATATAATCATGTTACCACCTATTACACTAATTTATCAGCTCCCTGTTGCTTTCCTAAGGAAGTCCTGGGCTTGTCACATGATCTAGTACTCACCTATCATTCCCCGTTCTAAATAACTTCTGTTCTAGTCTTATCAAACTACCTGCTGTCCCTTGTTCCAGGCTATTTCAGACATCGGGGTCTTTGCATATGCTGTTTCAACTTCAATGGGCCAGATTGCTTTATACCTCAGGACCTTTGCATGTGTTGTTCCAACTTCTTGGACCACCATTCTATTTCCTGCATGTCCTTCATCCACTTAGTATTTACCTATTCCTGGAGACAGGAATCCAGGCGCAAGCATTACCTCTTCTATGAAGCTCCTCAGGCTGATTTTAGTACTCCTCTTGCTCTATCCATGGTCCACTCTACTACCTTCATTATAGCATACATCACACTGGATAAACTGAGGACTCAGATGTCTGTTTTTCCCCACTTGGCCATTTTTTGCAGTCCTGTGTCTCCAGCACCTATCAGAGTTCTGGCTCCATGGTAGATTGTTAGTAATTGTGTTGCATTTAATATAAGAAAAACACAAACAAATGATTTTTAAAAATCTGTGTCTCACAGAAAGAAAACTTGGAACTCTCAAGATCTTATAACCCGAGCATCCCTCTAAATGGAAACTTCCAAGAGCAAAATGGAGCCATAACCTGGAAAGAAGTTTTGTTTGAGGCCCATGTGACTTGACCCCTTGTATACAAGCACTTATAGGGTTAGATTATAGAAGTAGAAATATTTATATGCCCACATTTATGTGAGTTCACTTTATTCTGATTATATTCTGTCTTCTTGGGCTTAGCATAGCCCCAAAGTACTTCAGTTTGTCATATATGAAGGAACGGAAATTATCTTGCAGCTGCCCCAAGATGTCTGCTCAGTATCTTTCATCTGGCCAAATTGGTGCCCCATTGAGCCCTCTCTTTCACTCTGCCACCAAATGCCTTTCCCATTCTTGGATGTGGAATATACCAGAATGTCAAGACAGATCTCCTACCATGCAGGGCTCTGAGCCATCCTGCTGTTTTACAGAGCCAAAGGGCTCCCTGCATCACCTCAAGTACTTCCAAATGAACCCAGAAAGACAAGTGGAGGGCAAGCAGAACACAAACATGCACCTGTAAAAATAGCCCTGTATTCACAGCCGCTCATGAGCTAGGTGGGAGCAGTAACAGATGGCTACGTCTGCCTAATTTTCCAATCCCTGAGGTTGTATCTCTCTCCTTCTCTTCCATCTTTTCTTGGAACATGGTTTTGGCAGGCAGTAGATCCCTTGGAATCAACAGTATCCTTCAAAGTCATTCCAACATGGTACAGCAATCAAGGCCAACCCACCCACATGCTACCGAGAGTCTGAAACACAGGGTAATAAACATGAGTCATGCCCAAAATACATCAGTAACCTTGTTGGGGTGTCCCTGAATTTTAACAAAGCACATTAGTTGATCAATGTCCCTTTTAAAAGTAAAGACAAAAGAAACTGGACTCAAATGAAAGTTAGCAGATATTTAGGCAATGTTATTTGTTGATTGCCAGCCACGTGCCTGGGCACAGCAGGCCATGCTGTCCTAATTCCTGCTGCCTTCCCACCACTAGGGCACCACCTATGGCCAATCAGTTTCCTTAGTTAGAAAAGCATACGGACCTTTGGATAAACATTGACTGAAGCTGATCTTCATAGCAGGTGTTCCCCAGAACAGACTACCAGTATCTCTCCAGTTATTAATGTTTGTAAATATTTTATAGTGATTTTAAAACTGTGAAACACAATGTTTTCAAAATCACTCAAGCTTCCTTTTGAATTCTATTTTGACAGTATCCTCTGTAAACTTCCTGAATCCAGTCATTAAAAGAGATTATATTTCAAAGTTTTATATAAGTGAAATATTAATATAGTTCTCCATATTTCATTTTCCTTATCATATAGGATAAAGGAAATGTACTTAATTTTTCCACCAAGCACCATGCTGATGCCCCCAGATCACTTTCAGGTGACCTAGTATTCCATACAAATATTATCATCTTTGATGAGCAGCAGGAGTAAACAAATTTAGGAGATAGCATGCTAAGAAAATTGGGCTTAGTCTGTCAAACATTTTTTGAGCACTTACTACATAAGCATTGTGCTAGGCCCTCTAGAAGAATATTATATTGATACTAGTGGCCCGGTGCATGAAATTCATGCATGGGAGGGGTGTCCCTCAGCCTAGCCTGAACCCTCTCCAATCTGGGACCCCTTGGGGGATGTCCGACTGCCAGTTTAGGCCCAATCCCAGGTATCGGGCCTAAACTGGCAGTCGGACACCCCTCTCGCAATCCGGGACTGCTGGCTCCTAACTACTCACCGGCCTGCCTGCCTGATCACCCCTAACCACTCTGCCTACCAGCCTGCTCGCCCCCAACTGCCCCCCCCAGCCTTCTCGCCCCCAACTGTCCCCTTCCCTGCCAGCCTGATCACCCCCAACTGCCCCCCTGCCAGCCTGATTGCCCCTAACTTCCCCCCACTGCCAGCCTGCTTGCCCCCAACTGCGCCCCCCCGCCGGCCTGATCACCTCCAACTCCCCAACTGCCCTCCCCTCCTGGCCTGATCGCCCTTAACCACCTCTGCCTTGGCCCCGCCACCATGGCTTTGTCCAGAAGGACGTCCAGAAGGAGTCCCGGTCTAATTAGCATATTACCCCTTTATTAGTATAGAAGGTTATCTCTGACCTCACAGAGCTTTCTATCTAATGAGATAAACAACTAACTTTAATGCTTAGCAGGATGCAAGGGGTGAGGCACACTTACAGAGCACTGAATATATACCAGGAGCTTAATAGTCTTCATTTCACTAATCCCCACCACAGCCCTTTGATTAGATATTATCACCCTTCCAAAGGTGGTGAAAACTGAGGCTCAGAGAGGTTATATGACTTGCCCAAGGTCACACAGAGTAAAACATTGATATACATAAGCCTAGGTCTGTTTGACGCTGTACAACCCATGCTCTTTCTCTAAACTGAACCATGTTCCTTCTCAATAAAAGTAGTAGAATGCTGATTGCAGTACATTGAGCTCCATAGAGACAGCGCTGGGGCATGTGCGAGCCGGCCGGGCACTGGGTGAACTATGCGCTGGCTGGGGAAAAGTAATTAAACATGGGCAAAGGAGATCCTAAGAGGCCGAGAGGCAAAATGTCATCGTTTGCTTTCTTTGTGCAAACTTGCCTGGAGGAACACAAGAAGAAGCACCCAGATGCTTCAGTCAACTTCTCAGAGTTTTCTAAGAAGTGCTCAGACAGGTGCAAGACCATGTATGCTAATATGCATCAGAGACAATTGAAGATGAAAAAAACTACCACCCCCATATATAACTAATTTGTGCTGTGCACCAACAAGAACCTGATTTAAATTTCCATGACAATTTACAACCCCCGTACTGTACCAGGCAAGGTTAGTGGCTATTGAGAAAGGAAAATTTGAAGACATGGCAAAGACGGACAAGGCCCATTATGAGAGAGAAATGAAAACTTATATTCCTCCTAAAGGGGAAACAAAAAAGAAATTCAAGTATCCCAACGCACCCAAGAGGCCTCCTTCGGCCTTTTTCTTATTTTGTTCTGAGTATCGCCCAAAAATCAAAGGAGAGCATCCCGGCCTATCCATTGGTGACGTTGCAAAGAAGTTGGGCGAGATGTGGAATCACATTGCTGCAAATGACAAGCAGCCTTATGAAAAGAAGGGAGTTTTCAAGGCTGAAAAAAGCAAGAAAAAGAAGGAAGAGGAAGAAGACAAGGAAGATGAAGAGGAGGAGGAAGATGAAGAAGAAGATGAAGAAGATGATGATGAATAACTTGGTTCTAGCACAGTTTCTTTTCTTGTCTATAAAGCATTTAACCCCCCTGTACACAACTCACTCCTTTTAAAGAAAAAAATTGAAATGTAAGGCTGTGTAAGATTTGTTTTTAAACTGTACAATGTCTTTTTTTGTATAGTTAACACACTACTGAATGTGTCTTTAGATAGCCCTGTCCTGGTGTTATTTTCAATAGCCACTAACCTTGCCTGGTACAGTATGGGGGTTGTAAATTGGCATGGAAATTTAAATCAGGTTCTTGTTGGTGCACAGCACAAATTAGTTATATATGGGGGTGGTAGTTTTTTCATCTTCAGTTGTCTCTGATGCTTATTATACGAAATAATTGTTGTTCTGCTAACTGAATACCACTCTGTAATTGCAAAAAAAGTTGCAGCTGTTTTGTTGACATTCTGAATGCTTCTAAGTAAATACAATTTTTTTTATTAGTATTGTTGTCCTTTTCATATGTCTGACTTTTCTCTTCTTGAGAGGAAGCTAGCCTTGCTTTTGCCCATTTTGGATCATATGATTATTAGTGTTTATCTTTTCATATAGTTAGCTGATATAAAGCTTTTGTCTACACACCCTGCATACTTGTGATGAGGGTAATGGAGAGTTGAATTGAGACAGTTTTCATCCATAACAAACTCAAAATTCTTGATCAGTTGATTAATTTTCACATAGCCCAGTTACATTTACAAAGTGAAAAGTAACCACTCTGCTCACAGCATGGGATTATTAGAATCAAACATTTGAAAGTGTCCTTGAAGGACTAATAGAAATGTATGTTCTAATCTTTACATGAGGACTTGACATTTTTTTTTTAAATATTTTTATTGAGGTATTATATGTGTACATATCTTACTATTACCCCCCCACCCCACACCCACACATGCCCTCCCCCCCCCAGAGTTTTGCGTCCATTGTTTATGCTTATATGCATGCATACAAGTCCTTCGTTTGATTTCATAACTCCCCCACCTTTCCCAAACTTTCCCCCTGTACTTTGAAAGTCTGTTTGATGCTTTACTGTCTCTGTATCTATCTTTTTGTTCACCACTTTATAATGTTCTTTACTATCCCTAAATGAGTGAGATCATGTGGTATTTTTCTTTCATTGACTGGCTTATTTCACTTAGCATAATGTTCTCCAATTCCATCCAGGTTGCTGCAAATGATGAGAATTCCTTCTTTTTTATGGCAGCATAGTATTCCATTGTGTAGATGTACCACAGTTTTCCGATCCACTCATCTGCTGACGGGCACCTAGGCTGTTTCCAAATCTTAGCTATTGTAAATTGTGCTGCTATGAACATAGGGGTGCATATATCCTTTCTGATTGTTTTTTCTAGTTTCTTCGGATATATTCCCAGGAGTGGGATTACTGGGTCAAATGGGAGTTCCATTTTCAGTTTTTTGAGGAAACTCCATACTGTTCTCCACAGTGGCTGCACCAGTCTGCATTCCCACCAGCAGTGCACGAGGGTTCCTTTTTCTCCGCATCCTCGCCAACACTTGTTGTTTGTTGATTTGTTGATGATAGCCATTCTGACAGGTGTGAGATGGTACCTCATTGTTGTTTTGATTTGCATCTCTCGGATAATAAGTGACTTTGAACATGTTTTCATGTGTCTCTTGGCCTTCCTTCTGTCTTCTTTTGAAAATATTCTGTTTAGGTCTGTTGCCCATTTTTTTATTGGATCATTTATCTTCCTCTTATTGAGTTGCATAAGCTGCCTGTAGATGTTGGAGATTAAACCTTTATCAGTGATAGCATTTGCAAATATGTTTTCCCATGCAGTGGGCTTTCTTGTTGTTTTGTTGATGGTTTCTTTTGCTGTAAAAAAGCTTTTTATTTTGATGTAGTCCCATTTGTTAATTTTCTCTTTAGCTTCCATTGCCCTAGGGGCAGTGTCAGTGAAGAAGTTCTTGTGGCATATGTCTGAGATTTTGTTGCCTGTGGATTCCTCTAGTATTTTTATGGTTTCCCGTCTTATGTTTAAGTCCTGTATCCATTTTGAGTTTATTTTTGTGTATGGTGTAAGTTGGTGATCTAGTTTCATTTTTTTGCATGTATCTGTCCAGTTTTCCCAACACCATTTATTGAAGAGACTGTCTTGACTCCATTGTATGTTCATGCCTCCTTTGTCAAATATTAATTGAGCATAGTGGTTTGGGTCGATATCTGGGTTCTCTATTCTGTTCCATTGATCAATATGTCTGTTCTTGTGCCAGTACCAGGCTGTTTTGAGAACAGTGGCTTTGTAATACAGCCTGAAATCTGGTATTGAGATCCCACCTACTTTATTCTTCTTTCTGAGGATTGCTGAGGCTATTCGGGGTCTTTTTTTATTCCAGATGAATTTTTGGAGAGTTCTTTCTAGGTCTGTGAAATATGCTGTTGGTATTTTGATGGGGAGTGCATTGAATCTGTAGATTGCTTTGGGTAGTATGGACATTTTAATGATGTTGATTCTACCAATCCAGGAACATGGTATGTTCTTCCATCTGTTTACGTCTTCCTCTATCTCTTTTTTCAGTGTCCTGTAGTTTTCTGCGTATAGGTCTTTTACCTCCTTAGTTAAGTTTATTCCTAGGTATCTTAATTTTTTTGGTGCGATGGTAAATGGGATTGCTTTTTTAGTCTCTCTTTCTGTAAGTTCATTATTGGTGTATAGAAAAGCCATAGATTTCTTGGCGTTAATTTTGTATCCCGCTACATTGCCGAATTCATTTATTAAGTCTATTAGTTTTTTGATGGAATCTTTTGGGTTTTTTATGTACAATATCATGTCATCTGCAAATAAGGACAGCTTCACTTCTTCTTTTCCAATTTGGATGCCTCTTATTTCTTCTTCTTGCCTAATTGCGATAGCTAATACTTCCAGTACTATGTCAAATAGAAGTGGTGAGAGTGGGCATCCCTGTCTTGTTCCTGTTCTTAGGGGAAATGGTTTTAGTTTTTGCCCATTGAGTATGATGTTTGCTGTGGGTTTATCATAAATAGCTTTTATTATGTTGAGGTATGAGCCTTCTATTCCCACCTTGTTGAGAGTTTTTATCAAGAAAGGGTGTTGGATTTTGTCAAATGCTTTTTCTGCATCTATTGATATGACTATGTGATTTTTATCTCTCAATTTGTTTATGTGATGTATCACGTTTATTGATTTGCGGATATTGTACCATCCTTGCATTCCTGGAATAAATCCTACTTGGTCATGGTGTATGATCTTTCTGATGTACTGCTGGAGCCGATTTGCTAGAATTTTGTTGAGGATTTTGGCATCAATGTTCATGAGGGATATTGGCCTGTAATTCTCTTTCATTGAGTTGTCTTTATCTGGTTTTGGTATTAGGGTGATGCTGGCTTCATAGAAGGAGCTTGGAAGTGTTCCTTCCTCTTGAATTTTTTGGAATAGTCTGAAGAGGATAGGTTTTAGTTCTTCCTTGAAAGTTTGATAAAACTCTCCTGTGAATCCATCTGGCCCCGGGCTTTTGTTTGCCGGAAGCTTTTTGATGACTGCTTCAATTTCTTCCATAGTTACTGGCATGTTGAGCTGTTTAGAATCTTCCTGATTGAGTTTTGGAAGGTTGTATTTTTCTAGGAATATGTCGATTTCCTCTAGGTTGTCCAGTTTGTTGGAATAGAGTTGTTCGTAGTATTTTGTAACAATCCTTTGTATTTCGTCGGGGTCTGTTGTTATTTCACCTCTTTCATTTCTGATTTTGTTTATTTGGGTCCTCTCTCTTTGCTTCTTGGTGAGCCTGGCTAGAGGTCCATCAATCTTGTTTATCCTTTCAAAGAACCAGCTCTTGGTTTTGTTGATCTTTTGTATTGTTTCTTTGGTCTCTATGTCGTTTATCTCCGCTCTGATCTTTATTATTTCTTTCCTTCTGCTTACACTGGGCTTATCTTGTTGCTCTCTCTCTAACTCTTTGAGTTGTTGGGTTAGGTAATTTATTACCATTGTTTCTTGTTTTTTGAAGTAGGCTTGTAGAGCTATGAACTTCCCTCTCAGGACTGCTTTCATTGTGTCCCATAGATTTTGGATTGTTGTGTTTTCATTGTCGTTTGTTGCCATGATGTTTTTTATTTCTTCCTTGATGTCTTTGGTAACCCAGTCATGGTTTAATAACATGCTGTTTAGTCTCCAAGTGTTTGATTTCTTTGGGTTGTTTTTATTGTAGTTGATTTCCAGTTTTATGCCACTGTGATCTGAGAAGATACTTGATATGATTTCTATCTTCTTGAATTTGGAGAGACTTTGCCTATGTCCTAACATATGGTCTATCTTTGAAAATGACCCATGTGCACTTGAGAAGAATGTATATTCTGTGGCTTTGGGGTGAAATGTTCTGAAGATGTCGATTAATTCCATCTGTTCTAGTGAGTCATTTAGGGTTGATGTTTCTTTGCTGATTTTTTGTTTAGAGGATTTGTCCAATGGTGATAGTGGGGTATTGAAGTCTCCTACTATGATTGTATTACTGTCAATCTCTCCTTTGATATCTTCCAGGAGTTTTTTAATGTATCTTGGTGCTCCTGTATTGGGTGCATATATGTTTACCAGAGTTATTTCTTCTTGTTGGATTTCTCCCTTTAGTATTATGAAGTGGCCTTCATTATCTCTTGTTATGTCCTTCACTTTGAGATCTAATTTGTCAGATATAAGTATTGCAACCCCAGCTTTTTTTTCATTTCCATTTGCCTGGAAAACCTTTTTCCATCCCTTTACTCTCAGTCTGTATGCATCCTTTTTTTTGAGGTGGGTTTCCTGTAGACAGCAGATATCTGGGTTTTGCTTTCTTATCCAGTCTGTTACCCTGTGTCTTTTGATTGGGGCATTCAATCCATTTACATTTAAAGTTATTATTGATAGGTACTTATTTGACGCCATTTTTATTCTATACCCCTGTGTACCTTCTTTGCTTCCTATTTCTTTCTTTTTTTTACAGCAGACCCTTTAGCATTTCTTTCATTGCTGGTTTGGTGGTGATAAACTCCCTTAGTCCTTTTTTGTCTCTGAAGCTCCTGATTTCACCTTCAATTTTGATTGATAGCCTTGCTGGGTACAGTATTCTTGGATTTAGACCCTTCCTTTGCATGACTTGGTATATTTCATTCCATTTCCTTCTGGACTGATGAGTTTCTGTTGAGAAATCAGTTGCTAGTCTGATGGGGATTCCTTTGTATGTAACTGTCTGTCTCTCTCTGGCCGCTTGTAAGATTCTTACTTTGTCGTTGGTGTTTGCCAACTTAACTATAATGTGCCTTGGTGTCGGTCTTTTGGGGTTCATTTTGCTTGGAACTCTGTGAGCTTCTTGGATTTGTGTGGGTTTTTTCTTCCCTATATCAGGGAAGTTTTCTGTTATTATTTCTTCAAACAGGTTTTCTATTCCTTGCTCAGTTTCCTTTCCTTCTGGCACCCCTATTATCCTGATGTTGTTTTGTTTTGTATTGTCCCGAAGTTCCCTTACGTTCTCCTCAATCTTTCTAATTTTTGTTTCTAGAAGCTGTTGTAATTGGGTATTTTTTTCCATCTTGTCTTCTAGCTCACTTATGCGGTCCTCTGCTTCATCTAGTCTACTCTTGATGCTTTCTATTGAGTTCTTTACAGCAGCGATGTCACTTTTCATTTCTTCTTGGTTCTTCTTCATTTCTTCTTGGTTCTTACTCATATTGTCGAATTTGTCTTCCATCCTTTTCAGCCACGTTATGACCATTTCTCTGAATTCTTTCTCTGATAGGTTGTTTGCCTCTAAATCGTTTACTTCCTTTTCTGGTGATGCCTGCTTCTCTTTCCTGTGGGGGCTGTTTCTTTGTCTCCCCATGGTCTCTCTTCTCCGGATGTCTGGTTATATAGATTTCTCTCTCTGGCGTTGATTTAAAGGTATAAAATACAACACAACCAGGCACAACAGACAAGGCACTGAACAGAATTGTATTCACGATATTAATAACCTCCAATAAAGGTAACCACCAGAGAAAGACAAATTAGGGAATAGGAGTGGAAGAGGGAGAGTAAAAAGAAAGAACAACAACGAAGAAAAAAACAACAACAAAGAGTGTGAATCTGAACTTGGGAAAAGAGCAGAAAGAAAGAAAAGAAATAACAGAAAAGAAAAAGAAAAGAAAAAAAAAGTAAGAGAGACAAGAATGATACTAAGAGAGAAAAGGGGAACAAACTATATATATGGGGAGTAAACTCCACTAGAACAACCACTATTCCCAGCAAATTCCAGCAACACGAGCCTGGAGATTAATACAAACTGCAACAGCAGCTAATATCAAGTGAGGCAAGGGAAAACAAAAGTAAAAAACAAACAAAAACAAAGCAAACAAAAGAACCAACCAAACCAACAAAAAGAATAATCTAAACAATCTCATAAAAAAGCATAAAAATTCAATCTAATCAACATTCAAGCAAACAACAACAAAAGGCCCGAGAGAAAAATAATTTTTTAAAGGTAGCGTAGAGAGAGGTTTGTATGGATTTGGAGCAGGGGGTTGGGAATTAGATATATAAGTAGGGTGAAGTTTTAGCAGGGAGTAAACTGAAAAAGTAGGGAAAATCTAAAGCCAGAAAGGGTTAAGATAAACTGGGACCAAAAGGAGAAAGGTTAGGAGAGTGATGGCATAATGTTAGCTTTGAGATAGGGTAAAGCGATTGTAAGGGAAAGATGCAAATCGAATGTAGGACACTAATCCAAAAATAAAAGAAAGAGAAAATCAAGTGACATTAAAAAAAAAAAAAAAAAGTAAAATAATAGTAATAATAGTGCTGATTGAAAATAAAAATGTAATAATTAAAAAGGTGAAAATCAAGTGAGGAAAAAGAAAAAAATATTAGTTTCTTAAGTAAAAGATGCAAAAAATGAAAATAAAAAAATATGAGAATAAAAAATTTAAAAAATTGAAAAAAGAATTGAAAATTAAAAAATAGGAAGACTAAAATGTGCAGTAGCGGCTGTCATTCACTTCCTCTATTATTCTGTTTGGTATGCCTTTTTCCCAGTCTGGGCGGTATTTCAGTTCAGCTTCATTCCAGGGCTCCTCAGTGTTGGAAGCCAGTCCTGCTTTTTAAGCCAGCCCTATCTTAATTTCTCGTATTTATTTTTGATTACACCAGAGACAATTAGCGTTTCAGCCCCTGGGTGGCAGTGTTTCTGAATTGACTTCCGGGCCTCTCTAGCTCTTTTTTCTTTTTTTTTTTCCCCTTCTATGGCACTCACTACCGGTTTGTGGAGATGTGCGCCTCAGAGCTGCCTCTCTGATGGTCGCACGCAGCTCTGGTCCCCAGGTTCCGAAAAAACACCTTCCCCCTGCAGTCTTTCAGGGTTTCCACCTGGGTTTGCCTCTGTATTGGGCTTAGCAATCAGAGTCGGAAAGAGCCCAGGTGTGCGGACCGTGGGTCTGTGCCCCAGACTAAGGAGCCTGCACTCCTTTGAAAATTCTTAGTCTGACCCTCCTCGTCAGATTAAAATGAGTTGCTTTCAAGAGGTCACTTCTGTTAGCAGCTCAGAAGACCCCCCTCCTCATTCACGGATCACGGCAGTTCCAACTGCCGCCGATTTTTCTAGGCACAGACCTCCCGGCTCCTGCCGGTCCTGCGGCTGCCGCGCTTCCCTCACCCAGCGCCTCCCTCACCCACCGCGGGGATCAGAAACCGCAGCTTATTTCAGACAAAATCTGACCTTTCCGTGGTGCAGTGAAGAGTTTCTTTGAATCCAAATGTTTGCGCTGATAGGGGACCGGTGGTCTGGTGCTCCCAGCAGCTCAGTGTTTGCAGTTGTCGCAGAAAGTCAGGTTTCCGCTAAAATCCTCCTTTCCTTGCAAGATGGCGAGGCGCCCGGCGAGCCCGCAGCTCCAGGAGGGGACCCAGCCCCTGTGGGTGCTGCGCGGTCAGAGGAACACTGCCCAGCACTCCCCCGCCTTCTCCTGGAGTTTAGCTGTCCCTTGGCTTGCCCACATACACTCCCTCTGCGAGCCTCTGCTGCTCCGACTCTCCGCCCCAGGAACAGACTCCAAACCCGACTCTATTCCGTCGCCATTTTCCTCTTCCCTGAGGACTTGACATTTTTTAAAACTCCCATTACCATGTAATGGCAGTTATGTTTGCAGTTCCCATGTTAAAGAAGGCCTGAGAGTGTATCCCTAAAAGCATGAGCTTAAAATACAAGACTGCCATATGAAGTTTTTTGTTGACATTAGTCCTGGCAAAGGCTCTGGAAAAAAAAAATGCTCACTGTAAATGACTTTTATTTATCTAAATATGGATTGCTTAGGAAACTTGAGACTCCATTAAACGTATTTTTAATTAATTGGGCCAACTTTTAAAATTGTATGCCACATTTAAGATCGAGTATATTTTCCAAATTATAGTTTGCCCCTTTATAAATCAAATAGACATGAGGGAAGTAAACTTTGTATCACAGATTGAATTGTCCAATTTCTTTAAATTTGATTTTTATAAAACTCAAAATTCATTAGGGTCATATGTTATCCGCTTAGCTGTGGAGGAAACAATTTGGCAATTTTTGTGGGTTTTGACATTATCATTGTCTTACGGTGCCAGTGTTTTAAAATAGCGTTCTTGTAATTTTACATGCTTTTGTGACGGAGTGCTGTTTTGTTGTGTAATGCTGACTTGGATATTTTCACTTGTGTTTGTTTATGTAATTTCAGGAGGAATACTGAACATCTGAGTCCTGGATGATACTAATAAAGTAATAGTTGGAGAGGTTTAAAAAAAGTAGTAGCATGCTGGGGTGACTAAGCAAGAAGTTAAGGATGCTGACATAGATATCAGAAAGAGCTTCAGGGAGGAGGTAGCATTTGAGCTGAGACTTGAAGGAACATGAGTTCAATAGGGAATTCATGAGAAAAAATGCCAGACTAAGGAAACTAAAAGTGTGTGAGCTCTTCATTCAACACATTTACTTAACATGTATATATGTTGAACCCAGCTCCGGGTACTAAGGAGACAGAGGTGAGCAAGACAAACAAATAAATTCCTTTTTTCATGGCACTAAGGTTCTAATAGAGGAAAGAGGCCTAAACAAACACTATAACAAATTATAGACGCTACAATTGTGGCTGCAAAGTGTACAGAGCATCAGGTTGAGAGTGACGTTGAGGCAGGGAGAGAACGGGAATGTCCTAGATAAAGTGATCAGGGAGGGCTGTCTGGGATGTTTATATTTGAGCAGGGAGCTGAATGGAATGAAGAGCAAGCTGTGCCGAAGTCCACAAGAGGAGCTCTCCAGGCAGAGGCCCTGAGGAGGGAATGAGCTTGCTCGGAGGATTCCAGTATGGCGGAGGCAGGCTGAGCAAGGGGAGCTTAGTAGGAGATGAGGCAGGGAGATGAGCAGGGGCTGATGCCAGAAGGCTTTGGATTTCAGTCTCAGAGTGATGAAAAGCCCCAAGAGGGTCCTGAGAAGGAGCATAACATGCTATCATACATTTTAGGGAGATTCCCCTGGGAGCTGAATGGAAAATTGATTATGGGGGCAAGAGGAGAAACAGAAGGCTGACTTATGAGACTGTAGCAGTCCAGGTAAAAGACTATGGTGGCCTGGGAAAAGGTGCAAGCAGGGCAAGTGGCCTGCTTTGGAATATATTTGGGTGATAGGTCCTACCAGGTTTCTGGTCTGTTGAGGAAGAAAAGTTGCTAAGAGCCTAGTATGAAGGATAGATTCTACACACCTGAGATAAAAAGATTGACAGTGAGCCCGTGGCTCCCTGAAAGAGGGGAGCGACCAGAAGGTATGTGGAGGAGTAAAGATCTGCAAGTGACTTGGAGAGTAAGAAGGACCACAACCAAATGAGAGTGTCTACCGGAGAGGGAAGGTTTCAGTGGGAGCCAGGAAATTGAGGAAGGATCTGTGTCTGGATTCAGGGTATAGATGAAGTTGTTTGCAATTAACTAGAGACTCTGAAGAGTATAGTGGAAAGGGTTGGGAGAGGAACAATTACATCTGTTTTAGGGAGAAGGAAGCACAGAGCCACAAGGGGTTGGAAATGATGGTGACTGGAAAAGTATTTTTCAGTTTGGATGAAAAAACATAGGTGAGTCATGGGGGAAATAATTGGCGTAGACATTTCCACAGGACTAGACCTGGAAGTCTCTGATGGATTGAGTTCACTGATGAATTGAAGGACTTGGACCTCTCTGGAACAAGCCAGCTGCTCCTGGAAATCCTAGATCGGGAAGGCTGGCAATGGGATTGTTTGGTTCCCAGGAGCCTCACCAAGTGCTGGATGTAAAATTAGCTCCAGATGGATGGAAGGCCTTTCTGGATGACAGCCTTCACAGCTTGTCTTAACTGTGACTCCAAGGGAATTAAAAAAAAAAAAAAACACAACAGCAACAGTGTCATTGATTTTAAAATAACTCTAGATGAGATAGTTGCCTGTACTTTCTGTTTCCTTTTACTCAACTTATACTTCTCAGTCCACAGAGATCTGATTTCTACCCATTTCACTTCATCAAAACAGCTCTGGCTAAGCTCACTAGTGGCCTGCCTCCATGTTGTTTGTTTCAATTGCATTTTTCAGCCCTCATCTGACATCTCAGTTCAACTGACCAACCCTTCTTCAAGAAACGCTTTCTTCCTTTCTAATTCCACAGTGATACTGCCTCTCTTGGTTATGCTCCTACCCCTTTAGCCACTCATTTTCTCTGTCTCTAAAACACTCTTCTTCTTAGCCTTTAAAATGTTGGAGTTGCTTAATCCTTTATTATAGGCCCTTTACCCTTGTCATTTTATCTCCCCTATATAGGCAAGCTCATTCATATTTCAATTGTCTAATATAATGGTGGCTACGGGAGTGTCCAGAGGTGTACATGACTAAGGCATGTGAGAGATTGCTTGAGTTGGGTCATTGCTACCCAAGTGGAAAATGTAGCCTTAGGGTGGATAATGAAGCCCAAGGAAAGTATATGTAGAGGGAGAAAGGAGAATTTAAGCTAGACAGAACTCTGGGGAAACTATTCACTGGACTGGAAGATGAATAGGCACCAATAAGTAAAGGTACTTGCTGTTATCATTCATCATGATTACCATTATTCTACAAGTTAAGTACATTTCAAGACCTGTATTTATTATCTATGCATTAGCTTTTTATTAGCATTCCCTACATTCCACCCATTGCCTTTATTCAAAGCATTCATGCCTACTTTTCCTGGTTCATGCTACCAGGCTTTGGTTTATCAATTCAATCCATCAACAGCAATTCTTATTGATTACTCAAGGATGTGTGGTGATGTTTAAAGCACTATAATCCATCTTTATCGTCAGAGATTTTGATGGAATATTGTATGTTCATCATTAATTTTATCAAGGGAACAACTACAGAAGATCCCTTCCAGCAATCAACAATAATTATTACATGCAACTAAAAGGAGTAGGTTCTACTTTTGAAAATCCACAATCTAGCCAACACTCATGTATATGCAAAGCCGTTATCTACAATGTATCTCACAGAAACCCTGCTGTTAAGCTTTTGACCCACTCTAATGAATTAACTGTTTTATTGACATCTGCACCCTTCAATTCCAAAAGTAACTACATATTTCCTTGATAGCCCACCTTTCCATTTCATTTTATTTTCAGACTGTTTTTCAGAGAACTCATTATAAAGGGGGTAACACTCATCTTGGGACCAGAATGCCTGAGTTGGAGCCTTGACTTGTAATTCATTCAATCATGCACAAAACCTCATTTTTCTCATTTCTGAATCTGTGTGAACAATCTTACAATCCTACCTTACCTCCCCTAAAAAAGCAGGTGGTGAGAGTATTACTATTAGGGAATATTTTGGAAATCTAAACACAGCCATTGCCCTTGCTCAGTGGAAAGTTTAAGAGAGTCACCTGTTCTCTGCAGCTTTATGGCTTAGATTGTAGGGAACTGCTTCATGGAAGCCACCATTAATTGATTACAAGTGTATTTGCAGAATATTAGACACACCTAACTTCTGGTCTATCTGTAGACATGTTCCTCCCAATTAGATCCTCAAAATTGCCCTGGGAGATAAGGAGGGAAGGGACTATTGTTCCCATTTTGCAAATGAGAAAAAGGAGGCTCAGGGCTGAGCAAACTGACCAAAATTACACAGCTAGAAAATAAACACCAGAAATAAATTTTTCAGATTCTCTAATTTATAGTTGTACACCTTGCCACAGCTTTAATAAGATAAAATAAATCCTTCCTTGGTGCAAGGAATGATAATTTAATAACCTGAGTTAATGCACCTCTAAAAGGGTTCATTTCTCCCCAACCTACATTGGGTAAAGTCTATTCGAAATTCTCAAAAACTGATTTATAAGAATCAGAAGGTGCATGAAGCTTTACCTATACAACAAAAATAATAATACTCAGCATTCACATGCAACTTCACATTTTGTAGATATTGACAATAAGCAATTAAAAATTTATTTCCTAAATGGCTATTACAATTATTTCAGAACATAAACCACATAGGCAAGTTTCCTTTTTATTGGATAGAAATGTTTTAAAGATCAATTTTAACAACACTACTTTAAATGTGCAGAGCTCAGAGCCTCATTCTGATGGGAGACATTCTTCAAGTCTTGCGCATTTAATTTACAACAAGCTTCAATAAATTGTTCTCTTTAGTGGTCTCATGTTATAGAGGTCACACACACACACACACACACACACACACACACACACACACACACTGAAGCTTAGCTGTAGACAGACACTGTACAGTGCATTCTAGTCATTTCAGCTTGGGACACAGAAGACTCCAAACTCATGAAATGAAACACTATTGACCCCGTTTAAAATTCTTCTCTGGTTTTCAGGGAGAGAAAGTGATTCCAAAGCAGCTTTCATAGGTATTTGTCTTCATGAGTAAGACATTGCCTAGTCTGACACACTGTGATGTTTGCAAGGTGAAGGATGTATTTGAGATGAGAGGATTTTGTATGTGCAAAGTGATATGGACCAAGAGAGCCCCACATGTCAGCTCTTTACACATGACCTTGGCTTGGCTGCACTAACTGGTTTTTATGAGTTTTTATGAAATAGAATACCCAAGCCCCCTTTTTAATTACAAAATACGTCTCCCTCCCCCACCATCAGATTTCTACTCATTTCAGCACTGAAAACATGTCATCACGATTCCTAGTAGCTTGCTTCTGTTTCCGCTTCAGTAGATACCCTGTAGATGGGAAGTCACAAAACAGCTTTGCATCCCATCAAGTTGCCTCCACCCCAAAACAGCTGCAATGCTTATCTAATTAAACCCCAGCGCCAAACTGTGAGCTTCTGCATCAATCATTAATATTGTATTTTGGATCATTTTAAATTCTGACTGGGGGTATGTGGTTCCACGCACACGGGTCTCTAAAGGAGATTTTTCAAATAATCTTTAAGCGGCATTGGAAAAATAAAACAAGCTGCCTGCTGTTTGACAAGAGTGCCACTACCCTGCTGCACCCTGATTAGCTGTTAATACTAATTGAGAGATGAATATTATTTATTCCGCAATGCTAAAGATGTTTTTTTATTCTTATGAAAAGAAAAATGCAGTTCTCCTTGCCTCAGAAACGTGGCTTCTTGCCCAAATTTTAAACAGCACCAAAAGAATGGGGGTTTCTGGGTCTCTCGTCTTCAGTTTGCAGCCATTAAATGGAATCACTTTTTTTCTCTGGAGGGCCATCCACAGTTAGTGAACTGTGATCTCCATGTGGGATTTGCACATTCCTACCCTACATCTGGAACGTGGAAATGCTCTTACAGAGATCTGATGGCCCAGAAATATTTATGTAAATCTCTGTCCTGCCAAGGCACATGTTGATGCACTTGGGTTCAAGCTCATAAAACAAGAGGAACGGTTTCCTACATCGCTATTCTAATAGACTAAAGCCAACAGGCCAAGCCAAATGGGACAATTTAGACAAAGAGAGACTGGCAAAATCCAAATGAATGTCTGCTTCCTGCTAGCACTCTAGGAAAAATACCAAGCAGCAGTGCCAAAGCACACTGTTCTTCTTTGTTTGGAAAAACACTGACCTACTCGAAATCAGAGGACACAGTCAGCACCAGGTTCAGTGAATATATATGCAAGATAGATTTCCTAACAAAGAACAGTCGACTGCAGAAACACAACACACATCTAGCTCAGCATAAATACAGCTTAAAAATCATAAGGAAACAGGGCATAATGTGGGAACCATGAGGTTCTCATTCCCATAAGCCGAGACTGAATGGGCCTTTGCCAAGCTATTGCCCAGCACTCAGCCAATCAGTTACAGAGTGATGGGGAGTCTCAGAGAATACAAATAAGAGAAAGAGCATGATTCAAGGGTGGCAAAAATATAAGGAAAGATAGAAGTCTTAGGATGGCTTACTGCAGAGAGGAGAAGGCCAAAAGTTCTAGGAACAGTCTGAAAGCCCGTATGAAAGACCCTCATGAAGGGAGCAATCAGAGGTGTCTCCCAAGTCTACTGAACAAGTCAAACGATCAGGGTGTGGAGATTAGGACTGTGTGGATTTAGCTCAGCTGAAACTGCATTTCCCAGAATTCCTCTGTGTGTGTGTGTGTGTGTGTGTGTGTGTGTGTGTGTGTGTGTGTGTGTGTCATTCTAGGGGGAAGGTCAGCAACATTTTGCAGGTGATACAGAAGAAGGACATGAAGAACAGTCATACTGCTTTTTAGTCTTTGAAGGCCAGAGCAAGGCTGGGAGGAAGCTCTGTTGCAGCTCCTGACCTTGTTGTTGATCTGTCTGCTTACCTGGTTTGCCTGCAGCAGCTCTGGCTCCTGCTGAATCCCCTCCTTCAGCCTCTGTGACTCCAAGGCCAGGAGAGTACTCAGCTCACTCACAAAGGGTGCCAACACCCCCATCATCAAAGTTGAAGTTTAGAAGCCTATGAGAGACCAACTCCAGTCTATCCTCCTGGATTCCAGCTAGGACCTGTAGCTCCTGGCTCATCCTTGCTTTCCTCACTACACACCAATCTTCCCTCCCACACCCACTCCTAACAGTGGGGCCACCTTGACCACACAGAATGAAGAGTAACTTTCCTTGACCTGTAATGATTTAATGCAATATTCTAGATAACACCATTGCAGCTCTGAGATTGGGGCTCAGGAAGAGATGCTACAATATTTTGTAACAAACCATCTCTGATCCAGAGACCTCGTGTGTTTTTTCCTGTCAGAAAAAAATACATAAATATAACTATGGCAGGCTAACCTGTTAACTTGTAAAGTAGGGTGAGATCTCACAACCTTCTCCATTTCAGACTTAGCACTTTTACATGGAGTCCTATCATTTCCACATCCTTATCTCATTCTTTGATAAGAAGAGTTATTCCAGAAGAATAACCCCCTCTCCTTGATTCCTCTACTTTGTAAGCAAGGCAAAACAAGAATGTGCCAGATTCTCTGCTTTGACTAGATGAACTTCTCAGAGATGTCTGAAAAATGGATGGCTCCTGTCAGTGTCTGACCTTTCCTCTGTGCCATCTCTACAATCCACATGAGGAAAAAACCCTCTGTATCCTTCTTTTAGAAAATCTTCCACAGTACCCTGCCAGAATAACAGCACGCCTCACAAGGCATTCTGCATAAATGCAGAGAGTGCCCAGAATAAAAATGGATGGACTCCGAATCCCACTTCATCACCTACCACCTCAGTAACCTTGAGAAGTCATTCAAGATTTCTGAGCCCGTTTCCTTACATGAAAATTTGAGATAATCATGCTTGCTCTGCCTACCTTACAGAGTGTGAGTATCAGATGAAAAGATGTATGCAAATGGTTCACAAATGTAAAGGGCGATAGAACCCAACTCATGACAGTTAATGAAAAAATCTTGATATAATTAAACAATAAACTGGGAGTCAGTTGTCATTGGTAAACCTTGTGTGTGTGTGTGTGTGTGTGTTGTGTGTGTGTGTGTGTGCCAGCAATGAGCGTCCCAGCTGTGACAGGCCCTGCCCTTTTGCTTCCCCATTTCAAGAGTCTACTTAATTCTCTGACTAGTACTCTAGTTCTTTCCCACTATAAGACAAAATCTAACATTGAACATCAATTAGCATAACTAGGCCCTTCAGACCCTACTAGTTCTCAAAAATCCTTTCGCTATAGGACTGGATTCTGCTCCCATTATTCCTTAGCTACTGGAGGAATCCTTTCCCCTGAAAACACAAATTACCTAAGATCATAATATCACATACTCTCCTTCCTTTCATTTTGCTGTCTGGCCTGTCTCTGTTATAATCATGATGCCCTACTGCTGCATTGGACCCCCACCTTCTCTTCTGATATTAAAAACTATTATCTCTTCAGATTTGGAAAGTTGTACTTCATTCCCAGTTGAACACTGGATCTTGGACCACCCAATGGTCCTTTCATGGGCCAGCATTAGAGGTAACGTCTTTTTTTTTTTTTTTTTTTTACTTGCCATCTCTGTATCAGTAACACTAATGGCCCTAATTCTTTATCTGTCTTTATATTCTCACCTTTTTGTGGGCAAGGTATAGTTCCTCATCCCTGCACTGGACCATGCAACTTACATTGGCCAATGGGATATTCATCAGTGTAACACAGAGTCTTGAAAAGCACGTACATATTGCTTGCTCTCAGGCACTACCATGACCATGAGAGCTTAACTAGGCTAGCCTGCTGTAAGACAAGAGACACATGGGGCAGAGCCACGTTGCTCCAGTGACCTCAGCCACAGCTGCCCTAGAACATCTGACAGCCAACCAACCTTCAAATATACAAGCCCATCCAAGAAACTAAATGCATAAGTAAATAAACATTATTTAAAAAAGGAAGTAACAGAGTTTGCGGATGGTGATTATGTAGCATTACTGTGGGATAAATAACTGATTCAGAAATCAGTACACAGAGTGAGGTATTGCTATAACAAAAATCTAAAGTATGTGACATTGGCTTTGTACCCAGGTGGTAAGTAGACCCTACAGAAATGAAAATGAAACTTGTAGCAACCTGTAAAACATGATGAGAAAACTGTTGAAGAGGATGGAAAATTGGTTATTCACATTACTGGAGTGGCAAATTGTGCAATAGAAGATAGAAAATGTCACTGATGAAATTCTGGACTACGGCAAAGAAATTTCAAGGCAGAATATTGGAAGTGTCATCTGATTCTAACTAGCTGTATTTAAGAACGAATTACAAGGAAAAGCTGAACTCAGAAAATAACTGGACAACTTGCAAGTTGAACTTAGAACATAGAGGTGCCATACTCTGTTAATTTTCATCTCCAACCATTTCAGTCAGTAAAATATTCTCAAATTAAGATATGGCCATGGGTAAAGACAAAATTAAACGTATATTTGTGAAACCTTTTGTTAAGACTTCTTGGGTCATTGAGGAGGTGACTTGTAGGCCCACTAGGTTCCAAAAAATGGCATTCAAGATTCTTAAGAATATTGTCCCACAGCAATATAAAATGTACAAAACATCAGGGATTAAATATATAGAGAAAAGCATGTCTCCAAAGAATTGTGGGTTTGGTTTTTGACACAGACTACCCTGGACTAAAAGGAACCATGACTGTTCAAAAATGAAAAGGGGCTCTGCATCCCCAACTTTCTATGAACATGAAGCAGGCTGAAAAGGTTGTTCAAAGGCTGCATCTTCCAAGCCCTCTTTAGAAGTGGCCACATTGGAAAAATAAGGCCATCTCAGAGGACAGAGATAAGAGTTGTGGAGAATGGTGGACTGGGAATCAATCATAGAAAGTAGACTCTAGCTCTAACAAAGGCGTACTCCGCATCCCCAAAGTGAGTTTGTCCTTGTGACTTCCTTTGGCCAATGGATTAACAGGTATGTTGTAAATAGAGCATTGGTGCTTGCTCACTCCTGCCCTCTGCCATCATCATGAGACTATGCCTGGGTCAGCCTGATGGGAAGTAAGAGATGTATGGAGCAGATCAGAGCTGCCCCTGTCATTCAAGCTGAATCCATTCCACATCAGCTGACAGATAGTCAATCACCCGAAACATAAGAGCAATAAATTTTTACTTTTTTTAAGCCATTGAGTTTTGGAGTAGTTTGCTGTGCAGCATAGTTCTAAAATAATAAATGACCAATACACCAGTCCTTCACCTGCCTTCCAGGCGGCCAAGCTCTTAATGTGCTTCCTACCTGCAGTCACTCTCTTTATGACTATTATTTTTATCAGCACTCTTAGTTCTACCCTCAGCAATCTTGTTACAGATCTCTATATGTTTAACATATAGCACCGCCTATACCACCTTTCTATGATTAGAGATGTGTTCTATAATCAAGGTACATCCCTCCCCAGGGCTTTTACCTCTGATACAGGATTCCAAGTGTGGGCCCAGTTCTAGGTAGTGGTGGGTTCTTGAGCATGTTGGTGAAACACTCTAGGTCTCATTTTCCTCATCTGTAAAATATGAACAAAGCAGTGTACTTAGATACAATTTACACTTATTTAGCACTTCCAACATAAAGACCTCAAATGTGTTTCTGTATGTCATCTATTGTCCTAAAATAGAGTGTGGTAAATGTTGTTATTTTAAAGATGAGGAAATACGGGGCACAAAACTTTTCCAAAGCTCCCAAAGTCATATGTAAGTAACAGAATGAAAGTCTTCTTAGCCTTCCTAAAAAATAATAATAATACATTTTTTAAAGTGTGAAAATGATAACCACAGGAAAAAAAAAAAAACTAGTAAGTGCTTCAACAGAAAGATGTCTAAGTTTACTCTTCTCATAATTAAGGACAATTTGTAATGTTTGTCAGGAAGGACTAACATATGCTTGAAATTTGATAGACTTGGAAGATGCAACAACAGCCTTGCTTGCAAGTGACCATGTTCTGGGAATCAGGAATTTTGCCTCAGGCACATTTCCCCTACTCCAGACAATTGAAACTCTAGTGTTGGCAAACAAGGCCTTTATGCCAAGCATTGCTCTTTCACTCAATTGTTCATTCAACACTAATATTTATTGATTATTGTCTGTGTGCCAGGCATTGTGCATTCACTCTGCCAGGCATGCAATTTAGAGCCAGAGCAGTCTGGTATCTGAGCTTTTAAGGCCAAGAATCAAACACTTATGTCTGGCATTTTCTAATTAAGTAAACTATTGTTATGCAATAATTGCAGAGTCTCTGAATACAGTGCAATTGGTGACAAGCTGACTGGACTCAAAGAGAAGTTGTGAGATTCCCCCCAAGTCCTGGCTCTATGAGGGGATGATTCCCAAGTCTAATTGTTTTTCACTCCTATGAGGCTGGACACCAAGCACAATGGCTGGCCCACAGCAGCTACTGTTTCTCCCCACTTGCTATGCATTCGAATCCCCTAGGGAACTCATTAAAAACAGAGGAGCCCAACCACCCTATCCTCCCAGGAGATGCTCATCCAGTGGTTGGGGGTGGGTGGGAGGTAGATAGCTGTTGTTTTTCAAGCTCTATAGGTGATGCTTATACACAGCCTGGGATGAAAACCACTCAGTGTGAGCTCTCTACATATTTTCAATGTATGAAAAAGTGAATGAACAAATATTATTAAAGCAAATGGTAGCATACTTTTTAAAAGTATTTGATACTCTGCTAGGTATGAATTCTAAAGTCAAGAGAAGAACAGGAGGAAATGTACAATTAGCATTAAATGAGAGACAACAATATATACTATAGTATGTACATCTATAATATTAAAAGAGTAATATGCAAGTCGACCGAAGCCAGGACTGCGAGGGCTGAGGCAGCCGGGGCTGTGAAGGCCTACTCTTGCACGATTTTCGTGCATCAGGCCTCTAGTAATACTATAATAGGACAAAAATCTTATCAGAAGAGGAAAGTAATATTGAGTCTCTTAGGTTAAAAATGAGAACCTTTTAAACATCAAAACATTTCTTAGGCTATTACAAGATAATATTTATACTTTTATAATCTTTTTACTAAGAAAATACATTTAAAAACAAACCTCTATGAATTTTGTTAATTTTAAGGGTCCACTTACATTTGAAAAATACTAATCTATACATATGTAAGACATTTTTTGTTCAGTGTGTGGACTCAGGAAGTAACTCAATGTCCCACTGGAATTCATGGTCTGTAAATCAGAAACTTTGGATATAGACACTTAGCCAGCAATAAGACTATAAAGAAATGTTTACTCAAAGAAGAAAGATACAAAATAAGAATAGTGGTAAGGAGCATTTTAGATTTCTACTGTGAACGAAAGGGACCATATGCTAACCTGACAAGCTCAGGGAAGGCCTGCATGGCAGTCTTGCAAACTCAGAGACCTAAAGTAATCACAAAGTATGGTCTGAAATTAAACTTTAACTAAAGCAGTTATGATGGGTAGTTACGTCCTAGTCCGGTATCTTCACTGACAAGGTCAACCTTTACCTTAACTGAGCTTATCTGTCTTTTTGCATCTATGATAACATATCCTTGAAATGTCTGGGTAACTTGTAGCTTCCTTTATTCCAGACCCCTTGGGGTACAACCTAATGTGCCTGGGCACTGGGACAGAAATTCCTTCATTGTTTTTGTTATCATGTTAATTGTTGACTGTTAACTATCCTGCATCCACCTAAGTATGTGTCTATCATTTTGCTTTTTATCCAATCCCAGAGGTTTCCCTGCTTTGCATTCTCCCACCTCTCTAGTCTATCACCAATGGATTTTATGTAAACCAACTACGTCCCCTCCTTTGGTTGCCCTGTATAAAAATAGAGGAAAGACCGCCGTTCTCCAGAGCATTATCCCAATCCGTTGAGATACTGCTTCTCACCAATTGTCAACAGTTTGGCTCAAATAAACTTACAAAAATTCTTTACAAGTTTGAATGTTTTTACATTAACATTACATAGTGGCAAAATAATTTACCAGGACCAAATAGAATTTTGGTTTTCTTAACAAGTTACTATTTCATAGAGTAATTACAGTAAACATATATATAGAAAGAATATCTGAGGTAGAATAATACATAAGATTAAACTTTACATAAATATATCTGGAAGAACATGACTGTTAGGTCTGATAAATAATTGAATCAATACCCCCTCCCCTGGGAAACTGACCTTTAGATCATTTCCCAGTGGACATTCCCTTTCACTTAGACAACATTCCATTTGCTAAAAACCAGTAACTTTTGTTAGGTTTGATGGAGCAATTGAATTGATACCCCTCCCCTGAGAACTGGCTTTTCAGGTCATTTCACTATGGATATTCCTTTTGCTGAGACCACATTTCACTTGCGTTGACCATATTCCATTATCTGCCCTCCGGGTATGCATAAAGAAGGCTCCACCCAGAAAAATCCCACCAAAAGTCCTTTAAAAGCCACTGAATCCCATCACTGGGTGCTGGAGCCATCCAGGCTCAGCCACCTGGTATGCAGATGATCAAATAAATTCGTAATCCCTCACCATTCTGACCTTGTGTTCCTCCTTTGTCAACCTAACAACTTTCCCCTCCAGACTTGCCCAGAAAGACCCACCCAGAGAATTCCCCACCTAAAAGCTGGACTAGAGTCCTTTAAAATCTCTGACTCTCAGTCCCTGGGTGCTAGCGCCATTTGGAGCTCAGCCCATCTGGTTTCCAGATGACCTAATAAATTTATAATTCTTTACCACTTTCAGTCTCATGCATACCTCCTTCAGTGATTCTAACAATGACCAGGGGAAGAAAAAAAACATTTGATCATTCAATTTTTGGAAAAAGACACTATTATAAAATAGGGAAATAACATCAAATGCATAGCTAAAAAAAGTAAGAAGTCAAAGCATTTTTTTAAATGTATCTAAAGTCCAGGAGAAAAATGTACACCCAAGATTAAGATAAAAAACTGGTTCTTAAGTAGAAACCATTTATGATTAAAAGGCAAAGCAAAAGGGACTATCATAGAAAAAGAAAACTGCATCTTATTATTGAATGAAGTAGAGGCCCAGTGCACAAAATCCGTGCACAGGTGCAGTCCCTAGGTCTGGCCAATGATTGAAGCATGAGTGTCTGATGTGAAGGGCATGTCCCAGCTGACCTCTGGGCCCTGGGTAGCACCTGGGCCCCCAGACCCCCACACCCACCCCTCCGCCTGAGTCATTCGGCTCCCACCAGACTCCCTCAGCACCTGGGAGCCAGGTTGCAGCCCCGCCCACCACCACCACTGCTGGTTGCCCTGCTCACACCCGATTTGGCCTGGCACCACCCACTCTCGTCAGGGCCCATTGGGGCCAGCAGCACCTCCACTGCCACCCGCTGCCAGCACCACATCACTGATGCCCACTATGTTCCACGCTGCCCCTTCGTGGTCAGTGCACATCATAGCAAGCCATTGAACTCCCAGTCAAACTCCCAGTCAAGGGGACAATTTGCATATTAGGCTTTTATTATATAGGATATGCTGTTGACTCATGAAGGTCACAGAGGTCATGTTGTAAAAACTGATCTGTTGCTCTGACTTGTCTTCATGTTTTGTTGCCTGGCCCTGAGCTAATCTCAGGAAATTATTGCGCTAAAGAAATAAGTAAGGTGGTTATATTAAAACGCAACAACACTCAAGGCTCACATACCATACTTTCACCTTTTCACACACACACTTCATAATATTATTGGCCATTTGATAAGGATTGCTTCATTTAAAGGGACAAATCTAATCTCCTGTAATATATTCCTATTTGTATAGAATCCAAATCCCCAATAATCCCAAACAACCACAATTATCTTCATTTTCTATTCATCAACAGTTCCCAAAGTCTGTTGCTCTGAAGGTCAGCCAAGATTCTCCTCAAAAAAAGATGGGTCTATAATGAAATAATTAGCATTATAAAGATTCTGAGAAATTTTACATTTACATCTGTTCAGCTTTGTTTACCCAATCATTTCTCAGGTATTTTTGACCTCAGATCTCTTTTATCATTTGATATTTATTTACATTCCATAGAAAAATAATCTTCCATGGCACACAATTTGGAAAACCTTACCGTTACTGACGTTAAGATACTTTGAAATTTACCTGTTCAGTCAACCAATACATTGAGCTTCAACTATGTGCCAGGAAATAGTCTAGCGCTGTGGATGCCACACTGTAGAAGACAAGCATAGTGCCTGTCCTCATGGATCTCACGTTCTAGCAGGAAAAAGACAATAAGATACAATCTAATAAATACTCCTGATCATTCCAGGTGGTGTTGAGTGCTATGGGGGTGGGGAGAATAAAATCCAGACTGGGAGTAGAGAATGGTTAGAATGGGAATGGGATGTGACTATCTATGGGATGGTCAGGAAGGCTTTTTCCAGAGGTGATGTTTGAGATCAGATCCCAATTATGTTCACTTCGTTTTAATATGAAATGTATTGTTCTAGTTGTTTGAAAATTAGTGATTGAAAAACAGAAAGGCAAGATTAGTATTTTAGTAATTTTATTTTAATGAACAAAGTGGATTAAACAGAGCAATCATTCCCCCATCCACCCCACTTAAACAAGCATGTATTTGCTTGTGGGATAAAAAACTTGCATTTCTCATAGCAGGTGCTTTGCAAACACCTCTGAGTCAAAGCCACCAGTGGCAAACCATGGCTGTCACATGACCCAGAAACCTGTCCCCTCTATGGGCACTGCAACAATTTTCCCTTTTGCCCTTCTCTGAACTGGATACACACACACACACACACACACACACACACACACACACACACAATTGGATGGACGGAAACTTCTGTATGGCAAACTGACCAAGGATAATCATCTTAGTGGCTGGTAACTAAGTAGAATGGTAATGTTGGGAACGCAAGTGTGGTGGTACTTAAACTAGGAACCACTTTCACCAGCCTCAGTTCCTGCTGATTGCTCACCAAAATGTTTCCCGAAACTCCTGGGAAAGCAACATGCAAGGTTGTGTAAGCGCTTTTGTATTGTTAAGGTACTCCTTAATAAAATACTTCTCTCCCACAAAACAGACCTTTTCAATCCAGGAAAATGCTTTTGTAAGGGCTTTTGGTAAATGTTCTTCATAATGATCAATGTGTTATTTGTTAAAATGGTGTTGAATAACAGAATCTCCCCCCAAAAAAGAGACTCTAAATGGTTTTTTTTAAGGCACTAATTCAAAAGGAGGCTGTTGTTTTTAATTCCAACATGTTTCTGAGAAATCCACTTAAACATTTGCAGTAGCAGTAGAAAATCTTCAAGCAGACAAATGAAAATTTTCTTCTCGTAGTCAAATTGCACACACTATTGTAAAATAAAAGTGGTTTGTTGCTAGGCAATTCCATGAATCACCCAAATTGGGTTTTAGCCAGATTGATGAAAGTGTTCCCCCTTCATTTATTTTATTTTTTTTTACTAGAACATAGTTTTTGCTTGAACAACAAAATCTGTGAATTGATCAGATGGGAAAAGAATTGTGTGTGGCAATAAATAAATTTTACCCCAACCCTAATATATAATGATATGCATAATTTTTGTAATGCATGAGAAGCAAATAAAAGGGATATAAAGCCCAGCTGATGCCTGCCCTTGGCATCATGTTAACATTGCAGATAGAAGTATAACTCTGGGTCATCCTAGAAAAAGAAAGAATAGAAAGAATTTACTCTGAACTGCCTACAGAAACACCTAGATTCATGGTCCAAAGCACCAGCTGCTGGGTCTTCCTGACTCAGAAATGTCATCGTTATTGGCCTACCTCTCCAAGGAGAACATTGAAGGGGGCCACATGCCATTGGTATGTAAGTTTAAAAATATATGTTGAAGATTAATTGTGTAATTGATAGTTATATCTGTCAATGAGAAACTCATATCCTTTATGTTATTCAATAACAAAGCGAACAGATATTTAATCATGCTCAATTCAAAGGGAATAAAGATGACCCTGAGTGAAATGGTACAGGTATACACTATACTATACTTATGGACTCTTAATATTCTTCATGACCTATCTGCAAAGTTCATGTATTTATTTGAGGGTGTAGACATGGGGATTCATGCAAACAAAGAGACATATATCCAAGCCAGCCTTCAATCTTTAAACCAAGTATAAAGCTCTTATAAACTTATAGTGGAATATAGTTCCTACTACTTATGTATTTATGTGAACATCTTCAATAACGGGTTGATGGGTCAGAAGTTTGCTTTTGTTGAGATTTTGCTTGGTGACAACACAAATGAAACAGTGTGGGCCATTTTGCCCTTCTCCTTAAAACACGGTGGAGCTTTCCAGACAGGCTCTCACACTGGCTTTCGGGTTTTAACTCCTTGTGTCTGTGAGCAATAAAGAAAAACTAGAGCAGAACATTTCCGAGGACATGAGGGGGCTTAATGAACAAGAATTGCATTTAAAGGAAGGGGGGGAGAGGAGTGAAAATCAACTTCCCTGTGCTTTTCCCTGTGAGAAGTACCCTTGTAATTATGTGTGTATCTTAATTAAAATTACATATTCATGTTTTTCATTTTCAGTTGGCCTGGTATAATTAAAACTGTATCACATCTGATGTCTTTATAAGTATAGCCAAATGACTATGCTGTGTTCATCTATTTCATGCTCAAAACAAAAACAAGAAAACCCACAAAACTATAAATAACAGTTCTTTAAATCGTTTCTTTTTTACCAGAAATTCAATCTCCAGATATAAAAATTCAATAACTCTGTGTCTTGAAAATAAAATATCTTTGAGATCAAGAGTCACTGCTTTAAGTGAGAAATCCAAAAATCCGGATGCTTGCACAAGCACAAATCAAACTGCTTTTAAGAAATAATCTATAGCCCTAGCCGGTTTGGCTCAGTGGATAGAGCGTCGGCCTGCGGACTGAAGGGTCCCAGGTTCGATTCCAGCCAAGGGCATGTACCTTGGTTGCAGGCACATCCCCAGTAGGGGGTGTGCAGGAGGCAACTGATCAATGTTTCTCTCTCATTGATGTTTCTAACTCTCTATCCCTCTCCCTTCCTCTCTGTAAAAAAAAAAAATCAATAAAATATATTTTTTTAAAAAGAAATAATCTATAGAGGGGGGAAAATAAAATGAATTGTAGAAGGTCTAATTAAGGTCTGATAGGAGATTTCTTACTACCCTAGAGCAATTACAGTAGTGCCCCCTTCCATAGTTTTGCTTTCTGAAGTTCCAGTTACCCACAGTCAACTGCAATCCAACAATATTAATAGAAAATTTCAGAAATAAACAATTCATAAGTTTTATATGGTGCACTGTTCTGAGTAGCATGATGAAATCTTGCCCCGCCCAGGATGTGAGTCAGCCCTGTGTGAAGTGTTATCCACACTATATGTGCTCCCTAATATTAGTCACTTAGTAGCCTTCTTGGTTATCAAATCAACTGTTGCAATATCCCACTGCTTGTGTTCAAGCAACCCTTATTTCTTTGACTGTACCTAGTTTATAAACTAAACTTTAACGTAAGTTGTGTGTAGAGGAAAAACTATAGTAGCTATAGGGTTTGTTACTATCATGGGTTCAGGCATCCCCTGGCAATCTTGGAACACATTCCCCACAGATAAGGGAGGTCTACTATTACAGGGGACAAGCATATCTCCTCAGGCTGTAATCATTGAGCCAAATCTTTCCATTAAAAAATAATTCTTGCTTTACAAGATGTGCTTTCCCTTCTGAATGCAAAAGCCCTGACCAAATTAAATTCCCATTATTAAATCTTTATTGAAAAATCCTTTTATAACTTTTTTCAGTAGGAGAACCACAAAAAGCACTGCTGAATATAAAGGTTTATGTTGAAACTAGTAATACATGACTTCCAACCTAAGGCTTGGCTGTTTGGGGATATTTCAGGTGGGAGATATTTTTGACAAACATTCCACACTTAGATATTCTTGTGGGTTAAATTGTGTCCTCCAAATATGATACAGGAAACTTCTAACTCCTGGAATTTAAGAACTTGACCTTATTTGGAACTAAGGTAATTAAAATGTGATTAGCTACATCAAGATATAGTCATACTGGAGTAAGATTAGCCTTTAATCCAATATGACTGGTCTTTTTTTTTAATATATTTTTATTGATTTTAGAGAAGAAGGGAGAGGGAGAGAGAGATAGAAACATCAATGATGAAAGAATCATCCATCAGCTGCCTCCTGCACGCCCCACACTGGAGATCGAGCCCACAACCCCTGCATGTGCCTTGACTAGGAATCGAACCATAACCTCCTGGTGCATAGGTTGATGCTCAACCTCTGAGCCAAGCTGGCTGGGCAGGTGCCTTTATCAGAAGTGGGAAATTTGGACACAGAGACACACAGGAAGAAGCCCATGTAAGATGAAGGCAGGTATTTGAGTGAGGAGTCTACCACCCAAGAAACACCGAGCGTTGCCAGCCACCACCACAAGCCAGGCAAGAGGCATAGACCAGATTCTTCCTCAGAGCCTCCAGTAGGACCTAAGGCTGTCGACACCTTGACCCTGGCCTCCAGAACTGTGAGAGAATAAACTTCAGTTGCTTTAAGCCGTCCAGTTGTGGTACTTTGTTAAGAAAGCCCTAGGAAATTAATACAGATGTCTATGGAACTTAAAAGCATATCTTCCCAGAATTTCAACTTCAACACACTTTCTACAAGATGTATTAACTAATATTTTACTTTTATATAAATTTAAGCAAGAGGCTTGGGTTCTGGAAACTTTAGAAGTTACCTTTCTTTTTTTTGTTTGTTTGTTTTAAAAAAAACAGGTGAGAGGAAAATGTCGTCCCTGCAGAGTTTTCCTATGGACAACTAAAATCACTGGCGGTGCTTGCCTGAGAGGTCTCTAGGTTTGAACCGCAGGAGCCAAGACCTGGTAGTTGAGACAGCGGTGGAGCTTATGTTTACTCTCCCTCACATAGGAAGCTAAGGTACAGCCACTCGACGGAGTAATGAACCTAAATGTCTGGTCATCTTTTCAGTCACACACACCAAGTCGGGGGGAAATTGAACTGGCAAAGAAAACAAAGAAATGAAATCTTTCAAATGAGTAACTGTTCACAGACATTGATGCAGAAACATGCAGACTAAGAGCATGATCTGGACACAAAGCCAACACTTTGACTTGATTACTACACACAGATCAACATGCCTATCACACCACTGGCCATCAGCACCTCTAATGCTCCAATCCTATCTAATGAAGAGGGAATATGCAAATTGACCATCACGCTGTCACAAAGATGGCAGTGCCCATAGCCACAAGATGGCGGTGCCCAGTTCCCTCAGCCCCGTCGGAGTCCCACAGTTCTCTCAGCCCAGCTGGAGGAGTGGGGGGCAGCAGGCGCATGGTGCGGCCGGACCCACCCTCAGCCCCCCAGCCGCCCAGGGCTGGCCTGAGGCGCAGGCAAGCCTCGGATGGTAGCTGCCCAGCTGATGCCCGAGGTGCAGGCAAGCCTCAGATGGTCTGTGCCCCACCTCTGTTGACCCCCAAGTTCTCTCCTGATGGCCCCTATGCGACTGTGCCTGTCTTAGGTTGTTCCTTCCCTGAGGAATCTTACCCGTCTCTGGCTAACCAGCCATCCTCCGGGGCCAAGCAGAGTGATGTGAGGTTTAGTTCTGTCTCCTTGGTCACCTATGCCCCCATGGCCTCCACGCCCAGCACCTGCCTTGGTATCCCCTCGCCTGCTGGCAGGGTCCCAGCACTGATCACATATCTTGTGGAACCCAGGTTTCTTCTCCATAATGCCACATTTTTTTTACTTACTACATCACCAGTTTGTTATAAAAGGATATAACTAAGGAACTGCCAGATGGGAGAGATGCATGGGCCAAGCTATGTGGGGAGGGGTGCAGAGCCTCCATGCCCTCTCCAGGTGTGCCAGGCTCCCCAGATCTCCACAAGTGCACCAACCCAGAAGCTCTGTAACACCACCTTTGACCATGTCCTTTGCAGGAAACTTTTTTCATCACCATCATCATCAACAGTGTTTTACCTTGCTCAAATGAGAAAGCTTTATATTTCATTGTCTCCTCAAAGCAAAGATCTCGAGGTTATCTCACAGAACTGTTTCTACAAGAGGGGAACTGAGCTATGGATGCCCCAGTCCCACCATGATGACAGATGCCACTTGAGGCACCAGAAACACTGGCAGGAGTGGGGGACCTTTTTTCTGCCAAGTGCCATTTGGATATTTATAACATCATTCTTAGGTCATACAAAATTATCAACTTAAAAATTTGCTATATTTGGTCAAATATTTAATTAACTCACCCCTAATGTCTTGGCAGATCCAGACCAAATGATTTTGCGTCCCTTATATGGCCCTGGGGCTAGACATTCCCCAGCCCTACACTAGAGGTTCATCTGCTTATAACTGTCTTATGAACCAAGATCACCCTATAAACCAATAGTCTCAAACTTGATTATTTACACACCCCTAAAATTATTCTTTAACATTATATACCTCCTTGCACACTTTTGACATTTAATCTTTTCTTCATAAGCCTACAAAGCTGCAAAGAATATAACTTCTAGTAGATTGTAAATGCTGAAATTTAAAAATGAAAGCTACAACACCCTTTTAAGTATTTGCAATGGAACCTAAGTTGCGCAATGGTTTGAAAAACACCTATTGGGAGACATTTGCCTATTCTCGTTGCTTCTGACCCTGGTGACAAAGATATCTTGTAGAAACTGGGCCCTTCATCACATAGGTGATCACACAAACCTGGCCCAGGTGTCCGAGAAGCTAACAGAGGATCCAGGCTCTGCTGCTACCTCACACCAACAAGGTAAACCAGATCTGAAAACGTGTGTGAGCCACAACATGGCTACTATGTCCCTTGGATCTGCAAATCTCCCACCCTGGCCAGAAACATACAGGAAAGAGAATCCTGGGAGATGTAGTTCAGCCTGGACAAGTGTTCGTACTACAAAGCCATCACAGCATAACCTTTGCCAGGCGTGGGGGCCCATAGGCTAAATAATGAAGTCTTTTGTCTCTGACACGGGAACTTCGTGTCTTCTATCAGCATCCATGAAATTGTGATAGGTTAACCTGCAAGCTCACAAGGAGAATAAAATCTCAGACATTTTTTTAATCCTCACCCAAGGATATGCCTATTGACCAGGAATTGAACCCACAAACTTTTGGTGTACGGAACAATGCACCAACCAACTGATCCACACTGGCCAGGGATAAAATCTCAGACTTTTCACAGCTCTTGGCCCCTACCAATTTAACAGTATATGAACAAGCTTTCTAAATGTTCAGAAATGTTTACATTTCCTACCCTTTATTTGTGTTTCCGTTACTCTGGCTTTAGATTTGACCCAATGTAATAGAGTTTAATGCTTGGAAGTCTTATCAATCACACCATCACTCTTTATTCAACAAAAATATGTCTATAGAAATTGAGTTTTAAAATTTGTCTTATTTCCTATGATTATAATGTTCTAAGTGTTAAAAATTTTCCCATATTGTATAATCATTAAAATTACTATTAGTAAACAACCAAACAAAAATATACATATACTTTAAATTTAAATACATATTTCATAATCATTTAAAAACTTTTCTTGGAAATGAATAAATACTGCTAAAAATTAATGCATTCAGAAGCTACCATATATAATCTTATATTAACAAGAAGTTGAAAATATTAAACATTTTATAATGTGAAGTAAGATTAAGACAGACTATACCTAGAATAAATATTTTATAATATAATATAAAATAATTTTAATTATCTAATTGATTTAATTATCTAATCTGGAATATAAAAGAAATTGCACAAAACTTTTACCCAAGTGTTCTATGTAATATATCCTAAAAATTTCAGTAGTTCTACGAACATTCCACTTACATTTAAAAGATTCTGCAACGCTAACCTACTGTCAGGCTGTTCAAAGGTCTCTTCTTTCCAGCTAATAAAACAGACTAAGGATGGGTTAGTTCTAAGAATAGTTGAAAAGAATTGCTTACAGTTAAATACATGAAAAGGTCATTTTTAGCATTCCATATTTCTTAAAGTGCACTTTGCTTTGCTCTCACAGAATCTTACATTCTCTGACAGAAGGAAGGAAATGGAAGAGACTAAGTCATTAAACAATAATTGCCATACTTTCCAGTGTTCTATATCTGAACCAGAACATCCCAGTCCAAATCCAAAACACTTAATTTCACCCTCAGTAGAATAGTGATGAAGATAGAGAAATACAGGAATCCCTATGGGTTATTTTGAAACACCATTAACATTTAAAGGAAGCCTCCTTTTGTTGAAAGCTCAAGAGGTTTTCACACTTCCAACCCATGGGTAAGACATGGAGTGGGTTGGAGGTCTGCTTTTGGCTTATTAATTGGAAGGACTATTGTGAACTCAGGCAAGCTCTTTAGGAATGAATTGCAAGATAAAGAACCTATAGAATCTAAGGATCTGAACACTGATTCCCTGAAAACTTTCCATACTCAGATACCCTTTGAAAGCACATTTCAGTTGAGACCACTGCTACAAACCACCTCCACCCTCCACCAAGAAGCCCCACTATGTGGTCCATTACTGGAGAAGGAGAATAGTGGGATGGAACAGAAGAATACAGCTAAGCAGCCATCTGAAGGGGTTAGGGGGTGGCTCTCCGTTGGCCAAGGGCAGCTGTGAGCTGTAAGCACCAAGGCTTCTAGCAGTGGGGGGCAGGTGCACCAGCTTGGTAAAGGCGTCTGGGTGGGGTTCCAATGGTGCCCACTGCACACCCATGCACTTGGCTCAGGGTTGAGAATGCAAACATGAGACTCTGTCCTGCTCTTTGAGAACAGGGAGCATATCTTTTGCTTCATTCAATAAACATTTGTCTGTTATCTCTACTCAGAGATAGAAAATGATTACAAGGGAAAGCAAATATAAAATGGAATTAAGGCATCATTCCTGTCTCAAGGAATCTTTACCATTCCCCTGCAATGCTTGGCATGGTGTTCATGCCTAATCAACATGAATTAGCACTTGTATACTTGCATCCTCATTTTTTATCTATGTATTTTTTATTACTTATATTATTATGTAAAATATACAAAAAATCACATTTGCCATTTTTGCCATTATAGATGTACAATTCTTGTTTACTCCATCTAAAAGCAGTGTTCTCTTCTACCAAGAGCTGGACACATAACATGATAATGGTAGTTAGATGGCCTTGCTTCTGACTTCTGGGGGGGCGGGGCAAGGGGGGAATCCCTTAGGTTCCAGAGCTTTACTACAAAAACAAATTTTCTGAAATGCTACCAGTTACGATATTTGGTACAAATATCTCAGGTGTTTAGCATATCCATGTTCGGGGGAGGAGGAGGATTCAATTGCCCTTATCTGGGCTAATAATCTTGGCACTGCATTTGATCCTCTAATCTCCACACATGCTATCATCACAATGAATGGGGGTTCTGAGTACTGAAAGAATATAAATAATTAAAATCCTGCAGGGAGCAGATTTTTATTTCAGGGCTCCATTGTTGTTCTTGTACCTGATGGGAGTATGGCAAAATTATATGAGCTTATTAAAAAAAAAAAAAAAATGGATGGTTTCCAACTCTGTACCTCTCCCCCATGGAATGAGATCAAATACCGGCTGCACAGAAGCGAGAACTGTCCGTCTATAAAGAGCTATCACTGGATGAGGAGGGGAGGAAACTAACATTTTGTGGAATGAGTTTTCAGGTGCAGAAGCTCCCCATTGCGCCCAGGGCTTCCTGGACGCCACCTCGTCTTGGAGTTCAGATGCTCACACTATGAAATGTTGCCAAGCCCAACCTTAGCCCTTGTTGGGTGTTCTGTTTCATCATTCCCTTTTTATTTATGATTCCCCCACATTTCTTCCGATAAAAGCTCACACTGCAGAAACAGTCTAAAGCATACCCCCTACATACAAACTGATCTCCAGATTACCAGTGAAATTGCTGCCTTTGTATACTTACGGGCTGACGTGATAACTGAAAATAACTTCCATTAGCACTATAAAAACTCCAGCTGATACCAAATGAATTTCATTTGATACCAGCAGAGAAAAATATTGGCTACTGAGATATTCTTTGTTCATGGTTATTTACAGTTAGCTAGAATCCATGTACAATTCAGCCAGCCAGAAGGCGCCATGTGCTCCCCTCACTCAGGCACCTTGCGTGGAAAGTCTTCCACACGAGTCCGGCTCACCTTCATTTACTGAAACACAGGGACTTCTCTTGTTGCATTTGGTCCACCATAATGCAGGAAAATGTCTAGTAATTAAATTCTTTGGAATAAGAAAGGAGTGAACAGAAGTTTCAAAGATGTGCCATACCAGGACTCTGACATCATCTGACCCTCCCTTTCTCATCTCCACCCCATCGCCACCCTATTTTGCAAATTTTGGATATTGTCAACTAGATAATCAGGGGATCCCCTAAAACTGTGCTTCTGGGTATTTTTTTTAATGTAAATATTTCAAATGTTCATGTATTGCTACTAAGAATTATGGGTCAACGTTTTATGTTCCCTACAGAACTTTTTTTTTTTTTTTTTTTTGAGAAAGATCGCAGATACCATTGAGGCCCCCAATTTTGTTCCCTTTCTGGAGAAAACATTATCTTGGAGTTAGTGCGCATCCTGTCCATTCATGTTCTCATACTTTGAATACATATGCATGCATCACAAACAATTTACGTCTTTAAATAGTATATGTACCTATCCTTCTATAAATTGTTTTTATTCGACATTACATATTTAGAAATATTTGTAAATATACATGCAGTTTACCATTTAAACAATATTAAATGCACAATTCAGTGGCATATATTTATTGTAAATACACATGCAGTTTACCATTTAAACAATATTAAATGCACAATTCAGTGGCATTAATTACATTCTCAATGTTGTATAACCATTACCGCTACTAGTTCCAGAATTTTTCATCCCAAAGAGAAACTCTGTAACCATTAAGCACTAACTCCCCATTTCTCAACATCCACCCAACCCCTAACAACCACCACTCTACTCCCACCTCTATGAATTTCCCTGTTCTAGGTAGCATCATAAGTGGAATCATGCAATATTTATTCTTAGTTTGCCTTATTTCACTTGAAGTATCAACATTGTTTTTTATGTCAACCCATATTGATACATACTGATCTAGGTTATTCATCTTAAATATTATGTAGTAAGTATTCCACTTTATTAGAAACAATAATTTATTCATAACTCAATTGAAGGACAATTTAAAAATGAAGATGATTTTATTAAAGGACAGGGTACATAAAAATTAAATATTTAAATAAAATGTAACCATTAATTCAAAACTATAACTTTAAAAGGTACATATTTAGCAAATATCTAAAAATTATCCATTTATTTACTTATTATTTTAAAATTATGTCATTAAGGCAAATATTTAGTTATTCACTAAATCCCTAAATAGGTAAAAAATATAATTAACTAAAGTTTATTATTAAAAGTTCTTAATTAAAGAAAATATATTGCATAATAAGGAAACATTTCTACCAGCTTATGCCTGCCCACAATTTTTAAGAATTCAAGAAAATATGGAAATAAGAGGGACATTCAAATCAAAGAAGTTTCAGTTGGTGCAAGAAGGATTTAGTCCATTGAAAATTTCTTATCCACTTTATCTCATGGATAACTTGGAAAAAAAAAAAAGCTTATGTTCCATTGACCAAGGAACTTTATGATCAAATAATGTTGGATGAGATCAAACTTTAAAATGTTTTTATAGGTGGCATTTTTATATGGTTTCTTAGGAGAGTGTGTGCTTCTTCAGCATGAAATGGAGGAAAGGAAATGACATTGGTGGACATTTAAGTTTCAGAGTTTTCAATAACAAAGCAATGCTGCAGTGAACACAGGGGGAATTCACCTGCAGTGGAAATGCTAGGTGTGTGCATCTTCAGCAATCTGTGTGCCACACTGCTCTCTAAAGTCATTGAACTGATTTATATTCCTTCCAGCAGTGGATCGAGTTCCTGCTTCCCCACATCCTCACTTGCACTGACAGGTTTTCATTTCATTTTTTACAATTTGGTGGGTGTGAAGTGGCGTGTCAAATTTTTAATTGGCATTTTCCTAATTAGTAGTGAAGTTGAGCATCTTTTCATGTTTATTAACTTTTTTATGTTTCTTTTCATATGAAATGTTTGCCCATAACCTTTGCACTCTTTTATATTATTTTTTGTTTTTTTATTAATATCTGGATGAGATACATACATACATACATACATATATAAATAGATAGTCTGTATCATGATTATTTGACTTATGTAAATTTTGGATTGCTTTGTTAATTATTTTTGTTTTCCAGTTCATTAATTTCTGAGTCTATCTTTATTATATATTCCCTTTTATGTTGTTTATTCTATTTTTCTTTGTCCATTTTTCTGATTTGGACAATTTTTTCTCAGTTTTTCTTATTGTCTCATTTGTGCATAGAAGGCTATAAATTTCTCCCTAAATAAATGTTTCAGTTCATACCACAAGTATTGATAGATAGGACTTTAATTTTTTAAAGAAGGTTCTTATATCTCTTTTTTTTATCCTTCATCCAAGGATATGTTTATTGATTTTAGATAGAGAGAGATGGAGAGAGAGAGAGAGAGAGAGAGAGAGAGAGAGAGAGAAATATCAATATGAGAGAGTAACATCAATCAGTTGCCTTCCATAAGCTCCCTGATCTGGGATCAAACCTGCAACCTACTTATGTGCCCTGACTGAATGGAACCCCCATTTTTGGTGTAAGGGACAATGCTCCACCCAACTGAGCTTGTTAGTTCCTTCAGTAGAGGCTTGGAGTCGGTACATTTTCTTCTGTGTGTGTGTGTAGATCTAAATGTGTCTGGATTTTGAATGATCAGGATGTGTATGTTCTCAGCCTCTTGAGACAGTTTTAGGCACCGCTTGCTGCTGGGGGAAAGCAGCTGTCAATCTGGTTCCTTGTCTTCTAAAGTCACCAGCTTCCCTCTCAGGTAGAGGATAAGATGTTCTCTTTTTTTACAATGTAATTTTGATGCACTTGTGATGACTTTTTTTTTTAAAAATGTTATTCTTTTAGGACTTGTATGTTCCTTCAATTTGATAATCTGTATCTTTTCCCAATATGGAATGTTCTCCTCTATTCTTTCTATTTTGTCATTCAGAAATGTCTATTAGGCATACGTTGGAGCTTGTTACTTCTAAGTTCTCTATCAGATTTCCAATCTCTTGATCTCTCTCCATTTATTTTCTAGAATTCTTACTTGTTTTTGTTTTTTCAAATCTACCTGTTCTTTATTACAATATCAAGTTTCTACTCTGTGATTTCTACTTCTTCCTTTAAATCTTTGATCTTTAAAGTGCATTTATTTTTAAATTCTCTTTTATATTGTTTTTGTTGTTGTTTGGTCATGAAAATACTCCCTTTATTTTGCATCTTCTCACCCTCCCTCATTTCCTCATGCAATTTTGACTGTGAACTCATATTCATAGACGATTCATTTCCATGGGAGTACCCAGACCCAGGTTAGGAAGGCAGCTCAGCCTAGTACCGAACCAATTAAATCATAATCTGTGGGGGTGAGGTCCAGGAATCAGTACTTTATTAAGGTCGCCAGGTGATTTCAATGTGCAACTAAGGTTGAAACCACTGCTTACAAGTATCAGCCCCAGTATCTGCTTTCACTGCCTGTTAGGTATTTGCACTCAGCATCTGCCCCCCCGACTCCTAAATCTGTCTTTAATTTTGGCACCTGCGTATTCTCCTTTCTTGCTTTCAGTTTGGCTACATTTGGGGGTGAAATATTTTTATTGTGGTAAGATATTCATAACATAATTTTTTTCATTTTAAAGATTTTAAGCACACAGTTCAGTGGCATTAAATACTTTTTCATTTTGTATAAACATCATCACAATCCATTTCCAAAACTTTTACATTATTCCAAACAGAAGCTCTTTATCCACTAAACAAAAAATTCACAATTCCTCTCTCCTCCTAGCCCCTGGTAACCTCTATTCCACTTCCTGTTTCTATAATGTGAGTGTTCTAGTTATCTCAAACAAGTGGAATCATACAGTATTTGTACTTTTATGTTTGGCTTATTTCACTTAACATCATGTTTTCAAGGTCCATCCATGTTACAGTATTTATCAGAAATTCATTCTTTTTTATTCCATTGTATGAATATGCCACATTTTAGTTATCTGTCATTTGTTGATGAAAAATTGGCTATTGTGAATAATATTGTCATGAACACAGGTGCACAAGTATTTGTTTGAAGCCCTGCTTTCAATTCTTTTGGTATACACCTAGAAATGGAATTGCTGTGTTGTATGGGAATTCTATGATTAACTTGTTGAGGAACCGCCATACTGTTTTCCATAGCAGCTGTATCATTTTGCATTTCTATCAGCCATGCATAGTGTTCCGAATCCTCATCAACACTTGTTACATCCCATTTTCTGAGCACTTACAAACCCAGGAAATGCAGTGCTTGGTTGGACCAATTCTCCACTGATCTCAGCAAGCAGTTTCTGAGAGTATTTTAAGAGACATTTTATAGAAAAGCATAGTTACTATCCATGAAATTATCTCCAAAATTTAGGACTATATTCCCTGCAATCACCCATAGCATGAATAAACTCTTTGTTTAGCTCTTGTGCTTTCAAAACTATGTAATAGATTTATTTTAATAGTATATAATCAAGCGATTTTTTTGTTGAATAAATTAATGGATAGATATTTTAAAATGTCCTGAAATTCTTTTTACTTTTTCTTCCAATGGATCATTCCTGATTCCCCAGAATTCCTAACATGGCCATGTAAGAAGAATAACCCACAGGACCATGACAGCAGCACTTTGGATGGAATAAACCCCAAGTTTCTGCTTCCCTACTAGAGTCAACAGGTTCAGTGTGAGAGACAGCACCATTTGCCTCAAGCGCTCACAATGCCCATCTCTGCATTAACCAGCCTGCTGTATACACCACCACCGCAGAGCTCCTGAGGGCTGCCTGGAGCAGATGCACTGTTTACAAACAGAACACACTGGCTGGCATACAGCAGCTGTGATTAAGTTAATGACTAAGTGCTGTTTTAAGATGGCAAATATCTGAAGCCCACATGTCTCTCATGCTATTATTTGGTTCGATAAATGTTTAGACAGCTGGTGGAAGTTTGCCCTGACACTGGCATTAAATGCATGCCCTTAGAGAGCATCGTGCATCGCCAGCAACTCAGACTCCGTCTTCTCTTTCTTGTAGGAAAGACTCAGATCTGCTGTTCTGAGGCAAAGCCATCAGAGCTCAATCCTCCGCGCTTCATGAGCCATAGTTTATGTTGCATACAATGGAAAGAATAGAAGAACTTCCCTTCCTGGTGGCCTCATAAGAACATGGACACATTTTAGCTGAAACAGGCTTGAATCGTTTTCTAGGCCAGTGGTATTCGAACCCCCTTTAGCAGCAGAACCCTGTTTCCAAGGAAATATTCCACAAAGCCCCAGTAATTAAATAGACAAAGTAGTGCTGCTTGGCTAAAACACAGATGCAGGCTAACCCCTCAGCCCCCCAGGAGGCCCTCAGTGCCATTGCGATGCCCTGAATCTCAAAAAAGCCTGGTTTGCAATGTATTTCTCTAGTCTGTTTTTTGAGAGTTCTGGGCCTCTTGTGACTTCTTATACATTTGGGGTTATAGAATCAAGGACCTTCCTGTCAATCTTCAGAAACAGGACCCTCGTAAGGAAGAGTAGGCAAAGGGAATTAAGATGAAAAATTTCCCATTACATCTTCGCTGAAATAAGTTGTGAGCTCTGTGTGCTAAAATGGTAGAAGGGAACGGAGAGCCCATTCTTCCCGGGAAGGAAATGAACAGTAAAAAGAAATATACATAAATACATAAAATAATCAAACAAACAAGCAAAATATATAGGCATGGATGGATCGCTGCCTTAGATGAGGCAGGTGTAAGGCCAAGTTTGAATTCAGGGAGGTACCTTGGTTGAAAGGGGGTGGGAGTAAGAGGTCTGGGGCCTCATTTACAGGTCATCTGTCTATCTCCACCCAATAAGAGTGGAAGTCGCAGAAGCACTGCTACAGAAGGCTAACGCTCCACACAACATATTTTGGGCTTAAGAAATTACTAATAGGAAATAATACTGCTAAGCAGGGCTATCCAAGAGAGATCATGACTCAAATCAAGTCAGCCTTCAGCGTTCTCCACCCCCTGCTGGTGCCCCCTTGCCTAAACATAAAATAATCTCCTACTGAGGAGAAAAGCTACCAGATGAACTTCCTCACACTAAGGTACGGGGAAATCACGGTTCACTCTTTCCATGACAATTCTAGAGAGACCAGAGGAAAGAGAACAAATCTGAAAATAAGCAAATGAAGAACCAAAAGGGATATTGAAACACCAGGACATGAGGAAATGCACAATTCCCCTCAAATTACAGCCTGGAGGAGAATCTTCTTCACTTACTGAATAGAGTTTAAGCAGTTGGTATGAAACAGCCTCAGGGAGATTCCATTCAAGTAGCTCTCCATGAATTTATAGTTTAATCAGTAACAATTAAACAAGCATTTGCAAAGCACTTCTATCAGCATTGGGAAGCCAGAGATTAAGGACACTGGTCTCTTCCTTACATGAATTTAAAAACCTAATAAAATAAATAGTCAAACAAATAATTAAAGGGAAAAGAATGTGAAGACATTTTTAAAGAGAGACAATAACTCAGTTGGGGAGGGGATAAAGTGAGAGATACGGTTTCACAAAAAGAGTACTATTTAAAGAGAGTTTTAATAATAAACAAAAGTTTTCCCACTGACTAAGAAAAAAACTTGAATTTCTTCCTGCCTCCTTCCCCATTCCCTCTGAGATTCATCTGTCTGTTCCATGCTTCCATGTCTCTGGATCTATTTTGTTCATTAGATTCCACATATAAGTGAAAGCATGTGATACTTGTCTTTCTCTGACTGGCTTATTTCACTTAGCATAATACTCTCCAGGCCCCTCCATGCTGTCTCAAAAGGTAAAAGATTTTTCTTCTTTACAGCTGCATAGTATTTCATTGTGTAAATACACCACATTTTTTTTTTATCCACACATCTACTTATGGGCACTTGGGCTGTTTCCAGATCTTAGCTACTGTACCATAAATAGTGCTCCTATGAACATAGGGGGTGGAAGGGCCTAATGGGGTGGGGGGAGCATCTGTAATATTTCAACAATAAAGATAAATAAAAAATAAAATATAAAAAAAAATAAAAATAAAGTTTATATCAGGACCAAAGAAATGTGCAACTGGAAAACTTTTGAAAGCATCAGTGGCATGCAATAATTTCCTTACAGATATTAATCCAGTAGAATGTGAAATATGTACCTGGAGCTATGGAAGCAAACCTGAGTGCAAGGGGCCTGGTAGAAACTTTATTTAATAGTACAGGCAACATATTTGAAAGTGTGAACTAAGTCAGGAGCGCAGGAGTAGACTTTAAGATATTTTTAAGACATAAAATGGAAATAAATCAGTGACCAGGAGGGCATGGCTGAAAGAGAAATTGAAAATATCCCATGTGCATCTCCTCCATCCTTCAATCACACCAAATTGCTTTTTTCTCTGTCACTATCTTCCTTTATACACTATCACTCATCCAATTCCCAACCCATAAACGTGGGAGACATTCTTAATTCTTCTTTTTTCCTTATCCTGATATTTAATCTATCAGCAACCCCTATGAAATCAGTTGCTGATTATTTCTTAAATATGTTCACTTCTTCCAACCCACTTGACAAAGTTGAATTTACTTGAGCCCTGTGTTCGTGTACATCAGTGATAATGAAGAAACCCCCTATCCTCTCGTGTTCCTGGAAATAGGTTGCAAAGAACCCCCTTCCCCATATGGCATAAACAAGACTCATGGATGACCCCTTGCTTACCTATGACAAGGCCAAGAACAGATCCTCCAAATTCCTTTTTTTTTTTTTGCCCCATAAATAATTACATGAATTATTTGTCCCCACTGATCAATCAAAATAAAATGCCCATTAATCTGATTGATCAAATTTTCTTTAAGCTTCTTTCCTTCCTCTGGGTCCCTGAACTTAGACTCACCCTCAGCCTGGGTCAGCATACAGCTTCTCCATAAAGGCCCCTCCCTGAAATAGGCTGACTTCAGGATAAAACGTTCTCTAATCTACTGTCCTATCATACCACTCTCTTCTTCATTCTTCTTTCTCAAACCTAGTTCTTTTCTGCCTTGTTCACTCCCTTCTGTAAAAGAGAAGCCTTTTTCTGCCTGACCTTGCAGATGCTTACAGATCTTGTAGCCAGAAAATTCTCCCTATTGCAATAGCTCCCTTTTGCCACTGGTTACAATACTGCTTTTCAATAAAATCTCTCCTTCCATAATTTAAATTTGTTTTATTTGGCACACTGCATCACCCTTGGCCAAGTCATCATTCTTTCTCTCCTAATATACCACAATGGACTCCAAATGATTCTACCACTTCCTTTCTGGCCAGAGTCCAATTCATTTTCCACACTCAGCTCTCAAAACTCCATGGCCCCTGCCTACCTCTCCAGTCGCATCTCTCACTGCTCTTCTCCTTGGCTCGGGAAGCCGTAACAGGCTACTTTCAACTGCTTCAATATAACATACTCTCTTGTCCTTGGACCTTCAAATATGCTGACTTCCATGTCTGGCTACTCACTGTGACTGGCCCTTTAGATATGAGCTCAACCTCCCAGACTTGACTAAGGTCTCTTGTTATGTAATTACCAAAAATCACTTTAATACCAGTAATGGTCTGTACCCCACTAGATAGCAAGATCTATGAAGCAGGGGGCATGCCTATAGAATATTCACTTGTCTATTCTATCTCAATCTATATGTGGTTAAAAGATGGAGACAAGAATGGGAGAATAAAAAAGGCCATTCAGAAGGGATGGAAGGACTTCCATGAGATAAAATGGCCATAGAGATAGGATAAAAACAGGAAGCTAAGGTATATGAGAATTTCAAGGAAAAGGAATTGTTCAATCGCACCCAATGATGAGAGGCCAAGTAGGATGAGAATTGGAAAGAAGTAAATTTGAATAGACTAAGAGATTATCTATGAACTAAGTTAAAGCTGCTTCAGGAGAGTGGCATGGGATAGAAGTCAGATGGAATTGGGTTGAAAAATGAATGGGTGGAGAATTAGTAGAGGAAGCTATCAAATAGAGACTGGTCAACCAACAAGTATGGATGACAAGGGCAGTAGAGTGATAGGACAGTCACTGGAAGAAAAAGCAACTTCTTTAGCCCTGTCCATCTTCACATACTACTGTCCTTGTGTGTATAGTGCCTGGATAGAGAACACGGTTTAAGTAGAACATGTCAGAGTGCTTATTTCAGCCTTTCTACATGTAGGAAAGGAGTCCACCCAGCTCCTAGCTGAAAATCTTTGTTTGTGGCTCCCAACTCAATAACATATCCATAGCCAGAAAACTGCAAAACCTGTGTTTGTCTGGGATTATTGAACACTTGTAGCCCTGCAGACGAATCTGTGCACCAGTAACTCTCTGCGGGGCCTGGATGCTCTGCGCCCGCTGCCCAGAGGCTCTCTGCACCATCCGCACCCCGGCCTGGCCAGAGGCCCATCCGCGACCGGGCGCAGAACGCTTGCTTCATCACTGTGGCGACGAAGCAAGCATTCTGCCAGGCTGCTTACACTGCCCGCTCTCAGTGGCTGCCCCCCTGGGACTGGGGGACTCTGGCAAGGCTGAGAGGACTGGGTGCAGCTATCTTGTGACTATGGGCACCGCCATCTTTGTGATGGAGTGATGGTTAATTTGCATATTACCCTTTTATTAGATAAGATGTATCTTTCACTCTTTTTCACTATTCCCTCAGCCTAAACTAATAATATGCTGATAACCACAACAAAAGGAGCATTTTAGTACTGTCCTGGTACTCTTGACCCAGGTGAGCTCTCGACTTCTAAGAAACCAATGGTAAGGACCCTCCTCTAATCAATAAAAATATGAACTTAGTCTATTAATTCTGCTGGAATGGATAAGTAGGTAAACTGAGTTCTCCCAAATGAAATCACACACACACAAAAAAAGAATAACTTTTTAGTTAGTTGGTTAGTTGAAACAAGGGAAATTTATGTTGATTTGTACCCTGATATGATATGATGAGAATGGCAATTTTTTTCTCTGTGACCTTCCTCCTAGAAGCCCAGGATCCAAGTAAAATCATAAGAAAAATATTAGACAATTCCAATTGAAGGATATTCTATAAAATATCTGATCAAAATTCCTGAAAACAGGAAAAATATAAAAAACCTCTCAGGCAAAAGGAGACTGAGAGACATCACAACTAAATGTAATGTAGTATCCTGGATGGGATCCTGGAACAGGAAAAGGCCATTAAGAAGAAATTAAAGAAATCTGAATAAAGTATGCACTTTAGTTGATAATGTATCAACATGAGTTCGTTAATTATAATAAATGTACCATACTAATGTAAGATGTTAATAATAGGGGAAACTGTTTGAGATTTGTAGGAACTCAACTTTTTGTGAATCTAGAACTATTTTAAAATTAAGTTTATTAAAATTGAAAAAACTAACTAAAATTATTTATAATATAAGAAATATACTCCAGGCAAATAAAAGTAATACCAGATGAAAGATTTAGATGGAAGAAATAATGATAAACAAAAATATAGAAAAATATCTATAATATAGATAAATATATATAGTAACAAAATAATAGTTAATATGTGTGAATATATGAGGTACCAAATATAAAATAATAGATGCCAATAACATAAATTTAGAAGACTAAAAAAATTAAAGTATCATAAGACCTTTAATTGTAGAGTACAGTAAGTATGTTGATAACTTTAGACTTGATAAGTTAAGTAGGCAGGTTAAAATAGCTACTGTGAGAATTAAGAGAATAAAAGAATAGACACAGAGAATATAACCCTGTCAGCTTTTCAACATTTATCCAGAATCTGACCATTTCTTATCACCTCTCTTGTTACCTACTCAGGTCCAAGGCATTTCAATCTCTCACCTGGATCACTGCAGCAGCCTCCTACTGGTCTTTGAGCTTCTACTCTTGCCCTTCTTGTGTCTACTCTCAATACAGCCACTCATGTGGTTCTGTCAAACCATAAGGCATATCTTGGTGTCCCTCTGTTCAAAGTTCTGCCTTGACTTCTCATCTCACTTGATGTAAAAGCCAATCTAAGACCCTACATTAATTGCCCCCCCTCCCCAGTTACTGCTGTAACCTTGTATCCTTTCCCTTCCTCCACTCATCACACACACACTGGCCTCCTTGCTGAACCACCAACCACTCTCACTTCTCTGGAATGCTCTTCCCCATGACATCAATGTGGCTCATTCTTTTGCTGCCTTCACATCTTTATTCAAATATGAAGATTTACCTGACTACACTATTTTAAATGAAACCTCCTCACCATAATTTAATATCCCTCCTCCCTGCTTAATTTTTCTCCATCACCAATGAACCCACCACATAATTTAGAGAAATTTTATATTCTAAAATCAGAGACTATCAGAGACTTTGCTGTTTGACATTTTATCCATAGGAATGAAACTCTTGCCTAAGACCCTAAGTCACTTTGACAGAGAAGCATTCTTGATTCACAATTGAGGCAGAGCTTCATATAAGGAGCTTCTGGACTCAGTATTCCGTGTATATCTCAACTGTGTAGGTTCCAATGAAACAGGAACCTTGGGTTTCCTTTCCTTTACAGGCCTGAGTTTGCTTTGACACTAAACTCCATCCTTCCCTCCAATGCTCTAATTCCTCTATTTGTTTGGTGAGACACCTAATGATATTTGGTCTGTGGTTTCCCTCATTGCGGTGGGCCAACAAAACAGATTTTGTCAGACTACAGATCTCTCAGGGAAGCTTCTAAGATACTAGTACAAATGTTTTTACTTTATTATTATTTTAAATCTGTACATGTATGTTTTACAACATCCACATTGAGATCTATTGATTGTGTAAGTATGCTAGGTTTTCTTTAATTACTGAGAGAAGTCAAGATTAGCATGTCTCTGAAGTAGGTATTCAAATATACTGTGACATATCAAAAACTTTGAATTATTTTATATTTTATTCTCAATTCACAGAATATCTGACTCTCCCAGAGTCATGTCTCTTCCTTTGCTGACATCGTCTGACTGTCAAGCCATTCAGTTCAGCTGCAAGGATACCAATATTTTCAAATACTGAGTTCTCTCCTCAATAGAGCTGTTAATGAGGCAGTGAAAACTTAGCCACCCCCACCTCACTCCTGTTCCATCATGTCCTTGCCAGATGTTTCTGCCAGATTGATAGGGTTCCCATTTCTCTTTATGTCTCATATTCCTTTAGTAGTTATTACAGCAACCTGTCTACTTTTTGAGGGCAAATAACTCTACCATTAAGGGCCCAGACATTGTATACTTATTAGACACAAAAGTGTCTCAAAGATAAATTACACACATTAGACCTTTTTTCTGTGACTAGTTTATTAAGTCTAGATGAACAATAGTGCCAACATAAAAGGACAGTCTTTTCAATGAATCACTGATTTGTTGAACATCTGGTGACTTTTAGTTAGAATTCATCATTTGATGCCATAGTGTAGTCTGTAATCTTTCTTCATGTATTCATTGGAACTTGTTGACATGTTTCAACTAAAAAATTCCAATGAGTTTTCTCCCCATGAATTAAAAAGCTATTCTCCTTCGAGAAAGATTTAATAAATTTTCCTAAGTATTTTAATATTGTGATTCTTTATGAAAACCTTCCATGGGTCCCTGCTCCCTGGCTGGGATTATTGAGAAATCCTATTTAGAAACCTTATTAAGAAGGTGGTGTTATGTGTGTAAGTTCTTTTCAGCAGTAATGAGTTATTATTATGATAATAATGATAATGGGAATACCTAATATTAGCTGTGTACTTACTATGTGCCAATTAATTTACAAATCTGCATGGATGGTTTCACTTAATACTTACGACAATTCTGAAAATGTAGTATCCTATCAACCTCTGAGAGTAAGGAAATGGCTGAAAGAGATGAGGTGACCTGCTCAAAGCTGAGTCGGGATTTGAACCCAAGCCTGTCTGACCCTTCCACTATGCTCAAGCTGCTACTTTGATGTTCCAGCTAATTAGCTTATAGCTAATCCTTTGTCTCTCTATGAAGAACAGGACTTCATTCTCATTGTTCATATTCACCCGTCGTTAGGACATTCTGAAGCATGAGGCATGCTAGGACTTCTGAAGTAAGAGTTAAAATGAAGAGGAAACCAGGACCATGCTAGATGGAGGTGAACAAACTGCCCATGTACAAAGAAGACTAACTCTTATCTAGTGCTCAGTGTCTTACAAAGAGGGTAAGGAGAAAGAACAAACTCAAGTTAGAACAGAAAGGTAACAGACCTAAACAGAATATTTTCAAAAGAAGACAGAAGGAAGGCCAAGAGACACATGAAAACATGTTCAAAGTCACTTATTATCCGAGAGATGCAAATCAAAACAACAATGAGGTACCATCTCACACCTGTCAGAATGGCTATCATCAACAAATCAACAAACGACAAGTGTTGGCGAGGATGCGGAGAAAAAGGAACCCTCGTGCACTGCTGGTGGGAATGCAGACTGGTACAGCCACGTGGAGAACAGTATGGAGTTTCCTCAAAAAACTGAAAATGGAACTCCCATTTGACCCAGTAATCCCACTCCTGGGAATATATCCGAAGAAACTAGAAACACCAATCAGAAAGGATATATGCACCACTATGTTCATAGCAGCACAATTTACAATAGCTAAGATTTGGAAACAGCCTAGGTGCCCATCAGCAGATGACTGGATCGGAAAACTGTGGTACATCTACACAATGGAATACTATGCTGCCATAAAAAAGAAGGAATTCTCATCATTTGCAGCAACCTGGATGGAATTGGAGAACATTATGCTAAGTGAAATAAGCCAGTCAATGAAAGAAAAATACCACATGATCTCACTCATTTAGCGATAGTAAAGATCATTATAAAGTGATGAACAAAAAGATAGATACAGAGACAGTAAAGCATCAAACAGACTTTCAAATTACAGGGGGAAAGTTAGGGAGAGGTGGGGGAGTTATGAAATCAAACGAAGGACTTGTATGCATGCATATAAGCATAAACAATGGACGCAAAACTCTGGGGGGGGCATGTGTGGGTGTGGGGTGGGGGGGGTAATGGTAAGATATGTACACATATAATACCTCAATAAAAAAATATAAAAAATAAAAAAATAAAAATAAATAAATAAATTATTCATTTAATAAGAAAAAAAAAAGAACAGAAAGGTATCAATATGTGAAATCCCAAAGAGCCATTGTGTGTGATTAGCATCACAAGGCCAGCAGCACACAAGGCTTTAAATTGGATGGCAACACTGGAGTTCAGGACTGCAGCCAGAAATTGAGAGGCATGAGTTATGATTGGATCTGGCCAGCAAGAAGCTCTCAATGGATGTCAGGCTCCCACTGGTGAAGTGAGACTTCTGCTCACTTCCGCTGGTCAGAACTGGCTCAGGAAGTAGGCAAGACCAATGTCACAGATGAAGGACACCTGAGAGTTGAACTAGGAGGGTGAGGAAGACTAGCAATTGGCCTTTCATTGGGTGATGGTCAATTATTTTATTGTTTACCATCTTGGAGGAGAAAAGTTTTTGAAACAGTGCATAAAAAAAAAAAAAAAGCATTTTAGAAGACAATGGAGTGGGTTTAACCCCCCTTTCTCCCAAGACAAGAAGTAATGAAGGCTCCTCCAACTTCAGGCCCAGCTGCCTGCAAATTGGAAAAACATTGCATCAATTCCAAAGTAAGCAACAGCTCTCTGAATTATTTTTAATCCATAAGAATGCCCATAACAGTGAAAGTCTCTTTTGACTCCCTCAATCTTTCCCATCTCCACTTTCTACCCCCACAAAAAAAAAAAAAAGAATATAAGTATTAATGAAAATACTTTTTCTCCTTTTGATGTGATAAAAGTTTAAGTATAAAAACAAATATTGTTATGTTGCAAATATTAATACTTCAAAAGACCAACCCAAAGGCCATCTGGAGGATGCCCCCTGAGTGCTCTGTTAATAACAACTACTGATAACATCACACCTGTGCCTTTTTGTGTTTTTACATCTATGGGGTAGGTTTAATTATTGTTCTCTGTTTACAGATAAGGAAACCTATCTCAAAGGTCACACAACCAGGAAAAGCAAGGCTGGGTCTAAATCCCGTTCTCTGCCTCAATAGCTATGCCTTGCTCTTCTCCACCATATCGTGCTTCATCCACTCTTCAAAAATCCTTCTTGCAAAGAAATGGAGAAGCTCTGTGCCTACTGCAAGCCTGCTCTCCAAGATGGATTTTTTTTTTAGGTCCATTGAGAAAAAAATGACAAAGCCCTATGGCGTGGTTAAGACACAAATATGATGAGTTTACACCACAGGGATTTCTATGGAGACTCAGAAAGAAAGAAGCATTTTCAATTTCAATTGTAGCACAGTCATTCTGTGACCATGCTCTTCTGGTCTGATATGTCATCCCTTTTTAATATCCACATAAATCAGAATGTCACAAGGCACAAAAGCTGTGAAATTCTGAGCCTGCCATGGAAATTCGACCCCTGATGCATGTCAAAAGAAATTGGCCAAATCCAGCAGAACTTCTTCCAAGGGAAGCTTTGCATATTTCAGCCCATTGTTTTCCCCTCCATGACTGCATTGCACACAACATTATGGGTTCAATAGTTACTTTTTTGAATTCATTAAATAAGTACCATTTAGCTATCTGTGCATAAAAGAAATTACTCTATTAAAGAATCTCTATCCAAAAGTCTGTTTCCATTATATGAGATAAACTGTAAAATTTGTCATTTTGCCATGACCATACCATAAAGAAAAAAAAAAAATCTATTGTTTTCTCCACAGTTTCCATCTTTCCTTCCAACTTTATAAACAAGATGGACTTTTCCTAGAAATATCAATGGGGTTAGATCAGTAGTGCAATATATAATTTCATACCTTTGGCTAAGGAGAAAGGTTAAGATGGGCATGTGAGGGCATTTTCCCCCTCGGTAAGGCGAGATGGCTCAGGGTGAGGGAAAGAGATCTTTTATTTACAAGATATATATCCAGATTCAACCTCGGAGATCTCCAGGGAATTCTAGAAGCTACTGACCAATTAAAATGAAATGGTTCAGAGAACTGGTTCTTATGTCATCAGAGAGTAGTTTCTCCTCAATGCTACAATCTATATTATAATTGTCTAGTTAATTATAATGGTTTACTCACATGATGCTTTTGCCTTATCAGGGGCAGTTCTGGCATAAGACACGGCCCTTAGCCTGAAAAGCAACCCCACGGCTTTCAGTGATTGATCATCAAAAGGTATTGATATTGAGAGGAGAATCTCGATCTCTTTGTGAATATTGTGATGAATGCTGAAGGTAAATAATCATTTATTCCATATCTTTTATTTACAAAATATATAAAGCCAGTTAGAATCTTTATTGTCATCACCCTAGGACATGAGCTCTTTACTTTCATTTGCAGAGAAAGGAGATTTCCTTCAAATTTTACAGGGAAAAGAAAAGAGAGAGCCAGTTGGTAAAGTGGTTTTCAAAGTCAGAATTTGAGTTTGGATTAGAACAGTTGTTCATCCACACAATCATTTATTGACTGATAGTCCAGTTACCCACTGTACCCAGGAGACCCCAAAAATTACATTAATCTCCAGAGTGCTGGAAAATGTAATGGTCAATTCCCAGGTGAAAGCGGGACATTGGTTGTCTCACTCTTTCTGATTCTAAAAAGAAGGTAACTGTGGACCAGACTCGAGGAAGAGGATCATCTCGGCAGCTTCTCTGGCCCAGGATTCCTAGGTCTTCCTCAAAGCACTGTCCCAGGTCCTTGGATGCCTTGAGGGAATTTGAGAAACAGCTAGGATGACTATATATCCAAATTTCCTGGGAGACCTTAGTGTACATCTATTGACCTTACCATTAATAGCACCCCCTTTCACTCTCAAAAGTAGATATTGGCAAAATCTATGTAAAACATATATAGTCACCCTTCTTATGACATAAACACTGATTCTATCTGGGTTTACTCTATAAGAAATTCAAATTCTTTTAAATACCATATGATTTCACTCATATGTGGAATTTAATGAACAAACTGAACTACCAAGCAAAATAGAGACCGACTCATAGATAGAGAGCAGGCAGACAGCTTGGGGGAGGAGGGGCTGTTGTGTGGGGGGGTGAGCAAAAAAAGAAAAAAGAGAGAGAACTCATGGACATGAACCATAGTGTGGGGATTGCCAGGGCGGGAGAGGGGGTTGGGGGGCAGAGGGGGCGGGGGAGGAGAGGATGGACAGGTAGAGGTGGCAGAGGGTGTAGAGGGGATATAATGGTGATGGGGGGAAAAATAAAAAGAATTCAAATTCTTTAAACCATTATAAGAACCAGAAAGATCAATCACTATAACTAAGAAAAGGTATGAAATGCTCTGTTTCATGCATTCAACAAATATTTATAAGACATAGTACTTACTTAGCCTTCTTGTAAATATAAAGATGTATAAGACTATGTCTTTGCCCTTTGTATGAGTTTAGTATAATTTATTCTAGCTCGTAATATCTCATTGTCTCATGTCTTTCCTTCCTAGCTATCTGTTTTGAAGCTCAAACTCCTGTAAGTTAGTTTTTCATTATTAGGCTTTGGATTCTCCACCTTTCTGTTCATGTGCTCTGGCCTCTTCTATCCCATCTTGTTCTGCCTTGATATGGTGGGAATCCTCTAAAGTGCCCCCTCATGATCCTTGAGTCTTGGCTAGACTTACAACTTCACTTTAAAAAACAAACAAAAAAACAATATGGCAGAAGTTATAGAATATTATTTTGTGAATCAGGTTAGAAAAACACTTGCTTCCACCTTGGATACCCTCTCTGGTTCTCTCATTTGCTCGTGAGAAAGCCAACTGCTCTCTGGAGAGGCTCATGTGGCAAGAAACTGAGGGAAATCTTTGGCCAGCAACCAGCAAGCAACAGACCCTCAGTTCAACAGCGAATGAGAAACTGAGAAATCCTGCGAACAATCCCATGAGTGAGCTTGGAAGCAGATGCCTCTTCAGTCCAGCCTTCCCATGAGACGGCAGGCCCAGCCGACACCTACATTGAAGCTTTAGGAGAGACCTAGAGACAGCGATACCCAGCTAAGCTGCACCAAGATTCCTGATGCACAGAACTTGTGACACAGAAACTGTTTGTTGTTTTAAGAAACTCAATTTTGAGGTAGCTTTTTACATAGCAATAGACAATGAATATACTTGATCCTTGTCTTGTCCTATGCCAAAGACACAGTCTTCTCACTATCCCAGCACTGACCTTATGCTAGCTCTCAGGCTAGTGAATAGGCAGCCCCAGTACTACTCTGTCCTCTGTCCTTCAAAAAGAGTGAAGGTGAGCAAAGGAAACTTCCTTCGCACAGCAGACTGGTGACCATAGCCCTTCCGTGTTTCCTGCAGACCCAGGGTTCTGGTGTCAGTTCCTGGGCTCAGTCCAGCCTCCAAGGCTGGTGGAAACATCTCAGAGGGTCCTTTTCTTTCCTAATTTTCTTTCATGAAGAACTGGATGTTAATCTCGTCTTCTCTGTTCTTTTTAGCATTTCCAAGGCAGATGGATGGCTAATTATCTTGTGCAATCAATCCACAGAGTTTCAAACTCAATTCCAGCAGCTTTTTAATACTTTTTCCTGAAGGTTAATAAGTAGTCAAAGATGCTTGTACATTTCTACCACACTGTCGAAAATACAAACCCAAGTATGTTAGAAAGATACCATTGTTTCCATTCAGGAGTTAATGTTCTTTTAAAAAGAAATAAATAAATAAACCCAAGGGCATACAAAACCAGGAAAAAAACAGTGACCTGCAAAGAGACCGCACCTCAGGGAGAATGCAAGCTAGAAAGGTGTATATGGAGACTGTGAGAAGCTTAGTGTTGGCAGGTTTCATACTAAAGACTAGACTGACTTCTACGAGGAACATTACATCTTGTCCTTTTATGAGAACAATTCTCCAACCACGTAAAAGTGTCTCTGTATCCATTAATGCATCATTCTGAAAAGCCTATGGCAGAGGAAAAGGCTGAAATCTCATCTCACCCTGAACTCAGCTGACATAGAGATCAGACAATAGGGATTTCTCTTTATGAGAGCATAAAGAGTGTAGCTTTTATGCTCTTAGGTAAGAGCAGAATTGCACAGAGGCAGAATAAGATTTTCTTTGGGGATATGGATGTCTTTTACCTAACAATCATAAACAATTCTAAATACCTATCAGGTTCCATATCCCATGTAAGGCTCAAACAAGAGCCATTGTGAAACATCAACAAGAGCAAGAAGATTTCTACTCTAAAAATAGAATAAAACAGAATTTTTCTCCCTTTGCACTGTATCTCCATGGGATAACTAAGACAGTTGTGTCCTCAACAAAGAGCTGTGATTATTATCTGACTATCAGACATAATCTGCTTGTGTTTTGAGAATTTGATAGGTGATTGAGTGAGTTGCATGATACTCAGCTTGAGTCCTCTAGAACTCAAGTCCAGTGGGAAGGGCAAAGGTGAGACAGCCACTATTGAGATGTATGCCCATTTCTAAAACAGATATAGATGGACCCCTTGTCACAATATTTTGCAAGACCTGAGACTGGAAAGAGGCATTGGCAAAAATCGAATTGAGACTTAAAATGTTCCAAAGGGCTATCCTTAAGAAAATGAGGAAAGAAGCCAACTTAAAACATCCATCCTCTGAGAACCTGTCACTGTTCTCAGATATTTAAATGTAGAGTTCTGTGTCTGAAAATGTCAGCATGGCCAAGACAGATGGTCTTTGATGTTCCTTTAATGGGTTTTCTCCCACATCCTCCACCCTGACTAAGGCTTGATGTCCCTCTTTTATCATTCATTACCTCTGTGTTCTCAACTTACGCATCTCAAACACATTCTCCCTGGGCCACAAACACTCATACTCACACACAAACACCACAGCCTGTTCCAGGGCCTTTGTTGTTTTCATTCAAATCCAATCAAAATAAAATGTTCCCTCCATATAGAGATGCAAAAGCATCAGCTTACTGGCCATCATTTACAATTTATACCAGGTACTGGAAAGAATATGAGTAACTGCCTCCAATTCCAAACTACCCGATCATGTTGCAATCTTTATTCAATGAATCTCTAAATAGGTCTTTGAGACAGGAAGGAGCAGTGACTCAGAGAGTCGATGAACTAAACTACCTAAGTCTATCTTAGACTTAGTCAGTGTATCCCTCTGCACACTAATGTAAAAGGCAGCCATTGTCCCATGCTACAGCCTTCACTGTCAGGTGGCACTTCCAAGTTCAGCCTTAAAGAGGATAAATACAATCAGACACAGCTCAAATTCTGACTCTGCTACTGAAATTCTAGTCAGAATTTCATATCCTCCATAGCTCAGAATGTGATCTGTTCGGAGTTAGGATCTTTATAGAGGTTCTTAGGATCTAATAAATATGACTGGTGTCCTTATGAGAAGAGAAAATTTGGACACAGACATCGTACCGAGGAAAAATGATGTGAAGGCATAAGGAGAAGATGGCCACCTACAAGCCAAGAAGAGAGGCCTGGAACTGACTCTTTACAGTCAGAATGAACCAACCCTGCCAATACCTTAATTTTGGGCTTCTGGCCTCCAGAGCTGTGAGACAATAAATTTCTGTTGTTTAAATCACCTTGTCAGTGGTATTTTGTAATGGTAGCCTTAGCAAACTAATATAATACCAATTTCCACATTAGGGAGAAGCATGGTTCCCTGGATAGAAGCATGTGTTGAGAGTCAGATAACGCTTGGTTGGAGTTGCAATGTCATCACTGCTTCACGGTGTGAAATTAGGCAAGGTGCTTCACCTTTCTGAAACCAGTTTTTTCATCTGAAAAATGTGATTAACAATGCCTATCTCATAGAGCTGCTATGAGGATTAAAGGAGTTAAGGACATGAAATGCTGGGCATATGCTAAGTGCTCAATAACAGTGTCTCAGCACCGATGGCTTCACATGTCTTTGAACTTGATAGAACATAAATATATAAACAACAATGACATTAAGAAAATAACCTCTCTGTGTGCTAGAAATGTCAATCTTTGTAGTTTATGAGTAGTTCAACATCAAGGGAACGCTAGTCATCATGACTTGAACGTATCTTGGATGAATTATGAATGGTTCTGCTGACAGTCTCATAAGTTAAATATGATGTTTCCAGAAATAAATTGATGCAATGGACTCAATACATTTTTACAACTTTCCCAAGAGATGTTGAAAACTGAGAGATAGTGAGCCCTTAATTGCAAAACCATTTAGGTCCTGGACCCCTACAACCTAATCCAGTCATTGTGCATTATTGGATTGTGGTTTAGGGCTTATTGAATGAAATCAGATTTCTCTTTAACTCCCTCTACCAAAAACTGAGAATTATTCTGCTTACCAGAGGAGAAGTGCTTATCCAAGACTTTTTTTTTTTTTTTTTTTTTACCTTATGGATTTTCTGATGATGCCCTCATTGTACACTTTATTCTGGGCAGTGCAGCAAATGGGATAATCAGAACACAGAAGTAAATGTTGCTACAAGAAAAGAAAATGTCAGGACACATTTTTGGGTTTTGACTTTTTTTAAAAAACTTTCTTCAAGTGAGACCACCAGTGGTAAGTGTCCAGTGACCTGCTGTTCTGACCTTGGATTGCTTGATTACATCCAACAGAGAGGAAAGCACCAGCCCTAGCACAGTCTGTAATCACACCAAATCTCTGGGTTAAGGTGGTTTTAGCTGGTTGTTCCAAACTCCCCCTGTTCTTCTGGTCCCTGTTTTTCTGGAGGAATATGGTTCTTCTTCTCTATGTCCCTTCACTCACTCATTCATTCACCAAATTCTGTGATCACTCCATGAATAGGGTCTGCTATTCATGGAACAGATCCCAATCCCAAAATGGCTCCCAGACAGAATTTAAATCAGAATGTCTTAAGTAACAACTCCCTTCCTCCCTTCCCCAGAAGTCATATCCAATTCTGATTTTCACCTTTGGACCTGACTCTAGGGTAATGGTGATTTCTTAACTATGTATATGTTTTTTGTTGTTTTTGACTTTTTAAAAACTTTTCAAAACATTCTTTATTGTCGTAACCTCTTATTGAACGTGAGGTAGGTGGGGCAGAGAAATTAGAGAAAATTGACCTACAGAAAGGTTGTATGGCTTGCTCAAGGTTACATCACCAGGGCCTGGGCCTTCCCACAAGGCTGTCTGGTTGTCCCTCAAAATCACACAGCACCTACCCAAGGCAGAAACACAGGACACTAATGTATTCACATTGCCAACCCATATTTTGTTCATGGGCCTTCCTACCCCCAAAGAAAGCATTCATTATCCTCATTACCTGCTCACCTGGTTCCTCAGGAAACCTGGAATAATTTTCTCTCACAACCACTTAATACACAATGGGATTTGGGAAGGGCATTGTTGAGTCATTTGCAGCCAAAGGAAAGTGTTGTTTATAGCAATCTGCTCGAACCAACTTTCGTGTTAACTAAAATGACTGCCTTCTGGCACAAAATAAGTACCAGGCTAATTGCTTATTGAATATATATAGACTGTTAATTGCCTCCTTCAAGTTTAGCCATCTTTCTACTTTGGTCATAATCTATTCTCTGGCCTCTCCCAAATAGGTTGCATTTCATTCAACTTCAGAGGGTTCTCTTTCCAATATAGTTTAAGCCAATATTTTACATTTTGGCCAAGGATGACTATGAGGAAAAAGGAAAATTTTGCAGTATTTCCATCATTGTATGGTCTCTATGTATTTAGTTTATAATTATCATTTGAACATCCCCCTAGAGTTTCTATCATTCAGCTTTTGCACACTTCCTTTCCCTTGTACATTATCCTCCACTGTTCTCACTAAGTCTCATTTTTCCCATACACCAAACTGATGTTGCCATCCTGAAAGGCAGGACTCGTTTCTTGTTCTGGAGCTTCCCACCAAGTGCCTCATTGAGGTTTATGCACCATAGCACAGGTTAAAATTAGCAACAATAGATGCTCCTTAACATTTTTTTAATGAAAGTTTATGAGTTCTACTTGCACATTGCCTTGCATTTTACCTTTTTACCTTTACATGATTAGATATGCAGAGAACCCATAAACCAAGACACTACCTTATCTTCCATTTATATTACAGTTCTGTTAACCATCGCCGAGTCAGAGCCCAAAGAATTAGGTTGAATCACTCTTTCTTATTTGATACACCACGTTCCCAGTATACAGAAAATGAACCTGTATAATGTTTTTCAGTTTTGAATAAAATCTCTTATCACATACATGCCCATTTCCTAACTTTGCTTGTTCCTAGATGCTGGAGTCAATAGTAACTTTGAATTTTCTCTCACATTTAACTATTACTAATAAGAAATATTATCAAAATTTTTGTCTTTGAAATTAGGAGTTCATACACACACACACACACACACACACACACACACACACACTAATAATAGAGGAATATGCAAATTGTCCAGGACGCCGTCACAGTAACAACCAAACAGCAGGCTGCGTGGGGCAACAAGGCCGGCAGGGGGGTTGGTGAGGGATGACCAAACAACTGAATAAGCAGGCTGTGTGGGGTGACCAGGCCGGCAGGGGGGCAGTTGGAGGCAACCATGACGGCAGGAGGGGGCAGTTGGGGGCAATCAGGCCAGCGGGGGGTGCAGTTGGGGGTGGTTAGGCCAGCAGGGGGGGCAGTTAGGGGCAATCAGGCAGGCAGGCAAATGAGCAGTTAGGAGCCAGCAGTCCCAGATTGTGAGAGAGATGTTCGACTGCCAGTTTAGGCCCGATCCCTGGGATCGGGCCTAAACTGGCAGTCAGACATCCCCCAAGGGGTCCCGGATTGGAGAGGGTGCAGGCTGGGCTGAGGGGACCCCCCCTCCCGTGCATGAATTTCATGCACTGGGCCTCTAGTATATATATATAAAAGCCTAAGTGAAAAGCCGACCGGCTGGTAGCTATGACGCGCACTGACCACCAGGAAGCAGACACTCAATGCAGGAGTGGAAACCACAGGCATGGAAACATGAAACAGACTGATAAATCTCAGAGGGAAAGGGTGGGGAGGGGAGGGCAGGAAGAGATTAACCAAAGATCTTATATGCATACTAGAGGCCCGGTGCATGGATTGGTGCATTGGTGGGGTCCCTCAGCCTGGCCGGTGGGGATCAGGCTGAAACCAGCTCTCCAACATCCCCTGAGGGGTCCTGTATTGCAAGAGGGTGCAGGCCAGGCTGAGTACATATGTACTAGGGGCCCGGTGCACAGATTTATGCACCTTGAAAGGAACTGCAGTAGACACAGGGGTGGGTCTCAGCCAATCCTCCTCACCCTGCCTGGCCCCTCCCACCACAGCCCCCGATCCCCTGTCTGCCGGCAGCCCCGCTCCTGCTGCCGCTGCTTCCATGTACTGACCTCGTGGAGTGATTGGGACTGAACCTGTATAATTTTTGCTGCCCTGATTGCCCCTCAGGAGCAGGGGAAGGTGGAGAAGCCCTCAGGGATGATCAGGGCCGGCAGCCACCACTCACACCCACTGATGGCGCCAAGTGATAGAGACCGGCGCCAGGCACTGGCAGCAGGTGTGAGAGGGCCAGCGCTGGCAGTGGGTGCGAGCTGTGGCTCTGGAGCCAGCAGGAGGTGCGAGTGGGACCGGCATGGGAGCAAAGAATTTTCAGTAACCACCAGAAGCTCACCCTGATGACAACGACCAGCACCCCACCTTGGTCTGGCACCCCCGCTTACCTGCTCCACCATCCTGCCACGGCCGATGCCCGCCATGTTCCACGCACACCCCCTGGTGGTCAGCACACGTCATAGCAACCAGTTGTTTGATTGTTCGGTTGTTCTGGTTGTTTCGCCGTTTGGTCTATTTGCATATTAGCCTTTTATTATATAGGATATATATTTAAAACTTTACTAGAGACTTCAAACTTAGCCAAATGTTTGAAACTCCCATTTCTAAATTTGAGCACAGATACTGCAAAAATTATTCAGTGAGTAAGAAAGTAAAAAAAAAAAAAAAAGATAATTGAAATGAGTTTCAACCTTGAAAGTTATGTAGATTAATGTTGGAGATCTTTAAAATGTCAAGACAAGGCATTAAATGGAGGTAACATGAAATTTGTAAGATACTACATATGGAATATTAATTGTTCTGTAACATAAACACACATATACGTACTTATAAGTACATGAAAAATGACTTTTCAATGTTTTTTTTTTAAATTTTCCCCTGATCATGAACTATATTTTACAATAAAAATACTAATTAAGAAATCACCAGTCTCTTAATATAATTTTCAAGACCTCGGTTTTATCTATGTGCACAAGGTTAGGTATCTCTGGGTTGGCATGACTGCTTTTTTTATGCCATATGTATTGTACTCCATTGGACACTGTTCTAGACCAGAGTAAAAAAAAAACTTTTTTCCTATAAAGAGCTAGATTGTAAATATTTTAGACTCTGTGGACTCATCTCTTTTGCACCCACACAATTCTGCTGATGTGGTTCAAAATCAGCTAAAAACAACATTTAAATGAGTGGGCATAGTTATGTTCCAATAAAGCTTTCTTTACAGTCCTGGCCAGTGTGGTTCAGTTGGTTGGGCATTGTCCTGTGCACCAAAAGGTTGCCAAATCAATTCCCGGTCAGGGCACATACCTATGTGGTGGGCTCAATCCCCAGTAGAAGGCATGCAGGAGGCAGCTAATTGATGTTTCACTCTCACATCAATGTTTCTCTCTCTCCTCCTATCCCTTCCTCTCTTTCTGAAAATCAATAAGAAATCTTTTCTCTACAAAAATAAACTGGAGGCTGGATTTGGCCCATGAACCATAATTTATCAACCCCTGGTCTAGATCAATATTGTAGCCACTAGCCACATGTGGCTATTTAAATTTACATCAATTAAAATGAAATAAAATTTAGAAATCAGTTTCTCAGTTGCACTAGCCACCATTCAAGTGCTCAGTGACCACAGGCAGCCAGTGGCTGCCACACTGAACAACACAAATATACACATTTTCATCATCACAGAACCCTTAAACTCATCTCTCAAGATGTACAAACTGCACTAGCATCTTTGGATAAGAGTGAAAAAATAACATTTTATTCCATAAGCTACTAAATTCTAGTCATTTTAACACTCCATGTGAATGATTTATAATAGCATCAAGTAGTGTGAAATCTTCATATTCTGCACAAAATTGTCATCGTGTGATTTTAAGCAGCATTTTAATTTTCACCAGAGATGAGGTGTTAAAAAGCATGTTGAAATTTTATTTAGAAGATTTAAGAATGGAAAACTGATACTACCTATACAATAAGGATTACAGGATTGGTTTCCAATGATCTTTTTTCAAAAATATCTTAGAAAACTGAAGTTTAAAATGCAATAATTTAAAATATACCCAAAAATTATGAGTAGGGGAGGAACAGGTAAATAGAAAGAAATCTGAAATAATCCTGTCTAGGAAATGTATCATTCAAAACTGCCATCTGGGCCAGAAGGGTTTGAAAGGGAATTTGTCCAGTTATTACTTCCTATTACTTCTACCCCAAAAGCTCATGCTTGTTCCTTTAAGAATTAGAGATGGATGCAAAATGAGACAGGGTCACTTCCTTTTATAAAATCATAAGCTATAAGAGTCTCCAAATGATGACAAGATCGCTTGCACATGAAGAATAAGGGGAAGGACCTTAAGAGAAAATAGCGCCATAGCATTTCCCACCTCTTCATCAGATCTGCATAAGCTTCCTCCCCTCTCCCCTCTGTGCATTTCTTGGTGGTTTAGGTGGACACACTACTTATTGCTCACCTGTAATTCACACGCCAAGAAAAACACAAGAGCAGAACCAATGGTCTGAGAGAAGTGGCTCAGGTTCATCTGCTCAACTAATGGCCAAATGATGTTTTTCTCCTCGGCAGCCTATTTGAAAGTGAGTGCATAAGCAGCTAGCCCCAGCAGCAGCAATAAAGGTTTGTCTTCAAAAAAATCATGATAGCAACTTCAGAAGGGAGACTCAAGGGTCCTAGAGCAAGGCAGTTTGTTCTTGACGTTAAAGACCACACCACAACAAGAGATCAGAGAATCCTATTCCGTTAAACTTGGCACAAGTGGGGCCAGCAACCTCATTCCATGCTGCTTAATTTTATAATCAAAAAAACAAAAATGCCCAAAAATAAATAGAAGGACATTCATCAAGTCTTTAAAATACTTGTGTACAAATTGATCCCTCTCATTTCAAAGAAACTGCGACAATTTCCAAGGGCATCATCCTGTGCAGGTGACACACTGTTTTCTAACTGTTTGACCAGCTCAGGTGTCAAAAGGCTGACGCGGCTTCACCGGGAATCCCAGCCTTATGTACAACCAGCTGGGAAACCGACACAGCAGTCCGAACGTGACCGCAATCACATTCTCTATGTGACGTCATCATCCCCAAGCCCCCTTTATTCTCTGACTCAGTTTCCCTTTATAAAATTGGTCAAAGTGTGAGCCTTCTCACAGAAATTTTATGGGATTTGATGTGGTTTCTGAAGACATACTGTGAAGATCAAGGCAGTGAATTTCATATGGCCAAATAAAAGGAGTTGTGTTGTTCTAAAGCAGTGCTCAGACTTTAATGGGATACACAGCCCCTGAAAATGCTGTTAAAATTCTGATCCACGAGGCCTGGGTGAGGCTTGAGATTCAGCATTTCTAAGTACTTCCCAGATGATGAAAATGGTGATGATGATGGTCTAGGAACCACACTTTGAGTAGCAAGCTAAATTGTACACCAAGCATGTCAAACTCAAAGGCTGACACGGGCCAAATAAAAAAGGTTTAAGTTTATGTGGGCCGCAAAAAAACAAAAGCTTCAAATTTT